>NC_135531.1:65771261-66393761 GCF_045843805.1 Urocitellus parryii | reverse complement strand
AATACTAGCCATTTGAGATATAGCTTACTGGATTTTCAGTTATTTTTAGAAAGGCATCATGAAATAATAGACAAAGGTCTGATCTAAGATATAGGCGTTCTAGGTTCTAGTAATTATTGGCTCTGTTAAAGTAAGTAAAACAACTATGTTGGTAGATTTCAGTTATCATCATCTGCACAATTGGAATAGCTGTATGTACTCAGTTTACTTTAAAATGACTGTATAAGTAAAATACAATGGGCATAAAGGTGCTTGGTAAATTATAAACATCAACTTGAAAATTTTAAATCACCTTCCCGAAAGTTTCTGGATGTATTTTCTATTATTATTTTCATCATTCAATTCATTATCTGAAGTTTAAAAAAAAAACCCATTTGCTTTCTTAAGATGGCATTCTGGATGGGATATTTACTAACAATGAGATGTATGAATCAAACGGCTATTTTCTCTCAGTTTTTATTTACAAACCCATATACCACAAATTTCCTGAAAAACCACTTTTTAAAGCAATCTGTAAGTCCCTCATGCTGTTTGGCTGTTGTTACTTAATCCTTAGCAAAATCCTTTGAATGTGAATTGTAACACTGTTAACTTTATAAACATATTAATTCTCATATTCAAAGATGTTCTGCATACTTAAAAAAATGACCCACCAATACTTTGAGCATTAAAATATTTCTTTTCCTTCTTCAAAACAGTAAAAAACTAAAATAAAATTATCAAACCTTTTTTCTTTTACCATCTTGGCACACTAACCATGGGAATTGAAATATGGATAAGGAAGCATATCTGGTTCTCATTTCTGAGCTCAACACCAGATGCTGTTTTCAAGGTTCACCCCATCCCATGCCTTTTAACTTTCACAAAGCTATCTCAGCCCAAAGGGTAAAAATCATGACAGACTAAAATCTAAATTTTGGAATTTTATATTTTACTATTAAGCCATGCTTATGAGAAACACGTAGAGAGTGAATGATCCATAATGACCAGAGAGACCCTTTCAATATAAATGTATTATATGCAAGGCCCAGAGATTGTTAACACCTTTTAATCTAGAATTCAGAATGACAAGTTTGTTCCAAATAGAAGTATTATGCTCCTTATGAAGCTCCTCACATGCTGCTGTGATCTAGGGAGCATCTTGGGCAGAGGTCAGCATTACAGCAACCTTGTGGGGCCATCATCCTTGCAATCTTTGTTTGCTCTTGAAACTTATGCTAGGGACAAATGTGAGTCATCTGTTAGTGCTAAGCATGGAGATGCTACAGCCATTCATAAAATTAGAAGTTATCTACCCTGAAAAAAATATTTCCAAATTGTTGCCCAAAGGTCTTTTTCAGGCTTTTTAGAGTTGAAAGGAAATATAATTTCTGAGAACTGCAAATAGACTATGATCCCAAATAGAATCACTAAATGTTAAAATGTGAGAAGTTGTATTCACAAACCAATGGGACAAATCTGTGACTTACAACTCTTTCTTTCAAATAAGCTCTTTGGATATGTATTTTCATCATTTTGTTAATAAAATATCCAGTGATTCTATCTTATTTACATATAAAAATGTACAGGAGAATTGTAACTAGGGTTATATATAAACTCAAAAAGCATCTACTAAATAATTAATTCAACAAAATGTATTGAAGGCCTAACATATACCAGGCACTCTATAACAGAGATCTAAGAAGAATATGTAAAACTCAGAATCTATTAATATAATAATAGCATGATAAAACTGTACTACCCTATCATAAAAACTGTGAGTATCAAAGAGACTTACACTCACCCTTCATTTACTTAGCAGCATGTATTCATCATCTAATATTATCTCCAGCTGAGCACAATGGACACTGACCTCTCCTCTTAGTGTACACTTACTGAGGTCCACTGAGAAGCTTCCTCTAGATGTTCCACCTGTGCTTCAGAAACAACTCAGCAAAGACTGAACTAATTATCTAAATCCTGAAGTTGGCTTTTCACTCTAGCAGTGCCACTTCTGTTGGTAGCACTTCATTGCTTCAATTCCTGAGGCCTCAAACATTGCAGAGTTCACTTTTTTTCTTTGCTTCTCTCTTATACTTGTTTTCATTTTTGCTTTCCAAATACCTTGCTATCTTCTCTTTTCAATTCTTGTACTCCCCCTCTTAGTACAGTTTCTCCTTGCCTTTCACCTGGCATATTTAAAAGTCTGTCACCTGATTTCACTTGTCTTCTATTTCTTGTTTCTCTCATTTAACTGAATTATCTATTTGATTATTCTTTTTAAAGAATAATACTAATCACATCACCACCTTGTTCATCAGCTCTCAGTGGCTACCTAGTCCCTGTTTAATTAAGCAAAATCTTCCTAGCCTGTCATTTACACTTTCTATAATAGCCTCTGATCATATTAACTAATGAATAATAAATTTTATTTAGGACTGAACTACAATGCTGAGCCACCCTCTGTAGAGAGTATTTCTTAAACTTGTGGTTTTGATTTTCTAACTTTGCATTGGATTTTATTTTCTAAGGAAAACTGTTTTCATTTTATGTATTGAGATTTTCCGGGAGATCACATCTCCATAACAGGGGCACAAGTTGCCTTTTGCCTAGCTTTCATTCTTGACAGTGAGAGCAGAAAGAATTGGACTGATGAGGCAGAATTCTCCTAGGTTGTTGGAAAAAGGCAAGAAATGGTATAGGAAAGTTGAACTCCACTTGAGCAAATACATGGATGGTGAAGACTGACAATAGTCATGCATTAATAATTTTGGTCTCAATCACACCCATTTGCCAGCTGTAGTCAACACTTGGCATCCTCCAACTTCTTGCTTTCTGGTTTTTACTTGTCAACGCCTGCTACATAAAAAGTTCATTGAAGGAGCCCAACCACTGTTCCATCATGAGAACATCAATACTTGTGCCAAGTGCTGGCTCCTAAAGCTGAGTCTTGTACCTCATTCTCTAATGAATGGGACCATACATACTCAAACTTCTTGTTTCTGTCTTCTTTCTTTCTAAAATGACATTGTAACATGTCTCTTACAGGTCTGTCATTCAAGTTCCATATCTCATGCCAACCACACTCACTGATGATTTTCACAATTTCTTTAATAACAGGATTTTCATAGTCTATTCCAAAGAAGCATTCTTGATTACCTTGAATAACATGCATAATTCAAGACTAATTTTCCCATATGAATCCAAAGGGGTGGCAAGCACTTCCATTTGTCAGCTAAAATGGGACTGCCACGTGGTAACAGCATAAAGAGAATTTGTAATTTATTTCATCTTCATACACTAAAAAACATGATTTTTGACAAATTTTAAACATTTTGAAAGAAAAACATTATTTGAAATCTATTTCGGTTACAGAAAAGGACACCTCTATCTGTCCATAACTAACACAAGCATGATTCAACTGGAGAATTTCAGAGTTATAGGATTATAGGAACAGAGGGTAAATCTATAGGATATAAAAATATTCACTGAGAAAGATTAGCATAACACTTTTTATCTAGCACTAATAGCAATGAGTACTATTTTTTTGGCAGATATTTTTTCATAGATGAAAAAATATTCTCTGTCTGGGAAAACATTATGAAACCCATATGCCATTTTGTCCTTGAAATATAAGCAAAACATGACTCAAACTTCCTAAATTTAATGATTACTTGTCTTCCTTTCACTTCTTGCACCTCTCTGCTAAAGCTGTTCTTATTGTCATCTGTTTTAATAAGTAACCAAATACATAAATGAATAAATTGATGACATCAATCTAAACCAAAAGAAGCAGATTGGGGTTCTGTAGCTTTACTGATAATGTTAGGAGAATAATGTCTCACTGGGGAGTGTCAGCTTTTTGTCATGTTTTTCCCCTCTTCCCCTCACTTCCTTTACTTTCCACTCTTTTTTATACCTTTATGACATAACCAGGAAATCCCTCGACTTTGCTTTTGCAGAACAGTATGAAAAAAAATGTTATGCATCCCTTCAACCCCAGATATTCATAATTTTTTTTAATAGAATTTAATTTACCTCTCTGAAATGAATTCTGGTAAACACATTTTAAAAATGCTAAAGCAGATTAGCAATCAGGACTTAAATCACATTAATGGAATTACTGCACATATGTGTGGTGATAAGAAGATATAATCATTCTTATTTTTGAAGCTGTTAAAAGGAGGAGATAATATTTGTTAAGTTTAATTTTTAAAATTTATTTTTTCATTACAATTCTTAATACACCATTATACAATAATTTATCATGTCTCTGATAATATATAAGGTATGTTGACACCAAATTCACATCTTCATACATGTATTTTGCATAATGATGAGGTTCTCCTTTCACCATCCGTGCTATTCCCCTTCTCCCTCCCTTTCCCTCCCACCCCTATTCCCTATCTAGTGGTAATATTCCTCCCTTGCTCTCCCTCTCAACCCCATTTTGAGTCACCCCAAGTTTAATTTTGTGATACCTAATATAGGTCCATAAAATGAAAATTTGGTATTTATTTTGTAATAAAATGTAAGGCTACTGAGGGAGATTAATGATAATACAGGTATTAGACACTCAGAGCAGTTACTGCTGTGAATATGGTCCTTACTCCAGAGATAGGCAAGTCTTTTTTTAGGATATGTTTTTTATTTTATTTTTAATCTTTTAAAATCAATTTTGTGTTTATTTTTCATTTGGTAATGGAGATTGAACCCAGGCCCTCCTGCATGCTAGGAAAATGCTTTGCAACTGAGTTATCTTCCCAGCCCCCAGGATACGGTTTAAGATATGAAGGCAATACATGATAAAAGTTTTCAGAATAGTGAGCCAAGGTCAGGGTAAGCACAGATCCCTAGATTGTTATCAAAGTAATAATTACTAGGTTCCTTGATAAAGCCATAGTGAAACACTCATATGGATGTGTTCTTTTACAGAATGGAAAGGCTAAAAATGGTAGGTGTTTGGTGCATCTGAAAATGTCAAAGTCTACCATCTATACTGCCAACGCTTAGTGGGGAAAATGGCTATATATTCAATGGCTGTAAGTTGAGGTTTTCTAAATCAATTTTGAAATTTGAAAAAAATTCTTCCTGAATTGTATTTTATGTCTTATGTTTAAAAACATTAAGAAAAAGGAAAAATTATATAGGAAAACACCAAAAAAGTGTCCGTGTATATCTTAAGAAATTTAAAATTTCTTTCTATTGAATATCTATCTGTAAGAATTTATATAAAAAAAGAACACACAAGTTTATTAGAATGGTACAATAGTAAGAGGATAATACATTAACCATGAAGATATAAAAAAATTAAATAATGTCTTTTTTAGTTGGATAAAGGACTTACTATTTTAGCAGCAAGAGAAAATGCACAAATAATTAAGAACAACAACAACAAACACCCCATCAGATGTAAACAAAAAGAAGCCAATTGATTGCATTTGGAGTCCTCATTTTTGTAGTGGTTATTGATCCAAATGCAGCTACCCACTAGCAGTCTCCCAATAACCATCCCTTCCTTGGAAGTTTTACAGTTGAGGCCTTTTGACTGCCTCCAGAAATAGGGTGGTGCCATTTGCCAAGAAATGTTTTTTAGTTTACATGTTTGTTTTCATTTTTGTTTTTTAAATTTGCTTGGTGTGTTGCTCTGACTTCATGGTCCCCAAACCATTTACCTCTATTTTATTCCTAGAATTTGCACTTAACTTCTGTCTTTAAAAACAGGAGCAATTTTCAAAGAGAATCACAGACTTAGAGAGTGTGAAGACACACACAGAAGGCAAAAGAACTGTAATCAACCGATCAGGAAAATTGCTCTCCACATTCCAGGAATTTCCTCACACAGTGTGATCCACTTGTTTTCTTAGCTTTGTCTGCAGCTTACATTCCCCGTGTTGTTTATAATTTTTCTTGAATAAAGTGAAATGAGCACATTATTGTGATTTCTGAAAACTTTTCCTATACTTAAGATGAGCCAATCAACAAATCCTCTCTGAAGTTTTCTTATTTTTTATAAGGATTATTTGAGAAGGGCAAAATAGTATTTTGACCCAACAAAGGAAATCAATCACTGGTTTTCATTTGAAAGTCAAATTGTGAAAAAAAGTTAATTAATTACAAAATTGTCAAATGAAAGCCATCTAATATATTGCACATACCCACACCCATTCAAACTCACAGAGGAACTTATGTTTAAATGCAGCTGTATTTGGTTTTACATTACACCATGCCATTGTTTATCTTTGGAAGAAATGGAATTTACCTGGTGTGTCTTCATATCAATATACTGTGTGCACTTGTAAGGCAATTATTCATCTGTGGGAGAAGAACACCTGAGTGAGTTTGCAAGATTATAGGAAACTTAGAATTGTGTTTCAGAGATGCATATATTATTAGTTAGGATTGCCTATGGTTGCAAGTAACAGAAAGCATAATAGGCAATAGCTAACAACAGTAAGTAACTTACTTTTCCTGCTCTTTCATCATTCCTGAGAGGTCCTTCTAATCAAGCCTATAAATTTCTGAGGATTAAGTAGCATTGCACTTGAATTCCTGGCAGGAATAACAGAAAAAAAGGAAAAGGAAAATTTCATCTTTTTATGTGGAGGAGGAAAGTACTCACCAGAGACTTCAGCTCATTGGACAGAAGTAATCACAAGACTACAAGGCTGCCCTTAGCTTCAATGGAAGGTGCTTTTCAGATCTGAAGGCAAAGAGAGTGCACTAAGAAGAATTATAACAGGTACAGAGTGAGTTAATATATATAATATGCCAAGTAACATGGAAAGCTTGAATGTAGTCACCTGTAGAGATAGATGTGTTCATAATTCCACTGATGCTTCTGGCTGAAATCTTAAGCTATATAAACTTCTTATTTGAGAAATATTGGTCTTGTAACCACTTTGCCATAGTTCCTTGTATTTATTTTCTTTTGCAAAATAAATTCATTGAAACATAGAACAGGACTATTTTTTAATTTATGTATTTATTTTAAATTTTAATATTTTATTTTTTAGTTCTTGGAAGGCACAACATCTTTGTTTTTTTTTTTTTTTTTTTATATGTGGTGCTGAGAATCGAACCCGGGCCGCAGGCACGCCTGGTGAGTGCACTACCACTTGAGCCACATCCCCAGCCCAGGACTATTTTTTAATTGAAAGACATTTAGTTTTCCCTTTTTATTTAATGGTGAGATTAAATTAAAAAAAAAAAAAAAAAAAAAGAAGGTTGCTTTGCTTTGAGTAGATGCCACTCCATGGTAGATACTTGACATTTCTTCTCCTACTCATTGTTCTTTTCTGACTTTTCTTTTTTTTTTCTTTTTTTATTTTTTTTATTGGTTGTTCAAGACATTACAAAGCTCATGATATATCATCTTTCATACATTTGACTCAGTTAGGTTATGAACTCCCATTTTTACCCCAAATACAAACTGCAGAATCACATCGGTTACACACTCATAAAAGCAACCATGAAGATCCTTGATTCTTTTTTTTTTTTAAAGAGAGAGAATTTTAATATTTATTTTCTTTAGTTTTTCGGCAGACACAACATCTTTGTTTGTATGTGGTGCTGAGGCTCGAACCTGGGTCTCAGGCATGCCAGGCGAGCACACTACCACTTGAGCCACATCCCCAGCTCTGACTTTTCTTCCTTCTCAAATCTAGGACAATAACTCCACAACGCATTTCTGTACAAAATCCCACATAACCAAATCTAGTTACTGTATAAGGGCAAGATCTTCCATCTTCTGAGGTGACAATTCAGACATGTAAAAGGATCCCCATCATCCAAGGTTGTCTGACTACAGGTTTGCTTTTATTTCTTAACAACGATATACATTTAAACAGCAATTTAAAAAAATTTTCTGGAAAATATTTCTTCACAATTATCCTTCTTAATGGTTTCACCCATAAGCTTCAAAATTGAAAATTTCCTTCCAGGCAAGGTGAGGGAAATATTTTGAAGTTGCTGCACTTTATGGTACATATAAAGTAATACTGTAAAGGACCAGTATAAAAATATTCTGAAATAATTACTAACTATCATGTCAGTAATTTTTGTTAGAAGATAAGCATAGACACCTGTTGGTCCACACATGTACTTATTTATAAGACACAGGATAGAAGGAACATGGAATCCAGGGTCAAACAGATCAGTGTTGCAACCCTGGCTTTGTCACCTTGGATATGTTACTGAACAACTCTGTTTTGACATTTTCTCTATTTTAAAGAATTTCTCTGAGGATTAAAGATAATATATGTAAAGTGCTTCATCAAATATTTCTGGCACATTAGTAGACATAATTATTTTTATAGGTTTAAAGACCATAATTTCTAATCCACACTTAGGAGGAAATGATTAATATCATGTTAGAGGAAAAGAACATCAAGAACTCACTGTAAATAATTTTGCTATAATTTTACTTTGTTGCTGGTCATCCTGTGGATCTTCAATTTCCTTTCTTAATAGTTTTGTAATCTGGAAAATACAGAACACTTTTTACAACTAGTGTGCTTTCCTTGCTAGGATACTAGAAAAGTTACATCATCCACATTGGCTAACATTTTAAAGTTTCAGAAAGGAGAGATGCTAAACATTAATTATACATAGTTACAAAATAGAATTGTCCTTGATGGAAAAGCTTTAAAAAATGAATTAGAAGGAGGAGGAAATTAACAGCAGAAAGGAAACTTTATATTTTGGCAAGCTCTGAAACATGGAAACATTATTCTTTCATGGTTTTCCATGAATTTGAGTCTCTTGACAGCTTCTCAATTATAGCTTCTAACTGTGGGCTTCAAAGCAATTCTACAGTTCAGTTCACCTTAGTCAATAATGTTTTCTGAATTCCCTTGAAGGAAAGAATTCCGACTGAGGGGCCCATTTCATTTTCCTCAGCATGATGCCTGATCCGAGAGTCTGTCACTCAGTTAGGTAGACCTGTTCTCACTTTGAATCCTCTTCCAGAGATTGGAGACTTGGACTGACTCTCTCCCATCTGCCACCTGACTTTGTGACTCTTCCTGCCTGTACCAGATGAAAACCCTTTATTGCGGAAGCTTTCCCAGATTAATACCAGACCCTTAATCTCATACTACCTCCTACGCAATGCTGTTAAACTTTAGTTTATAAATATGTGTATTGTTTGTGTTGAACTGAACCAAACTTTATTCTCTCCATGTTTAAAGATTATACTTAATTATAGGATCACAGAGTATCCAAGTTCAAAGGAGTTTTTGAGGTTTAGCCCAATCACCTTATTTTTCAGATTACAATAAATCAAAACTAAAACCCAGAAAAGCAAAATTACTATTACATAGTATCGTGAAAGGCAGTAGGTTTTGGAGTCAGAAAAATAAAACCTGGAGCTAGTTTGTGGCTCAGCAAATTGCTAGCTCTTTGGACTTGAGTAGATCATTGCACTTCTCTGTGCCTTATTTCATATTAATCTGCAACATGGGGCTCAATAAATATGGCAGCATTATTGATATTTTTCAGAAAGAATGTAAATACTTGCAAATTTAAGGTGCTCAATAAATGTTTACTGTTTGGCACTGTTCTAAGGTCACAGTTGACAAAATCAGACCAGAAACAGAGCCCAGAACCTCTTGAGTCCAAATTCAGAATTTATTCTTTCCATCTGGCTGATTTGATGCTTATTTAAACTGTACCACAATTCTTCAGCGCATCCAAAAGAGCACCAACCCCCTGAGAACATTCAGTCAATGTCTCTTGGGGATGGTTATTTCTCAGACAAATTAGAATTCTTTTGAGACAGGCAGGTAGGAGGGATTGTTATTGTTTCTTGCCTTGGGAAAAGATTTCATCAGTAAAGTAGCAATAAAAATGTTACCTCTATTAAGTGGAAATGATTAACACTCCTTTAGTTAGGCAACATTTTCCCACCCATGGCTGAATCCCAGCCTCACATGAACCAAGCCACACAGATGGGAAACTAGAAACCTAAAAAAAATAGCAACAAATTGGTTTGGTGAGTGGATGTGGTTGGAACCTTTCATCTGGTTTGTCTCAACTAGTGGTAGAAGTTATATGGGTTTGAATAAAGTTGAAAATCCAAGCAAAATGTTATGAATATGAAGCCACAGGTATCAAAGCTCAGAGAATCTGATGGAAAATGAACCAATGTAAACCAAAACATGAGGACATTACATACCTCCTTTTCTGAAAACCAAATTCTGGCAGGAAGGTACGCTTGTTGTAAGAAAGGAATATGCAGGCTTTCTAATTAATTATCACTTTAGTATTTATTTTTCAATGAGTCAGTGGGCTGGAATGATTAAAGCATATGTAGCTCAGAAACTCGGGCAGGAAGGAGCGAGCTGGGACTAAACACTGGTGCTAAATGTGCCCATATTGGCTGTCCCTTTGGAATTCAGCCTTGCCATGAATAAAAAAGTTTTCTGAAGCATAAGTACTTATGCAGCCTGCCAAATTGGCCCTCCACGTATTTGTGGTGATTGCTCAAAAATTGTAGTTCCAGATGGAAAGTGGAGGAAAATAAATCAGTATAGAAAATGGCACACATTGTGTACTTCCTTGGTAGAGGATCTTAACCACAAAGGCACTGATATTCCACCATGTCTTGCTTTAGTCCCCAGAAATAAGGTGTTTTGCATCAGAACAATGTCTGAGTTTGGGCATACTGACTTGTCAGGTCAGTGGGCAAAAGAAACTCTGCTGGTGTGTTAGATTGAACAGAAGGCAGAGTAGCTATTATAAATTACAGAATGACAAATGAAAACTCTTTCTCATACATTGTAACCACTCTTTCTTCATCTTCAAAGGATTCATCCCTATGGGATCTTTGAGACCAAATAAATCAACAGGTACTTTGGATCTGGTGTTTCAACTCACTAGGGAAACTGGAAGATATTTTGTTACAGATCACTTTTTAAAAAGCTTCTGTGTGGCTATAAAACAGCAGTTTCTCAAAGCCTTGAAAAAAATCTGAAGTTGTTTTTAAAATTAAGAAATATCCAAACTAAAAAATTTAATTTTTATGTTTAATTATAATGAATGCTTATAATTCATGGTATAAAACATATCCATATATAAACTGTTACTTTAAAGTAGATTTGCCTTAATTGCAAATACCTAGGAAAAAATAGTCACCTGGATGACTTAAAGCTCTTGTGTTTGGTTCAACAGTATAAATTCACACAGACACACATATAAAGAAGTTTGACCATTTAAGAATGACTAGTTAAAAATATCTTGCTGAACTAGTAATTTTGAATCATTTATAGAAAGTAATACATAATGAACTTCAAATTTTAGGTGAGAACTAAGAGTAAATAGGAAGAGGAGCTATAGATGGATTGATTCTTCTTTTTAAAAATACCTTTTATTTTATGAATTTATTTTCATGTGGTGCTCAGGATCGAACCCAGGGTCTCTCTTGTACTAGGCAAGCGCTCTACCACTGAGCTACAAACCAAATCCTGTAGATGGATTTATTCTTGAAAGGAAAAGGGCCCTGGAGAAATATGGCTTGCACAATAGTGGTTCCTATATAACTGTGTCTTCCTGTCCTGTTGTGGGATAGGGAGAATGTGGGGTGGAAGTTCTCTTTGGACATTGAAGGTACAAAGATTTTCATTTCTTGGGGGTAAACAGGCAACAAGCAGAAGTTAAGTCCTTTTCAAAGCAATTAAAATACATTGATCATTAAATGTTGTTGGTGGCCAAATCAATGTCTTTCATACTAAGCAGGGCAACCCTGAAGTGATAAGCTGTAAATCCTGACTGGAGTTAATATCATATTTCTTTTGAACACGCAAACAGGTGAAGTCCAAGTTGAAAATGGTTTTTATTTAGACCACACTGCAAATATCAAAACAGATACTGGCAGTATTAGATGAATAATTGTCATTGTCCCCAGGACTCTACTTCAAGTACACTAAAGAATAGAGGACTATACATTAAATGGTCCTGACTGCTGTCACATTACTTGGCTAGGCAGTTTTGGACTTGAAATAGAGAATGGGTTCTAGGTCTTCCATATGATTTTTAAATAGCACCTGAATGATGCTTTTAAAATATATTAACATGTCCAGACACACATTTCAAGATGGTGACTTGAAAATATGCTATAGTCTCCCATTCTGTATCATTCAGCAATCATCACGAAAGCAAACCATTCTAGATCCTTTAAAGGAAGGAATTTTAACACATACTAGTTACCACATGATGGAAATGCAGAGGAGAAAATAGACAATGAGAGAAATAAAAGATATAAGCCATCAGGATGTCACTGTTCCTATGCTTTCATAACAACGTGGAACATAGGGCCATCCAATTTGTTCCAGCCTTTGCCAAGGACTCTAAAAGGAGTCAGGGAGTGGGTGCTGAAGACATAGAGAAAAAGAGAGCCATTGCTGAGATGCCAAAAGAAACAAGAGAGAGGGAAGAAAATACCCTGGCTTTCTGCCTCTTTCTATATTCTACTCTCTGCCAGTGTCTGTTATTTGCAAACTGACCCAGAAGTAAGTAGACAGGGAGATCTAGAAATTGAAGTTGCTGAAATATGAAGCAGAGATGAGAAAAGAGCAAACTGAGATTCAATCCTTCATTGAACCTCTAAAAATATATGCACAGCATGCACAAGTATATAACTGCTCTTAAAAATAAGATACACAATTCAGAAGACCAAAACCTGCAATGAATTCATGAATATTAGACAGAGGATGGGATCAAATTGAATGAGAAATTATAGATCAGAACGTGTGTAGGAGAGTACAAATGGTGAGCCACAGAGTTAGAGAAAGCCGCACATTGGGGCTGAGGGATTGGACAGGATCACTCTTTGGAATTCATTAGTAGGCGGCAACAATGCACACTGAGCTCAGTTCATCTTCCTACTATGAACCACAAAACTTAGGAAGTCTGCCTCTAATTGGAAACAATACAAATGGGCACCCTGGTTGAAAAGAAAGGGCAGTGCTTCTGATGGTACTGTTTGCTTAGCCAAACGGCTAACTCCCCTTATCATGAAAACAGTTGCTGCCCAATGGCATGTCTTTCCCCTCCCATTTCCTTCCTGAAAACAGCATGGTGTGCAAGCTCAGCCATTCTTCCTTCTTTCTCCCAAGGAAACTACAAAAACAGATGCTTCAGGTAACCTAATGAGGACTCCCAATAATAAAAATAAATGCACAACCCCAAAATATAATACACTTAAGGAATACCACAAGCATAATGAGGGGTACGACTCTCAATACCAAAAGAAACAGAGTGACCAGTATACAATTTAAAAATGTATACAATTAACATAACAATTAAAGAAGGCTCTCATGTCCATGAAATTAAAATAGGTAGTTATGATACTAAAAAGACAGATAGACCCAACTGTATCATTATTCAAAATGAATATCAAGGAGGAAGAATGGAAAAGAAGTTCACTTTGGCCAGAGTACAAGGTTAGTATTTTTTTCAATAACTATTCTCCTTTTAAAAGTAAAAACTTTCCATTTAAATTATTTGTTTTAATGAGACACTAAAAGCATTTATATATTTGGTCAGAAGAGTCAAACTGAGTAAGACAATAGGAAATATAACTCCTACTTTTCTGGTAGAAGCAATGATAATATAAAATCCATTAAAATTATATACTTTCACTTAATACATTAAAAAATTGAATACCATCCTTCTGAAAAATTACTTTTTTTTGTAGCATATTTTGCCTTCAATGCTGTTTCTTAGTGACCTCTCAGAGATGTGTGTTTGTGTATATGTATGCCCAAGTGTGGGTCTCAGAGTTAGATGTATAGACGAAGGTCCCCATTCTGTCATAAATTTTATTGAAAGCTCCCCAAGACATTATGGGAGCTCAGAGCTTTGCAGCTTAGATTACTAGTTATAAGAAAAGTTTTGAAGTAAATGCATATGACATCCAGAGAGATTTTATTTTATTTTATTTTTTGGTACTGAGGATTGAACCCAGGGACACTTTACTACTGAGCTACATCTCCAGTCTTTTTTATTTTTTATGTTGAGACAGGGTCTCACTAAGTTGCTTAGGGCTTCCCTAAGTTGCTGAGGCTCACCTTGAACTTGCAATCCTCCTGCCTCAGCCTCTTGAATCACTGGAATTATAGTTATGCATCACCATGAACAGCCACAGAGAAGTCTTGGTAGAATTTGTAATCTGGATTTCCCTTCTACTATCCCAGAGGTTGTTAAAGTTCAATCCCCATTTTTTACTCACTTCTAAACTGGTAGGCACTATTATAACTCCAATTATAAGAGTAAAACATATGGTATTTATAAGAGTTTAAAAGTTAAGTTTTACTGTATTTTTACATTTGCATGTACATTCACATTTTAAGACACATTGTTTTATCATTGTTGAAATCACAAGGCATCTTATAATTGATGGCATGTCAACTTTGTAACTTTCTTTTGTGTGTGTGTGGTATTCAGGGATTGAACCCAGAGCAACTCTATTATCAAGTCCCATCCCCAGTCCTTTTTATTTTTTTATTTTGAGGCAGTCAGGCTGGCCCTGAACCTGTGATCATCCTTCCTAGTTGCTGGGATTAGAGGCATGTGTGCCACTGGGCTAAGACTTCTTTTTTCTTAGTGATACATAAATGATGATGCATTTAACAATCAATGCCATTTCAGACTCAATGAAAATTTGATTTTATTGATATGTTTATTCTTACTAATACAGCAAATATGATTTTTTTTGTACCAGAGATTGAACTCAGGGACACTCAGCCACTGAGCCACATCCCCAGCCCTATTTTATATTTTATTTAGAGAAAGGGTCTCACTGAGTTGCTTAGTGCCTCACTTTTGCTGAGGCAAAGCTTTGAACTCGAGATCCTCCTGCCTCAGCCTCGCAAGCAGCTGGGATTACAGGCGTGCAGCACTGCTCTAGGCTTTGACTATTTATCTTGATGACTATTTTACCTATCATCCATTGTCTATTGAATGAGTGTGTTTTTATATGTGGGTGTATTTGTATGCTAACAATTTCTTTTTTAATAGTAAAAACTCCCAGATGCTTATGTTATAGAATGTTATACAGTTGTACTTCCAGAGAAGTTTTTAGAAACAATGCAGATATCTGAATTCTTCTGAGGCTCTAGTTTTTGATGTATCTGAGAATCTGCACTTTTAGAAAGCTCCAGGGCTGATTCTGATGATCAGAAAGGTTTTAAGAACCATGAAACAGATATGCAGAGCAAAAGAATGTCTATCTTCTTTATAAGAGGCATATTAAAAATATTTCAATATTTAAATATCACTGTCTTAAGGTAAGGAAAGTCTATCAAATATTTTCTTTCATGTCTAAAATTTCTATTGTTTTATAAAAGCCATCAATATTGGATCTTCAACCAATTTTCCTAGTATTAAGTCAACTTTATGATCCAAAAAGTATTTGAAGATTCATGTTAGTGACTAGTAAAAGTTGAAATAGAATTTTAACTATGGAAAACTGTATTAATTTCCATTGAGACTTGAAAATCAATTGAATTCAATTTAGTGTTCATTTTCTGTTGACTCCATGATTTATGGCATATTTATTTTATCAGATATTATGGAATTCTATGTTTCTGAAATACTGATTTTTATTTATTTATTTTGATAGGCTTCATTGCACATGAGGAAGCATGATTTAATGGAATAAGTCACGAATCACAGGATACCTCCAATTAACTGCACAGCATTAGTCAGGTCACTTAATTTCTTTTGTCCCCAATTTTCCCATCTGTAAAATAATTAATTAGGATTAGATGATGCCTAAGGTTTCTTCCACCACTAACATTATATGGTTTCTGTAGCTTAAATGGAAGTAAAGACATATATTCACAGCTTATTGGCAGGAACAAATTAATTCTCAATGTGAAGTTAAAAGACTTTGCTATTGGTGACCTTGAATTGTGATAATTTACTGCACTACTAAATGAATCTTGGGGAAATAATTTCAAGTGAACTGAACTTGAGAAAGAACAGGAAATTAGAGAAATCTAGAAACTAACTTGAATGAGTTTTAAAAATTAAATTATTTCTACAAGACAATTAAGCATGGAAGTTATTTTTTTTAAAGGAATTTGAAGAAAATTCTTAGTTAAGTAAAACAAAACAAAAATTACATTTAGATATAAAAGTGAAAATGGTTATATCCACTAGAAAGATATCATTTCCAAGTAACAGAAAAGCCTACTCAAATAAAGAAAAATTTTATTGGCATATATAACTATTAGTTCAGCAGCAGTTAGAAATATTAACCTAAAGTACTAAAGGAAAGACAGTGTAAATAAACTTGATCTAACACGTGGGACAATAATAGCAGAGAAAAAGAGGTAGAAGGTGTGAGTCAAAACACACAGACTGAAATTTCCAGTGGCCATATGATGGTCATTCTGAAACAGCTTCCAATGAGAGCAAGATAGAAAGGTAATTCTCAACAGCAGTTATGTCAGTGAAAAATACAAACCTTAATGCCTCAAAATTGCACTTAAACAATTACTGTCCCTAAAATTAGAGAACTGAGAGTTCCTTGCAAAATGACTTGTAAGGTCATGGCTGGAACATGATGCTTTGTTTCAGGCATGCCATACAGTTCAGAAAAAATGACTGGCTAATTTTATGAGCCAGTGAAGAAAACTCAGAAGGAAATTGAAAAAAAAAATGAGTTGTGAGGAAAGATAAAAAGAATAATGAAACAATAACTGTTGGGGAAACCTTTCTAGTTGTAAGAGCAGTTAATTTTCCCAAGAAAGTGATAGAAATCTCAATATTTGGGGACCTTCAAATGAAATTGAATATCTAATTTGTCTAAGACCAGGAAAACATACAATAGGCATGTAATAAATGTATGTTGGATAAAATGAAATTGTATAAATAATTGTGTTTGCTAACTTGCGAAATGTGGATTGAGTTCCTGCTGAGTCCTCTTCTAGGAGTTTGGAATATATTAGTAAACAAAAAAGGCCAAAGCTGCTACCTTTTGGGAGTTTATGCTCTTTATCTTTCAAAATAAATGTAATTTGTAATCTCAGAGTTCCCTTGGATGCAGATAATATGAGGCAATATTAATTTCCTATAGGCTGGAAAATTAAGTTCTTTTTTTTTTTTTTAGTTGCAATCCCCAGAGCTTAATTAAATTAATACAATTTATATGAAGCTTTGAAAGTAGACATAAAAGCAAAAACCTGACAATTGTCAAATTTAAATATCCATAATCATCTGAGTGTTGAAACATTCTAGTATTTCATTTTAAATTTCTTGCAGGTTCATTGCACTTTTGAAATTCTCTTTTTATATCTATTTTTTAGTGGTAGTTGGATGCCACAGTCTTGGCTGGGCACAAGATCACGAGCCACTCACACTTGTAGATTCAAACAGCAATTCTTTATTCCCCAACTCACACCGGCCTCTACACACACGTTCTGGTCGAATCTCCAATATGCCGCTGCCCCAAATCACCTACTCCATGAGGCTTTTTTCCAAATCCCATTTGAATCTCACGAGAACTCAACGGGAACAAGCAGCAGGAACACCCTATTCCCAGCAACAATAATCTTCAACCTCCAACTTCCCTAAAACCCCTATTGTCTTAAACCAGAACGCCTTAAACTTGTCTTAAACCAGGAACGCCCTAAACCCAAATTATCTTAAACCCGGATACTTCCTAAAATCTGCAGGATACACCTTAATCCTGGATCCACCCTGGTCATTGAGCAGGGTCACCTTTCTCAAACACACATGCAAGGCACAGCAAATTTCCAAGGCAAGTCCATTTAACATGGGGTACGCTGGCAAGGAAATATCGATGCGTCATTCCTACTTGGCAATGGCCCTCAGCAGTTGGATATAATACCTTTATTTTATTTATTTATTTTTTTATGTGGTGCTGAGGATCGAACGTGCTAGGTGAGTGCTCTACCACTGAGCCATAACCCCAGCCCATGAAAGTCTTTATTGATACTTTAAGGTGTAGCATTTTGCATTAGTGGTGGATCAGGTGGTAGTGTCTTTGCTCATGGTCTCAGTTCCTGCTCTTCTCCTTTGCAGAGGCTGCACAGTATAACACTCCTGAATGGACGTATGTAATCAAGTCCAACATAATGTTATGAGGTTAAAAATATTATTTGTGTAATACTGGAGACAGAATTCCTTAGTAAGAAAACTATATTTTTTGGGGAAAATAATCTTGATAATTTTACTTGGAAGTTCTAAGTTCATTCCAAGGGATATGAGTAAGGATTGCTTGTTATTCCAGAGAGGTCAGAGCAAAGGAAGAAGAGAGTGGGTGCGATACATCTAGTCAATTGACAGAATGAAATGCGACCTCTTCCCATGACCTTCTGAAACTTCAGGAAAGTTTTAGTATGCGTGAAATTGTTGGCTTGAATTGAACTTTTGTGGAAATCAGCTAAGAAGCTGAATTTTGGATCTAGATCAGAAGAGACTGAAACAAGGCAGTGCATATAGTCTCAGAGAGAAGATCTCAGTGTGAATTTTCAGAGAGAAGATCTCAGTGTGAATTTTCTGAAATTGGTGGAAAGCATGAAAACTCCTGGTCATGAAAATTGAGAGTTTATTCGAAGTGTGCCTAAATCTTGTGACAGGAGAACATAGGTGGCTGCAGGGAGATATGTTGATTGCTTGATGGCTGCAAGTGAAGGCAGGAAGATATCCAGCTGATATCTGGGTTACAATAATTACAAATAAAACTAGCATTACATCTCTTCTCCACTCCTGGGCAAATCTATCTTTCAACTAATCCAACCAACTGCACCTCTGGTTCCTAGGCTAAGAATTTGTGTCGGTGCCTGAAATGTGGTGATAGAAACTCGTGACCCTTTCATATTTTCTTGGGGATTGATAATAGCACTTCACATTTATTGAGAAGTTACTATACATCAAGTATGTTAACATCTTTTAAGAAATAGCTTTATTAATCCTTATTTCAACCTGGGAGGTAGGTACTGCTTTAATTTTAAAGACGAGGAACTGAGATTTATAAAAGTTAATTAGGTTTGCCAAGACCACACAACTAGAAAGTGGTGAAACATATTTTTTGTTTATTTTCTTGAGGTGGGGACTTGAACTCTGGCAGTCTAACTACAAAATCTGGATTCTTAGAGGCCATGTTTATTAATTGCATATCCTGTATATGCTCCACTTGCTACTGCAGTATGTCTTCATTGTAAATCACACATTATCATGAACAGCCCTTCAGTTATTATGATCATGTTTTTTTTTAAATGATCTTCATGTAGAAAAACTGGAAAGTTCTATTTTTGATGTGTTCATTGTTTAGACTCCTAAATAAATAATCTGTATTTTCACATGCATGTGGATGCTGTTGTAATCTTTTAAAATAAAACATTTATCCCCAAATCAGTGAATTTATAATAGCTCTCTAACATTATATCTTTCTTTAACAACTGTTACATAGAATTCTCCTGATTCTTTTTTCCCTCAATTTTAATTTATTTATTCTTGATTGAAAGAGGTCTTAGAGTTGAGGAGTTGCAAACCACTCTGGAAGGGATTTGGTGCCCGTGCAGTAAACCAAGGAGACTCTTAATACTTGCAGGTTTCACCCATCACTAAATCCCCAAAGTTGTGTCTTTGGAAGCATAAGTTGTCTCTTGTAAATTAAAGCCTTTTGTTGAAGAATTTCACTTCTTCTACTAAATTTTCTTCACACTTAAAACTTTAAAAAAGAAAACATGTTAAGTTCCTATCAGAGAAAAATCAATTAACTTCTCCTGAACCTATTCAATGTTCAGCATCCCAGATGAAAGTGAACACATTCACTAACCTGAACCAATGAAATTAATAAAAACCAAACTAAACCAAAAGAAATCCACTCATCACCTTCTGAAGAGAATAACTATGATTCAAAATTAGGTAATTTGAGGATTAAGTTTTGTCAGTTTCCTCTTGTACCTTTCTTTAGAGGGAAACGTAAATGCATAACTAATGCCCCACATATTTACAATAAGGACTAATACATTTTAATCCTTGGACAATGAAAACTGCTTTAGTGTACAGTTTTCCTGCCTTAATCTATTTGACTAAGCACTCAAGAGACTTTTCTGTTCCACTTTTACCTCCACTTGCAGGTAACTGCTTTGACATGAAAATCCAGCTATCTGCATTTATCTAGTCTCAATATAGAAGCATCAGCAAATTTAGGGCAACAGATTGAAGATAAAATGTGCTAAGTAGAAAATAATTTATGAAAGATTTTTTAATATAATGCAACTGAATTTTTTCCTAACAATTGTTGCAGTTTTTATATAATTATAAGAGCAAAACATGCCTTATATAAAAAAAATCAAAAAATACATAAAGGTATTTTTAAAAGATAAAATTTTTAGTAATTCCAGCACCCAATGACAATCATTATTATATTGGCATATATCCAATTTTTTAAAAACTGCACACACATACACACACAGAGATATGCACAGGTAAATAAAGGATTGCAAAAATTGCTTTTATGGAAAAATATTAATAATTTGAAAAGTCACTCTGCTATCATATGCTAGATTATTTTGGGATGACTATCAACTGAGGATGATAAACTTTCCAGGCAATTGACACTTTATTTTGTAAATTATGCTCAGGAAAATGTACAGAGGCACCCACTGTGGATTGTTCCCCAGCTCAGGCTACAGGAGGTCATGGTGAGAAGCTCCTTGTCCCATAGGCCTGGAAGAAAGGCCAGCATTGTCCGTGTGCCCATGGGTTATGCTCTGTAGCATGACTAAGAACAGTTTGTGTCTAATGTAGCACACTGTTTTCCCTTTCTATGTTTTTCCCTACTGTTTTCTTTTTTAATTTTGTTTTTTAGTTGTAAATGGACACAATATCTTTATTTATTTTTTTATGTGGTGCTGAGGATCGAACCCAGTGCCTCACATATGTGAGCCAAGTCCTCCACCACTGAGATAAAATCCCAGTCCATCCTTGCTGTTTTCTACATTTCCTCTTTCCTTCATGTTGGGCCTCGTGGAACACAGCGCTAACCCAGAAGGAAAACAACTTCTGGTAGGAACTCCTTTCTTGGCCTCCATGACTACCTTCATCTGGTTTTCTTTATTTCTCTGTTCTTTCTTTTCCAGTTTTTACTAGATACCTTTCCTCTATGGCCCTTGATAATGACACTTTTCCTTGTTTGTTTATAGCTCTTCTCTTTTTTTTCAGGTATTTTCCTTTTCAGTCTTTTTCTTTTACTACCATCCTAAGCCTTTAAATACTGCTTTTAAACAATTATTTCCAAATATGTATCTCAAATATCTACTCTGTTGTGCTGTAAGACTATACTTCCAACTGCCTGCTGAAAATCTTTTATCTATTTTAACTTGATTCTCCCTGGAAAGTAGAATCTGAGTCAAGATAGTTTATTTGGGGATGTGGTTCCAGGGCATAAGAGTTAGAAACCCAGAGGAGTGGAAAAAGGAAAGAAGAAAGGCTGTTCTAAGGGTGTTGTATCACACTGGTCTTCTTAAGAAGCCTTCTTTTCCATATTTGAATCAATAATGCCTAATAAAGAGGCTACGTTTTGGGAAGCCCCCCCATATATTAGTTTGATTTATTGAATTAAAATTGAGGAAATTTTCATTTCCTCCTAGATACAGTACTCCTGGTTTATCTTTAAACTATTAACTATTAGTGGCAATTACCATGTGCAAGCTTTAAACACTATGCCCCACCTCATGTATCCAATGATGCTGTGAACCTCTGATGTTCAATATATCACAGATTCTACATGTTTCTTGTCAATGACAAAAAAAACCCACAAAACTTCACAACTTTCTTCACTTTTACTCTTTAAGGCAATTTATTTTGAAGCACACTATGATAAGAAACAAAGGGAACTAAGCAGTTTAGAAATAGCTATCATGGTTTTCATGCTGATTTGGACATGTACATCTTGAGGAGGTGAAACCAAAAGTGATTTTCAAACATTTAATTTAACATTGATTTTCAAACAGATTCCCATGGCCACTGATCATTCAAAAAAGACTCCAGCTACAAGGCTGGAGGAAGGTTCGTGAGGCTTCCTACTTAGCTAGATAGAGCTTAACCCTTCCATTTTGCTCAATCACAGGAAGTCACTATAGTCCCAGGGGAGAGACTGTGAATGATATAGATGTTGGGAAGGAGGGCGTAGAGAGTGGCTTTTTGTGCAGGTGTTGTGAGAAATCAATCTGTTTATAAAATTTGGCAATGAGTTTCCTTTGAAAATATTTCCATGTCTTGTTATACTAGGAATCTGCACAGAAGAAACATTGGACTGGAAACTGGATGAGTGCTAGACTTGGCTTTATCATATTTTGTTGCATAAACTTGGACAAGTAACTTAAGCACTTTGAGTATTAATCTCCTGTTTGGAAAATGGTAACCAGCCCTGTTCATCTCATGGAGCTGCTGTGAAGACTAGACAAGAGGATATATTTGAAAGTATTTTGAAAACTCCAAAAAACACTAGAGAAATTTAATGCAATGTTATTATGCCACCCAATTTCTCAATATAATAATTATTATTTTAATTTTTAGAACCTAAAACCTACTCTATTTTGAATTAAATTCTCAAGATAATATGATTATTTCTGATGTTTCTATTATATATAGAAATATTTACTCTTGAAACTAATTCATTCAAAATATTTTATATTTCTTTTAATGAATTGGTTTTGGCAGAATACTTTCTTTCTTAAAATCTTGGTTTATAGTATTTGGTTGCACTTAGAATAGCTCAATAAATTTAAAAAATTATAAAAAGAACACAGCATATGAAAAGTGCTCAGACCTGAATGTAATTCTACACTAAACTACCATAAAATGATGAGATGTTCTTGAACTTCAGTGACACCCATTTGTAATCACTCAGGAAAGGACAGACAGAAGATATGATGCTAGTCAAAAACATGAAGAGTATTTCGGATTCTCCAAGTTTTAATGAAATGGGTATTGACTTGCATATATGAATTTATCCCTTCATAGTCTTTAATTGTTAAGTTCCTAAGAACTTTAGACTAAGAGATATTTAGCCTGTTTTTTCTTTAAGTTGCATGAAAGATTCCATGATCTTCCACACCTTGTTTCTCTCACAAGAAACAAGTGAAATCTGTGATATTAAACATCAGAGATGTACAGTATCAATATTGAACACCTGAGCTGAGGTATATCATTTAATGTTTACATTTCATGGTTGTCAATAATTGATAGTTTGTAAATGAAAACGGACTAAGTGTGTCAAAGGGAATAAAAGACAGTTTTTAATTCAGATTGTATTATATGATATTCTTACACATACTATGGAGGAGCAGTAGTATGATTTTAAATAAAGATGTGTATATTTTAAAAATCCTTACATTTTTGAAGGATTACTACTCTAACAAAACAGTAATAAACAGAATATTTAAAACAAAGAAGCTACAATTGCTTTGTAATATTGAAAATAATTACCTACCTTTGCAAAAGAAAACATATTTCCAAATGCCTTTGTGGGTTAATTTTATGTTATACATGTCAACAGCCGAAAGAAAGCTCATAGACTCCTTATATTTCTTTGAAGACCCACAGTTTATCACTCTTTCTTTGACATGTAGTCATTATGTTGTTTATGAAAGTCAACTGAAGCTCCATAGGAGGTGTCCAAAAGATTTCATAGTAAGGTATAAAAGCTTCTTCCTAAGGAAATTACCTCAAAAGCATGCAATTTACTAACCCCTAGAGACATTTCTTTCTGTAAATAGCTCCTAGAGAGCTCTCCTTATGTTAATTATAGCTGAAACTGGACTTAAGTATATCTGGAAAATGCTGTAAAATTACTTCAAAACTTTCCTTCTTACAAAGGCATATGTATTTATCAATTTTCGATGCTTTTACAATCTGTACTGTAGTAAGATTATCTTCAAATTCTGCATGAAAAGCTGTGAATCCACATCATGTACCAGATACAATGCCAGCTGAGAATAATGGGCAGATATCTATAAATGAAACAATAATATTTTTTCTCAATTTGGACATGCCTTTGAAAGACTTATTCATAGATTTCATGCATTTTTTTATGCTAAACAGAATTAAAAAGTCAAGTTTAAAATATTTTTTACTTCTGCCATCCAAACTTTGTCAACAAAGACTTTGACCTGTTGTCAATTTGGTGAAACTGATACTTTTTTTCCCAATCCCTTATGCTAAGAAATAATTACAAATACCATGACCAAACCTGAGGGAAGCTAGTCACTAAAGGAGACATCTATCCAAGTTGACAGACAACTCAGTCTTCATCTTTGAACCACTGCCTGTGGGTTCACTGCAGTTTAAAAGTTGTAAAATATGTTGTTTTTGTCCACTTTGCCCTGACTTTAGCCGAAAGAAAACAAATATATAATCCCAAAGATAAAGCTTCTTCCAATGAGTGTGGGATTTTAGGCTACAATTGCATTTGGGATGTCAGGATCTCCTGCCAGAACCAGATAGTTTCCTGCATTGTTAACCTTTCATCTGGAGACAACCTTTCTTTGGTTGATCTTTTTTTTTTTTCTTTCTTTTTCGTCCTTGCAGATGTTGAAAGGGCTTTTAGGTCAGATGCAAATATAGATGCATTACCACTGACAGGCCTGTCAGTCTTCTCCTGTTTAAAATGCTTTTTGGCACTTAGGGTTTTGAGACTCATAATCATGCCTTTTCACCTTAAATTATAAAATCCTTTCATGATGGTTACTGGCTTTTCTGCAGAAACCTGAGGCAGTGAAGTCTGAAGTTCCTGCTTAAGGCTGTGAGCATAGAAAGTCTATAACAAAAGGTACTAAAATCTACTGCAAAACAGATTATTTTTATCCAGGAAATAGTCCCAGGAAGAATTCATAAAGACCACACTGAAGTAAACTTAAGTGTTTCTCAAGTTAAGTTGTGTTTATCTGTCTCCCCAAACAGCTTCTATGGATCTGAAACAGTTGCCTAGCACAATAAATCTCTGCAGACTGCATTGTTGAAGCAGACACTGTGACTGTGGAAATAAATTATCATGATTTATATTTACAATTCTGAATTTTTTTGTAAATGGAAGAAAACCTGGGACTATTTCTATAGTGCTTAGAAACTACAATCATATTGCAAGTTGTTACAAAGCAATTATTTACATAAATCTTTTCTTGATTATTTTTTTCCTTCTTATCTTGCTAATATTTATTTTGACTACTTTGCAGGGTGACTTTAACTTCAACCAGGAGGATAACTCGGCAGAATGAATGGTACCACCCAGGTAGTTCCTAATAACAAAACTGTTGAGTGTTTGTCTCTTCTTTCTTTTAGTATTTCTCATTTGTAAATTATGAAAATTATGTATCATTCGCATAATTTGAGCTACAAACTCCAAGTATCCAAGAACAGTTGGTAGGTGAACACAAGATCAGTTGCATTCATAAATATTTTATTGTTTTCCAAATATCTATTTGGAATTAGATTTGATATTCTTATTGGGAATGAGTAACTTGAAGCTTGCCTGTACTAGAGTAATTTTTCAAAAAGAGGCAAAGTAAAATTGCCTATAATAATTCCCTCAAGTATTTATAAAATCCAAATCTGATTCTTGCCAAATGGTTAGTGTTTACAGTTATTTTTGTGTTAAGGTGTCTACCCACACCCAAACAGAATTAGACTCTTTATTGGTCTAATTCAGTTCTCAGACTGTGATCTCAGGACAAGTCTCACGTGAGAATTTGTTGGAAATGCAACTTCTCAGGCCCCTCCCATATCTATAGAATCCTAAATTCTAGAAGGGGAAGCCCAGTAATCTATGTATTTAGTAAGCCCTCTAGGTAACCCTGATGCTTATTATAGTTGAGAAACACAGGCACAAATAAATCAAAAAGAATTCTTTCTTTGTTGTTTCATGTTTATGAGTAATTCAAACAACAATGTCATAAATCTGAATAAGACCTATATAGTTATTTTATTTGTAGTTTTCAGTTAGATGTCATGGAGATATAAAGTTAATTTTAAAAGTAATATTGAAATCTGATGTTGAATTCAGTCTTTTTCTTAATGGTATCCCATCCAATTCCTTTCTCTTCACTTATGCTGAGTTCATTTGAGGAAAAAAAGTGATTTTAACATAGTGAAATCATCATAAGTAGTGCATATACTAAAAATTTAGATCCTGACCTTGGGCTAGGGATGTGGCTCAAGCGGTAGTGTGCTCACCTGGCATGCGTGCGGCCTGGGTTCGATCCTCAGCACCACATACAAAGATGTTGTGTCCGCCAAAAACTAAAAAAATAAATAATTCATTCTCTCTCTCTCTCTCTCTTTCTAAAAAAAAAAACCTTAGATCCTGACCTTACTTTTCTTTCTGTACAACTGCTGGTGTCTTGCTTATCATTGTTAACTGCCTGCCATACTACACAATTTAAAGGTGAAAGGACAATTCACCTACACAAAGACATCTGCTACAAATCAGAACTTCTATAAAATCACTCACTTTTTAAAATTTTTCTAGAATTTTGTATGTGAAGAAAGTCAAGGAATCCAGAATATGAATGATTCTTGAAACAATACAAGTGGGGAGAGGCTGGTTGGTATTTTATAGATGAAAGACAACCTTGCGATTATTGTTTATAGAAAGGGGCTTAGGATTCTAAAAAGAAGAAAGAGGAAACAAATAATGTGAAGAAGGAAAATTTTAAATGTAAATTTCAATAAGCTTATGGGAAATAAATAAATGTATAGGTTTTCACTGTGTTATTGTTTAGATGTGGTGTCTCCCAAAAGCTCATGTGTGAGACAATAAAGAAGGTTTGGAGGAGGAACAATTGGGTTTTAGCTTTAACCTAATCAGTGGATTAATCCCCGATGGGGTTAACGAAGTAGTAACTGGAGGCAGGTGGGGTGTGGCTGGAGGAAGTAGTTCATTGGGGGGTGTGGCTATGGGGTATATATTTTGTATATGAATAGTGGACTCTCTCTCTCTCTTCCTTCCCCCACCACACTGCTTTCTGATCATCATGTGAACTGGTTCCCTCTGCTACACTATTCTGCCAAGATGTTCTGCCTCACCTTGAGCCCTGAGGAGCAGAGCCACCATTTTATGGACTAAGATCTCTGAAACTGTGAGCCCTCAAATAAACTTTTCTTCCCTAAAATTGTTCTGGTCAGATCTTTCAGTCATAGCAGTGAAAAAGCTGACTAAAACACACTGGAAATTGGGAAAAGACATAGAAAAAATTATCTCCATTTTTCCTTCTACATCTGGAGGTAGCAATTAGCTACATGTTCCTCATATTCATATGTGGGCTAGCAGATCATTTCTCTCAGGCCTGGGACTATGGTACCTCCTCTCCCTAGTTTTGTAGGAGTTATGAACCAGTCAGAAAAAATAAATTCTATTTTTTGCTTGCTACCTCTGACTTAGAGACTTTAGAGGAAATAATCCAATAACCCCTGCTTCTGTCCCTATATAATTTTTTTAAAAAAATGATTTTTAGTTTTCAATGGACCTTTATTTTATTTATTTATATGTGCTGCTGAGAATCAAACCCAGTGCCTCATACATGATAGGCAAGTACTCTACCATTGAGCTACAACCCCAGCCCCTCCCTATATGAATTTTAATTTGTTCTCTTATCTGTCAAATGAAAAGACTAAATTCTAGATACACTGGTGACATCCACCCTAACCATTCTATGATTTTCTTTTTCCATGCCTGACTACTGAAGTGAAAAACTACAGAAGATTTCCTAGCTAAAGTAGAACATTATTGTTTTTAGAAAAAGATGATGATTTTAGCTACCAGGAAACGTGTTCTGAGTCCTGCTTCAGCATTGGTGATGGATTTATATTGCACCACCCACTCTTTCCCTCATGACTCCTGTGAGCAGCAGCACATGTGGCCCAGCTAGGGTTAAATGTTAAACTTCCAGTTATGAAACAGAGGAAAGCCTCCACTTAACATTCACATTTATGACTTTGACCTCATTAACAAAGAACTTTAACCTTTAGCCAGCCACAACTACTTATTAGCCTAGGATAAAAGAATGTTCCTTGGTTGTTCAAACCAGTTGTATTTATCAGATGTATGCATCTGGAAAAGCCCCTCAAACCCTCACTTTTCTCAAGCGTAAAATGGCCACTATGATTTCACCTTGCAAAACATCTGCTAGTTGCTTTGTAATAATAAATTTACACCATGCAGATTAGATTCTGGCCCTTGGCAAGTGTTCAGTATTTTGAGTGGTGGTAAAAACTGAATTGAAAATTAAGTATTGCTTTTTAATGTATAGGAAATTTAATAACATAGACAAATGTGAGGGCTTGGGCTGTGGCTCAGAGATAGCACACTTGCCTACTTGCCTGGCATGTGTGAGGCACTGGGTTTCGATTCTCAGTACCACATATAAATAAATAGAATAAATAAAGGTCAACAATGAAAAAAATACTAAAAACAACAACAACAATAACAAAACAAATGTGAGTACAAGTATCTCATGTTTGAAATTAGAAAAAATGGATTTAAAAGCAAAGTGATATTTCCCTTTCCTCTCCTTGTCCCTTAGTAAACAAATGCAAACCAGTCAGAATACAAATAGTATAAGAATATCATGGCCAGAATTCCCCAAACATTATTCATTCCTCTATGGAATTTCCCATTAATAACACTTAATCTGTGAATGGAGGTATAAGCTATTGAGAAGGGGTATATATAACATAAGAATATAAAGTAAGAAACACACTAATTTTTCACCTGCTTTATTTTGAGGGTGGACTTCTTTTTTTTAAAACTGGAACATTATAATTATATAGTATTTGGGTTAATTTTGACCAAATAATATGTAAAACTTTCAATTTCAATTCCCATCCTCCCTTTCACTCTCCTCCTCCCTCTCCCTCTTCTCCTCTTTCTCTTCTATTTATCTTCCTTTCACTCCTTGATTTATTTATATTTGTTTGGTATTTGCTATATGTCCATAAAAGTACATTTCTTTTTGGTATATTTATATATGTATATATTATGATTTTCTTAAATTCATTTACTTCTTTCCATTTTACTCTTTCTTTCCTCCCTTTTGTTCTCCTTCTTCTATCCCCTGGATTTTCCCTATATCTTTATGATGCCCCATCCCTTTCCCCATCTCTTTCTTTCCCTTATTTTACTCTAGCACCCACCTATGAGAGAAAATTTCTGGCTTTTGATTTTCTAAGTCTGGCTTATTTTACTCAAGATGATTTTTCCCTCTATTTCTATCATTTACTGGCAAATGCCATTATTTACATTCTTCTTTATGGCTGAGTAAATTTCATTGTATGTGTAGGTCATATTTTCTTGATCCATTCATCTATCAACAGACATCTGGGTTGATTTCAAAATTTGGCTACTGTGAATTGTGCTGTTATAAACATTGAAGTAACTATATTGTTATAGTGTGATGATTTTGGTCCTTCTGGATAAATACTAAGATAGTTTGATCATACAGTGGCTCCAATTCTAGTTTATTGAGGAATCTGTACACTGCTTTCTACAGTGGTTATGCTAATTTGCAGTCCCACCAGCAATGTACGTGTGTACCTTATCCCCCACAGCTAGGTGAGGACTTCTTAACTGCCCCAGACTCCTTTTAGCCATCTCTTTCTTCATAATACTCATACAACAGTGTTATACAAGGAAGAAATTAAAGTAAGAGTATAAGTTCATCTACAAGTAGAAGAAAAAGCTTAAGAGAAGACTCTCCAGGCATATTTAAAGTCTATATCTACAGAAGAACACATTGGCATGCACATTATTTTGATTTAGAATAAGCACCATGTTTTCATGTTTGCATAAAAAATGGAAACTTATGCTAGCACTGTCTACAAAACTATGGGTAGAAGTCACCTTCTATCCTCTGTTTTCTTACAGAACAGCATCTATTACCCAATAACTCTAATTTACCAATAATCTTGAAGGTGAGATACTGAGTTTTATAAAATTACAGGTCTTTGAAAGCAAATAAGTTCCAAGTGTCTAGATTCCTCAGGTAGGTTCTGGCCTTTCAGAACCCAAGAGAAAGAATAATCTCAACACAACACAATCTCTTGTCAAAATAACATATTAAAGTGTGAGCGTGGTAGAGCTTGACTGTCATCCCAGTGGCTCAGGAGGCTGAGGCAGTTCAAAGCCAGCCTCAGCAACCTCAAGGCGCTAAGCAACTCAGTGAGACCTTGACTCTAAATTAAAAAAAAAAAAAAGACAAAATAGAGCTGGACACATGTGGCTCAGTGGTTAAGTTCAATCCTTGGTATCAAAAAAAAAAAAAAAAAAAAAGGTGAAAGGTGATAGGTAGAGAAATTTTGCCGTAAGTATACCAGAGCAATCTAAAAATAGTTTAGTAATTAGATTTGTTTAGAAAAAATATTCCTTAATCTCAGCACACTAGCATAAAATCATATTATTTGATTTTAAAAAAAGCATACTTTCATAATTAAGTATAGCATTATTAAATTCTATATGGCAATACAGCTTTGGCTGTCTAAGAATCTGAGAATACAGATGACTAGGTCACCCACCACTTATTTCTATCTCACTATCTCTACAATTCTGAGCCATACTATCATCTTTTTTTTGTTTATTCTACTGTGGTAACCTCCAAACTGCTCTTCTAGTTTCCATTCCTGCTTTGATTTAATCCATTTCTTAATTATTAACATGAATTGGATCTTTTTATTCCTTGTGTGAAATCCTGCAATAGTTTTCTAGTTTCTATATAATTGAGTTCACATTCTTTTCTATGGCTGGCAGATTCTGCATGGTTGGTTATCTCTGCTTATTTCTTGACCTCAACTTCTACTTTGTTCTTCTACAGCCTCCTGTGCCACAGACACAACTGGTTTTTCCTCACTTTCTTGACGAGGTCATGCTCAGTCCCTCTCCAGAGTTGCTTATAACTTACCCTCTCTGCCTTGAATTTGAATGCTCTCTTCATTTTTTTTTTTTTTTTTAAACAGAGCATCAGATCAAATGTTACCTTGTTATCAGCCCCACTGGCTATCCCCTCTAAAGTAGCTTCTCTCCATAGTCAATTACTTCATTGGCAATTGACATAATCTAAAATATTTAAACTTATTTGTTTACACATTGACTCTCTTCCCCACTAGTGTAAGTTCTGTGAGGTCTTGGACTCTGAAACTATCAATGGTTACTTGATACCCAGTATCAAAACAATATGTTGGGTACATAATGGTACTTTATAAACATTTGTTAATGTTGAATTATCAGATATCATATTTTATTGAAAAACTGTTAGCTATTAGGGATCAGAGTTCCAGATGCATACTATATATGGGTTTATTGGATTTTCTCCAAAACCCTGCAATATAAATATTACCATCTTCAAGTAGAAAGTAAGATTCAGATAGATAAGTGACTTTCTGTGGTCACAAAGCTTGAACTAGGATTTGATTCTCTAGGTGACTCTAAAGTCTGTGCTCTTTTTTAGAACAGAATATATATGTGTTCTCATTCAATCAAACATTCATTTAATAGTTATTTATTGAATTTTTTTGTTTTCAGATATCATACCAGTATGGGAGATAAAGTTATGAAAGATACATGATCCATTGTTTTCAAGAGTTTAAAGTAGCTGGGCATGGTGTCCCACATGGGTAATACCAGTTACTCAAAAGGCTGAGGCAGGAAGATTGCAAGTTCTAAGCTAACCTCCACAATTTAGCAAGATGCTGTCTCAAAATATATATAAAGACAATTTTTTTAAAAAAGGGCTGAGGACGTAGTCCAATGGTTGATCATCCCTGGATTCAATCCCTAGTACTGAAAACAAAACAAACAACAACAAAAATAAAACCCCCCATAAAAGTATAAATCAGAGACTGGTGACCCCCCCATATTTTTGTATTGATGAATTATAGTTGTACATAATATAGGATTTGTTTTACATATTTGTACATGCATATAATATAACAATACAAAGGCAAATCTTTTCTATAAAGGACCAAATAGTAAATAATTTTTATTTTGCATGCCTTATGCTTTCTGTCTTAACTGCTCAACTCTGCTGTTGTAGCAAACAAGCAGCTATACACAATATGCAAAAGACCAGGTGTGGCTGTGTTCCAATAGAACTTTATTTACTAAACCAAGTGGTGGGATGGAATTTAGCCCATAGTCATTTGTTTGCCAGCTTCTGGTCTAAAGGGTAAAATAATTATACCAGATGATGCCTCTTTATTATATAAAAAAGTAAAAGGTGGTTTTGGGATCATAAAGTGGACATAGGTGGGAAAATTTTAAGGCAAAGAAAGATGAGAAGGTCATTTCAGTCCAAGGAAAAAAGACTTAGGAGGGAGATTTGTGACTGTGACTAAAAACTGTACATTATAGCAGAAGTGTGGCAACTGTGGGCTATGGGCAGGAAGAGAGTATCAGATATGGAAATCAGGCAAGAGAGATAAAAAGCAGCCATACTATAAGCATTTCATTAGCCAGGTTAATAAATTTTTATGTCATCACAGTTGTCATAAGGTGCCGTTTAAATATTTTTAAGAATTAAATTGATATAATCAGATTAATGTTTTCAAAAGATCACTGTGGTTGCCCTGTGGCAACCAAGGTGGGACGTAGGGATATAAGTTAGAGGCTCCTTGAGTGTTCAAGGTGAGAACTGGTGGTAGGAAGCCCATGGATAAATTAAATGCCTTTAATGCATAGAGTTCATGACTTGAGCAGCGATATGGCCAGAGCAGAGTAAAGGAAAGGAGATGGAGAGCCCAGCTGGGGTTAGCATATGGGAAACTTCAAAAGCCAGAATAAGGAGTTTTCATTTAATTGTAAGTGCAATGATAGACTTCAGTAGAGAAAAGACATGAGCTTTTGACATATTGACTATTTTAATTTGGAGAATAGATTGTAAGAGTTCAATGGTGCAGGCTGGGAGACAAGAGATGAGCTCTAAGTTTGAATGTCAGTGCTTTACACTGTCACTCAGTAAATTCATCATGATTTAACAAGTCTGTAAAATTGATAACAGAAAGCCTCACTTTGAGAGAATCACACAAAGTATGTTTGATATAAATATCATAATATGCATAAAGTGCATTGTGAAAAGAATATAATTCACAGAAAATTTCTCCTAGAGTGTAGTCTTTGACTTATTTCATCAGTCATTTGTATCTATTATAATCTTTTACTTAACAAATACCTAAAAAGTCATTAAACACTTTTTAATTTGTTATTTTTTGGTATACACAACATTTGACATATCATACATACATGGAGTATAACTTTCCAATCTTGTCGTTGTACATGATGTAGAGTTACACTAGTCATGAATCATAAATGCACATAGAAAAGTTACGTCCAATTCATTCTGCCACAACACTCGACTAAATCAATCAGGGTCACTCCAGGTGAATTGTGCTGGCACTAAATAATCACACAGACACAGAAAGTACCTTTTTCTTGGGGTTCAGTGACGGTTCCTCTGCCCTAGCTCCCACAAGGGAGGCAAGAGAGGCAGGCAAAAGAGAGAGAACACGTCTGAAACCATCCTATTTACTTGGGGGGAAAGACATTCGAAAAAGTTCAACCCAAATAAGGCAAAGGATTGGGTTTCAGGGGGTTGTTAGCCTTCAGCATATTGACTGACAGCTTGGAAAGCCACACCCATCTCAGGTACTGCGTGGGATCAAAGACCGAGCCAGTGAAAAGGACATAATACCTCGCACAGCCCAGTCAGAGCAGCAACATCAGTCCAGTCCTCTCAGGTTCTCAATATACACAGCCAATGGCTGGCTCATGACACACTCTACTATCTTTTCTATTCCCATCTCTCCCACCCCTGTTCCCTTTATTCCCCTTTCTCAATCCAATGAACTTCTATCCTCCCTGCCTACCCCCATCCCCTATCCCCTGTCCCCACCATTATGAGTTAGCATCCACATATTAGAGAGAACATTCAGCCTTTGATTTTGTAGGTTGGCTTATTGCATTTAGCACGGTATCCTCCAGTTCCAGCCATTTTCCCGCAAATGCCAAAATTTCATTCTTCTTCTTTTTTTTATATTTTGTTTTAGTTGTAGTTGGACACAATACCTTATCTTTATTTTATTTTGTGTGGTGCTGAGGATCAAACCCAGCACCCCGCATGTGCTAGGTGAGTGCTGTACTGCTGAGCCACAACTCTAGCCCCAATTTTATTCTTCTTTATGGCTAAGTAATACCACACTTTATCCATTAATCTGTTGAAGGGCACCTAGGTTGGTTCCATAGTTTAGCTATTGTGAATTGAGCTGCTGTAAACATAGATGTGGCTCAGTCACTACAGTATGCTAATTTTAAGTCCTTTAAGTATATGCTCAGGAGTGGAATAACTGGATCAAATGGTGATTCCATTCCAAGATTTCTGAGGAATCTCCATATTGCTTTCCAGTGTGTTTGCACCAATTTGCAGTTCTACCAGCAATGTATGAGTGTTCCTTTTCCCCTACTTCTACACCAACATTTATTGTCACTCATGTTCTTGATAATTGCCATTCTGACTGGAGTGAGATGAAATCTTAGTGTAATTTTAATTTACATTTCTCTAATTTCTAGACATGTTGAACATTGTTTCATATATTTCTTAACTGTATTTTTTTTCTGTGAAGTGTCTGTTCAGCTCCTTGTCCCATTTATTGATTGGGTTATTTGTACTTATTGGTGTTAAGGTTTTTGAGTTCTTTATATATCCTGGAGAATGATGCTGTCTTTGATGTGCAGGTGGAAAAGATTTTTCTCCCATTCTGTAGGCTCTTTCTTCACCATCTTGATAGTTTCTTTTGCTATGAAGAAGCTTTTTAGTTTGATACCATCCCATTAATTGATTTTTTAATTTTCCTTCTTTCACTTTAGGAGTCTTGTTGAGGAATTTAGTTCCTAAGCTGACTTTATAGAGATTTGGGCTACCCCTTTCTTCTAGTAAGAACAATGTCTGTGGACTAATTCCTAGGTCCTTTATCCACTTAGAGTTGAGTTTTGTGCAGGGTAACAGATAGGGTTTAATTTCATTTTGCTACATATGGATGTCCAGTTTTCTCAGCACCATTTGTTGAAGAGATTATCTTTTCTCCAATGTATGTTAACAACACCTTTGTCTAGTATGAGGTAACTGTATTTATGTTGTTATATCTCTGTGTTCTCTATTCTTTATCATTGGTTTTCATATCTGTTTTGGTGCCAATGCTATGTCATTTTTGTAACTATGGCTCTGTAGTATACTTGAGATCTGGTATTGTGATGTCTCCTGTTTTGCTTTTCATACTAAGGATTGCTTTGGCTATTCTGGGGTCTCTTATTTTTCCAAATGAATTTCATAACTGATTTTTATTTTTCTATGAAGAATGTCATTAGAATTTTAATAGGAATGGAATTAAATCTGTATAGCACTTTTGGTAATATAGCCATTTTGACAATATTTATTCTGCCTAAGAACATGAGAAATCTTTTCATCTTCTAAGGTCTTCTTCAATTTCTTTCTTTAGTGTTCTATAATTTTCATTGAAGAGATTTTTCACCTCTTTTGTTAGATTTATTCCCAAATATTTTATGTTTTTGAGACTATTATGAATGGGATAGTTTTCCCAATTTCTCTTTCAGTTGATTCATCACTGATGTATAAGAATGCAATTGATTTATGTGTGTTAATCCTGCTACTTTCCTGAATTCATTTATGAGTTCTTTAAGTTTCCTGGTGGAGTTTTTAGGGTCTTCTAAATATAGAATCATGTCATTGGCAAATAGGGATGGTTTGAGTTCTTCTTTTCCTACTCATATCCCATTAATTTCTTCTAATATCTCTGGCTAGAGTTTCAAGGACTATATTGAATAGAAGTGGTGAAAGAGGACATCCTTGTCTTGTTCCACTTTTTAGAGGGAATGCTTTTAATTTTTCTCCATTTACAATGATGTTGGCTTTGGGCTTAATACATATAGCTTTAGAATGTTGAAATATGTTCCTACTATCCCTAGTTTTTCTAGTGTTTTGAACATGAATGGATGCTGTATTTTGTCAAGTACTTTTTCTGCATCTATTGAGATAATTATGTGATTCTTGCTTTTAAGTCCGTTGATGTGATGAATTATGTTTATTGATTTCTATATGTTGAACCAACCTTGCATCCTTAGTAAACACAATTGAGCATGGTGCCCTATCCTTTTAATATGTTTTTGTATGTAGTTTGCTAATATTGTATTAAGAATTTTTGTACCTATGTTCATCCTATTGGTCTCAAGTTTTCTTTTCTTGATTGTCTTTGTCTGGTTTTGGTATCAGGGTGATACAAGCTTTATAGAATGAGTTTGGAAGGTAAAATCTTCTAAGGAAAATCCTTAACATGTAGCCATACTGAATTATGTGTTTAGGGTTTTCCTTAGAAGAAGGGAATTTGTAAATAAGTACTGATTTTTGATGTTTTTTATACGTGGGGTTACAGAAAATTTTCCATTCCTTTGAATTGTAACAAATGACCAGTAGAATTAAAATAGTATCAGGGTCAATAATAAATTTGACATTTTATACATCCAAATTCCTTGGAAGTGTTCTGATTTCTCTGACAAACCTGGCTCTACCATGGGCCTGTTGTGTGGACTGACATAACTTGCCAGCAAGTAAATCCTCTTCTTTCAAGTTGCAGCTACTGAAGGGGTCCAGTCATTTGGTTTTGAAAGCAAATGTATCCTCCTGAGCTTCTTACATCATGAGACACAAAGTCCCCCATGGGAGCCAAGATCTTTAAGGCTGTAGCATCTGGAATTCATTGCTGAGCAACTGACCAACTTCCCTGTATAAACATCACTTTTCTTTCCTTGGTCTTTTTTTCTGATGTTAAATTTAGAATGTTGGTAAAAAAATTGATTTTGGTAATCAAAAAAAATTTACTTGAAAACTTTGCGTCAGATGTTTTTCTATTATAAAACCTAAATGGTGAAAATAAACCTTAAACAGAATAACTGTTATTGACTAATCTCAAGGGATTTTCTTTTTAAAAAGCTATTAAATAGAGATATTTAGAGTGCAATTAGAAGAAATGCAGTTCAGTCTTTAAGACTCAGTAGGAAAATGTGAACATTTTTACCCTTAAGGACTGAGCACTTAAAGAGTTCACTCAATTTACCGTAAAATGGCATAAGCTTTTGATGAAAAGCACAGGTACATAAAAAAAAATACCATATTTTTCAACTGCTGCCACTTGACAAAGAGCAATTATGTTTTGAAATGATGATGATCATAGTGTGATTTTCAGCTATAATCTTCTGTGTCTTGGAGGTTTCAGTTTCTTTGACCTGTATGAAAAACAAAGTGGGGCTGGGGATGTGGCTCAAGTGGTAGTGCCCTCGCCTGGCATGCGCCAGGTGCTGGGTTCGATCCTCAGTACCACATAGAAATAAAATAAAGATGTTGTGTCCACCGAAAAAAACTAAAAATAAATATTAAATAACTCTCTCTCTCTCTCTCAAAAAAAAAAAAAAAAAAACCCAAAGTGGAAGAAGGCGGAACTTGTGTGTGCATGTTAAACTTTTCTTGCATAGATGCATTTTTTGCTACTTATGTCACCTGTGAATGTTAGGCTCCAAATTCTTCAACCTTTGAAATCAGGCTTGCACCAGTGATTCTCTAGGGGGTGTGCAGGCCTTCAGCCTCCAATGGAGGCTTCATCATTCATCCTTCCATTCTGAGCTTCTGGCTTCTTGGATTGAGCAGCTACTCAGGTCCTGGCTCTCCAGGATGCAGATAAATCTAATAAATCCACTTTTATAATTATATGTGTTCTGTTGATTCTGTTCCTCTCAGGAACCTTGACCAATACACTGTATTTTCCACCTTCACCCTTTTACTTAGGATATAGTGTTCTATAATTATAGTTTTATTTGCATTTTCTTTTTGACTCATTGACACTGTCTCATGTTTATTGGTCGTCTCTTTGATTTTGTGAAGAATATATTTAAGTGTTATTCCACATTTTAAACAACTGAAATTCTTTCTTGTAGAATTGTAGAAGCTCTTTATGGCATCTATATAAGTATCTTTTGTGGGTATAGTATAGCAAATATTTTCTTCCACTACAAGATTTGACTGCTGACTGTTTTTACAGTAGTTTTAGACAAGTAGAAATTCTCAATTTTCATAAAATATAATTTATTATTTTAGAAAATATTTTCTGCTGGGCACAGTGGCAAATGCCTGTAATCCTAGTGGCTTGGGAGTCTGAGGCAGGAGATTCCTGAGTTTAAAGCCAACCATAGCAATTTGCAAGACCCTAAGCAAAACATGAGACCCTGCCTCTAAATAAAATATATAAAAAGGGCTAGGGATGTGGATCAGTGGTTAAGGGCCCCTGGGTTCAATCTCTGATTCCAAATAAATAAATAAATAAATAAGTTTTGGTTTATGCTTTTCAGTGTCCTATTTAAGAATTTTTTTAAACCTACTCAAGGATTGCAAAATGTTCCTTATATTTGGATCTAAACACCTTATTGAACATTTAGGTCTACACTCCATCTAAAATTAAATGTTTTTTTTTTTTTTTGTATGGTATGAGGTAGAGGTTCAGATCTTTTATTTTGGCACACACAAAGCAATTGTTCCAGAGTATTATTCCAATATTGATCTTTCTGCATTGCTGTCTTTGTTATAAGTTAGGCAGCTACATATGTGGATATTTCTGTATTCTGTTTCCCCTTATAAATCATTTGTCTATTCTTGTGCCAAAAACATTATCATGATTATAATAGCTTTATTGTAACCCTGGATATGTTAGATTATAATGCTCCAGCCTTGTTCTTTTCCATCAGGAGTGTCGGCTCTTTTTACCCTTTTGTATTTCTTTCCAAATAATTTTTAGAAACAGCTTGTCAATTTCTAGAAAATAATAAAAGCATTTCAAGAAGGATTGCCTTGAGTTTATAGATTAAGTTAGGGGAGAATTTGAATCTTTATAATATTGAGTTTTTTTTTTTTAATTTGTAAATATGTCAGGTTCCTAGTTTTTTAGTTGTTTTTAAAAATTTTCTTAGTGGTTTCATGATTTTCAATAGACATCATAGACATCATAGATTTATTTCTAAGAACTAATGTTTTTGAGGTTATTATTAATTACATAATATTATTCTTTTCAAATTTCAATTTATGATTGGTATTAATATTAGACTATTGATGTTTTATCCTGCAACCTCAACAAACTCACTTGTCAGTTCCAATTGACTTTTTGATAAGCCCATGATATTTTTACATAGATGGCTATTTGTTCTGTGAACAAAACAATTTTGCTTCATCCTTTTCAATCTGGATGCTGTCATTTCTTTATCTTGTCTTACTTCATTGGTTAGAATTTCCAGTACAATGTTGCATAGAAAGTATTCAGACTGGTAACATTATCTTGTTCCTCAGATTAGGGGGTAAAGCATTCACTCTTTCACCACTAACTGCACTAGCTGTGAATTTTTCATAGATGCCCTTCATCAGGTTGATAAATGTCAAGTTCCAACTGTGCCAAGAATTTTTTAAAAATTTTACTTGTTTTTACATTTTAAATAGTTTTTCCTTTTTATTTTTTAGTTGTAGTTGAACACAATATCTTTGTTTTATTTATTTATTTTTATGTGGTGCTGAGGATCCAACCAGTGTCGTGCACATGCTAGGCGAGTGCTCTACCACTGAGCCATAACCTCAGCTCTAAATAGTTTTTCCTTTTTTAATCAAGAATGAATGTTTGATTTTGTCAAATATTTTTATGTATCCATTGACATGATTTATGTGGGTTTTTTTTTTTTGTCTTCTTCAAATTATAGTGATTGATTTTCAAATGTCAAGTAAAACTTCCATTCTTGGAATAATTCATTTTGGAGTATAATATATTACTTTTAAAATTATAATGTTTGATTTGTTTTGGTATGACATTGTTTAGAATTTTTGACTCTGTGCTTATGAAATATATTTATTTATAGTTTTCATTTTTATATATTTTTAAGGTTTTGCTCTTCAGAAATTATTGAACTCATAGAATAAATTGAGAAGTACTTCCTCCACCTCAAATGCTTGGAATAATGTGGGTAGCAATGGTATTGTTATTTCCTGAAATATTCTGTAGTATTTATCAGTAAAGGTACCTATGCATGGAAGTTTACTTAATTAAATTAAGTTGTTTGCATGTCAAACATTGTAATTATAATTTTCATTTCTTTAATAAATATAGGACTATTTTGGTTATCTATCACCCCTATGTGGGTTTTACTAGTTTGTTTTCTTTAAAGACCTTTCTCTATATCCTGTAAGTTACCAAATTTATTGGCATAAATTTGTTCTTAGTGTTTCTCTATTTCATATTAATAACTGCCATCAGCTGGAGATGTAGCTTAGTGATATAACACTTACTTAGCATGCATGAGGCCCTATGTTCAATCCCCAGAACCAAAAAAAGAAACAAACTGTAATAATGTAACCTCTCTCATTACTGATATTACTAATAGCTTTCTTCTTACTCTTTCATTAGTTTCAATGTAGATTTATTAATCTTTTTTTAAAAAAAAATTATTTATTTTACTTGTTGATGGACCTTTATGTTTTATTTAAATGCAATGCTGAGAATTGAACCCAGTGCCTCACATATTCAAGGCAAGCACTCTACCACTGAGCTATAACCCCAGCCAGCAATCTATCAATTTTATTGTTCTTCTAAACACAGCTTTTGTTTTTCATTTTTTTGAAGGCCTTCTCTTTATCTATTGAGATTAACTAAGTGATTTTTTTCTTAATTCTGCTAATATGGTGAATTACATTTATTGATTTGCATATATTAACCATCCTTATATCTGTGAGAAAAAAAACAACTTGATTATGGTGTACAACCTTCTTAATATGTTGTTGAACATGATTTGCTATTACTTTAGTATTTTTGCATTTGCATCTAAATTTCTCAAGGATATCAGTCTGTAGTTTTCTATCCTTTATGTGTCCTTATCTGGTTTTGGTTTGAGCGTGATACTGGCTTTACAAAATAAATTTGGAAATGTTATTTTCCATCTTATGGAATCATTTGAGGAGTACTGTCACTAGTTCTTTTATAAATCTTGGTAGAATTCAGCTGAGAATCCATCTGATCCTGGGCTTTTCTTAATTGCAATGCTTTTTATTACGGCTTGTATCTCATTACAATTTATTGGTCTGTTTAGGTTTTCCACATCCTTTTGATCCTGTTTTGGCAGATTGTCTAGAAATGTATCCATTTCATCTAGATTTTATAATTTATTGGAAATTAAGTTTTCAAAATACTCCCTACTTATCTATGTCTGTGGTGATTTCTCCTTTTTTATCTCTAATTTTATTAATTTGTTTTTTTCTCCCTTTTAATTTTGGTTAGTTTGGTTAAGGGTTTATCAATCTAGTTTATCTTTTTAAAGAACCAACCCTTTGCTTCATCAATCCTTTGTTGTTGTTTTATCCTTAAATTGAGTAATTTTTGCTGTGATCTTAATTATTTCCTTTCTTTTACTTGTTTTTGAAATGGTTTGTTCTTCTTTTTCAAGGGCCTTGAGAAGCATCATTAGATTTTTTTATTTGGAACTTTCTAATTTTCTTATGTAGGTACTTATTGATATAATCTACCCTTTTAGAACTGCCTTCGTAGTGTCCCAGAAGTTCTGATGTGTTGTATCACTATTCTCATTTGAGCCCAAGAAATTTCTCCCTTGGTTTCTTGTATCACCCATTCATCATTCAAAACAATATTGTTTAATCTCCATGTGTTTATATAGTTTCTGTAGGGTTTGGTCATATTGATTTTTAATTTCATTCCATTATGATATAATAGGATGCAAGGAATTATATAAATTTTTTTGTATTTGCTGAGAATTGCTTTGAGGTCTAAAATATGGTGTATTTTGGAGAAGGTTTCATAATCCACTGAGAAGAGTGTATTCAGCTCTTGTTGGATGAGATATTCTAAAGATGTCTATTAGTTCCATTTATTTATAACATTCTTCAGGCCCAGAGTCTTTAATAAGTTTATATCTGGATGACCTCTCCAATGGTGAGAGAGGTGTGTTGAAATCACCCTCATTATTTTATGATCATTATTGTACTTGCATCTATCAGGGGTTCAATTTGAATAGTTTGTATTTTATGTAATTTTTTGCACCCACATTTGGGACAAAAAATATAAATATTTATTATGGTTATATCTTCTTGATGGATTTTTTTTCTTTGCCTACATAAAGTGACCTTCTTTGTCTCTTTTGATTAATTCTGGTGTGAAATCTGCTTTGTCAAATATGAAAGTAGCTAGTCCTCCTTGTTTGGGGGCTCTATTCACAGGTTATATCAATTTGCATCCTTTCACTTTCATCTTGGCTGTCTTTGCCTATAGTATGCATCTCTTGAAAACAATATATAGTTGGGTCTTGTTTTTTAATCCATTTTGCCAGCTTAAGTTTTTTATTTGGACAGTTGAACCCATTTATATTCAATGTTTTTATAGAGTGCTGCTTATTAATCCCCACCATTTTGATTTATCCATCATGCTTAATTTGTTCCTACTCCTAATTTGTTTAGCTACTCTTCAAATGAGATTTGGGTTTTTTTTTTTTTTTGAACGCTGAAGTTTGTTTTTTATTTCTTATTTAAGTAAGTTTTATAGTGCCAGTTTAGTAGTCATAAATTATTTTAGTCTCTGCTTATCTTGGAAGGTTTTTTATTTCATCTTCAATATTGAAATGATAGCTTTGCTAGATATAGCAGTCTTGATTGACAATTATTTTCTTTAAGGACTTGGAACACATCATTTCAAGCCCTCCTGGCTTGTAGAGTTTTGGGTTGATAAATTAGAAGTGATTCTGATTGGCTTGCCTCTACATGTGACCTGACATTTTTCTCTTAGACATTTTAATTATAATGTATCATAGAGAGGTTCTTTTTGATTTTGTTTATTTGGGATTCTGAATGCCTCCTGTATGTGGATGCCCATCTCATTGTAAAGGTTTCAAAATTTTTCTGTTATTATTTTTCTGAAGAGTTTATCCATTCCATTACATCTCATAGCCCTCCTCAGTTCCAATGATTCTTAAATTTGGTAACTTTATGTTGTCCTGGAGTTCTTGTATATTCTGGCCATAGTTTCTTTCCTTTTCTCTCTCTCTCCTTCTTTCCTTCCTTTCTTTCTTTCTTTCCTTTCTTTCTTTCTTTCTTTCTTTCTTTCTTTCTTTCTTTCTTTCTTTCTTTCTTTCCTCTTTAATACTTTGTGGCTACTTTGTCTTTTAGCTGTGGGATTCTGTCTTCAACGTGACCTACTATATTACAGAAACTTTCAACTGTTTTGATTTATTGTGTCTTTCATTTTCAAGATTTCTCTTTAGTTCCTTTTGATATTTCTATGACCTTATTGAATTTCTCATCCATATTCTGTACTGACTTCCTTCATTCATTCAGTTGTTTTTCTGTGTTCTCTTGAAATTCATTGACCATTTTTAATGATTGTTTAGAATTCCTTGCTTGATATTTTATCCATTTTGATATTTTTGGGGGTAATTTGCTTGTGAATTATAAACTTTAGGAGTTGTTGTGTTAGCTTGCTTTTTTATATTTCTTGTATTCATGTGTTGGGTTCTATACATCTGTTGGAAGGGATTTCTCTTCCACTCTTATGTGTAGATCTTTGTAGGACACAGTATTAACTTGCCAAAGTGTCCTTGAGTGATCTGATTTGAGATCCACTCATACATGTGGTATCCACAGTCTTTTTATAATTTCTCTCTGTTTTTGCTATAGCAATGGAGGTCCACAGGTTGGAACTGGGGGCCATCCCCTGGCTTGGGACCTGTTCATTAGTTTGTGTTTTTGTCTCTTCTATTTTTTGATTAAAGTATAGCTGACAATTGAGTGTCACTAATTTGTGTGTGGAGTAAGGTGCACTTTTTTTTAAATTTAGGTCAGCCTCAGAATTTCTACCCTGTGAACTTGTAGTGTTGCTTTAGGTTCCCCACAGAATATAAAGAAATATACAATAGCAATTATAAATGCAAAGAATATATACCATTAAACTAAATTCTTAGTTCCTATTATGACATCTATGACATTAACTGCCACCAAACCCAGAAATGATAAGGTCAGCAATTGTCAACAGCAAAAGTAAGCCACCATGTGTCATCCACAACAGTGATAATTGCAACCGCATTAGTAGTGGGGGCAGGACTAATATAAATCAATTAACACTAAAAGATGGTAAGAATACATTTAATAAAAAGAAAATGTGATTGCAAGTTAGAAAGGAGTTCATAGTTTCAAAAAGGAAGAGAGGCAGATGAGATCATTTTAAAGAGGAAGGAGAAAAAATATAAATAATAAAGAGAAAGTGGGCTACACAGAAGATGCTTGTCAGGACAGTGTAGCCATGAAAGTTAGCAGAAGAAGAGGGAGAAAGAGAAACAGACAAATAAAAAACAATACAAAACAAAATCAAAAAATTCGATTCAAAATCCTAACCCTCAAAAGAAAAGGTAAGGAAAAATAACTACATTTTAAAAAATGCTGAAAGTGAGGAAAAGACACAAATATGCACAAATACACACACACACACACACACACGAACCAATTAGCACAGCAAAAAACACACAAAAACAAAAAGAGAAATGAAAAAAAAAAGTTCTTAATGAAAAATGAAATTGTTTGAGGTGGTCAAACTAGTCAATGGAAATAGATGGACACTGTCTTTCTTTCCATTTCTTCTTGGACTGAATCCTGAGAGTGAGAGCAAGGGCTAGGAATCATTAACCCTTCCTCTGTTTGTACGGCTCACCAAGCTTCCAGTTAGAGTGGCCTAAGGCTGAAGCCAGTTCAAATAGTTCTCAGTTTTTCTTCTCCCCAGTATGAGGTAGGATGGGATAGGAAGTACTTTCAGTTGGAGTTTTGTCTACAGAGATCAGATGATGCACTCCCAGGGTGAGACTGCTGCAGGGTTTTGTGAGGGGGCGTTCCAGCAGGTTGGGTTTAGCTAATCAGGCCTCAGGATCTTTTCTGGGTGGTTTCTTCTGCTCCTTAAGGATTAGATCAACACACCCCTAGGGCCTGGTGGCATTTGGCAATCTCTGCTGGGAGTCTGGATCTTGGGAGCCTCCAAGGATTCTACTCAAGGGGCAGAGGAGCCAATCCTTCACTCCTATGTGGCCCACAAACAACCTTTTCAGGCTTCGCAGGCCTATTCCCTCAGTGTATTCACATTACGCTGTTCAGATTCCCTATCTACTTCAGCTGGTCACCTGAGCTGCCAGACTCAAAGGGGGAAGTGAGTTGGGACCCCTTTGTTTTTCTGACTTGACTCATCCTGGGTATAATATTCTCTGTGCTTGTTCTTCTCACATTCTGCTAGGTACACCCTGGGCTACACAGAAGGTGCTTGTCAGGACAGGGTAGCCATGTTTTCTCTGATCTCCAAGTTCCTTCAGCAGCAGCTGTAACATGGCTACTCAAGATGACTCCCACCTCCTTGGCCAGAAACACAGGACGATGTTCAAGCACCAGTGCACAGTGCAGCCTCTGGATCAGCTAAGGGCAAGCCACTTTTCTGATCTCAGGTTTTTCCATACTAACTCTGTCCATTATTCCTCTCTGTGTTTCCCCTTCCTCTGTGCTGAACCAATGCTGCTGCTGCTGCCACAACCAGTTTGACTCCAGTGTAGTGTTTCTTCTTTGTTTGATGTACCCAAACTTCTTAGTCTCTAAAACACTCTAATATTGAGTTTTAGCCAACTATTTCTTTCACCCACCTTGCAGAGAAGCAGTACTCATGGTGCTTGAATTCTAAGCTACTGAGCCACTAGGGATTGAGCCTTCCTCCAGCCCGCCATCTTGAATCCCCTCAAGTGTTCTCCACTTTTGTTCCAGCACCAGCATTATATATTAGCATAAATTAGTTTATCTGATTAATCAAATATATTTTGTATGGAGCTTGTAGGAATCTTCACCTCTAGAAAATGGATGCTAGGAAGGGTAAGTTTTGAGGAAATTGGGGCATCTCTTTTAAAGGGAAATAGGATCTAATCTTCCTTCTTCATAGTGTTGCTTAGAGGCAACCTAACACCCTTCAGGGAAGAATAAGAAAGGCTATTTCCATGGGGTAGGAGAATCTGTACATTGCCTGAAAGAAAATGGTCATTTCTTCAACAACAGCTTGTACTTGTCCTGCATTCTCTAACAAAAGTGAACTTCAATTAAAATTTGAAAGTTTAGTTCAGTTTTTCTACCCACCTAGTCTCAGAGGCCACAGAGTACAGAGGTTCCAGAGTCCTCTGAGTTCTCATGTTAGGAGACGGACAGCATAAGATAGGTCTCTTTTATACTTTTCCTTCACCCCAGTTCTACCAAACCAGCTCAACTTTTATTTCTTCTGCACATGGTCCTCCTTGTAAGATTTGATTAGGACAAAATGTACTTACTGTAATTTTTATTTTTAAATGGGGAAAAAAAAACAGGAGAATTCAGAATCAGACAGATGTGGGGTCAAATAATATTTGCACTGTTTTTGTTGTGCACTTGGACAAAATAAACCTAGCCTAGCTTCATAGATGATATCTGCCTCTTATGGAGAAAGACTTTCTTCTCATCTTCTGCAGGTCCACTGATAGCTTCCAAGCAAAAGGACTGAATGTATTTTATAATGTTTCTGCTTTTTGAGAGTTTGCAGTTTTGATATTTGTAGGAAAGGCTTTACAACAAGGCAGGGTAGGGGGGGCATGTTGTGTGGGCAGTGTGACCTTGAAAATTGTGGAAGCCACTGTGGATGAGATGAGCAGCCACATCCAGAAGTCAAACACTTTCTACCTTGAGCTTTCATAAACTTTCAATGTAGCACTGTGAAAGGGTAAAGTTTCTAAGCTGGAAAGCTTGAATGTAAAAGATTAGGTATTATTAAGTTCCTCTGTTACACCCAGAACCTGAAATTCCTGAGATAGTTAAAACAACGCCCTACTGGCCATTTAGCCTAGGGCCCTGTGCAGTTCGTCACAGGCCCCGGACCTGTTTGAATGTGTAACCCGCTTACGAATGACCAATCACCCTCGCCCGACCTGTTCCCGCCAATGAATGTGCCAATCACGTCTCAGAGTTGTTGTTCAATTTCCCCGCGCCTCATGATGATTTGTTCTGATGTATGCAAAGCCCACCGCCCTCTCCAAAAAGTGTACTAAAGCTCTGCTTGACCTTTGCTCGGGGCTCTGGGCTGCTCTCCCTTCTTGAGTAAGCACGGAGCCCCAGCGCGCTGGAATGGATCCCTAATAAATCCCCTTTTGCCAATTGCATGGAGTAAATCTCTTGTGTGGTCTCTCCCTCTGACGCTCCGCCGAACCCCTCTTACAACTGCTTGTCCCCTTCTCTGGAAATACACTCTTTTGCCTACCTGGTGACCAGGCCATTTGAAGGCCACATGGCCTTGCCAGTCTTGCCATAATGTGCTGGAGAAAAGGTGGCTGTTTTGTTCACTATTGATACCTTCTCCATAAATTCAAAGTTGGGAAGAGGGAATATTTCCATTAGGTAGCTGGATCTGTGTCGAATAAACTTGTGAGGCTTCAGTCCTCAGCTGCCTTAATTTCCTAGCAGGCTGAACCAGCTGGAGCAGCCAATGAGATAGGGGAGAAAGGAGAAAAACAGAGGTGGGTGGGAGAGAGAAACAGCAAGAAACAGATGAAAGGCAGAAGTTTTTTTGTTTGTTTATTTGTTTTTTTGTACCAGGGATTGAACTCAGGGGCACTTGACCACTGAGCCATCTCCCCAGCCCTATTTTGTATTTTATTTAGAAACAGGGTTTCACTGAGTTGCTTAGTGCCTCATGTTTGTTGAGGCTGGCTTTGAACTCATGATCCTCCTGTCTCAGCCTCCCAAGCTTCTGGGATTACAAACATGCATCACAGTGCCTGGCTGTTTCTTGATGACACTTGAATCTCTAGTTCTAGACTTTTCTGAGTCAAAGGTGTCTCCCTGACTTTATGCTCCAAGGATTACCTGTAATTCTGAAAACATTTTTCTTTGTTTAAGCTAGAACAGTTGGTTTCTGCTTACAGCCCATAGACAAACTTATGTGACATGCCCTGAAGAATGGCAGGCAGGTTTGGAACAGGGGTCTTTTCTGTAGAGAGTTGAGGCCCATCAGCCAGGAGTTTTTATGTACCCCTAAGCTTGTAGATTCTAAGGACATCTAGATTACACATTTTAAATACTGTAAAACCAGAGATGAGTTTGTTGCAAAATCTGTATTGTCCATAATGTAAAAACAAATTAATTGCTCAGTTACTTTCAACTGTACTTGAGACCAGAAATTTCTCTCAAGAGTCCACATAGAGGGGATTCTGTGTAGTGTGCTGGAAAGAAACACAATGCCAAGCAACCATACTTTTTAGTATATTTGTCCTCACAAGCCTTTCCCCAACTGGGACCTCTGCTTTCAATGAGTGCTTGGTAAGATCAAAGTAAATAAACAAAGATTTTCTTCTACTGTGTCCAAGTATTACTTCAGAATAAAAAGTAATAAAAGAAGTAGGCTTTAGAAATTGAACTTCTCAGGGAATTTACTGGCTCTTGTATTCTTTAAAGTCATTAGGTTGGCCACACAAAAAGCTCTGAATCAGAATTTCCCTTCACATTAATAGAGTGTATACAAAGACAGCAAACAGGATCAGGATGCTCAGAACAGGAATTCACCTAAGAGGATTAGATGAGGGTTGATTTTGTTTGTACCAGAGACAATGATTTATCTTGGGTATCTACATAAAATTTTTGCCTGGCATGTACACTTTTCTACAAATAATCAAAATTTAGTATTTAAATATTTGGTATTTTAAAAATTTTTGGTTAAGAAAAATAATGACCAGGCAATCTGTGTTGTTTTTCTACTTTATTCTTTGAAATTTAGCCTCTTTTTTTCTCTATTGCTCACTTGCTTTATCTTGCTGCCTATCATAAAAATAATAGCTATTAATAAAATTTAATCATTCAGATGAGTATAAAATGAAGAGTTAAAAGTCCTCTAACCACCATCCTCTTCTTTATTTCTTCTTTGTAAAGAAAGCACAGTCCATATGTTCGTGTGTTTTGTTCAAAAACAATTAATGCATCTATTAGCACATGTGTGTAATCAGTTACTTTCTTTCTCATAAAACATGAAATAGTGCAGAATGATATGTATTATACATGCCTGTTCTTATAACAATAGCAATGTTAGAGTATGTATTCTTTTTTTTTTTGTTTTTAGAGTATTTATTCTTAAAATAAATGTGAAATGATACAATACCACCTGTTAATTGTGCTTGTCTCTTGGGAAGCTGATGTTACTAAGGACTCTTACCTACTTTTATGTGCTTAGATATCGCAATATACATGTATCATTTTTAATATTTTTAAAAGGTAGGAACGAACTGTGAAATTCATGGCTAATTTTGGGGAAATATAGTACAGACTGTGCCTAACCTTTTTCCCAAAATTTGCCCCATTTTCACTGATTTGCTCCTTTTGACTCCAGTTTCTAATTTGCTTCTTTGTGACTCTTGATTTCAATTACCATAATAATCCTCTCAATCATCTGATGAGGAATGTTATAATGAATGTTTGTCATTGATACCCATTCATTAAATGTGTGCTGGTATCTTAGCTGATGAAGATAAGAGCAAATTAACTGTCAGAATTAAGCTTTATGATAATGAAACTTTAACCCACATCTTCTATGCTACATTATGCTTATCAGTCATGTCTTTGTGGTACCACCTCGATGCACTCCTTTTTTTTCATAAATAAAATGTGCTCTGCAAACACTTATACAAGGAGAGATCATTCCTAAAGTAATTAGCTATTATTACAACTGATCCATCACAGAGAATCTCTCAATGAGACCTGTGAATGTGAAGCCTGAACCACCCTCAAAGGAGAAAGAAGTTAAATATGTCCTCCTAGGGAAGGGAAGCTCTAATTTTCTACTTGAATATAGCCCTTGGGCAAGCTCCTTCAGCCTTGCATTTCCTTTAAGGAAGCAGTGAAAGGCCAACAAATCAGCCATCCCCCAATTAAAATTAGTGCTCTCACAAGTTGACCCTGTTTCTCATTGTTCCAAATAGTTCAGCATAACAGCTAAATAGCAGCTTTAGCATCTACATCATGTTATTTAGGGTTCAACCATAATTCCGTTCCTAATTTCAATTACTATAATAATCCTCCGGTAGAGTAACTTTCTAAAAGTCAAAAATCAAAGCCGTTTTTACTGATCTTTCAGGGCTGGCTAATTGCACAAATCAGCATTTAACCCATTGATCTATATGATTTGGTTTGTGCTCACAGTCTTATGTGGCTCTTTTCTGATTCAGAATACTAAGGAAGAAATCACATATCTGGAGAGCTGTCAACAATGATAAAGTTGTTTCTGGGAGGTTCTATCCCTCTTGGACTTCAAAATGAAACCCAAATTGTTAATGAAGGTCTTGTACATGTTCTTTTCTGTTTTCCTGATCTAGTTTGTACCATCATGTATCTTCCAGTGTAAGGGACAAAGAGTCTGCAGAATTTTCACTTTTTTTGTGCTCACAAAAGAATCTTTATTGTAGAGCACAGTCTCCTGTCTTTTGTCTGGCTGTCAAGTGATTATACCCACATCTTTCTGTACTGTGCAGTCCCTCACTTATAGAACAATTGGGTTTGCTCTACCATTTTATAAAAAAGTAATAATCCCAAAATCTTTTTATTTAAATTAGGAGGAGACATTCCTATTTTGACTCAAATAACCCTTGTTGTAAAATGTCCTTATGATTTGATATGCTTTGTTGTCTTGGAGGACCATCAGGATCTTGCTTCAATATCTCTCCTATCAGAGTCTGTTGGCATGGTCTATAGTCTCTCATCTGGATAATTTCAACCTTCTTTGCTTTATAAGGCTGTATTTTAATTTTTGATCAGACAGAAAAAGATACACTTGAGGTAACTCCATCCACTTATACACTGATCAGTTGAAACACACAGTAGAATTGTTTCTGCATCTCTACCATGAAGCCAGCTCTAGGTTGGTTCATGCAGTAGAGAACACTTGGGAATATGTATTTCTATTATAATACTGGGTGCACAGGTACATGACATGGAATCCTGGGGTTAGAATGATACATCATGAGAAAATCTGTAGCATCTGGAAGCATGTGAGCAAAAACAAACAAACAAACAAACAAACAAACAAACAAAAACATCTTTCCATTATGTCCCTGAGGTTGTAGCTTTTTGTGGATTAACTCATGTCCTCCTCAAATTCCTTAATTAAAGTCCTAACCTACAATGTGACTATATCTGGAGAGACAGATTATCTCCTTAAAGAGATAATTATGTTGCTATCACCTTGATCTTGGGCTTTCAACCTCCAAAACTGTCAGAAAATTAATATGTCTTGTCTGAACCATAATGTCTGTGGCATTTTGTTGTTGTAGCCTAGCAAACTTATACATTTAAAGTTATTTCCTTAGTATGCAAAGACTACTTCCAACAACAGGATGCAGGGAGAGTATACCATCTGGACATTGAAAATGGTATGGCCGCAGGGGCTAGATGTGTGTATGTGCATAGTTAAGAATTTGAAAATGCCTGTGTCATATAATTATCTCCATATCTACAATGGGGAAAAGAAGAAAACTGGAAGTTTACTATGGGTTCTTTGGGCATGATGTTGAAAAAACTTAATGTAGAACTAAATGAAACAAGACAATATTTGCTCCCATGTGTATTTCTACCTATTCAAGATACATGTTGCAGAATTTTCATGTTACTTTAAGGACTTAGCTAATAGAAGAACTCTTTAGAATATCAGCCATTACTTTGGATATTGTAAGTTATTACAAGTATATTGCAGACTGGGGTTAGCACTGACCCGAATACCTTAAACTTAGATTACTTTCCTTAGGTTTTATTTCTAAGCACATAGAGGGATAAATCCTTACTTCTATAAATTGTAGTGTGTTATTACTAGGCAACCCAGAATTGGGTCTAGACAGTTTTTTTGAGGGTTTCCTTCAATAAACCAGGCTTGCATGATAACATCTGTGTAGTTATTATGCTTTTACTGCACTGGCTCTGCTTTTGCCATATTTTATGATAAAAACAATATGGTTTGAGTCTGGTATTTTGTTAGTATTTGGTATTATTGATGCTTAAATGTACTCTCTATAACAAAGCAATAAGTAATCTAGTTCCTGGGGTTCTTAACCTGAACATTTATTTATTTATTTGTTTGTTTGCTTATTTGAATTTATATTATAATCAGTTATAAGCACATGAAGAATGTGGTCAAGAACTAATCAATTCTGTCTATAGTTGTTACTTCGTCATGACCTAATGATTATCTTTTCAGAGAGACCTGGAATATTTCCTATCTTAGTCTCATTGAAGAAGCAACTTTTAAGCACTTGCTTCTATCTGTTTTACTTCTGAAAACACATTGCTTTGAAGGGATTTCTAGAGCATTTCTTTCTAGAACAGGGGGGCAAAGAAAGGAGAGGCAGTAAGAAGGGGGCATAACAACTCTTTCAAAGAGGCAGCTCTGAAATCCCAGCTGTGGCCAGCAGGTAGCTTGTGGGCTTCTGCATCCAAAGAAGTTGAAGTGTCAGGGTCACTGTTGAAAGCCCAAAGAATTCACACATTCATTCCTGGCATAGAGACTGACAGAATCCAAAGCTATTTTTTTGGGGAAGACTCTGTTCTAACCCACACTGACCTCAAGCTACATATGCTAGAGTTTTGACAAGTTTTCTAACTGATTCCACTATAAATCTGCAGAGAGGCTGAGCGTGGTGGCACACACACCTGTAATCCCAGCAGCTTGAGAGGTTGAGGCAGGAGGATTGCGAATTCAAAACCAGCCTCAGCAAAAGCGAGGCATTAAGAAGCTTCGTGAGACCCTGTCTCTAAATAAAATACAAAATAGGTTGGGGATGTGACTCAGTGGTGAAGTGCCACTGAGTTTAATCCCTCTTAAAAAAAATCTGCAGAGATTTACCCTGAGTTCTTATTTTTCAAACTCTTTATTATTATCAGAAAAGGTGAAACATTGAATTCCTGAGATTTTCATTTGGACATCATGCTACCATGCCACAAAATTATACTCCTGAGGCAACAAATGTCATAAGATGCCTCCATATCATATTTCACTCACCAGGATATATGAAGTTTGGTTATCGGGAAATTATTTTGGGAAAAAAGCTCTAAAACTCAAAATTAATGTTTTCTAAGAGGTCTCTGAAATATCACTAAAACATAATTTTAAAATTTGAAGTTTTGAATTCAACAAGCTAAAATAAAATCAATAGAAGCTTATCTGCATATTCTGAAAGATACAATTTGAATAATACCATAAGACCTCAGTATTTGCATTTGGGTCAACTACTGTATGTTATTGGCATCAAGAAGTACTGTTAGTTACCTTTTTGTTGCTGTGAAAAATACCTAAGAGAAGCAACTTAAAGGAGGAAAGGATAATTCTAGCTCATTGCTTCAGAGATTTCAGTTCATAGTTGTCTAGATACATTGCTTTGGGGCTGAGGTGAGGCAGAATATCATGGCAGAAGGGTATGGCAGAAAATGTTGGGTCATGGCACCCAGGAAATACAGAGAAAGGAAAGAGGAGAGGAAGGGATGCCATAGACAAGATATAGTTCCTAAGAAAACGTCTTCAATGACCTATCTCTGCCAATCATGCCTCACTTGTTTATAGTATCTACCACCTCCCAGTAGTCCACTCAAATTATTAGTCTATAAAATGAATTAATCCACTGATGAGGTCAAAGACCTAATGATCCATTCACTTCCCTGTGGACATTGCTACACTATGGACCAGCTCTTTAATAATTAGGTTTTGAGGGACATTCCAGATCCAACCATAATAAGTTCCATCTTACTATTGTGTGCTGATTAGAAAAAGATCAAAAGGCAACTTGTACTAGGTAAACAACAAATAATATCTTTAGGCATGGTTTCAAATTGAACAACAACAATTAAAAAAACAAAACACAACAAAACCTAGAAGAAAATTGAATCTTCAAAAGGCCCATAGTGGCAAATGAACACTATTGGCCTTGTGAGAGGCAACTTCATTTCCACAAATCATCTTCTGTTACATAAACTGTTAATTTCTGTTATATTTTTATCACTTTTATAATTTTGTTTAAAGCAATTTAAATCTATTTGATTTTATAGTTGTATCAGAACTTGTGATAAACAGCTTGTAATCAATTTTTACATATGTGTATTCTAACAATATAATAAAACAATATAATAAAATATAAAAAAATTATTGTTAGTATTAGTGGTTCATGACAATTTTTTCCCTTTAAAACTACATTTTACTGAAATTTATAAACTCTGACCTAAATGCAGAAAGTTCTCAAACTAAAGGTAAACCAGGCAGAAATAACTTTTGTGAGGAAAAATAAATGATGTAATAAATAAGAAAATATGTTTGGAAATACTTGAAAGGCTTTGAAAGCAATATCAGTTGTTTGATCACCATTGTTATAAATATCTTCTTGCATAGCACTTTATCCATTGATTTTATAAGATATATATGAATGACTCAGAAATAAGTCACCCTGAACTTTGCAACCATAGTTATTGACAATATTAATTTATAATAAAAATTAATAATGAAACCACAAAATAAATTATTTAGAGTTAAATTCAGCAAACATTGTAAGGAGAAGGAGATATTAATAAAGAAGTTGAAAGAGAGAGAGAGATTTCTGTAAGGAAAAGGAAAGACATAAGAGTTTAGATGGGAGTGTATATGCATGGCAATATTAAAAAATTAAACAAAATGCAGAGAGAGCACAATTCAAAGCGTGTAAAATAAAAGAATCAATGAGAGAGGGGCATATTTTTAAAGGCAATTAGAGTTGTAAGACTCTTTTGCTATTTAAAAATCTTTCCAGTATTCCTCTATTTCTGTATACCCCTTTCTGACTACACCGTCATCAATTGACAGCATAGACTGCAAAAACATTTTCTAATCTTAACATTCTGTATATCCATGGGCTTTGGAATATGGACTTGGTGTATTTCCCATCATGATCTGGAGTCTGAGGTTGGGGGTGTAGCTCAGTGGTAGAGGACTAGCATGCATAAGGTTCTGGGTTTAATCACAGAGAGGTAGACAGACAGACAGACAGACAGACACACACACACACACAGACAAGACAGACTTGGAGTCTGTTTCTTCATCCTAAGAATCTGAACTGCTCCTGTAACTTGCTTCCATGTATAAAGTTCATAGGAAAATTTCAGTTCTAAATCTATATACCTCAAGATTTCTGGAGTGCTTTCCATATTCTCTTGAAATGCTCCTGCTACAACAGGAGCAAAATAGGTGTAGACTAGTCTGAGAGACCAGTGCCTCGTCATCCCATTAGCCCAAGCAATAAGCCAGACCTGTATGACTATAGATGCTTTAGTGAGCTCAACCAAGATCAGCTGAGCCAGGCCCTGATTTTCAGCATTGCCTAAGCAACTTTTAGACTTGTGAATAATAATACCTAGTTGATACTTAAACTGATAAATTTGGGGTTGACATTATAACAATGGTTAACTGATATAGAAAGGTACAAATTTTCAAAGTTTGTATAACAAAGGGGATAAAAGAAATTTGTAATGCATTTTCATCAAGTATTTATTGAATATGTACTGTGCATAAATCACTGTTAATCTGTTATTAAAAATATAGTATTGTCTTTAAAACTGGAATGAATTACAAATTTCAAGTGTTTATGAAATTTCCTCCAAATTTATTCTAAATGTTTCTGTTATTACTTCATTCATCAGAAAATTTTATATGTTTAGTAATCATTTGTATTCACTCTTTTAGGAATGATCTATTGATATCTTTTGTTGTTTCTACTGAACTATTGCTTGTTTTAAAAAAATCAACTTCTAAGAACTTCTTACATATTAAACTATTGCTTGCCATATGATGTGTGATATTCTCCAAGATTATCATTGTCATTACACTTGTATCTTTTTTTGTGAATATTGTTTTATAGTATGTATTTTAATGTGCTACTTATGTTTTGTGGCATCTGTTTTTAGTCATAATTTGAAAATTCATATTAAAAATAATTTAAAAATATATTCCCTAATAGTTTGTTCTAATTCCTTTATAGTTTCATGTTTTACATAAAATGCTTTACTTACTTTGCATTTATCATGATATCAATGTGAGATATGGGTCCAAATTTTGTTATTCATTTCTATTCTAATTATATGGTAAGTAAAGAGAGCTCTGTAACACTCATACCTTTTAGAATTTGTTGTAGTTTGATCGTGGCCTAATGATGGCAATATTTCATGAATGTTCCAAGCAAAGTGGATTTTCCTGGTTTTTTTTTTTTTTTTTTTGTGCTAAGAACTTGATATAAAACGCTTGAAAACATCTTTTTACCATTTTATTTGGGACTTCCATACCTTAATTTTTTTCCTACTTGAGATGTCATAGAATGAAAGACTAATAAGTTCTCCTAATATTGATGTGCTTTATTTCTTGACAAATCTAATATATGCTTACTTAGTGTTACTGCTTGATTATTGGGATACAGATATTGGTTTTTATCTTCATTAAATATTTACTCATTTTTTCCATTATAAAAGTGCTTCTTGTTTGACTTAATACTTTTTAACCAGAATTCTAAACCATGAATCTTCCTTCATTTTTGTTTTCACTTCTCTAGCATATTATTGCCAAATCTTCCAGAGTCCTGTTGTGCTTGTGTTGTCTCCAATGATGATGCACCATAAGTCTCTGAGACTCTGCTCATTGTTCTTTATTCTTTTTCTTTTTATTCCTGAGACTGGACTATTTCAATTAACTTAGCTTCATGTTACTGACTCTTTTTTCTGCTAGCTAAAATGTACTAGTGATTCCTTTTCATAAATTTCTTATTTCAATTATTGTACTTTTCAACTCCAGAACTATTATATGATACACACAAACTATATATATATATTCTGTTAATCTTTATTTGGAGAACATTACTCTCAGATTGTCTTCTAATCCTTTAAACGTGGTTTTCTTTAGCTATTTAGATATATTTATAATACTAATTTAATTTCTTTTTCTCTAAGACTTGGCTTTCTTTGAAGCAGTTTCTATTTGACTGCTTTTCTTTTCTTCCTTTTAATTTTTTCTGTGAATGGACTACACTTTCCTGTTTATTTCTATATCTTATGATATTTTGTTGAAAATTAAACATTCAAAACAATATAATGTAAGTAAATGGAAACCAGATTTACCCTTTTTTTCTAGCATATGTCATTATAGTTGTTATAATTTTTTTAGTGACTTTTCTGGGTTAATTCTATAAAGTGTGTATTTTTTGTCACATTTGGCTACTAAAGTTAGATCACTGGTCAGTTGATGATTGGACAATGTTTTTACAATTTTCTTGAAACATTAGTCTCCCAATCTTTGTGAAGGGCCTATTTATGTTGGAGAACATTTTTGATGGTTGGCAGACAGTTTACAACTCTGCCTTAGTCTTTTCTTCCTGTTTTCACAAAGCCTTAAGGTTATGCAAAAGTGAGAGAGGAAAGCATTCTCAGGTCTATCTTGTGCATTCATACAGTCTTCATACATGTGTATTCATACATGTGCATAACATACTAGGTAACCAGGAATATGTCCAAGCTTTTCCAAGTCTCCTCTGGACCTCCCACTTCTCAGTTTATTCTTTAATTTTTTTTTTTTTTTTTTTTTTGGTCAGCCCAACTACAGCTACAATACTAAAAATTGTTACTGATTGTTTTCACCCAATTCCCTGTGGGTAGATTTTAACACAGTATATAGGCTGACTCAAGTGAAATAAAGGCAAATCCTGAGAGTGGAGCTTTTTAGTGAGTTTTCAGATGATTCAAAATAGTGACAATTTTCTGGGGTGGTTTTTGCAGAGAATTCCAAAACATCTCCCCTCCAGTGACTGGTAGCCTGTAGGTTTCACAGTTAACTTAGTTATGAGGCTGTTGTTTGTAAGGAAACCATGGAACTAAGGATGGTAGAAATAAAAAAGTTAAAGAACCACAAAACCCACTACTCTTCTTGAGATTCAGACATTTTTCTTGAACAAACCCTCAAGTTATTGCAAGTCTTTAGAATTTAGTTTTTAGAGCTCTTCAAAGTTGACTTTGGCTACTTTTTCTAGTGTTCTCATTGGTTTTATGGTTTTATAGATTGTTTTTATGAATTTTTGGAAGTTCTTATTATGCCATTCTGGAGTTCTGTATTGCACTTTTTTATCATTAAAAATTAAAACCAAACTCTCTCATGATGTGATCTCTCGTATTTTTGCTTTAATTGTGTAGTAACTCTAAAATTAAAAAAGTTTTATATTTTTATTCAAGGATTTACTTTTATAATTATTATGCTATGTAGTACTCTCAGTTTCCTATTTCTTTAATCTCTCCTGAAAACAATGCAGAGTAAGCCTTTTCCTTTTTCTTTCATATCCCCTTCCTTTGCTCTACTACTTAATTTTTTATTATTTAAACCAATAAAATTTATTATTTGGAACAAATTCAAGGCCAAAATTTAGTGGAAAGTACAGAGAAGTCTCACATGGTGTGTGTCCCCCACCTCACACCCTTCCCCACTGTTGACACCGCACACCAAAATATATGTTTTTTTATAGTCTATGAAGCTACATTGATACATTTTATCACCCAAAGTCAGCAGTTTACAATAGAGTTGGGCAAGTGTATGATGACAGGCATCCACCACTGAAGTATTACACAGAGCAGTTTTTTCCACGATTTCAATATAGTTTGTCCTCTCTGAAACTCAGGTTGAAAGTTAATTCCCATTATAAAATATGAGGTAAGAACAGGTAAGACCTTCAAGAGGTACTTAGGACTTGCCTTCATGAATGCAAGGATTAATGGGTCATCTTCAGAGTGGGTCTACTATTTTTTAAAAAAGAGTTTTGACTGGATCTGTTGCTCACTTGCTGTCCATAGTTATGTGATGCCCGGAATTACCTCAGGCCTCTGTCAGCAAGAAGATTAGATGTAGCACCTTGACCTTAGACCAGAATCAAGAGCCAAAATAAATCTCTCTATTTTTTAAAATAACTTACCTAGCTGTAACATTGTATTATTAGCAATAGCAAATGAACTAAGACAGATTAACGCTCTGAAAATCCTCTGTGCTCTGCTTATTCATCTTTTCCTTTCCCTGACCTCTAACAACCACTAATCTTCATACTGCTCTATCATTTTACTTTTCTCATATTGTTTTAGAGTGGGAATCATACATTATATAGTCTTTCAAATTGGCTTTCTTCACTTAGTAATGTGTATTTAAGTATCCTCTGTTTTTTTTTTTTCGTGGCTTGATAGCTCATGTCTTTTTAGTACTGAATGATATTCCACTGTCTGTATAGACTACAGTTTATCCACTTACCTACTGAAGGATAGCTTGATTGCTTCAAGTTTTGGCTATTATAAATAAAGCTTCTATAAACATCCATGGTATAAGTGTTAGTGTCAACATAAATTTTCAACTCCTTTAAATAAGTAACAAGGAATGATAATGCTGGATCATGTGAGAAGAATAGGTTTAGTTTTATAAAAAGCTACCAAACTGTTTCCCAGAGTGCCTGTACCATTTTGTATTCCTACCAGCAATGAATTAGAGAGCTCCCATGGGTTCTATTTCCTTGTCAGCATTTGATATTGTCAGTGGTTTGGATATTGGTTCTTCTAATAGGTGTATTTTCTCATTGTGGTTTTAATTTATAATTCCCTACTGACACATTATGTAAACCTGTGATTGTATGTGCTATGATTTAAATGTCCTCTCCAATGCTCATCTAGAAATTTAACTCTCGTTGTCTCAGTGTTGAAAAATAGGACCTTTAAGAGGATATTAGGTCTTGAGGGTTCTTACTTCATGAATGGATTTATACAAGAGAGTGTGTTACCAGGGGCAGTGGCACACACCTGTAATTTAAGCTGCTTAGGAGGCTGAGGCAGGAGGATTGTGAGTTCAAAGTCAGCCTCAGTAACTTAGCAAGGCTCTGAGCAACTTAGTGAGACCCTGTCTTTAAATAAAATATAAAATGGGCTGGGGATGTGGCTCAGTGGTTAAATGCCCCTGGATTCAATTGCCAGTATCAAAACATCAACAACAACAACAACAACAACAAACGAACAAAAAAAGGTGTGTTAGTGATAAAAAGGATGAGTTTGCCTGATGTTTTTTGCTCAATTCCACTTCACCATATTATGATGCAGCAAAAAGACCCTCACTGGATACTAGCAGTAGGCACTATGCGCTTGTACCTCCTGGCCTTCAGGTCTGTGTGCTGCATAAACTTGTATTGTTTATGATTTCCCCAGTCTGTGACATTACCTGATATCTGCAATCCTTGATGAAGTTGTCTTTTCAGGATTTAGGCCCATTTTTTAGTTCGGCTGTTCATTTTTTATTACAGATTTTTAAGAGTTTTTTGTATATTTTGACTATCAGTCTTTTACATATATGTAGTTTTTTGTAAGTATTTCCTCTCATTTTGTGGCTTGTCTTGTCGTCTTCTTCACTGTGTCTTTAAAAAGCTGGTATTTTTCATTTTAATGAAGTCCAGTTTATTAATTATTTCTTTCATGGATTATGCCTTTGGTGTTGTATCATCAACCATGCAATTTAATAACATTGTCTTTCTTAATGCTTAATTTTTATGCTAGATAGATTTAGAATGCTGATTTCTTGATTCATTTATTTCAAATGCTTTCCTTTTACTTTCAGCAACTTTAAAAGAGGCAATGGGTAAAATTGCTCAAGTTCCCTTCTTTTCCATTTTCTTTCTCATTTTTTTCTTAGCTGTGTCATTTCTACACTGTCAGCATTTATAAAATTTATATTCTATTTGGTCACATTCAGCTCCACATTTGTTTCTGATTTTGAGTTGCGTTTTTTAAATATGTTCTGTGATCAGCACCAACTCCAAGACTTTGGTTGGCTGAAGTTTGTCTTCCAGCAACAAAGACTTTAGAGAATAATAACTTCTGGATGTCTGTCTGTTCAAAAGTGTTTGTACCCTTTATACTTAAAGGCTGGTTTGACTCTATATAAAAAAATCTTATCTCACATTTTCTTTCCTTGAGACTCTTATAGTTATTGTTTATTTCTGGCATGGGATTAAGGTGTGGGGAAGTCTGAGGACCACCTAACATTTTTTTCCATTACAAATTACCTGATTATTTTGTCTATAATTCTTTTCTTATCTTAATATCCATTATGGATGTGTCTTGATTTTGACTCTTCTGGGTTATTACTTCTGATACATAATATACGAGTCTTTTATATTGGGAATTTTTTTTAATGCTTTTAGCAATTTGCTCCTTGACAGATAGTCTAGGGACTATCTTCAATCTTCTTTACTTTTAACGCTATACCTTTTCCCTGTACTGAGATTATATATGCTAATACTCAGCTAATATAAAATAATTTTCATTCTTCATTCATCCATTTTCTGATGTGTTGGAAGGAACATTCATGGGAATATATTTATTTTATAAATAACACAAAACATGATTAACATGTAATACATAAACACACATTATTAATTATATTAAAGGATACATTTCAGAAATCTTTCCATGTCAGTACACATGAGAACTAATTTCCACACACACTTAGATTAGGTATTACATAGTATTTGTCTTTAGGAATGTACAACAGTAATTTAACCAAATCTTTACTTATGAATATTTAGGGTGTTTCCAAGTTTTTTCAACTTTATTTTGTATGTTTAACCTCTCTTATTTATATAAATATTTATGAAAATTAAATTCCTATAAATGACATTGCTAGCTCAAATTGTTAGGTGTGTGTGAAAGTATGTGAGTGTGTATGGAATGTGTGAAAAGGCATTTTTCTGGCTAAAACCACTAGTGAAATGGAGAGAAGAAGATTAAATTAGAGAGGCAGAGAGGGACAGAGATGCCACTCGGTGCAGCTCTGATAAGCCATTGTAAAGACTATCGTTAATCTTTTAAATTTTACTATCTTGGTTCAAGCTGCTATATCAGAATAACATATTGGGTGGCTTAAAAACTAACATCTACTTCTCACAGCTCTGGAAGTAAGCAGCTGTCCAATGAAGGCACTCCTCCTAGTGTGTAGAGAATCATCTTCTCCTTATATCCTCACTGGAGGAGAGAACAAGCTCTGGCCCTTTTATCTCTTTCTAAGAGCACTTATTCAATTATGGAGGACCTACCTGCAAGATACATCCAACTTTTATTATTTCCCAAAGTCCCAACCTCAAAGTACCATCACCTTGGAGTTTGAATCTGAATGTTGGAGAGATACAAACAAGCACTCTTTGGCACTTGACAATCTGAGAGATAAAAAATTCTTCACATCTTATAGAAATTTGTGTGCCTTATCTAAATTGCATATATTTGTACATGTTTTCTAGTGGATTGCTCATCCCATTCTTTTTGATTTGTAAAATCATTAAAAAAATATTGACAAGGGGCTGGGGTTGTGGCTCAGCAGTAGAATGCTTGCATAGCTTGTGTGGGGCACTGGGTTTGATCCCCAGCACCACATAAAAATAAAAAAATTAAAAGGTATTTTAAAAAAATATTGGTAATGTGGCTCTTTGTTTCCTGTATTTCTGTGCAGTTTCATTATTAACATTTTTTTCTTTCTAAAATACCTTAGATATCTTATAATTATGAATTATATTTAAAACATATCTTCGGAGATTATAATAAAGAGTACTTTAGATCTGTAGTTTGCTCTGCTATGTTTATCAATCTCAGTACCTGGTTTCTGGATAAGTAATTACTAAATGTAATTTGGATGAAATTAACACATGTGTTCGATAGATTATTTGTTGCTGATGATGTTTAGATTTTTTTGATTGTTAATTGTGGTAGGACAAATAATGCCCCCCTCCCCAATAAATTCCATGACTTAATCACTGAAATTTGTGATTATGTTTCCTTACATGGAAAAACAGAAATAAAACCAAAATCCTTTTGCATTTGTGGTGAAATTAAGGCTCTTGACATGGGAAGATTATTCTGGGTAATCTTGGTGAGCCAAATGTAACCACAAGGGTTCTTATAAGAAGGAGGCAGAAGGGTCGGGGACACTGAAAGGGGTTTGATAGCAGAAGCAGAGAAAATAAACTTGATAATACCATGTTTCTGGCTTTGAAGATGGACAATGGGTCCATGAGACAAGGAATGCCAGTAACCCCTAGAAGCAAAGAGCAGGAAATGTATTCTTTACTGGAACCTACAGAGGAAATATAGCCCATGACCTTCAGAACTCTAAGACAATAAATGAGTGTTGTTTTAAATTTGTTAATTTTTTATAGCAGCAATAAGAAACTATTACTTTTTCTACCACTAACATGGAATAATCACATCACCACTTCTTGGTTTATTAGTTTCTCCACTAATACTACGGAACGTCCATATTTTATTAGTCCGTAGATTCCTGACCAATAAAAGCCATGAGAGATGCACGTTCTGTGTAATGAAGTGGAACTCAAGATTCGTCACTCTCCTGACTTTATCTCTCATAGGAAGGAGAAAATATGTTCAGTTTATTACTCTCAGGAATTTCTACCATATGTTAGTTTGGCTCTGGTATACATTGCTTGCTCTTCTTGGCTCAGTAAATAAAGCATTGTAGAATCATGATCACAGGGAACAAGGAACATTGCCAGTCCAGAAAATGTCCAAAAGAGGGTGCCCACGCTGGGCCAGGGCACAGAAATGGTACAGCCAGTGCAGATGGCTCTCAATGGAAGCTTTGGACATAGACTGACTTCCCAGGGGCTCTGAGGGCTTCCTGTTGTGAGTTCAATGGTTATGTGAAAGGGGCTATGATTTCAGTTTATACAATAAGGACAGGACCTCCCATTAGTTATTCCAAGAGCTTGTTTTTTTTTATTGCCAGTCAATAGGTCTGGAATGAACTATCCATAGATGTCCATTCTCCTCTGTGGCCTATTTAAGGGTAGTCATGATTTGTCCTACCACAAAAGTGCTGTTTAAAGTCTAAAATGTTTGGATTGCAGAGAAACTGAGCAAGCTACCTGTCCTTATTTTCAGCATAAACTAAGATAGAAGATAGATGAATGACTTGATAAAATGGTGTAGTGTTGTTGTTGGGTATTTTTTTTTTTTGTTTGCTTGTTTTTCTGTTGAGGCATTAAGCAAAGAAACCTGAATGTTCTTCAGACATAAGGGATGGTAGATGTAAACCTGCACACTACTATAAATATCATCCTTCCAAGATTAGAGTTTTAAACCTAAAGATAACATGAATATGTAGAGGCACTTTGTGTAAGAAAAATACCATTAAGGGATGTTGCCTTCTTGGGACCAAAAATAACATTTTGGTTAAAGTGATATAACTATGAAGTCAAATACAAAATACATTTTATGTATTTTCCCCCTGAAAACCTCAGAGGGTCTAGAATAAATTTTCTTTCATTGATCATAGCTAGGCATCCATGGTTGGACATAAGATGTCTAGTTTCTGTTTCTTCTGATTAGTCCAACACATGTGGCTCCAGCCAACTCTATGATTGTCCCCATGGAGGAGGGGCCAGATATCTCTGTTTTTTTCTTTTTTTTTTGAGAGAGAGAGAGAGAGAGAGAGAGAATTTTAATATTTATTTTTTAGTTCTCGGGGGACACAACATCTTTGTTGGTATGTGGTGCTGAGGAACGAACCCGGGCCGCACGCATGCCAGGCGAGCGCGCTACCGCTTGAGCCTCATCCCCAGCCTATCTCTGGTTATTTACTGCTGGTTTCATGTGGTCTGTCTGATGTGCAGGCTGAATGTTTTACATGTTCCCATCAGAGTGGTGAGTGAATAAACAACCAAATACACCATGTTACCATTAATTTATATTAGGGATCACCAAAAATATGATAAAAAATTGATATTGTGCTCTATGACTCAATGGCAGCAGGCTTTTAAGAAATTCTATACTTTTGTTGGGATAGTTGAATTTACTAACTTGTGACTCCAAGTTGGTTACAAATATGATTTTCTATTCTTCTGATCTATTGAACAATGTGTTTCTCAAAGGAACAGTAATAGTCTCTTTGGTCTCTGAGTTCAGAGGGCACATGTGTGGCTTGTCCACATTTTGCCAAAAGCTTTGTTAAAATAAAATAGGCCATTATCTAATCTGTATGGAGACTCTGGGGGTGGTAAGAAGGAACATTTTCTTACTGGGGAAAAAAAACTTAATTTTGCTTTGGTTTCAATAGAGTATTCATTTCTCATTTGACTCATGAACAATTCAGTATGCCCAGGCTACTCAGTCTGGGATAATATTTAGTTTTAGGGTATTGTTACTAAGAAATGACATTAATAATTCTTTGAATATAGTCTTTTATATAATTAAAGAATACATATTTAAAGAAATTCTCTTCTTTCTTTTCAGTACTTATTTACCAAGAAGTGCGACAATAGTCAAAGGAAACTTCATCCAGTTCTAAACCACAGTAAATGATGTTTTCTGAAGGTAATCAGTCATTTAGGGAATCCATAGGCTTCCATTCAATGTGCCAATGGGAACAATTTACTCCTTCCCACCATTCTTCATATTGACTACCACCTCCTTTTAACCTTATAGCTGATACTTTGTCCATGGCTTAGGTTCTGCCAATGGAGGTCTCAGCTGCCAGAAGAATCTCAACAGTGTCCACTGAGTCCTACCCTGACAAAGTTCCCAGAAAAGGCAGCATGGTGTGGAGCAAAAAGCACAAAGTAGAAGTCCAGAGGGTTACACGCTTGTTCTCTCCTCCTCTGGTCATATAACATGTGGATCCTCTTCCCTGTGGAGTGGTGGTAACCTGTGGCCTGCCAACATTTGCACAGGGCAATGCAGGATGTAAATTAGATGAAGAATGTGTAACTGGTTTCTCAGGCCACAAGGTGCTGGACAAGAACAAGGTATTTGTATCTGATTCCACAGAGGCCCTGCTCTACCTGCTACAGAGTTTCTCCACACTGCCTGCATCAATATCTGTATCTCACCTCGAGAGTAACAGCAGGAGCCCCTTCCTTGGCAGCCAGAAGACAAACTCATCCTCAGAGCTAGTGTTTTTCATCCACATGGTTCATTTATCCCACCACATCTAGTTTCCATTGTGTGCAGAAGCCACCACCCTAGGGATGTGACTCAGTCAACTCACCACACACAGAGCGTTCCTCCCCAAGCACACACCCCAGGATACAGGAGAGTAGCTGGCTCCCCTACGCTCATTCCTAACACCTTTCATTGTCCACATGCTACACCCACAGTTTTCTCTTCACTGCCACTTTCTGGTCCCTGTTGCCTCTTACTAGTGTTTTAATCTCTTGGAAATATCAGTTTAATTTCTCTCTCATTATCCATGTTCTCAGGAAGAAATTAACTCACTATGACTCAATATGAATCCAAGTACTTTAATATTGTTTATGAACCAGGAGTTAGTGTTGATAATGTCAAAAAAGGATTGTCTTTTTTTTTTTTTTTGATTCACAGTGCTCAGTCCCAGACAGGCCCTAACCATGAAAGGGAATTGCAGAGGCAATGGAAGCTGGTTTCAGAAGAGATATAAGATGAAATCAAGGCCTCCCAGGAAGGGTTAAAACAAATAAAATTATTTTAGCTTAAAGGCAAAGAATGCAAAATGCCGGCCAGCTGTTCTCCATCTTCACCAAAGAGGGCAACAAGGGAATGCTTTTAGATATAGTAAGAGGGATTTAGGTTAGATACAAGGAATTTCTTAATAATGTGGGTTGTAAAATATTGGAAGAGTTTAGAAAGGAAATTTGTGGAATTTCCTTCTGTATCAATCTTTCCATATTAGGAGAGATTCTATCCATCTAGAGTGGTTTAAATAAAGTAATCACAACTTTTCTCAAATGTGTATGTATTCACTTTGGCCATTAATAAAATAGACTGGAACTTTAGTCAATATTTCTCATTTGTGACTACCTCAATATTTTTTAATACTTTGGGGGGAGTTTTCCCTTGATTTTTTTTAATTGTGTGGTAGAATATAACAGAATTTGTCATGTTATCCATTTTAAGTGTATGATTCATTAAGTACATTCACATTATTGTTTGATTTTCAGAATTATTCATCTCTAAAACTTTTTCATTATCCTAAATTGAAACTCTCCATTCATTAAATAACCACTCCCCAGTGCTCTCTACCCAGGGTTAATAGTAACCTCTATTCTATTTCCTGTTTCTAAGAATTTGGGTTTGGGGACATATTGATGGTCACTCACAGAGTGACCTCCACCTTCCTTCCCAACATAGAGCCTACAGTACTGCCTTCCCAGGCCTTTTGCCAGTAAAGTGAGGATATGGGTCCTCTGTTTGGGCACACCTAGGTGATTCCTGTGTCCAGAAGTAAGTTCTGTGACCAGAAATAAGTTCTGTGAGGAAGAGCAGGCCATTGACCTCTGTTTGTTTGGGACAGGATGGGAGAGATTGGGTACCCATGGCCCTGTGGTTGGTGGAGTGGGAGCACTTTCTCACTGTGTTGGAGAGAAGAAGGTCCTGGTCCAGGCTAGTCCTCTGGTGAGGTGAGAGGAGAGTTAATCTTTGAATCTCAGCTCAGATTGTGCTTTCTGTTCCTCCTGTTACTCTACAAACTACTTATTATCCTCTAATAAATCCCTTCCTACTTATACCAGCTACAACAGATTCTATCATCTGCTTTTAAAAACTCTGACTAATACCAGGGGCACTCTCTTCTTTTATTGATTCTTCCAGTAGATGATTTTCCCCTTCCCTGGATTAGGGAACAAAATGCTTTGGACACAGGAGAGCTAGACAGAGGATGTAGTCAGAGAGACTTTTCCCCCAAGCCTCTATATGATGCCTTCATATAGCTGTGTGTGCTAGGCTTTCATAATGGTGGGGACTCCAGATTCTGAAATGGTTATAAGAGGGGAGCATAAGGAATTCAGCACCTTCACAGGGACATTCTCAGTTACTCTTCCTAACAGAGCTTTGCTGTGCCACTTCTACGGCAAAGGCAATCTCCATTTAAGACTTTAAAAGCCACTTTCATCTACGAAGTAATTTTGTATTTGGCTGAGCTGTGTTGTGTGGTAACAAGTTTGTATCTGGGCAGAGGAGTGAATGAGAGTGGTGGAAAAGCAGGTTCTCTCTTCTGTGTTCCTAGTAGTTCATTACTGGCTCCACACAGAGGATGTTAAGCACAACTTTCCCTTGGACTTTTCTGTAACAAGCTGCCAAGCTGCTGCTGAGTCTTAGAATGAGTTTGCTTGTTTCCTCCCCATGTATATATAGATCCATGCAGTGACTATAAGCTCAGTGATAGACAGTTCTTGGACATATCTGTAGCCCTCATAATCTCTCGCATTTTTCCAACATGGGAAGACACCTAATCAATGTTCAGTTCCTGGCTAACTTATGTAGACATGAACTTGTACGTGTGTTATATCCCAATGTCCATATTTTTAAAGGTTAATTATGTTTTATATGTTTGTACTTCATGGCTTGCCAGTGGCCCAGCCATATTTCTTAATCACCATGTATCAGGATTTCCCAGAGCCTACACAATAAAAATTAAAGACTATGAGTTATGCACTAGTAATAGCAAACATGTATATAGAATTACTTTGAGAGAGGCTTTATATACATAATTTCATTTAAACTTCAAATCTTTCCCATTTTACTAATGAGAAAATTGAAGCACAGAATGGTTCAGTGGTCTACCTAGGTCATCCGGCTCCTAACTGGTATAGGTGGGATTTAAACTCAGGCAGTCTGACCCTAGAGGCTGAGTTCCTAACTTCTATGCAGATTCTATTTTACAGATAAAGAACTGAAAACACAGTAAGGTTGCATGAATATCCAAGTGATTTCAAAGTAATGGACATGGCCAGGCCCAATATGGGTACATTCTAAAGTAGAGTGGTTTTCCTTTACTCCTTAATTTTCTTTAGAAACTGATATTTGAATAGCATATAAAAATATCTTTTTATATTAGTACTATCTTGTTTCTTTGGAATCCTTTGCTTGCATATTATTTTAGGTGTGTGGCACTTTAGGAGATCTATTACCCCATCCAGCCTTTAGACTAGTCCTGTAAAATAGATGAATTGTTATTTAAAAGTACAAATATCATTTTAAAACCAAACTAATACTTTCAAATGCTGAAAATGTAAGTAATACAGAACCAATGTTGAAAAGCAAATTTATCACTTCCTCCCAAAAAGCAACTCATTTTATTTTGTAAAATTAGTTAGTTAATTAATTAATTTGTTTAATTAGTTACACATGACAACAGAATGAATTTCAGTTCACAGTGCACATATAGAGCACAATTTTCATTTCTCTGGCGGTGCATAGAGTAGAGTCACACCATTCATGTCAACCTACATTTACTTAGGGTAATGATGTCCATCTCATTCTTCCATCTTTCCTACCCCCATTTCCCCTACATTCTTCTCCCTCCCCTTTGCCCCATCCAAAGTTCCTCCATTTCTCCCATGCTCACCCCCTTCCATTATGGATCAGCATTCACTTATCAGAGAAAACATTTGGCCTTTTTGAGATTCTCTTACTTCACTTAGCATTATATTCTCCAGCTCCATCCATTTACTTGCAAATGTCATGATTTTATTCTCTTTTAATGCTATTATGTATATATACCAGAGTTTCTTTATTCATTCATCTATTGAAGGGCATCTATCTTGGTTCCCTATTTAGCTGTTATGAATTGAAAAGCAACCTATTTAAAATTTCTGGTTTTGGTTACTCAGATGCTTACATTTATATTTTTAAAGCATAGATTTTTTTACATCTTTTTCCTGATTTATGATGGGTAGATACTATTTCTTGGCTCCCTGCTATGAAAAATAAAAAAATTACCTCTTTGTCAGTATCCTTTCTTTTCTTCAGTGTTGATTATTTATATTAGTATTGTTAGGTTTTTATCTTTATAATTTTAAATTCTATAACAATATCTCTAATTTGTTGTTTTGACTACATCTGGTGCCCTTTGTAAGTAAGAGAGAATTTCACTATACTACATCTTCTCTTTTCCTCTCCCACTTTCTGCTGATTATACCTTTGATTTTGAATCATCACAGTTATTGGCATTTATACTATCTTCTGTAATTAGAGTTAAGGCTTGTGGTTTCTCTATAGTTTGATTATAAAATTCAGAAGTCAATGAATATTTTATACATCATGACAGTGTGTCAGTTTTCCATCACTGTGAGAAAGTTTCTGAGACAATCCAAAGAGAGAAAAATTATTGGTTTACAGTGTCAGAGGTTCAAATCAGTGGTACTTTGACCTTGTTGCTTTGGGCCTATGGCATCACAATGTATCATGGTGGAAACATATTGGAGGAAGCAAAAAGAGAGACAGAATAGGTCCATAGGTCCCAACATACCCTTCAAGGATGTGCCCCACCTAATTTCCTTCTGCTTAGGAAATGACTTAATTCCCTATCACTAGATTCCACCTCTTAAATGTTCAACCACTTCCCAGTAGTGCCACAGTCTGTTTACCAAGCCTTTAGTACATGGGACTTTGGAAAACATGTTCAAACCACAGCAGGTGGTATAGATATGTTTCACTACAATGTCATAATTACCTTTAACTTTCTCTGTGTTTGTGTCATGGTCATTGAGATACTTGAAAGGGACTGGTTTTTAGAATCCAGGTTAAATAGATTCTCTTTCTTTCATGGCATTAATTACTTAAAATAAATTACCTAAATTATGTCATTTAGGGCTTGATATTTGGAATAAGACTATTTATTTGTCTTGGAGCTTCCAATCAGCTTCTATCATAAAGTTTATCCAGTCTTTGGAATATATTGCCTTGATTTCCCCCTACTTATTCCAGCTCCTGGGATCTTTGTCCCCATCTTCAGTCTGGACCAGGGCTCTGTAGCTCAGCAGGAAAGTCATCCTTGAACTTCTCTTTGCTGCCCTCCTGGGATGGAACTTTTGTTTTCTGGATTCTGTATCCTTCTTTAAGTCATCTATCCTGTGTGTGTTTGAGTATAGTCTTGACCATGGCTGTCGATATTCTTAGATCTTCATGGTTCAGAATGTCTTAACTCTTCTCTCATGCATGCTGATATTTTGGATGGGTATGGAATTCTAGGTTAGAAAATATTTTCCTTCAAAATCTTGAAGCAAACACACACACTCACATGCTTAATACAAGGTGGGCATTTTAATACCCAAATTATTATCTTTTTAGTTAAGGAAAATTTCTTCTTGTTGTATTTTCAAATAACGTCTTTGCAAATTTCTTTTGTTTTATATTTTTTATTCTTTCTAGAGAGTCTTTTATTTAGATATTGGGTTTTGTGAATTAACATTTATGTCTCTTATTTTTGGTTTTTCCTTATATTTCATATTTATTTTACCTCATTTCTTCAATTTTTTATAAATGTTTTTTAAAGTTGTAGATGGATACAATACCTTTTTTTTGTTTGTTTGTCTATTTATTTTTACATGGTGCAATTGAACCCAATGCCTCACATGTGCTAGGCAAACTCTCCACTATGGAGCTACAACCCCATTTCTTCAACTTTATCTTCTAGGTCCTACTGAATTTTTCTATTTAGCTACTATGGGTTTGGACTCTAAAATCTCTTGTTGCATCTGTATTTTAAAAATTGCATTATATTGTTATAATGATTTCTCATATCATGTCCAGGATACAAATTAGAATTATCAGATAATTAAGAGAGCAATCAGGTCTCCCTGATTGAATCATGGTTCCACCACTGAACAGGTTTGTATCTCTGATAATTCAATGTACCTCTTGTGCCTCAGATTCCATATCTGTAAAATAGGGACTATATATATTTGGTGGAGCTACCAGGGATTGAACACGATCTCACTGAGTTGCTTAGCACTTCACTTTTGCTGAAGCTGGCTTTGAACTCGTGATCCTCCTGCCTCAGCCTCCCGAGCCACTAGGATTACAGGCATGTGCCACTGTGCAGGGCAAGGGGACTGTAATAGTTAATACATGCTTTGTAAGATAGTTGTGAGGAATAAGTAAGTTTCATATACAAAAAGTTCTTGGAACAATGCCTAATACTATGTAAGTACCATATAGATTGCATTATTAAGTTCTCTTCTGTTTTCTATAGGGTAGAATCTTGTCATTTACTATTTTGGTCATTTTGTTTTGTGTTTCTGTTTTCCCTATATATGTATTTTTTGTTATCCAATCATTTTAAGAATAATGAATCAGGCTAATTACTGCAGATAATTTTTGTAATTTTCCTCTGCTGTTGTATGAATAGGTCTTTTTCCAAGAAGTTTATTTCATTACACTGAAATTTGTCTAGCAGTTTTATGTATGTAGGCAAGGACATGTTCAATGACCTACGTTATTTCATGAGTGATATGAACATCAGTTGACAGGCTGCAATTTCCCTAAATGTCAGAAAAAGGGATTTTAAACTTCCATTGGGGATGAAAGCCTAAGTGGTTTAACTACTTTCTCAGAGAGACTGCCTTTACTTGTTGGTGTCAGGAAGAAGGGATGAGAGACATTACAGTTATTTGGTTCTTAGACCTCAATCTTCCTATTAGCTCTACTTCTCATTTTCACCTTCTATGTTATTCAGACTTCAATACGGTTTCTCCCACTTCCATCTTCACCTGCCTGATCTTAGTGTGTTGGGATCTGTACTTTTCTTTTTCATAATGCAATAGGCTTTTATTCACTGTCTCTCAAATTCCAAATTATGTTGCAATATGTGTTCCAATGTTAAAACTTCCTACCCCATTATCTGCTTTGTTAATGAAATTAATTTCCTTTTGTAATATCACTGGAATTGTCATGGAGTCCTGGGATTGAAGAGAGACTTATTGCTCATTCTGCTTTCTTGATCTGGAACTGACATCACAAATATTATTGTAGGGAACACTGAAGATTACCAGTTAATCACTCATTCCTTTTTCTTGATCCTGTAACAATTGATGACAAAGATAATAGGTTTCCACTTCAAAAAAATAATGGTCAGCTGGGTGTAGTGGTATACACCTGAAATCCCAGAATCTTGGGATGCTGAGGCAGGAGGATCACAAGTTCAAATCGAGGTGCTAAGCAACTCAGTGAGACCCTATCTCTAAAGAAAATACAAAATAGGGCTGGGGATGTGGCCCAGTGGTTGAGTGCCCCTGAGTTCAATCCCTGATACAAAAAAAAAAAAAATACACACTGTTTAGTGACAATTGATGCATTATTCCTTCTAAAAACAGAACCAAGACTAATAGATGTTCAGTTCTCTCTAATTGCTTCAATTAATTAAATCACTTCTTCCTCCTGGGGGAAGAAGTAGGAAACAAAGAAAATACCCAATTCCTGCTCCTTAAATCTTGCCTGTGAGAGAGAAATATTGGTACATTTGTATTTTGTAAACTGAGAAGGAAACAAAAGAGCTGGAGTGGTATGGATAGCCTTTCCTAAGTATTTTATAGAGAAAGTACAGGAAACTTGGGAAGGTTAAGTGACTTGCACAGAATTGACAAATGCACAGAATTGCTAAATGATACACCTAGATTCTAGCATGTCTAAATCAGAGCCCTTTAATTTGTTATTTATACTATATTTCTTTCTACCTTAGTACTGTGACGTTAAACATCAAAATACTAAATCTTCAAAGATGCATTCAATGAAATGAATCATATTAGAATTACACTCTCTCACAACATTGCCATAGTGTAATTCCTAAGGCAAGAAAGGGAACAAGTATAGAAATGCCCCCCCCCAAAAAAAGCCCATAAAAAATATGCAAAAAACACAAAAACAACAAATAACTGGAAATAAAAGGATTTTCATGTTCTCAGTAATCCACAACATTTTATCAACAAGAGTTATGTGCATTTTTTCCACTTTTCAGTCTTTCTGGCATGTAGTTTTCTATTATAGAAAATATTTTTATTTTCTGAGTTTCTAAGTTTCCTAGGAAATACTCACTCATTACCTATAAGTGCCCAGTAGTAAATCACAATTGTCTGTATTCTTTTGTGCCAGAAAAAGCACAAAACTGAAAAGGTTCCCTCAGGAGATATAAGTGTTATGAGTTTTCATGACCTTGCAGATGGCTGGGCTTTGGCAAAAGTCCATTTTATGTGTGGATAGCTCCTGACACAGTTCCACTCACAAAATAGTTGGTGATGACATTTGGCCATTTTCATGAAGCATCTCAGTTTTTCCCCTTCTCAGCCTGAGATCAATTCCTAAATTACAGTCCCTGGCAGGACAGCTAAAACCAGAAGACATTAAGTTTCTTGCAAACTCCTTTCCTTCACCCTGTGATTCCATTAAAGTATCTCATGGTAAAAGGTATTAGCTCTTTACTAGAGGTTGTTGTAATGGACATTTTCATGTTATTTCAGTAAAAGGGAACAAATAACTGAACTTTTTCTAGGATTTTGTCCTCCATAGTATAAAAATTATAAAGTCAGAGTGTACTATCCAGGTTAATACAGTCAAAACGAAATAACATTTGTGACCTGATAGTCTGAATAGTTTAGAAACAGTAATATCTCCATTACTTGAATATTTATAGAACATCTGCTATGTATATATATAAATACGCTCAGAGTTGTCTAGGACCCGACTATTAAGGAGCTCACAGTCTAGTGAGAGAGAGAGGAGATTGAACAATGTTACTTATGGTACATATTATCATGTGATGGGATGTTATTAGGAGAGAATATGAACAAATAGAGGATGACAGAGAACAGCAGTTTGTCTACTGAGTGCAAGGATCAATGGGTGAAGCATGAGAGCTGATCTCTGTAAATTTTTAAAAAACAAATACAGACTTTCCAGAAAGTCAAGAAAGGGAATTCTAGACAGAGGAAATAGAATCTAGTGGGCCCTCCATATTCACAACCTTAAATTCAACCAACTGTGCCTTGAAAATGTTTTCTAAAAATGCATCTGCACTGGCTGGCATGGTGGTGCATTCTTTTATTCACAGCAGTTTGGGGTACTGAGACAGGAGGATCACAAGATCAAAGGCAGTCTCAGCAAATGTGAGGTGCTAAGCAACTGAGCGACACCCTGTGTCTAAATAAAAAAACACAGAATAGGGTTAGGGATGTGACTTGGCATTTGAATAACCCTGAGTTCAATCCTTGGTACAGAAAAAAAAAAAAGTCTATGGGAGGATACTCATAGGCTATTTGCAAATACTGTGGCATTTTATATAAAGGACTTGAGAATATGCGGATTTTAGAAACTGTGGGGGATTCTGGAGTCAACCCCACCCCCCAAATAATGAGGTATGACTATTTTTAAATAGAGTGACATGAAAGAAGAAAATGTGCTCAGAACATAGTGCCCTTAGAAATGGAGCAAAGTGGGATGAAGGAAAAGTTAAATGGCAATAGAGAAGACCACAAAACAGATGAATGGCATGGTAAACATGAGAAGGTCTTTGGACTTTCTTTCCTAGCTTACATGAGTTTCCATGTACTTTTGCATACTGGAACTTCCAGGGGCACTCCAAAGAAGTTAATTTGCATGTGTAGTTACTTCAGAGCTTTTTCCGTCACAGTTTAAATAGAACTCAGGCATCTTGCCCTGATTACACAAAAGAATCCCCCTCATATGAATTCCTTGGCCCAACTGACATCCTATGCCACCCAGATTACTTGCTCCACCTGCATCACTCTCCACCACCTGTGAGTCCCTAACTCAGTGCTCTGTGTGACAGGGGCCACTGTCAGAGGGTTATCCTTTGCTAGAGCTACCAAAACAAAACATGTGCGTGTTGCTCCAAATCTGGTAATACTTCTATGAAAATGATCTGTTGAGAAGATGATCAATTGAGAATTCTTCCTAGAAATCTACTGAAATAATTATGCAAGAAGGTGATATGAAAACATTGGCTATATCATATATATATCACACACACACATATATATTTATATATATTTTATATATAATATATAACAATGCATCACCACGCCTAGCCAGTACAGATGTATTTTTACAGAGATATTTCTCTGTACCTCAGTTTCTTCATCTGTAAGAGGTTATAGTAGTACTTTTTCAGAATTATTGTGAGAATAAAGTGAAATAGTACCATAGAATACATGCTCAGTAAAAGGTAGTTTTTATGATAATAGACTGATAAAATTAATAGGATAAATGAGGAAGAGACAGGATAATTTGAACAGTTGGAGTCATTATTGATTGCATGATTAATGAGTAAAGCATCGGGAAGGAGGTGAAAATTTGAAGAAGTTCATAAAAGAAGAAAGAATTTCAGTGTTTGAGGTATTAATCTGAGGAACTATAATGCAAATAGATTGAGTAGCTTGTTGCATATGTCTATTTGAAGCTCACAGGAAAGATGGGGCTGAGTATAGATTTAGAAACCACCAGCCTTTAGGCGAAAGTTGAGGCAAAGGTGTTGAGACTGCCAAGGAGAGTCAGGAGAAAACAATTTATCTTTAAGAAAATTATTGCCATTATTTAGATATGTTTTGTATTCCAAAGACTCAGGTGTCTGAGATTTAGTCCAGCATGGCAATGTGAGGGGTGCAGAAACTTAGAGAGGTGGGCTTAGTGGGAGGTTCTTAGGTCATTGGAGGTGCTTCCCTAGGAATGGAATATTACTGGTCTTCTGGAGTGAGTTCTTGGGACAGTGAGTTGTTATGAAAGCTGAACCTGACCCTGACCCTGAATCTCTTCCTGGCTTCCCGTTTGAAGATGCCAGCTCTGCCTCCCACATGAACTTCTACCACCTTACTATGGGGCCTTCATCAGAGGCAACACCATGCTGATTGAACTTCAGCCTCCAAAACTGTAAGCTAAATAAACATTTTTTTTTCTTCATAAGTAGCCTGCCTCCAGTACTTAGAGCAACAAAATATCCTAATACAATTACTTAAAATATTTAGGTAATTTACTCTTCTAAATTAACAATGTTTTATTTTTTCTGATATTGCAAATTGAAAAAATGTATAATTTCTACGTAAACTTTTCTGGCCGATTTTCTTAATAATCATTTTCTTTTTTATTTATTTATTTTTGATTTTTTAATTGTAATTTGTTATATACGACAGCAGAATGCATTACAATTAATATTACACATAAAGAACATAATTTTTCATATCTGTGGTTGTACATAAGGTATATCACACCATTCGTGTCTTCATACATGTACTTAGGGTAACGATATCCATCTCATTCTACCATCATTTTCTTTCAGGAATAGATCATCTGTGACTTTTTACCATCAGCCTTTTCTTCAAGAAGAAAATTTTTATTTATCTCACATTAGGTCTTCCAACATGAGACAAATGTAAAATACCTCCTGCTTTGTTGTCTTCAATAAAAACCAAACAAAAATAATCAGCTTGAATACACCCATCATTAGATGAAAGCCCAGCTGTGTCTGGTCCAAACAGGGAGTTAGGAGCCAAGTGGCAGGAGTCTGCACCAATTAACTCTGTGATGGAGGGAGAATAGTGGGGCCCTTTGTGCCGCTGACACTTTGGCAGGGCAGGCTGGAATTAGGGGAGAGAGCCTATGATTACTTCAAGCAAGACATTTTCCCTTCAGTTTAGTTACTGTGCCTAGAAGTTAAGATGCAAAGTGATCACTGTGGCACTGCCATGGTTCCACCTTTGCCCACCTCACCTCAAATGCAGCACGTATGGTGAGGAAGAGGGCTGCTACATGCCCTCCTTATGGCTCAGGTGTGCTGAGTGATGCACAATGTGGCCTCCTCAGAGGGAAGGGATTCACAAAGTCTTTCCATGACGATCCAGTGCAAGCTCTGGATGCGAGTCCCCACCCTTCTCTCTCTGTGCTTTCCAGTCTCTGTTTGGACCTGGAGGAGTCCAGCAAAGCTGAGCTACCCACCCCACCCCAGTAAGAAAAGTTAAGTTCCAATGAGCTCATCCGGGATCTGACAATCCAAATTCCAGAAAGAAATATTTTTAATTTCAGCATTCCCGCAAGTTGTGTTTCACTCTTTTGGTGTTATTCTGAATTATCAATGGAAAATGCCTCATAATATTCTCAGTGCTAAGAGCCTCTGAAGATTAATTGACCCTAAGTAAATGCCCAAAAATGATGTCCAGTGTTGGTTCCATGGAGTGGTGTGTGGTGAACAAGGAATATTTATTTCTCACTCATTTCTAAGATTATGTCCTTTTCCCTTGCTTGTGAGAAGGAAGAAAGGACCCAGTGTTCTCTTCCAGACCCTTGGTTAGTTGTTTGGGTATATCTGGTGACCTTCCCAGATGAGATAGGAGTAGACCCTACATTCTGCTTCTTTTGGCATTTTATTCCAGGCTGCCTGCTTTCCTTCAATTTCAGGATTAGCCACATCTCTATCCCTAGTCATTCTGCTTATTATGAGTCTAGTCTGCATCCAGAGACCTCATATTACCTGGGCTTTCCAGTTGACCACCCCTGAGTCCTGTACAAAGTTGTTCGAAAGTTGTTCTGCATTCTTTGAAGTGTGCTTTGTCCAAGTGTTAAAAGAAAGTTGCCATTTATCACAGATTGCATCGGGCAAAGCCAATATCATGGCTAACTCTTCCTGAACCTCCAGAGAATACGTCTAGTTATGTGAAGTTAAAAACCAATCAGCAAAACGTGGCCAGTCTGAAAATGACTTTGAAACCCAGAAAGGTTTTGGCTCTCGGCCATGAAAGCTTATCATATGGGAAACCTCAGATTTTCCTACTCACTGCTTTTCCTGGAGTTTGAGACTGCAGAAGCATCACAATGTCACCACACAGAGTTCATGGCAGGCAGAGAAAGCTACTTACATCCTGACAATTTCACCCCATCTTTACCATCCTCAATCTTAGATCTATACCTCACTATTTCCATACTTCCCCTTCTCCCTGTTATTTTTCTTACTACTCTCTCTTTACAACACATTTTCTTTAAGTAGATGGGGGATTCTAGGGGACATTGACGTCGAGAGATAAAGGTCTTAGTGTTTTCTTGTTGACATTAAAGGAAAAAAGTTTTCAGATGTTCATCCACTTCATCCTTTTAAGTCCTACCCTACTACTGGAATCGGGACTAATTTCCGACTCTGAAGAGACTCAAGAACATTCAGAAACTCTGAACACGAGCAGGGGAGATTTGATAGATTAAGAACAAATGTAACGGTCAAGCTATTTCAAGAATATTCTGCTTCCTTTCTCTGAAGAGTATTTAAGTTGTGTTCCCATTAAAAGATAAAATTGGATTTCTGATCCTTGACCTTTGTGATGTGACATGATGTGATGTCGGGTGCTGGGTAGGAAGGGGTAAGGCTTTTGCAGCCACTATAGAATCTCTTGTTTAACCAGAATGGGGTACTCCTATAGCTAACATGGAAACTAATTGTTGAAAGCAATTAGTCTGGGACAAAAACTTTGATGCTTATAATTAATTCATGCTGTTTATTGTAATCTAAGTGGGAGTTGACTTGAACATTGTGTGTGTGTGTGTGTGTGTGTGTGTGTTTCAGAAGAGGACTGGGAATTAAAATGAATTATAGTAAGATTTATTTCACTAGAAAAGATTAATTTGGGAAACATTTCTTTTGACACATTGCTCATAATTAAAGTAATTCTTCATTTTATCCGTTTCCTTTAAGTAAAAATTTGTGGCTTTATTTAACCTTCCATCAATTAACACTCTCAAGGGAAAATAACCTTGAGCCCCATTAACACACACACACTTAGTTCTTTATTGACAGAAGAGAGAAAAGCAATGGCTGCTGCCAACCTCGGAGACTCCAGCGCCTCATTGCAGCTCTGGGTGGATGCTCTGTGTGCCCTGGACTTCAGCGACTTGCTTTGTCTGACAGGCATTTTGCCTTTGAAATCCTGCCTCCCACAAGATTCACTATCTAATACACAACCATCTAACTCTAATGAAATTATTCTGGTAGAGATGATTTCTCAGGAACATTTTCCATTCAGTAAGTACATTGATTTCCTTTGTGTTAGGCACTGAGAATAACATAGTGAACAAAATAGATGTGGTGTTTTCTTCATGAGGCTAACAGTCATGTGGGGAAAGAAAGAAATTCACCAAATAGTTAGAATAATCTACTACTAAATATAGTAAAAACATTATAAAGAAAACCATCAGTCACTATGAGAAAGTCTTATTAGGAATGTGATTTATACAAGCCAACAGGTATGTTTTTCTAATCTGATGGATGATTGGTTTGTTAATACACAGGGTTCAATATAGCAATTAAAATGACTGAAGAACAATATATATCAGAGTGGATGGTCCTTTCAATCATAATGTTTGGTGAAAATCAAGTTGCAAAAACATACTGAATAATTTTTTCACTTCATGTATTCCTTGTGATTTTTGCCATGTGCCTTGGTAATACCTTCCACTAAAATAGCAGATTATATTTCTCTACACAAAATTGAAATTGGGTTTAGCTGTATGATTGACTTTGGTCCATGGAACGTGGGCAGGTGTTACAAAGTATGCCAATTCCTGGGAGGCTCAAAAGACATTGATTTTTCTTCTTGCCCTCTTGTATTCTGGTGATCTGTGAGATGAGCAAAGCTCAGGAGGCCTTTGCCTCTTCATCCCTAATCCAGAACACACAGAGTAGACATGAACACAACCAGGCCTACATGACTCTGCACAGTTATTAATGGGCCCATTCTACATCAGCCAAAATGCACTTGGCCTATACTCCACTGAGTGTGAGAATAAATACTTAACTGTAAAGCAGTAAGTTTGGAGTTGGTTTGCTGTATGGTATAATTGTGGCAATAGTCAACAACACAAGTCCATACAATATAATACAATTTATGTAAAGTTTGAAAATCTATAAAACAAAAGGATGTATTATATATGGTTACACATGTACTTTAATAGCATAAAAACAGGAATGGGAAAGATACACTAATGTATCAGATTTTTGATAGCCATTGAATAGATTGCTATTTTCAAAAGTATCTATAATGATCATTTCTTTTTCCTTTTTTTCCCTTCCTTTCTTTCTTCTCATACTGGGGATTGAACCCAGGGGTACTTAACCACTGAGCCACATCCACAGCCCTTTTTTGTATTTATTTAGAAACAGGGTCTCACCGAGTTGCTTAGTGCCTCACTTTTTTTTTTTTTTTTTTTTTTGAGGTTGGCTTTGAACTCACAATCCTTCTGCTTCTGGGATTATAGGAGTACACCATGTTGCCTGACTATGATGTTCATTTCTTACAAACAAAACAGAAACCTAAAGTATAATTGGCAAAATAAATCAATAGGACTGGATAGATAAGCAAGTATTTAGCATATTATTCTGTGCATGTTAAAAATAGAATGTTTTTAAGTAAAGCTTCAAGGGATTGGAGTTAAAAAAATGTCAAATCTTGTGCTGCCCCTCCATTCCTACAGCTTTTAATAGCGGCTAAGACTTAGGGTGGCTTTCACCTTTTTGCATACATGCTGTGATGATTAATTTTATATGTCAATTGAACAGGCTACAGTACCTAGTTGTATAGTCTAAAAAAATCCAGATGTTTCTATGAAATATATTTTTTGATGAGATCAATATTTAGATTAGTAGACTTTGAGTAAAGCAGATTATCTTTCACATTGTAGGTTGGCCTCATCTTAATCAGTTGAAAGACTGAAGAAAAAAAGACTAAGACTCCTTAAGGAAGAAGGAATTCTACCCCCAGATTGTCTTTGGACCAAGTCCTGCAACAACACTGCTTTTCTGGGTCTCCAGCCTAATCACCTGACCTGCACATTATGGACTTCCCTGGTACCCATCATGTGAGCCCATCCCTTAAAAACCTCTCTTTCTAGATCTCTATTTTCTGCTAGTTCTGTTCAAACCAAGATGATTTGGTTAAATGTCTGAGTACCAGGGTAAAAAGTTCCTGAAATCTGAGTTTTGTCAACAAGTTAGTTATCTCTCATGAACATTTATGCAAGATAATTATCAATTACGTTAGGGCTAACAATAGATATTTATTTCCGTTATAGAAAGCAGAATTCTGAGATGGCTCTCAAGATTCCTGCTCCTGGATATGCCTGTTCTATATGTAATTTCTTCTCTTTAATTGTGAATGGGTTGCTCTAATCAGCTGAACCCTATTAAAGAAGTTTCAGAGAGACAGAGAGAAGTCAGGGAGATTCTCCTGCTGGCTCTCAGATCATAAGCTGCTACTGTGGAAACGGCACATGTCAGGGAATTAGAGGTGACCTCCAAAATCTGAGAGCAATCCTGACTGACAATCCTCAAGAAAATAGGGACCCTAATCTGCAACTTCAAGGAACTGAAATTCGTCAACAGTGGATGAGTTTAGAAGGGGCCCCTGAGCCTCAGATGAGCTCAAAACCTTAAGTGACATCTTGATTTTGGCCTTGTGAGGCCCTGAGCAGGGAATTCAGTCATGTGGAACCTAAATTGTCTACCTACAGAAATTAATATGATAAATTTGTGTTGTTTCAAGCCACTACATTTGTGGTAATTTGTTACTCAGCAAAGGAAATCTAATATAACTACTGAAGAAAATGTTAGGAAAATGCACAGTCATTTCAAGTGATGGACAGGCAGGAGCATAGAGGTTACCTTGGCCAACTCCTTCCCATTTTGGAAGAGAGCAAGGTCTAGAGAAGTAATGTGAAACACCCAGGGATAAACGTGTAGTTAGTGACACAGAGTCACTAGAGCCAAGGAACAACAGGAGAAACAAATACATATAGGTAAGATATTGTCAGAAGGAGAGAAAAGAATAATAGAGATTCCATATTACTCTACATTATTATCTCAGTTAAAGAAGCAAAGAGGTAAGTTCATGGATGCTAAAACATAGATGTTTTCAATCACCAATGCTGCACTTAGCTGTTCCTGGTCTTGAACAGTTCATTTAAACTTTATAAGTTTCAGTTTCTTTATTCACAAAAATGAAGCTAATTAATCTGCTTATCATAGTAATTATGAAGTTTAAATGAAGTAATATACCTGAGGGGTTTAACACAGAACATGACACAAAACACTTGTTAGCTTTTAGTATCACTATTGCTGCTGATATTATCATCATTATCATTATTAGTGATTCTATTAGTTTTCTTTATTTTTCTCCTGTGGAGTACATCCTGAAGAACTGTATATTCCAAAAACCTGAGATACTATGCATGGCTATGGTATCTGAGTGGGGTAACCATTTTAGAAAATTGTCAGTAATACTTTTGACCTACCACAGATTATATTTTTTTTATTTAGATAATTCAAAGTCTTTCACTTCCTCTATGACCATGATCTCTTGTGCTTCCAACTCACCTATTATTTCGGTTCTCCAGAGATATAGAACCAACAGAATGTGGATGTGTATGGGGAAAAAGAGATTGATTTTAAGGAATTGGCTCATGTGATTATAAAGGTTAGCAAGTCCAAAATCCGTGGTGTAGGTAGGCAGTTTCAAGACCCAGAGAAGAGCAAATGTTGGCATCTAATTCTAAAGGTCATCTGTTGACAAAATTCCCTCTTGGTTGGGGTAGGTCAGTCTTTTGTTCTATTTAAATCATTAGTTGATTGGGTAAGACCCACCACATTATAGAGGATGATCTGTTTTACTCAAAGTACACCAATTTTAAATGTTAATTTCATCCAAAAACACTCTTACAGAAATATCCAGAATGATGTTTGACCATCATCATCTGGGCATCATGACCCAGCCAAATTAAAACAAAATTAACCATCACAGATGCCCTGTATACCCACTCCAGTGAGGTATTAACCTTAATATGATGTCCAATTCATTGATCCTGCTAATTTTAAACTGTCAGTCGCCTCCCATGTGTCCATTTCTCCTGTTTTGCTGAGATTAATCACTTTCTGCAAATACGTGAACTCTTTCACTGCTCACTTTTTGAACTCAAGATTTTACTATTTTGTGCTCTGACAACATGTTCTTCTATTGACTTTCTATCAGCAACACTGAATGCAAGATAGTGAAAAAACCTCAAAATTTCTGTGGGAAAATGATGTAAACCAAATATCTAAACTAATTTTAAGCTTTGCAAGGATGTATGAAGTTTACCACCCATAAAATTTCTGTGGAAAAATTACTAAAGATCAATCTCCAGAATTAAAACAAAACAAAACAAAACAAAAAACCAAAAATAAGTATTAGGGAATAAAAATCATAGGTTAAAAAATAGTAATTGAGGGCTGGGGATGTGGCTCAAGCGGTAGCACGCTTGCCTGGCATGCGTGAGGCCTGGGTTCGATCCTCAGCACCACATACAAACAAAGATGTTGTGTCCACCGAAAACTAAATGATAAATATTAAAAAAAAAATTCTCTCTCTCTCGCGCCCTCTCTCTCTCTCTCTCTATCTCTCTTAAAAAAATAGTAATTGAGAGAGGAAAATTCTAAAAACATTACACATAAGTCTACATAGTGTTTGATTCTTCCTTTAAAAAAGTAATAATTGTTGGGCTGGGGATGTGGCTCAAGCGGTAACACGCTTGCCTGGCATGCGCAGGGGGCTGGGTCCGATCCTCAGCACCACATAAAAATAAAATAAAGATGTTGTGTCCACCAAAAACTAAAAAATAAATATTAAAAAATTCTCTCTCTTTCTCTCTTAAAAAAAAAAGTAATAATTGTCAACAAAAATTCCAGAGATTCTTAAGAAAGTAAAGAGAGGGCTGGGGATATAGCTTAGTTGGTAGAGTGCTTGCCTGCATGCACAAGGTCCAGGGTTCAATCCCTAGCACTAAAAAAAAAAAAAAAAAAAAAAAAAAAAAAAAGTGAAAAAGTAAGAGAAGGAAGCAAAATGGTGGGTGTTTGTATCTATACAGACTATACATGTCAATCTCCTTTTGCTGTTGTTTAACACATGTCTCTAAATAGAATCCTTCACTCCCTTTTCTAAGGGACACACAACAAGTAAAGAGAGGAATCTGCAGCAATTATATTTAGATAATTAAAAATGAAACCAAACCAAAAATCTTCACATGCACTTTCTAGATATCTCAAATTGAATGGGACTTTTGGATTTCTCATTACCTTGTTCTGGCGAGCACCAAAGAATTTCCACAGTTTCCTGGACCATTTAGTAAAGACAAAGACTCTAAGTTTGAAGCATATTTATAATAAGATGCTGAGACTCTGGTTCAAATTTAACTTTACCTTTCACTGATATTGCTTTGCATTTCAATTGTCATCTACCATACTCCAGCCCACTTAATTTCAAGTAACTTTAAATTAAAGCTGAACACTCTGCAAATTTTGGGTGTTGTAAATATAATTTATGGGGAATAGCTAGAGAGCCAAAACTTTTATCAGATTGTAAAAGTTAATGGAATATCTAGATGTAAGTGATTGATGGTGTCATTTGATCTATCTAATTGGTTGTTTTTCACAGAATTATCTCCACTTCTTTACTGTCATCTATCAATTCCAGAAAAGAAGAAAAAATGTGCTTAAATACTTTCATTGAATGTAGTATTTTTGTGCTTTCTATTATTGTAAAAAAACTCAATTTCTGTTCTCCATGTCATATTAGTTTTATCAACTAATTGCTTATATGTTTTATAGTAGTATCTGAAAACAAGTTTTTAAAGTGTGTTTAAATTATGCCCGATTTTGTCATAAGATTGGAGAACAGATTAGAAAATTACTTAGAAAAGCAATGAATCGGCTAAGTCTTTCTCTTCACATAAAGCTGTTTTAAATCTCTGGTTAAATCTAGAGATCAAGGATTCCAGTTGCTCTGAATTTCAGATTGAAAGCAACACTTTTGTGACTAACCAGACATACTGCAAGTGCTATTTCTACCTTCAAAATGGATTTTGAGTGGGTCACAGGTACATATTAGCCTGGGGCAGGACAGCGAAGAAGAAAGAGACATTCCTTCCTATTCCTTCCAACCTCTGCTCACCTTTGTGTCCACACACATCTCGGCTGTGACAGCTGCTCACACTTGGATCTTGAAGACTAAAGTCAAAGATTCTCCTGGGATTCCATAATATACCCCATTCTTTCTCTCTGTGTCCTACAAAGAGTTATTTCAGCAAAACATTCTTGCTGAAGATCAAAATATATTACTGAAAAGAATATTTAAATTATGAGTCAAAATCCTATGCAATAGTCTCAAATCTTGTATTGCTAACCTAATCCCTATAAATCTAGGCTGGCAACAGAAATTTTAAATGCTACCCTTGTAGTTAATGTGTACCAGAAAGAACACGAACTCTTTGACTCCCTACCTTTTTAGCATTAATAGAAAAGATCTTAATTACATTATTTACTTGACACTATTGATCTGTATTCTTCAGTCTGGTCACCTCTCCTTGTTCTGCTACATTTCACCTTTCATGTGCTGTCATCCTTCCAGCCCTCTGACAGAGCTACCCCTTCCTACACTCAGGCCTGGAGAACTCAATTATAGGGTCAGGGAAGACCACCTATTTCCATTAATTAGAAGTATTATGAAATGAAGACAGCCAAGCTCATATTTTATTGTAATTAAAGAAAAAATGGAAAACAAATGGAAATATTTTGACTATCAGTATTTTGTGTTATCTATTCTAATATTATACATCTCTTTTTTAATTTGACTATTTTTAAAATTTTATGCCATTATACATGTACTTTTTTGCGTCACAATTCTTAATACACATATATACCACAATTTTATACATCTCTAATGTTGGTTATTAGTATTCAGGGAAAAAAACTAGGAAATAGTTGTTGTCAATACCTATTGGGCAAAAGATTCCCTTGAAATTGCAAACATGATTACAAGGCTAAATGATGATATTTTGCCTAGTCCATCCCCCCCAACTAGACTATGAGGACTTGAATGGTAGTTCATTTCAGCATGTACAATAGTCTGTGGATGGATTACATAATGAATTATTATTTAAAAAATTGAAAACATAAGACTTATTCTTTTGTAATAACATGGGGCAGGAAATGAAAAACTGGTTTTGTGAAATAGAATGAGTAAGTACAAATTACAGGCAGAAATTAAGATTATATTTTCTTCTAAGTTTGGGTGAGATGAATACAATATTTAACGGGACTTCATTTCACCTCAGTGTAGTTGAACATGGAGTGGGCTATCAACAAATGCATTTTTATTGAGTAAAAATGGTTGGTCTACTGATGCACAATTGGCTGAATTCTCAGCATATTTCCATCCCTCTCTGATATGTATGTGGATTATCACACTTTTCTTCTCTTGATTTCAGTCTTATTTTTTGTTTATAATATGCTACAGAAAATTTATTTTTTTTTTAAATTAAATCGCAAGATAAACAATAGAGAGAGAAGATGTAAGCCCATTTCCAAATTCAACGTGAAAGAGCTATTGGTTCAGAGGGGAGTAGAGGGTTTAAAGATAGAACTGTTCCTGGCTTCCTGGAGGACACTTTCCACGTCTCCTCCAGTGACATTCTCTCCTTTTTTCCTTTGCCCCCTCTCTCCTGCATAGTGAATAGCTAAAAAGTGAATTCATTTCTATGTCTACAAATAAGTTAATACCTTTTGGTTTGAAAATCTTTAAAATTGCAAATTGAGCCTATGTCATCACTGCTAAATCAGAGTACATTTCATCCTTTAAATACTGGCTACATGTGCAGCTAGGTAAAAAATGTAGGATAGAAGAAGCAACTTAAGGGGAGGAAAGACAGGACTTTTGCTCAAACTAGCAGAGGTACAGAGGGGGAGGGGAATGGATTTGAAGCAACCGTTGTCTGGGATTGTGGAAACAGACAAGACATTCATATTTAGGGAAAATTTCAGCTGGCATCTGGCCATAGTTATTTGGGGCCCAATCACATTCGACCTTTCAATCAAAGTGAGTAACTTCCCTGCAGAAATTAATATCTGCAAAGCAATCATAACTACTTGTCTGCTGGATAGACACTAGAGGAAGATGAGCCAATCTGCTTCAAGAATCTAACAAAGACTTCTGTCACCTTGACTTACCTCACAGTTTGAGTTTGCAGGTTTCTACCTGTTCACATTTATAATAACAGTGGAAAATAGCAGGTTGTGGTTTTTTTTTTAAAGTGAATAAAATAGCTTGGGTGTAATCTGGCCTTTATATGAATATTTATATTCAAACAAATAGCTCCCTTTGGTGATCTTTCCTCTCTGTCAAATAATTGACAGCAAAGAAAGTTCTCCAGTTTCAACACGTTATCTGCTTGTCTGTGAGTCTGTAGTTTCCCCGGGCACAATGAGCAAGTAGTATATAGGGATTCAGAGAGTAGAAGTTATTCTTGGAAAAAGATAAGTGTGAAAACTGCTATTTATTGTAAAAGGACAGATTGAGGATGTATACTTTTTGCAATTGGAAGAGACAAATTAGTCCAATATGTACAAGATATTTTATGATGTAAAATTAGTGTTTCACATTATCAAATAGAAATACTATCTTTTCTAAGTATGGTGTTTTGAGAGTTTTTTATGTATATATAGATGAGTTTTTCTTTAAAAATGAAATTACCTTGATAATGACATTGATATCATTTCGGTTATTTATATTTATAACGTGAAGAATTAGCATCTATTTAACTCTAATGGAACACAGGTATCTTAGAGACTTTTGAATATTGATTTTCTATAGTCTATTTCCTCTTAAGGTACTTATCAGAAGGTACAAGCTTATTAATTGATCTGCCTCTTCTTCCTTGATGCTTTAGAATGGGATTCTTAAATTAAGTTCTAAATACCCTGTGCATCTGAATAACTGGTATAGTTCAATGCAGACTTCTGGGCCTCTGGTCCAGATTTTGTGAATCAAACTTTCTGTGGTTGAGGTCCACAATCTTGTATATTCAATAAATTAATTGGTAAATGCACACTAGAATTTCAGAATTCTTTCATAGCAGGAAAATTTACTTTTGAGGAAATAGCAACTTTAATTAAAAGTGAAGCATGGTAGGGAATTCACTCCTTTCCAGCTAAGGGAATTCAATCATATTTCAAAGAAGTTCTATAAATGTATGCACTTAAAAAGGCTACGACCAGTGTGATTCTACATCATGTAAAACCAGAAGAAATTATACTCCATTATATATGATATATTGAAGTGCATTCTACACTCAGGTATAACTAATTAAAACAAAAAAATTTAAAAAGTCATATTTTTAATCATGTCTTAGAGGAACTTATCATATTGTTAATTTTTCAGCATAATTGAATGGGCATTATCAGATACATGCTTAACATAAGGAATGTATACTTTAAATTATATAAAGTTAAAAATGACATAAGAGTACATCATTGCATCAGTATTCTCAGAGACCAGCATCTCTATGAATGTGTATCACAGGAGATTTTTCTGTCTCATTGAATCAGAGAGATATAGAACCAGCAATGTCCTGATCCTAGGACTGTGAAGCACACAGTTACTTGTATTTGACAACTAACCCACTTGATAATAACATTTCAGTACCTTGATAGAGCGCTCTGTAAACTTGGTTGATGACTATTAGTATATAATAAAGTAAGTCTTTCAGAACTGTCTACAAAGTCAAGAAATTTGATTTAGGTCATAACAAAGAGACAGACATCAGCCCTGAGATAGGCTGCAACTTGCCTCCTCTGCTTACAGCAAGGGTAGTGGTTCTCACCCCAGATGCACATTATAATCACCCACAAAAACAAAAACAAAAACCTCATGCCTTCGCTTCACCCCAGAAATTTGGATTTAAAAAATCTGAGGTAGAAGAAAAATGAGAATAGCTGGAAAGGAAAATTTTTAGTCACAGAGGCTGAAGCTGAAAAGGAGTACAATTTGAGGGGGAAAAAAAGAAGAATGACATAAACAGTTTAATAATCGAACCACAACAGTCAGCATGTTGTGTCAGTGAAGATCACAGTGTGGAACACTGCAAGACCATAAAGAAAGCAGCAAGGTACCATCAGCAGGATGGAGAGTTCTACACTCTCCTGGAAGAGCAAAGATGACTAGTGTTTGTTGATGGGAAGAAGCTGAAACCTGAAGCATGAGGAGAGAGTGCTGCACATCAGTCCTCATAGCACCTGAGATGTGTCGCTCTGAGAAGGAACAAAACAATGGACACAGAAGAGGGGGTTGATTGAAGTCCCAGACACAGAACCTTGCCATAGCCTTCCCTTCCCCTAAACACAACACTTCTGATAGCCAGGCATGGCATGTACTCAAACAAGCAAATGAGAAAAGGAGGAAAGATCTTATAGAATTAAATGAACAATCTAAGGAAAATCTGGACAAGGAAGAGTATCTGAACAAATGCTCTTGGTGTAATGTCACTCTGGTATCCACTTTTGTTAGAGCTGGCTTCCTGACCACTCACCCTGCCAATTGACAAGCTCTACTTATCTGCCTCACAGAGCTCATAGACTCTTCTGTGGCCTGTATGTGTGAGTGTGTGTGTGTGTGTGTGTGTGTGTATTTTAAAAATAAATATATAAATACAATAGTCACTAAACATGAGAAAATCCTGCAAAAACAAACAGATCAAAATTAACAAACTGAAAAAGTGATCAGAGGAAATAGAGCTAAACAGAATTTAGGGGAAAATCCTTCTAATGAATATTAGAGACACCAGAGTAGATTCTGCATCTATTAAACAAAATCACAATGCTACGAAAAATGAACAAGTATAGAAGAAAAACAACTCTAGATACTTAATGTTTTCTGAAACTGCAGAAAAATAGAATGATTGCAAGAGACTGTTAAATAAGCCTAGAGAAAAGATCAAAAAGTCAAGAAGATAGAAGTATGAGAGAAATGTGGTGATACATATTAACATAGATATTTATTTAAAGGTCAATAAAATGTCAACATCTCAATTGTAGGCATTTTAGAAAGAGAACAGAGAGAATACAAGGGATGCAGCAACAAAAGAGATCCCAGAGTGTGAGATAATAAATGTCTTCAGGCTAAAAAAGCCCAGTGAGTCCCCAGTTCATCAAATACTAATCCCTGTTCTTTTTAAAAATTCTCATTAATTATACATGACATTTTGACACAACATAAATAAATGGAGGATAAATTCTTATTCTTCTGATTGTACATGATGTAGAATCATACCAGTTGTGTAATCATATATGCACACAGGGTAATAATGTCTGATTTATTCTATTATCCTTCCTATTCCCACACCCCCTCTGCTCCCTTCACTCCCCTCTATCTAATCCAAAGAGTCTCTATTCTTCCCTGCTCCCCCGCTTATTGTGAATTAGTGTCTACATATCAGAGAAAACCATCGGCCTTGGTTCTTTGGGAGTAGCTTATTTCTCTTAGCATGATATTCCCCAGCTCCATCCATTTACCAGCAAATGCCATAATTTCATTCTTCTTTAAGTGAGTAATATTTCATTTTGTATATATGCCACATTTTCTTTAATCATTCATCTATTGAAGGGCACCTAGTTTGGTTCCATAGTTTAACTATTGAGAACTGAGCTGCTATAAACATTGGGATAACTGCTGTAGTATGCTGATTTTAAGGCCTAGGTGGATATAAACCGAGGAGTGGGATAGCTGGATCAATTGGTGGTTCCCTTGAAGGTTTTCTGAGAAATCTCTAGTTTCCACCAATTTGCAGTCCCACCAGCAATGTATGAGTGTACCTAAGCCCCATTCTTACTGTCACTAGCATATTGTAACAAAATTTCAGAGCACCAAGGAGAAAGTTATCCTAGTAGTTTCCAGTGAATAGAAACAGACATCAACATAATAACAAGTGTAAGGTTAACATTGATCATCCATTCAACAATTTTGAATGCTAAAAGGCATTAGAGCAATGCTGTCAAAGTTTTGAGTGAAATGTTTTAATTTAGAATCCTATAAGAAGTCCAACTGTTCAAAGACACATTTTTAGAACCTTCCTAAATGTAAGGACCCTGAAAGGTAATTTCTGCTACCCTTTCTTAGGATGTTGCTTGAGGATATGTTGTAGCACAGTGAGATGGTAAACCAAGATGAGGACCACATGAGATCTAGGAAACAAAGGATCCAATCCAGGAGAGGACCATGCAGAAAGCAGTCATAAAGAGAAATCAGAACCACTGGGAGCTGGATGATGGGAGACTTGGGGGAGAAGTATCAAGGGAAAGAGAGAGATTTAATCCTACTTTTGGGAGAATTTAGGAAATAGAAAAGATAGGCAATGTAAGAAAAAAAATATATAAAGCAAATACACCAAATATGAAAATTGTTAAAAAAAAAACAGGCTCTAAAAATATTACTGAGTATGTGAATCCATAAATTTACTTTGGTTCTAAGTTCCTAAATTTTCTTTCTGCAACATGGAAATAATAATACTTATCTACACACAAAATACTTAGAATAATGCTTGACACTTAGTAAGTCCTCAGAAGCTACAAATTAAAACAAGAACAAAGTACATATAAAAATACAAGGATTCATTGACACAGAGCAAAAATGAAATGTTATCAAATTTGACAGTATAAATGTATAGTTACAGATTTCCGAAAGTGGGGATGAATCATGGCTCAGAGTCAAAGGATACGGTTTATAGTTGGTAGGACAAAATAACCAAGGCAAATAAGAGAAACAAAAATAAGGAATATAAATGTGCAAAAGAGTTAAATAATGACACATACTGGCAGAAAGTCAATGATAGTTTATGACTATAATTATGAATCAAAATCTAGCTTATAAACGTACAGAGATAAGGAAGAAAATTCAACAGAAATAAAAATGGTTCTTCCTGAGGATAGAGGAAAGTAAAGGTGAGTTTGGTGAAATAAACACTTTAGTACCATTTTATATTTTAACCCATTCATTATTCTATGAAAAGATAAACATTTTAACAAGAAATAAAATTCATGATAAAATATCTAGAATTCTTGCTAGGAATTTCAAGAAACTCAAAAAAATGGGATCTAGGAAAACTATAAGGAAGGAGTGCCAATTTCTGAAAATTTGAATTGATCATGAAAGGTAGAGATAATGCTTACTTTTTTGGATGAAGTCAAGCAAAAATCACAGTTAATCTGAAAACAAGTGAAATCTAATGTCAAAAACTTTTTTTGTTTTAACTTCCACTGTTTCTTCAGTCCATCATATAGCTTAGTTGGGATGTTCAATTACAAATTTAAGAATCTTTGGACTAACCTTTATTGTCCAGTCTGTTCTCTTTCTTCTAGTGTCTTTCCTGGCTGCTCTGTGAATATTTCTGCATCCTCAAAATTTCTTTCCTATGTTCCTAAAAGATGAGCACATATGTAATTGGTCCTAGAAACTTGATCTTTATCCTGAAATATCTGCTGAAAAGCCATTAGAGATGGATCAGATGGTCATTCTTTTTTCTTTTTTTAATTAAGAAAATGAGGAATACTTACTTAAAACAACAACAACGTTTACTTTGGTAAATTTTATCAATGCTTTTTAATGTGTGCTTCATAGAACATTCATTTTTTTCTTAATTTGCTATTTGATTTCTTTATTCTTTGGTCAGATTGTAAGACATTAAAATTTTATTTCTGTTCCATTGTTTGCATAGGCTAGACGTGTCGATGATGAAAATACATTTATCTGCCAAAGCTAACCAGGGTTTCTCAGAAACTGGAAGGAAACCCCACCCTGGCAGCTCTGGTTGGATGCCTAGGACCCACATGTTTCATATGTCTGTGCTTCAAAAGGTTGGCTAAGAAATGCTGCTTGTTGAAAATCTCTAATTCCCACCTCTCTTCTAAATGTTGTAGAAGGCTCACATGAAATTTCTAGCTTTAATGAAGGATGAGACCATAAAATATAAATACAAGCTCCTTTTGGAAGTAATTTTATGAGTGGCTTATGATTCCATTCTCCTTACTTTACAGTTACATGAAGTGTCCCCATCTTTTCTCTCTCTCACACATTATCTTTCTGATCTTCATGCTAGAAGAAATATGTACCTTCAACAGGAGACTTTAGAGGAGTTTGTTAGGAACTGTTCTCTCTTGGGGACTGTACACTGCTAGTTTTAGGGCTGGTAGTTCTTAGGTTGGGTCCTGTGGGATCAGGAACAGAAAACACAGTTGGAGAAATGAGCCCCCGAGTTGCCCTCAGCCCTTCAGAATGGAGGAAGAGTAAGGAAGACAATGTGGTTGAAGGCCACAAAGGAGATAGTACTGGGAGGTGATTTTAAAGACAGAAATGGGTTGTTGAGGGAAGGGAGTTAGATTTCCTAGGACTTTGGAGGACTTTGAAGGACTATTATTCTTGGAGAACTGGAAAGTTATTGAAAAGTTTGAAGCAGAAAAAGAGCAGGTTTTTCAAGGATCACTCTGGCTGCTGCATAGAGAGGATCACATGGAGTAAAAGTGAAGGACAGAGGCCAATTACAATAAGATAGTCTGTACATTGTGGCTGTTGGGATCAGGAAGATAGGGATGAAATAAATGAGAAGTGAGTGTATTCTTGTTCTATTTTAAAGATAGGACCAATAGGATAGGCCAATTATCTGAATGTTGGAATATAAGAGAAAGAGAGGAGTCAAGGATGATACCAAGGTCACGGCCTAAGCAAATGGAAGAATGAAATTGCCATTTACTGAGGTGAAAATGCCTTGGGTTGGTGGAGACAGAACAGAAATTCAGTATAACGTGTATCAAATTTGAAAAATCTGCCACACATAGAAATGGGAAGTTAGTATGAGTAAGAAATAAATTTCTAACTTTTTAATATTGATTTTTAAAGCCAAGTTCATATGAACTAAATATCACAAGATGAATTTATAGCTTCATGATAATTTTGGACCATATTATATATATACAAATGCCATAACAGATCTTCAGTGTTTTATTTTAGTTGAATGACAGTGAAGAACATTCCTAAAAAGATCCTCAAAATAAAGCATAACAGTGAAGCTCAAAGATAAAATCTTTTTACCCTTGTTCCCAAAATTGACACCAATGAGCCTCAAAAGCCTGAGGGCCATTACTATCAGATGGTCCATTGTTATAATAAAGCATGTCATGTCAAAATTCATCTGGTATTTTCACAAGGCATATTTTATACTTGACTTGCCTTAAGCATTCAGATATTTATTTCTCCCTGAAGCCACCTGTAAAGGTAGATTAGATAATTCTTAAGAGTTTGATTTTACTCAGGTGTGCTGGCAAGCACAAACAATAAATCCTTGGGAAATTTCCAAAATTTAGTTTGCTTTGTCCATGCAAGTTGGATGAAATACAAAATAAAAAAAAAATAGAAAGGCAGACGTTAATTTATCCATTTTCTCTTTACTTAAGATTTTGCAGTCTGTTTTTGTGATTTGGAAGGGGCGTGATTAGCTCTGTGTTTTAGGGCAGATCCACTGTAGACATAGTCTATTATAAGACCTTTTGTAGGATTGGAGGCCTAAAATTTTCCTACTGAAGCCCTCACAGATCCTTGTTCCTTGAACTCTTTCTCCCTACCCTCTTTGAATAGGACTTTAATCACTAACTGATCCTCTCCCACCACTCTCAGTAAGCTCTATGCTATCCAAATATCCAGACTATAAGAACAATCTTCTATTCCCATTTCTGCAACCAGCAGTTATTGTTGCTAAAGTCTCATAAAGCTTTCCACACTTTGTCCCCAAATCAGACATTCCTTCCTAGATTTTCTTGGTGGGGAGGGGAAATGATAGGAATTGAACCTTGGCCCACTTTACCACTGAGCTACATCTTCAGCCCTTCTTTTTCTTCTTTTATTTTATTTTTTTTTATTTTGAGGCAGGGCCTTGGTAAGTTGCTGAGACTGGCCTCAAACCTGCCATCCTCCTGTCTCAGCTGCTTGAGTTGCTGGAATTACAGGTGAGTTCCACCATGCCCAGCCTTCCTAGCTTTTTCACGTGACCAGAAATTTCTAAACCGATGTGTATGCTAACTGGCTAATGAAGTCACAAGTTACCCAATGCCTATGGAATACCATTACTCCCCCCTCATTGTGGCAGAGTTAAGTTGTTGCTAGCAAGAAGAGAGACATAAGGAAAAATGTGGATTAGGAGGTATACATTCTTGGGCAAAGGAATAGCATAACCTAAGCAAAGAGTCTCTTCTCTGTGACTGTGAAGAAAAAGAGTGGACAATTTGAGTGTCTAATACACAGAAACTTTAAAGGCAAATAATGTGAAAGATAGTCAGGGAGTATATTCTGTAGGACCTCAAACATCCAGTTTGAGAGTTTGGAGTTTATTTGGCCAGTGGAGGTAGCCCTTGGAAACTTCTCAACTGGTTAGTAACATAATAAACAAAAATGAGCCAAACTGGGATACCCTTTCAGAGTTTATACAATTCTTTCCCCTGTGTGATCTTATTTAGCTTGTGTGTGTGTGTGTGTGTGTGTGTGTGTGTGTTTTGTTGTTGTTGTTATGAACTTTCCTTGGCACCAATATTTCAGAGACACTAGAGATAGAAGAGTTGTTTGAAGCCATTGGGCTGATTTTCAATTTGAAAAATAGGCGGGGATAGTGGAACCATAATCATCAAATGTAGAGAACATGCAGGAACAAAGACGATGAAGGCGAGGAGTGAATCCTTTCTAGGATGTATTGAATTTGAAGTGGTGACCAGAAATTCAGGCATGCTTTCAATGCCACTAGATCTGTTGGTCTCTATTTGATACATGAAACTATAAATTTGGAAGTTATATACTTAGAAAATTGTTTGTAATGATCAAATGAGACCAAGTAAAAAAGAAAAATCCAAGGATGGAAGTTTGATAGGAAAAGGAAGTGAAGCCATGAGAGTATTGTGAATTTTGTGAGGACTGGTACTCAGCCTGATTGTTCACACTGTAACTCCAGCATCTAGCATTGCACCTGGCATCAGGTAGGCTCTCAGAAGTGTCTGTACCTCATGTGGATGAAGTATTGCCAAATTTCCCTCCAGGGAGCACTGTTCACCTGCCTATCAAGATAGAGACTGTCTGCAACTGGTTATGAAAAGACGGATGCTGGAGAAAGAAAAACAAGAAAGGTGTGCTGAGGTAACTGGTTTGTTCGACTTTTCAACAGTGTATTTTGCAGTATAGTCAACCCCAAAAAAGGGATAAAAGGGAAGGGAAGTGGGAGAAATAGTCTTGTTAGTGAGGTTAGTTCTTAAAGCCAGGGTGACTTCAGCTTATTTTTGTTTGCTTTTGATGAGAAGCTTTTTGTCAAATTTATCCATAGACCATCAGAATTTCCACCCTCTCTATTCATTTGTAAGCAGAGAAAATTCTTGGAAGATTTTTGAAGTTTTTCTTTATCCACTAATGGGAGGAGCCACAGGCTGCACAGTGCTTAAGTAACCTTCAGTATAAAGGCTGAAAAAAAAATGGCTCAAATGGTAGTTCTATGAGACTTCTGCAGGGTGGGTTTTGGGATGATACTTTAGTTTTTGTGATTGAAATCATAGCTTTTCAGCACTGGCTTGATGAAAGATTTTTATTTTCATCTTATTACACATGGTAAATCACTTCAAAACTTCTTGGTGAAGCTAGAGTCAACTAGTAAACAAATCAATGAAGAAAAAAAATTTGGAATTTTATGGGATAATATTTCATAATACACACACACACTCAAATCTTGAATTTTCATTTGATAAATACAAATAAGCTTTATCCCCCCGAAACATGTTTAAAAGATAGAAAAACAATCTTGGGAGTGAATGTGGGACAGTGACAAATTAGCTTATGTCAACTCACACAAAGATAGAAAATATTCTTAGACCCATACAACTATACTACATTTTCCTAGCAAGTGTTGTTCCTCTTACTGTGAATACAAAGTATCCCTGCCTTTCCTCTTTTTTGAGAGTTTCTTCCCCATTACCCCCAACCTCTCCAATCCAATCTGTGGTTCCTATGAAAGCTACTAAATTCTCATAAGCCACTTGGTTGATTTGTCCTCTGGTTAGTTCAGCGGTGGACACGTCCTTTAAGCTAACCCATTCGACACTCTTTCCTGAGAGATTTCAATCTTCAGGTAAAGAAGAGAGTCAATACTTCTCTGGTACATAGGAACTACCAAATAGGAAATGAATTTCACCCTCTTGCTTTGCCCCATGATTCTTCAGGTCAGTCTTCAGGAAAGAGAAGCCAACCCCGCCCTGCTCCCACAAGAACAAAAGAAAGCTGTAGCAAAAAAGAGAGGGGCGAGGGGAGAGAAAGACCTTGAAATATTCAGGCCATGTTTTCCTGTTGGCATAAGATTCACATGCATTTATATCCATCCTGTTTCTTCAATCCTTAGTTTCCATGAACCAATATTTATTTATTTCCATGAACCCCTTGCTTATTTTGGTTGTCTGAACTAATTAAAGTTGCTTTTCTTTTACTTGCAACCAAAAATTAAAACAAAACAACAAAAACAAAAACAGACCTTTCCATCCCTCCTAAACAAAACAAAATTTTAAAAAATTCACAATAAAAACGAATTTGATTTGTGCTGTACAGCTGTGTGTCTGGTTAGATTCAACAACTATAGCTTCATGCAGATTTATGAAAGGCAGGTTGACTTTGGCTCTCAAGAATGCCTGAGACAGAAGAGTGTAGAAGTCACAAAATTAGGGTGAGGTGAGAAAAATCTAAAAAGTTAACAAGTCTTTGTTTGCCTCTCTAAGAGTACATAGCAACACTCCTATGTAGAGACAGAGAGGGGAACAATTCAGTTCTACATGCTTCTTTCAAAGCAGGTTTTGCATTTTGTTCACTCTGAGAGCAAATGAATTCACATTTTTTTGAGCCAATTAGCTTTTCTAAGCAGGTTTCTAAGTTAAAGCAAGAGCAGGATCTCTTCTGCAGGGGAGTGAAAGGCAAATAGATAAACTACCCTGATATGAAACAGCTGTAGATATCACAAATTCTACCTGCATCCTCACCTGAGCTGTACTTCTTTTATGTGACTTGACTAGAAAATTGTGTACCTCCAAGGAATCCTTCCTAATTACCAATCCATGGGACATTTCTTGGGGGAATTTGCTTACTCCTTATCTACTTTATAGGGAAAACAAAAACATACTGGGGGAAAAAATCTTTAAAATTGAAGTAAAAAAAGGATGGAAGTGGAGAAGCAAATTCTGGTTACAAACCACTAAACCCATAATTTTACACTCTACAAGCATCTAAATAAGCAAAATCATGCAGCATAAACACTGCTGATAAAGGACTACCACAGTGCTTAGTAGCCTAAGGGGAAAATGACAATGTAAATACTTTTTTTTCCCCCCACAAAAGAAACATTCTCCATAGTTTCAGAAAAAGTATTATTTTTAAAGAAACTAAGTACAATCTCTAATTTCTCATTTAAAGTAAGTATCATAAATAGGAACAGTGAAGGAGATAAAGATGTTTGTGAATCAAGAGTCTTTGTAATTCCCAGTAAAGAGTTTGAGTAACTTTCTAAATCTTCAAAGTAGAAAATAATTAGTAAATATAATGTACTCTTACTCAATATTAAACAGAATGCTAACTCAGTGTTCGGTACTAAACATGCCAATGGGCTTTCCTGAATAATTCTTTTTTATGTATTTGGGCCCATAAGCATGTTTTTATTGTCAGATTATGAAGTTACAATTTTTGGTTCAGGGGAAAAAAAAAAGGTCAATTAAAAGCAGCTTAAGATTCTTCCTGCTGAAAACTTGTGTACAACTGGTGCATTGGACATCAGTGCTTGTCACAGCCGTGCTGGAGATGTACAAGGGCAAGTCTGGTAGTGTCCCCTCAGATGCTCATGCCTGTCAACATACTAGCGACTTCAACATTCTTGTAATGAGCGTATCTTTCTTGACTACTCCTGTCTGCCACTGTTCCCACTTCCTTTAAACTTGCAGTTTCTCATAGCCTCTTTTTTTCTCTCCTTTAATTGTCTCATTCAGTTTCTTTTCCCATTTCCAATTGCTCATTCCTTCAGTATATCTTATTTGCAATCTTTCCAAGAGAGATCTTTTGGTTCTGGTAGCTGCTATTAATCTTTCAGGAGCAGGGAGGCTTTTATGCAAGGCTACCTCACTGGTTATTGGTCAACTCATGGATGATCTCCTCTTGAGTCAGAAGCTCACGTTTTAATTAGCAGCACCTAGAATGGCAAGTTCATGTGGTCAATTTCTTAAGGAATTTGTTGCATGAGGGCCATTTGGAACAACATGCATTCAGGGTCCTTTGGTAATTCTTCTGCTGCAGTTTAAAGACAGCTGTGAGAAAAAAACAAAACCACAGAACTTTTTGGAGCATTTGAAATGGGGTGTGAAAGAAAAAGGAGAAATTGTAAAATGGTCACGTTGCCCAAGGAACAGGAAGGCTTACCTGCTCTACTGCCTTACATCTTCTCCACCTGCATTCACTATGTCTGGTATCCTACCTTCCATAGAGTCTTCAATTTACCCAGTTTTCCTGTTGCCCCCACTTCCATTCAACTACAATTATTTTAGCTAAGGTCAACAATGATTTTCATATATTAAATACTGTAGACACTTTGAGTTCTATTACATGAGCACAGTTAAGAAAATTAACCAAAATTTAGAAATAAACAAGAAAGATTATTGATTGTCCTAGGCAGAATGTTAGTTATATTCCTCTGGCTACATATAAGTCTATAGAGGTATACACCTTTGATTGAGTTTTTAATGATAAGGCCATTTTGTAACTCAGTAAGGGTAGACATAAAACTAAGAAGTCAATACAAGTCAAGACATAAGGCTAAGTCAATGCAACAGATTCGTGACTGAAAAAAAAAATGCAAAGGATTCCTGCATACTATGATAAATTAATTTGATTTAAAACACATGAAACTGATTTCCATCACATAGAAAAGATAGCCCCAAATATTACAGTTTATTGCCCTGTAGGTTATTAGTCAATTTTCTGTTTAAGTCTTCAAATTCTCTTTGAACCAGTCTTAGTCGCATACTGTTTTTCTCTTTATTTAATGATTTGAGTAAATTCTTTGACTAGAGTTAATTTTATATTTTTATAAGAGTCATGTTCTTAACTTTTTGCAAATTATTCTTTTGGATTTTTTTTGGAGAGCATGGGACAGTACTCCACTCCCTCCAGCTTGAAACCATCTCTTAAATTGCTTTCTTCGAAAACCAATTCTAGTTTTTTCCTTTCAGTTTGGGCCACTCTTCCTTTTTTTTGTTTGCCAGATAGCCCTTCTATTTATTATTAGTACTGGAGTTCCTTGGAACTTGGTTTTTTAATATTCTCTCTCCCGGTGATTTCATCCACTCTCCTGCATTTACCCAGTTGCTGAAACCCACCAATTTACATGTCTAAGTAAATTTATATGTCCTCCCTTTTTGTACATCTAGGTATCTACACAAAATATCCATCTGGGTGATTCACACCACCCTAAATGTGTAAATTCTCAAAATTGAACATATTCAATAGTCTGTATGACTTTCTTGGTGAAGATAGAAATACAGCAAAAATACTTGAATAATCTTGAGGAAATATTTTACTCAGACCATGGTAAAGTGTAATCAAATATTTGTGCTAAAGTAGAATATACATAGAATATACATTTGTCATGGTTCAGAACATTTTGTTGACCATATTTGTCTTCTTCCTTATGATGTTTAATAAATGTAAAAACTCTTGCATCTTGATCTTCCCATTTTCATAGTCTCAGCAGACCACCCACCTTCTGCATTCTTTCTTAAGACTTGAAAGAATGCAGCTGATATAATTCTTCTTCTTCTTCACATATATATACATATGCATATATATACATATATATGTGTGTATGTGTGTGTGTGTGTGAGTGTGTGAGAGAGAGAGAGAGAGAGAGAGAGAGAAAGAGAAACTATCCCTCAAAATTGAAATTTCCTCAAATACATATTTATAGACAATTTTTTAAAAATTTCAGCCTGAATAACCTCTAAACTTGTCAGTTATATAACAAGTGTGGCTCTATCAAGTAATTGCTTTGCTGCTGTTGGGATGAGTGAATCTTTCTTTGTTCCTATGTCCTTGAAATAATTCATCCCAAAGCAAAAAAAGAGACACATAGGGAAACCAGTGTTCTGATAGCATAAGGAAAGGGTGATTCTGAACAATATTTGTCACCTTGGTTATGCCCTGGCTCGGCTCCTATGGGCTTAGGACTGAGTCTTTAGAAGATGAAATTTTAATAAAAGAAGACATAAGTAAAAATACTCTTTTTTTCCCCTTGGCTATCTTTGAGACATTATGGGCCTAGGCTCACAGGCCCCAGGAGTGGCCCTGACAGTGGTGACAGCACTACTGGCATTGAAACAGAAATGTTACTGGAAACAGTTTGCTGCAGCTGTGGCTGGATGTTCATGCCTTTGACATTGAGCCTGTAGGTCTAGTGACCTCTTTTCTACAGATAGGAGTAGCCTTGTCCTGGAGGACAGTGATGGCAGCAGGAGTAGCTGCAGTGGCGTTTTTGGCAGGATGCACAGCTGCTACTCTTGTCATCAGCTGCAGCCAGGGTGTTCATTGAAAGGAGTCATAACCAAGGGGGATAGGATTCAAGAGAACTAGATCTCAGCACACACAGCAGAAACCCTCTGGGACACCCAGCTCTGTTGGTGAGAATGTTAAAGGAGCAGGCAGTTCCTTCAGTGCACAAGAGGGTGGGCCTTGACAAATGCTACTCAGCTGATGCTTATGTGCTGTCTGCAGGCTGATATGATTTAGGAAGTACAAAATGCACTTTGCTGATTGAAGTCACTCATTTGTGTTTGATGGGCAAAGGCTAAGAAATCTCTGCTGCCAAAACATGTTGCTTTGAACTGCTTTCTGTGGTGCTCTGTCATTTCAATGATCAATGCCAAGATGTTTGTGGTAGAATAGGAGTTGATGTCCATAATGAACATGAGGAGCAACTTTCCCATACCAAACAGGCCATTCTACTCTGCAGGCTGACATAAGCATGGTGACTTTATGAGAAGAGTAGCCGCAGGGGGCTTCCCTAGGCATCCATCCTCATGCCTTCTGCCATGTGACCCTGCCCTGGCCACAGTGAATGGGACCCGGGAATGATGGCTGATACAAAAGGCAGGCCATTTAGAGGCCACTACCACAGCTTGGATGGTGACGGGCTGAACTAATCAGATTCTCTCTCTTGATGAGTTTGAATGCCAGACATCCAGAGATTTGGCAGAGTGGAATGGCCCAAGATGCGGGAGACAAAGGCAATAAGAAGAAGTCATCTGCCACTAGTAACAAGATGCTCAGAGGCAAAGAGGATAATGTTGAAAGATGCCAGACAGAGGTCGTCAGGAGTCTCAAAAAGAAGTGAAATCAGAGAAAACTGAAGTCCTGATGAGGATGGCATGCTAGAACAGGAAGCATTGTATTCTGAATGCTACTTTAATTCCTGTTCTAGTTACTTGAGGCTTCAATAGGTAGCTCTATTAGTAAACAGTCAATTTAACAAGATAAATGAAAAAAAATCACAGTAAAGTCAAGAGAGAAGTCAATGTATTTGAGAGGTGCACCATTTCATATAGAAGTGAATTATTAGAAAACACACAGGTTTGAATTTAGTTTAGGTTTTTCTTTTTTTGCTTACTTTGTGTGACAGACTATTTATGGGTACAAAGTATTTATAACCTAGACTTCAAAATATTTAATGTATGCCAATGTGAAACTCCTGTGTTATTTCCTGTCATTCTTATTTCATTGGCATCCTTATATCAAGACCCCATCACAAGTTTCCCTGTTTCTTGCATCTTGAAAGAGCATATTGATTCTTTATTATACCATCCATCTTTGAAATACATCATAACCTGAGGCAACTTGAGTGAGTTTCTGTTCTGTTTTAGTTTCTGCAACCTAAAACAGCTTAAGGTTAAGGGGGAGACAAGGAATGAATGAGTTTGTGCTGCCCGCCAGAAATTGATGCATTTTCTGAAATACTACAAAAATAACCTGCAGGAAAACCAAAATGAGTCTTCAATAGTCCTTATTCCAATTTGCAATTTAAAGTTTCTTCCCCCTTTCCACATCTACTTGACTATTCTTTTTCCTAACAACAGCTTATACCGTATGATTTCTATTAAGAGAGCAGCAGTGCACTTTGGAATCCAGTAACACCTCACCTTCATGAGGTGCTGACAGATCAGACAACAGACTCACACCTCTCACAGAGTCTCCTGGGAAAAGCAGAGCGTCAAGCTAGAAGGAACCACCCACTGTGTTCACAAATCCTAATTCACCATCAGGACAAATGTTAGGCATTAAAGGTCAACACAGCTTCTAGAAGGGAAGCCTTGCTGAAGCAAATGTCTCCAGCTTTTAATCGAGTGGCATTTAAAGATCACGACTTCAGATACTGTCATTTCTTCAGCTGCAAAAATACTGTATCCGTAAAGTCAAAGTTTAATTCAATTCCTAGCCGAATGCTTCTAAAGTGCATCTGGCATAATAAAGCAAGAAAATCCATCAATAAAATCCTAAGGAAAAATGAATGATAAGTGGGGCTTTTCCCTGCTGGATATTGAACTGATATTTAATTTTATTCTAAAGCTACCACAATTGAAACTGTGGTTTGGTGTAAGCCTTCAATCTGAGATAATTTTAAATAATCACACTAAAATGATCATAAAAGTATCAAGTATATTTTTATCACCAAGAAATACACATCAAAAGCATCCCAATGTCTGTGACAAAAGTACACCATCAAAATTTCATATGGTAATAGAAAAATGAAATAGAAAAATTCCATATGCCTAATAGAAAAATGAAATAATAAAATAGAAAAATGAAACTATATATATATAGTTTTTGTTTTATTTTTGCCACAGATCCTTTATTCAAACAAAAACACACAGAAGCCCAACTACATGAAGAGATAAAAGTCAGTCTGATAAAGGGAAGCCTAGGAGAACTCAAACTCCACATTCTCATAGAGACTGACCCTCTGCCTGCCTCCCCTCAGATCACATTCAGAGGATCTAAAGAGTTCTCAGAACTCTCTGGGTCAATATGAAAAAAGTCATTGGAACTGTCTAGATATACATCTAAGAATAATTGGGAATTTACTATGTAAGTGGTGTTTCAAATAAAGGAGGTATAAAATGGATGGATAATAAATAAATAAGAAGAGGGAACCAAAGAAAAAATTTGGAAGTTACACCAAAATGTTACTTTATTTATTTTTCAATGATTCTTCCCCACCAAAATTTGAATATTATCAAGGATTTTTAACTTTCTACCTTCTATCTTTCCATATGTTATTTTGTGTTATTTTTATTTCACACACACACACACACACACACACACACACATGCACATACACACGTACACATACACACATACACATACACACGTAGATGGAAGTAAAGCCAGAATGTAAAATGAGTCAGATTGAAGCATGTCCACAAGCTCCTTAGTGACTCAAAGTGAGAGATATGAGGTTCCAACTCAGCAGCTAACATTTACCCTGCCTTTGCTCATTCTATGCTCACACACTCTACAGCACTGGGGGCAGACAAAGGGCAATAACTGCTGGTGATGGACTGTTTGTCAGACTGGGTCTCTGTGGAACAAGGTAAAATGGAAAATTGCATATTTTACTGTTTAGGCTGCAAATTCATCAGAAGTGAGAAGTCCTGTGCTATGTCTATGTATTACTTTTTGTCAAGTCTTTCCTTTTATAAGCACTTTTTCTCTTGATGACTAATAGTTTTTCAATATTTAATAAGTTGAGTCTTCTACATTCTCTGAAAATGTAGAAGCAAAGGCAACATGTATGTATTTGTCTTCCTTTGGTGAAAAGAGAGTTCCTTAGAACTGTTTCCTGCAGACACCATGTGAGCAAATGAATGGAGGTAGTTAGAAATAGTTGAGGCACTGATTTTTCAGTAATTGTTGAACATAGATGAACAAGGGTGCTTTTTCTTGTGTTTTTCATCAAATTGCCCTGGGATATCCTGGAAGTGAAGGCAGGTTTATTTTCTGCAGTTCCCACAGTTTTGCATGCACAGTGGGTGGTAGTTAGCTTTCTGTTACTGTAGCAAATGCCTCCAAATAATCAGTTTATAAAGAGCTAAAGTTTATTTTGGCTCACTGTTTTGAAGGTTTCAGTTCATCCTCACTAAGCCCAGAGTCTATGCTGAAGCAATGCATCATGGCAGGGAAGGTGTGGTGGACCAAGTGACTCATCTCATGGCAACTGGCAAGTGAGAAAAAAGGATAAGATGGGTTAATAATCTCCTTTGAGGGCATAGCCTCAAAGACTGGAAGATCTCAAAGTAGGTATACCTCTTTTTTTTTTTTTTTTTTTTTTTTTTTTGGTACTAGGTATTGAATCCCGGGGCACTTAACCACTGAGTAATATCCCCAACCCTTTTTTTGTGTTTTATTTAGAGACAGGGTCTTGCTGAGTTGCTTAGGGCCTTGATAAATTGCTGAGGCTGGCTTTGAACTCACAATCCTCTTTCCTAGGCTCCCAGACTCCTGGGATTACAGGTGTGCACTTAGGCGCACCTCTTGAAGCTTCCCCACTTCCGCCACCTCCCAGTAGTGCCAATCTAGGGACCAAGGCTTTTACATAGGATGTTCCAGATCCAAGCAATAACGCAGGGGCTCAGCAAGAAAGCTTTGAGTTGCTGCTGCTGCTGCTGTTGCTGCTGCTGCTGTTGCTGCTGCTGCTGGGGAAAGCAGCCCAGTGGTGGCTCAGGTAATGTCAAAGAACTTCACAGCAGGGGACACTTTTACAAAACTCCTATCTGTAAGTTATTTTTCCTGAAAAAGGGAGATTTAAAATTCTCAGGTCTGTTCACTGAGAATCAATTTTGGGTTGCAGAGAAGAGTTACCCGGTTGGGGACACAGGAGGGACTGGACAAGACTATATAACACAATTAGTCAAACAGGCCTTCAGAGTTGTTTATGGAAATCTATCGGTAAACTCAGTACTTACAGACTATTCTTGGTGTGGGCAAAGACTAAAGGCTACTTGAATATAATCGATGGGCATCTATAGCGTGAGCTTCATTCAGAGTGCAGACTGACTTGGAAGAGGAGAGAGCCCACCTGGACCAGCATCCCTCTCCTACACATATCATAACTCCATCATGATAGGATCAAGAGGCTGATTGCTGAACTTGCTGTATATCTTTTGAGCATATTTAATAATCTGCTTTGAGGATTCTGCAGATGTATTCTATAATCCCTATGAAATCTCTGCAGGCATTATAAAAATTATATAGCAATGATTACTATTTTTAAGTATGAATTTTATGAAGCTATTTTACAATCTTTATTCCTAGTCCTTGAAAATGTGTATTTTTTTAAGACCAGGATCAGGGTGAGGAAAGTGATTCACTCACACGGGCTCAATAAACTCAACACTCAAAATAAATAACATTTTATAGAATATTTTTTTAAAAAGTCAAAATTGATATGAAAATTCATGAAGAACAAAACATCATAATTTTAAATAAAAACAGGCTGTTGTTTGTTCTACATCTCTGCTGTTGTGCAACAGGAACGGTCATTCCCAATCAGCAGCTTATTAGGGTTGATAGTGGTGTGCAAACAGTTTGGGCAATGCAGAGTTTTATGGAGTCATGTTTTTTCACTGATGAGCTTCTGTGAACTTTTCTTACTTGATTCGAAATATGGGAGGATATTTTGATAGGTATATATATCTATATGAGCATATATTTTTCTTTGTCTCAGGTTAAAATATTGGCAGGGCCTTGCATATTATTAGTGGCATTTTTCTGAAGCTCAGAAATGAGCTAACTTGCCCAAGGTCAGGGAAGCTAGTGAGTGTTTGGACCAGGATTTTGTTCTAGCTCAGATTGCTTTGGTAAGCACGCCACATCACACATACTGTACTTGACTGTGCTGAAGTAATATTCCTCCATATTATATTTGAGATTCTGGATCTTTAATGGGAAAAACCATGTATACAGCATATCTCAAATGCACAAAGTTTCTCCAGGGGTATATTGGTTACAGGTGTGCCATTACTGTCATCCTTGGAAGCAGTTAGATGAGACCTAGTTTACTGGGACCTCATTACCCTCTGACACACATCCTTTTGCTTTGATGCATTATAAAATAAAACTATGACATATTAGGATGGTACATGTATAAGTGTGTATATATGTACGTGGGGTACTGGGGATTAAATCCAGGGGCACTTAGCCACTAAGCCATCTTCCCAGCCCTTTTCTGTTTTTCGTGAGGCAGAGTCTCACTAAGTGGCTTAGGGCCTTGCTAAGTTGATGAGGCTGGCTTTGAACCCACAATCCTCCTGTTTCAGCCTTCCAATTGCTGGGATTACAAATGTGTGCCCTTGCACCTGGCCTATTTAAAGTTGTGAATCTCTAATGATCCAGTCAACTACTCTTTGTCATAAGTTTCGTATTATTGGCTATATCAGAGGATGTGATTTTTGACATAAGACTGTGTAATTCAGATAACATGAAAAATGATAGAACAATTTTAAGTCTAAAATTAAAAGTTGAGTAATTTAATTGCTAAAAATATAATTTAAATGACACATGCTTTCCATCAGGTGCCCAACTGAGAGATGATACATGTAATATGCTTCACTGTGTGAGGTTCCATTGTAACAGAAAATTTGCTAACAATCATTTAAAACATTGCTTTAAGTTAATTTATAAAATTGCAGCATGCTTTTAATTTGATTCTCAAGAGGTGGTGATATCTGGTAAAGATAAACTAGCTTAAGAGTTAATTCACCAAGAAGAGCAGGTTATTTTTTTGGTTCTGCTTGGAGGGGCTTTTGGTTTTCCTTTGTTTTTGAAATCAAGACTTACTCTCATTGCATATCTCAGTGTGTTTAGTAACCCTCCACTGACCTGGGACTGTTGCTCTCTTCCTGTACCTGGGGAACCTGCATGTGAGTGAGAGGGCCACTAGCAACAGTACACACAGAGAATTTGCTGGTGCAGAGGGCTTCCAGAGAACATACCAGAAGGCCAGAGCCCCTGACATTCTGGCACATTTGAATTTGTCCTCCAGCCTACGAGGTATGTTTTTCCCCACATAGAGTCACTTCTTTGCAGTCTGGAAATTATAAAACCATTCAAGAAATGGAGACTAAAGGATTGGTAAGAAACATGTAATACATATTCAATACCTCACAATGTGTGCAGCAAGCAACTGAGTGATTGATTTATCTTATTCTCCTATATCTATTTAGTTCCTAAGTTGTGTGTCCTTTCCTTTGAATGAAATTCATCTCTTTTTCTGCTCCATGTGCCATAAGCATTTGAGATGCGATGCTAATGCAGTGGAAATACTTTCATTGTTCTCTTTCTTCCATCCTTTCTTTTTGTTTGTTTCTTTTTGTTCAGATATTAGGGTAAAAATATCAAACATTAATAACTCAGGAATAAAAGATGGAAATAATGAAGGCAAACATGATGCAGATTTACTGTGGGTGGTACAGTATATTTTACATGTACTGTCTCATTTGGTGGTCAGAGGAATGCAATGAGGTTGAAAGTGTGTGTGTGTGTGTGTGTGTGTGTGTGTGTGTGTGTGTGTGTGTTGGGAGGGGATCCTATTATTATCTCAATTTTACAGATTAGTACTTGCAGTTTAGAGATGTAAAGTAATCTTCAAGGTCACACAGCTAGCCATTTGCAGGGCTGGGACTGAAGCCAGGAAGTCTTAATCACTGCTCTACTACATTGCTGAAATTACTTTAAATTACTTAGTTCAGTGAAAGGTAAGTTGTCTATAGCATACATGGTTAATGCATGTCACATAATGGTCAAGTAGTAAAATCAACTTGGTCTCTTGGAAAGATGCTCAGAATAAAATTGCCTTTGCCTGGTGTTCGTCTCCAAGACGATGTGATTCAGCAAGAAATTTAAAAACACAATATCATTTTATGGCAGAATTTGGAGCTATTGGAAATTTCCCTGGGTAATTAATACAGCACTGCTTGTCCAGACAACCCATATTTATTGGTCCCTCTGAGGAAGAAAAGAAAAAAGAGGGAAAGGTCACAGGGATGGTGTGAAAGAGGACCTTGGGGAAAGAGACCAATCAGGCTTTCCTCATCTTGGTGGAAATGAGCTTGGCTTCTCTTTCGTTTCTGCTCTAAGTTATTTGGCATCTTTTTTTTTCTCCTTTTTTCTCTCTCTCTCCTTGTTTCTATTAACCTCCCTGGGGCAGAATGATAGCCACAACAGCCAATTAGAGAGACACTGAAGGAGGAGGAAGGTGCTCCAGAGCTCCTTCATTGTCCACAGGGAAACAATTGCCTCAGTTGGAAGGTGGTTTTAATTGCCCCTACCCCTTTCTTTTCCTTTCCTCCCTCCCCATCAATGCCCTCTCAATCAAGCTCCTTGGCCTAAAGCTTGTGAGTTACTGTGGAACCAGAAAAGCACTAATAAGCTCCCACCCAGATGGTTTGAATTAATGAACAGACAAAAACCTAGGTATTCTTCTGGGATTAGCTAGCTCTCCTTTCCAAGCCCTGCATTATAGCAGTGTTTCTCAAGGTGTGCACCAAGGACCACCTGCATCAAGGTCACCTGCAAACTAGTTAAAAAGGCAGATTCTTGGGCAACACCCCAGACTCACTGAATCAGAATTTCTGAGGGTGACCCTGGGAAATCAGCATTTTAAGCAAGCTCTCCTGGTTAATGTTTTATTGTTTGAAAGCTTCTGCTTTACAACTTGCAGACTGCTTTTACACATTACCAAGCTCCAACACCAAGTTCTCCAGAGAGCATCTTGTGTACATTTCTGTGCTGTGTTGTTCTCCTTTCCAATCAGTTCAACATCTCAAAATCAGCAGGTAAGAAGACTGGATAAACCAGAGTTAATCTGTCTGCCAAAGAAGACAATGAAAATAAAATAAAATAACCTTTAAAAAACATTGCTGGGGTTGTGGCTCAGTGGCAGAGCGCTTGTCTAGCATGTGTGAGGCACTGGGATTGATTCTCAGCACTGCATATAAATAAATAAAATAAAGGTCCATTGACAACTAAAAAATACTTAAAAACAAACAAACAAACAAACAAAAAATCATTGTAGAAATGGTTTCTAGTGAGATGCCTTTACATGGAGAGACTTTGTCTTAGTAGTGCCTGGAGAAAGACTTAATTCAAACCCCGCTTTGCAACTTTGTCTCAGTCCTCATAGGTAAAATGGGGTAGTAGAGTACCCCTAGGGATTGTTGTTAAGGTTAAATGAGTTAATACAAGTAAACTGCTTAAAATGTCACCTGGCTCAGTATTATGGTAGCTAGAATGCTTATTAGAAAGTTGCCCTTCAGTAAGTCACCAAGATGTAGTTATGAAACTTAAGTATGATTGTCATCATTTGTTGTCTTCAATAGTGATATAAGAACAAATATTACAGAACCAAATATGAAGAAATGTCATACCATAACTTTCATCAGGACTTTTCAAATTTAGTACTGTTGATATTTTGAGACTGATAATTTTTTGTTGCGAGTGGCTGTTCTGTAAATTGTAGTCTTTTTAAAAATCCATATCCTTGATCTCTAACAGTAGCATCCCCTCCTTGAGTGACCAACAATGTCTCCAGGTCAGCAATGTTCTCTGATAGAAGGTGTAAAATCACTCCTGGTTAAGAAGTGCCTTGCATCTGTCAGCGTAAAGTTTCAGAGGTGTCCAAAAACATTAGTTTCTTAAACTTCCCTGAGGTAGGGAGGGCAGATATTCTATAATTGCTCACAGTTGACAAATCAGATTGTACAGAGGTTAAGAGGCTTAACCAAGGTCACCTATCTAGTTCTCAGGATGGTTGTGCTCTATGCTTAGTTCTTGACTGATTGATACACTCCACATCCAGGAGTTTTTATAGTTTACTTTGGTAAGCATTATAAATTTAAAAACTTCCTCTTTTAGGAAGCATTATTTTTAGAAATGGCTCAGCAACAATGAGAGGGTTTATAAATGCCTTTCTTCCTCAAGAACATGCCTGCTTCTTCTTTCATTGGACATTCACTGAACATCTACCATGTAGTTATCATTTTGCTACCCACTGGGGAGTAAAAGCCAATGAAGATGAAGCACGGTCTACAAGCTAGGTGAGTATCAGTCACACCCAGAAACACCATCATGGTAATAGAGATGAGGATTTGATTTGGGAATTGAAGGGGGTAGATGTAGTGACAGCAGATATAGGTATGATGAAAAAGTTAAATCAACCCTCTTAGACAGCAGGAGGAGGCTTTGTTAGATAAGGCTTTCCACAGGAAACACTGGGTTTAATCTTGCATGCTCAATGGAAGTTAAAAATATGAAGTACTTCCTCTCTGCTAGGCACTGCTCTGGGCATTTTACACGTATAAATTCATTTAATCTACCAACAACCTTAGAAATTGATGTGACCATCCTTGCTCTAGAGAAGAGAAAGCTGAGGCACAGAGAGGTTAAGTAATTCATCTAAGGTCCTGCTACTAACAACGTACCAGAGCCATGATGTGTGGCAGTTTTGCTCACCCTTTCTCACACTTTGTATAATTCTCACTTCCAGGCAAGGTTGAAGAGGTAGGTAAAGTATGTCGGGGGTGAAATACATCCAAGCTAAGGAAACTGCAAGAGTTTGGATTTGATGGAATATTCTATGTGAGAAGAAAAGTAGCAGGATATGATAGTCAAGGAGGGAACCCATTACAAAAGGAATCTGAAGTCCTCCCAGGGAGCTGAACTTCATTCTGTGGACAATGGGGAGCCACAGGAAGGAGAGGGACCTGATCAGTTTTAAGACCATCAATCTGGTATGAGCCAAAAAGTAGGAGAGACTAGCAAAAGGGAATACTCTGGTTTTAATGAAATTAAAAAGACCAATATTTATTGCCATTCCCCCACTTTGTATCCCTCCAAAAGATACTAAGAAAAATATCAAATCTTAAATAGCAGAAATGTACAGCTGCTCTGGTCTCCATGCAAAATCCTTTAATATAATCTTCTGAAGAATATACATGTGTGTTTACTCAGGTTTCAGATTTAATTGGATTTAAATAAGAATCTGAGCACAATCAGGAAGGAGAACTGGCGTAAACAGGAGAGTATCAAGAGGTCAGAGAAGATCCATCCTGTCTGCTCCTATTGAAAACAGGTCCAAGGCTTCCCCACCTGCATCTTCTTCCCCCTTTGGTAAAGAGCTGCTCCTGATATCACTCAAACAGCAAATATACATTTGGAGAGTCCATTCTCAACCACTCCCACTCCTGTCCTCCCCCTGAAAAGGCCCACCAAATGCTATAGTTTGGATTGATTTCTCTTGTTATCTGTAACATGGTAAGAATGCTTTGTTCTAGTCTGGGCTTTCATAAAGAGCCTTTTCAATATCAATATAACTATAAAGATAAAACAGGGCTGGGACCATTTGCCATCACTTTGCAGGTTTAGGTTGGCATGCTCATTTGCAGACCTTAATTCTGTGCCTTCTAATAATAATTTCTTGCTGGCTTTCAAGGACACTCTTAGGTCAAAAGTGACCCGGGTATTGTGGCCTCATGATCTGAGCATAAAGGCTTCATATGCCCATGGTTAACTAGGCCTTACTTTTCACAAAAGTAAGTCATATTTTTAGAAGAAAAAAAATATAATTCTTAATTAAAATATTAGCTTCTAATTCTTCTATATAAAAAGAGACTATTGTCAAAAGACTGAAATTGAACTGTTTGTAGCAATGGTGAGGTTCAGGAATCACCTCAGAAGTGCTGAATTAAGGAAAATTTGTTCTCTGAGAACTAAACTATAAAATGCATCATCATGCAAGGGAAGGATACATAAACTCACCTTAAGAAACACAATGTCTTACTAGTAAGCAAGATGAGAATCTTACCAGTTTGAGAATATTCTTATATCTAAAGAAACAATGAGATAGTCTGTTGAAGGTGGAATATAAGCATAGCAGAGTCCCTAGAGCAAACTGGCTGTGTGCATAAGGACCTGTCCATCAGAGACTCTTTTAAGGTTCCTGCTAATATTTACTGGTTGAGAAAGATCAGCAGTTATCACAAGTGGATGCCCCTACACATTTGAGCCATGCCATTAAATTTTCTTTACTCGGATTCCAATCCTACCCAGGGACTTTCTGATTACAATCTGGCTTTCTCTATAATTTGCCCATAGGGAGAATACAAATGCTTTTCTCCCTTGGTCATTATTGCTTCTCATTGAAAATTAACAATTTTGTGCTGTTTTAGAGACTTGAACTTCCTGGAGCTGAGTCAGCATGAATTAGCTTCCACTGATTATCAGGATCCAACAAGATGGGGTGTCTGGATGTGCCATCTGTAGGAAAAAAAGAGATTTTATTCAAGTAGTGACTCTTTGAGTAACCAGCAGTTTTCCATGGCAACACCTTGATTGCCACACAAGTCTTTCTTGTGATCTTTTAGGTGGATTTTCCACCCTTTTGGCTTCAATTCCTTTTCCCAGGATCTGCCCATCTAACCAGCCAGCAAAGCCTAGGAACTTTCTTCTCTTCTATTGTCACCTCTTATACTTTGTTTCCAGGATTCATGTCTTCACTTTTCTTTCCAGACTAGCAGTTCCCAAAAGCCAGTGTGGGAACTGGCTGCGTCAGAATTACCAACCAGTCTATGGAGATGAAACGTTGAAAAGCCAGGACTTCATCAGTGTGTCCTGGGGTGATGCCCAGGAAGCTGGTGAATAACTGCTTGGGTAATTCTAATACACAGCCACATTTCAGAATCACTGTAGATGAGTGATTTTTATACTTGGCTACAAAATAGAAACACATTTAAAATTTCTATGCTCAGGTTTGACCTCGACCCCAGATTTTTTCTTTTTCTTTTTCTTTTACTTTTTTTTTTTTTTTTTAGATGAAGTGTGGGCACATAAGTGTTTTAAAAACACTTTAGAGGTGAATCTAATGAGTTGTGAGAGTTGAAAACCATGAGTTCAGAATAGTGATTCTCTAAGCATGGTACAAAGACCAGCAGCAACAGAGGACTTGTTAGAATTATAAATTCTCTGATCCCAACCTAGACCCTCTGAAGTAGACACCCTGGGAAAGGGCCCAGCAAGCCATGGCTTAACAAATGCTCCAGGTGATTCGGACACTCCATCAGCCTAGATTGTTTCCCAGAGCCTCCTACCTGATTTTCGGAGGCCTGTCACTCTTTCTTCTAATCATCTTCCACAAAAAGAATATTTTCACCTTCTTACACTTTACTCCAAAGTCATGAATGGCAGGCTCCATAATGCCCTCAGAAATTCTTAGCCAGATATCTATGACCTTTCCCAGTTCACCCCTACCCTAGGCTTCAGTTTCATTGGTAGAATAGAAGAAACCAGTCTACTTGCTGATGCCGAGATGGTGGTTCTCCCATTTTGCTTCTGTTGCTCCTTTGCTAAAACTCCTGGAAAGCAGGAACCACATTCTCAAATGTAACGTCCTCATTGCTGCTTGGTTCACCAAGTTGGATGTCAATCCACCTTTGCAGAGTGAATAGGTAATTTTGTGTTTACCTTTAACTTGTCCCTGCTTAATCTATCATATGCTCTCCAACTTAGAGAGCAACTCACCCAAACATTTTAAACTGCTAAAGCCCACCAAGGTATGTATAATATTGTTGTCCACATTGAAAAGTTCAGTAGCTTGACATCAAAAGCACCTTCCACTCACTCAACCCTGGGTTGAGTGGAACCTAAAATAAAGTGTACGTAGTCCTATTCTGACAATACCTTCCATGAAGAGAAAGGCTGACCTTTTTCAAGGAAGAGTCTTTGCTTTACAATCCAATATCTTGACCATTACATACGATTTGCTGATAATTCACACTTACTTTACTAATTTCTGTAGACCTCATGATTATTCTGTAAACTATTGATTCCTTGATTTTAGCACAACTGCACAGTTAGCTATTGAACTGAGAAGCAGGGGCTGCCTTACAATAAGGTAAGTATGAAAAAAGATCCTTTAACCTATGAGTGCAAAGCAGGAAATAACAGGAGAAAAAAAATGGTACAGAATAGAAAACAGTGAGCAACCCCCAGGGCAAGTCTACTGTGCCTCAGCATGTTAACCAGCTGCTGTTACTTTAATATTGTTTAATAACAGAATAAATGTTGAATATGAAACAAAATAAACTTGCTATGGTTCGGATGTGAGGTGTCCTCCAAAAGCTCATGTGTGAGACAGTGCAAGAAAGTTCAAAGGAGAAATGATTGGGTTGTAAGAGTCTTAACCCAATCAGTGAATTAATCCCCTGATAGGGATTAACTGATGGGTAACTGAAGTGGTGGAGTATGGCTGGAGGAGGTGAGAATTGGGGCATGGCTTTAGGCATATATTTTGTATCTGGAGAGCTGAGTCTCTCTCTGCTTTCTGATCACCACATAAGCTGCTATCCTCTGCCACACTCTTCTGCTATGTTGTTCCTGTCTCACATGGAGCCCTGAGGAATGGAGCTGGCTGTCTGTGGATTGAGACCCCTGAAACCATGAGCTCTCAAATAAACTCTTTCTCCTCTACAGTTGTGTTTGTCAGATCATTTAGTCAAAGCATTGAAAAAGCTGACTAAAACTGTTTAAGGAAAAGTAGTGGAAGAGGATTCAGGCTTGTGAGATCAATCCAGCTTTGTTTCCAGTTGTAAGTGGACTTACGGAGAAATCAGAAAGCATTTGAAATCTCCGTTCTCTCAAAACTCCTGCACAGTACAGTGGCTTTAGGTTTGGATTGCTTAGAGAAAACTACTCTAGTCCCAGATGAAACCCACATATGGTAACTGATTTTCCATAATCTCTAGTCACCAATTAGAAATTAGAATAAAAATAGCAAGAGAGTAATTAAATAAATGATTTTTCCAGCTAAGTTAGACCATGTCATCGTTTACCTAACACTGATTCTCCCTTTTCTCCTCCCAAGAAAACCCTGCTTTTTATTCAGGTGTGTAACTGACCCCCATTCAAGGTGGGGGGACAGAATTCTGATTGGTTAACAACCACTGTCCAAGGGAAATACAGGGAACCACTCATGCAATTTAAAATTTCCCACTAGTCACGTTTTTTAAAAAATAAATTGCATCAGATATAATTAATCCTGATAATATATTTTATTTAATCCAACTATCTAAAATACTATCTATCTTGTCAACATATAATCAACATAGATATTATTATTGTACTTTATATTTTTATATAATCTTTAAAATCCAGTGTATTTTTTTTTTTCACTTACAGTACAGGGCATTTTGGATGAGCCACATTTCAAGTGCATAATAGCCACATATGGTGAATGGTCACCACATTGGACGCTGAAGGTCTAAACCAATTCCCATTCCTCTGGCAACTATGATTGGCATAGGGCCTAAGATGGTCCCTCCAAGCTGACAGCAATAGGCAAGTATTTTCTTTCTCTCCAACTGTATATCAAGAAGAAAGAACAATGGTCTGATTAACCCATCAACCTTCTTGGGACTATGAGGAGAACCAGTCTTTAGATGAAGCTGACATTGAAATCAGCAGAGAGGAAAGGCAGATAGAGAGATGTTGGTGATATTACTGGTAGGGTTGCTTATCAAACTTGGAATTTGCTCTGACACTGGACTTTCTATCTAGTGTCATAATAATTGTCCAAATTGTTTAAACTGACTTATAATCACTGGGCAAGCTGATACATGGTTATTCTTTGGCCCTAATTAGCACATCCCATGAGGTTAGAGGAAGAACTAACCTGCATGGAATTGAAGGGAATAAAAAACCATATGGAAAGCACTTGAATTTAGTGCATTCTCTATAATTTTTAAAAATGTACAACGGAATAGCCATATGTTTTAGTAAAATTCATCTGCAAAGCACTCATGTTCACTTTCTGTTCCTGAGTCAGGCATCAGAAGTGAGCAAAGCGTGTGTGTGGGGGAGATGAACCCTATGCCAGATTCATAAGAATAGTTATCTTTATAAAATCTCTATAAACTACACAGTTATGAAGATGAAGGGAAAGTGGTCCAATAAAACGGAAGCCAGCAGTTTTCAAAGAGATACCTTTAGAAGTGTGGATCTATTTTAAGTTTCCTAGGTAGGGCTAATTAGAACATTCATTTCAATTAGAATTAGAATGCACTTCAGGAAGTGAGTTATTAAATGACCTACTTCAATGTGGGAAAATGCCAAAGCTCCCAGCTTTAGAGTCTTTAATGATAATGGATTCCCCTCTTGTACCTATTACTGCTAGGTAGCTGAGAGATCTAGGTACTGACTGGGCTCCAGGGACCCAGTAGGGCATTGTCAGAGGAGGATACCAATTAGCAGGTTTCCTTTCACACAGAAGCGAAGATTGCCCTGAGGTGAAAAACTCTGCCTCAGAGGGAACACCTTTGAACTCTAACTGTCTTTATTGCTAATCATTAGAAGTCAGCAAAGAATCTGGCCTCTCTCTCACCATTTCATTTTCTGTACTTGAAAATACTGTTCTCTTCTTAGTAACTAAGAAGGTGGCGATAAAGACAGCAAACTTACCACATATATAAAAGAAAGTGACCACTTGCAATTAGTTATAAGGGCACTTTCATTGCTTCTAAAAATTAGGTCACTTAAGGCCTCTAGGGATAAACATCTGATGGTTTTGCATAAGGCTTTGATGGGTGTTTCCAAGACAGCATAATTACCTGAGCTGGGTAAAAGGTGAAAACCAGCAGCCTCAAGATTGCTGAATAATGCATGGTTGCATGTTTGACTCAGAGAGATATAAAGAACAAAATTTTGATTATCGTCTACATCACAATTTATTCTTTTTTATTCATTTAAGTACTTCATTGCAATTTTTAAGTATTTATTATGTGCTAATACTTAGTGGTCACTTAGAATTCCATGCTGTGTAAAAGAATAGAGCTCTATCCACTGAGGTGTTGGCAATCTGGAAAGACGGAGGGGAGGAGCTTGGAGGCAGATGATTAATTCCTGGAAAGCACTAGAATGCCTCTAGGCATCTGAGGAGGCCAACTCTATTGTCTTAAAGACTTTTCCATTTTTCTCAATAGCAGGGATCCATATGTTCTATACTTTCAAAAAATAACCCAAAGTTTAACTACCTTTCCGGCTACATAATAAATTCAGTAACTTCATACTGACTGCCAGAAGATGGACAGGAATTTTTCTTTTGCTCAGAAGTATCAAATCATTTTTCTCTTTTGAGACAAGCATTCTGCTTTTATTCACCATATTATTTCAAATGATAGAAATATGAAACCATTTTTTTTTTTTACTTTCTCAAATGTTACCAGAATTGAACAACACTTAGACCTTGACCCAAAACCACCACCATCTCTTGCCCAGAGGATGGCACCGCCTCCTAATTGGTCCCTCAATCTCTGCCTTTGCCCTATTTGCTCTAAGAGGAAACATGGTAGGTAGACTCTCTTTGCAAGTTTTCTCATGTTCAGCACCTTACAGTGAGTCTACATTTTCTCACAATAAAAGACAAAAGTCTTTTAAAAAAGAAAATGTTGAAGCTCATTACAGAATTCATGATATTGTTTAAACTTGGTGAAAATCTACAGGTACATGAACAAATTGTGTTTTCTTCTATTGTCAGGGGAGTATTCATATACAGAGCACTCCATATATTTTTGGGGGGTTCAAATATATATTGTTGCTAAATTTCTGTCTTGTGCTCTTTCAGTTGCTGATGACAATGATCTCGTTTCTCTTTGTTTCCATGTTTTATTTGTTCTAACTACTTATACCTGATAATAGAATGCATTTTGACACATCATACATAAATGGAGCATAACTTCTCATTCTTCTGGTTGTACATGATGTAGAGTTACACTGGTTGTGTAATCATATATGTACATAGGGTCATAATGTCTGACTCATTCTACTATCCTTCCTACCCCCCATGCCCATTCCCCTCCTTTCACTCCCCTTTGTCTAATCTAAAGTACCTCTCTTCTTCCCTACCCACCTCCCTTATTGTGAATTAACATCCACATATCAGAAAAAAAATTCAGCATTTGGTTCTTTGGGATTGGTTTATTTCACTTAGCATAATATTCTCCAGTTCTATCCATTTACCAGCAAATGCCACAATTCCATTCTTCTTTAAGGCTGAGTAATATTCCATTGCGTATATATACCACATTTTTTATTATCCCTTCATCTGTTGAAGGGTACCTACGTTGGTTCCATAGTTTAGCTCTTGTGAATTGAGCTGCTATAAACATTGATGTGGCTGTGTCACTGTAGTGTGCTGATTTTAAGTCCTTTGGGTATATGGGGCTATGTACTGATAAACCTATCATTTGTTGAAAATGTCTTGTTAAAAATTCATTTAATACAGCTACCATACTGAGCTTCATAGCTTAGCCTAGCCTTCCTTAAATGTGCTCAGAGAACACACTAGTTTATTGTAGGGCAAAATCATCTATCAGAAAGCCTATATTATGATCAGATATTGATTAGCTCTTATAATCTAATGAATACTTGTATTAAAAAATGCTGGCATCACAGTTCACTGTAAAACATTGGTTTTTTTAACCTCACAATTACATTGCTATCCTTCAGTGATAGGGTACTCATCACTGAGGCTGCCCAGTATCATGTCGGAGGGAATTGTACTGCATATTTCTAGTTCCAAAATTCAAAATTCAAAGTACATTTCCTACTGAATGTGTATTGTTTTCATACTATCAAAAAGCCAAAAATCATGTAGTATCATCAAAAATTGGGGATTATCTGTGTGAAAACCAATGTTTTAATGACTTATATTTTTTATCTTCTACTTTGTCTTCTTTTAACTTATCTGGGTTGTTGAATTTGCAGTGAATTTCTTTTAACCAGCATATAGTTAAGTCATTTAAAAAATATTCTCTACCATTCTCTGTGTTTTCATTGATGAATTTAGATCATTTGCATTTAAGTTAATTATTGATATTTTGTTATGCCATTTTATTGTTTGTTTTCCATTTGCTTACTGTTACTATACTTTAAAACTACATAATTTCATTTGGTTTGTTTTTAAAACATCTATTTCTTTGCTAAGATTTTCTATTCTTTCATTTATTTCAAAACAAATTGTATTTTTTTTTGTAATTGTTGAATCATTTTTGTTAGTTGTTTGAAACTTCTTGAGATAATTCCAATATCTGATTCATTTTGGTACTAGTGTCAGTTCATTTTCTTTTCTCATACAAATTATAATTTCATGGTTCTTTGTATTTTGAGTGATTTTTTTCATATATCCTTAATATTTTGCTATTTGGTTGGAGACTCTGGGAACTATTTAAATTTTTAATTGTAGCATGAAGTCACCCTGGTTAGGATTAGCATTAAGGCCCCAGTCCACTTTCATGAGCTGTGGTTTCAATGGTAAACTAATTTGCAAGGTCTTTGCAGTACTGTTTTGCTTGGTTTATCTTGTGTCTTGGGTCTCCCACTGCTACCTGCGCGTGGAACTTGAAGGAGTACAAGGAAATTACCCAGGTCACTCTGCCCAGAGCCTCTTGGTAAGAAAGAAGTCTTTGGCATGTATGGATGGAGGATGCTTCCTGTGCCACGGTGGTGGGACCCCTTGCTGATATCTTTGGGTTAGGAAGGAGAGTACTCCTTGGGCTGGGGCCAGTTTCTGTGACCCAATCCCTCTTGTGATGCCCCCCAAACCTGTGGCATCTCAGAATGGATGGGGGAATGTCAGGGAGAAGGAGGTTTTCGAAACTGGCACTGTTTACTGTGATATTGGTCCTTTGGTTGACAATCCCAGGTCACAAGGTGTTTCTGGATGAGGAAGGAGAGCCTTAAGCCTGCTGTGGAGGACAAATGCCTCCCCTGACCACTTGTTTTCAATGAGGCTTCCGATCCGTCCTCTATGCCAGGCTTACCTGGTGTTGCTGGAGAGACTCCTATTTGATCTAGGGGGCAATGGACTTATCTGTTGCTAGACTGGAAGTCAGAAAATGCTAGGCCTTCTGTTGGGTGGCGAGTTGTAAGATGCCATGCTGCTATGTTGTTCCTCTAGTCCTAAGGTCTGAAACCAGTTTGGTTTCCTCTTTCCACCTTTCAGAGTTGTCCTTTGGTTATCTATCTTCTATATTGCATCTAGATTTTATTGTTGTACTTTTCAGGAAAGCACAGGGAGAAAGCAGCCTGTGGAATCTTGCCTGAACTAGAAATCCAGTCTATTCAGTGACCTACAAGCCTTAGGTGACCAATCCCACTATTTCTCTTCTCTTATCTCCTATTTGCCTCTTGCTTGCTCTGGCCCAACCTTTCCTTTCCTTTTCTAAAGCATTTCAGGCATGCTCTGAAGTTCCCCTTTCTTAGAATTTTCTCCCTCCAGACATTTGCTTGGGCAACTCCCTAGCTTTCTTCATTTTTTTTTTTTTTTTTTGCTCAAATATCGTCTTTTTTGGTGGGGGTCTACTCTACCCAACTGTCCACCACTCAGGAATGGGATAAAAAGACAAATCCCAATTGTTAGATTTACTATAGCAAGGGAGAGCTATGCCTCTCATCGCCAGTCTCTCCAAGAAGAGCAGAGAACAGACTATTATGCTTTTATTTATTTATTTATATCGAGGATTGAACCCAAGAACACTTAACCACGGACAAACATCCCAGACCTTTATTCATTTATTTATTTTTATTTTGAGACAGGGTCTTGCTAAGTTGTTTAAGACTTCACTAAGTTGCAGAGGCTGGCTTTGAACTTGCAATCCTCCTGCCTCAGTCTCCCTAGCTGCTGGGATTACAAGTGTGCACCACCATGACTGGCTATGTTCCTCTTATGTCGTTTTTGGGGGACATGAGGTTCAGGGATTGGCAGAATTTAAGAGGCATGAATTTCATTTGAAGAAATGAAATTATTCAAGGAGACTGCTGGTTGATTGCTGGGTGTGTACTCAGAAGCATTTTTTTTTTTAAATTAGTTCCTTTCTGATTGGTTACTTTTAGAATCAGGAAGCTTGTGCTGGTTGGTTGACTTGTAAAAAATGTAATCACTGAAGTGTGTTGTTTTGATTCATTGAAAGTTTTCCTATCACCAGAGCCATGCAGGAGAATCATCGTTGTTTTCTTAGCAATGTGGTTGTTTCTTCTCACCCCTAACTTTCAGTTCCCCTTACTCTAATCCCTGCTTGTATTTGTCACCTTCTAATCCCTGTGTGGTATATGCTTAATTATTACACTTAGTGTTATCTAGCTTCCCACGCCAGAATGTAAGCTCCACAAAGCAGGCATTACTGGTTGTTATGCTTCAAGGGATCTCACTTTTCTAGAATAGTGTCTGGCACATGGTGGTTGCCTAGGAAATATATGTCTAATGATTGAATGTTTGAAAAGTGCCCATCACAAACAAGGGTAGTATAAGCCAGCTACCTTTATTTATATACCTTTTCCTTCCTTGATGATTCTGTCCCACTTGCAAATGTGTCTTTTACTCTGATGCCCAACTTGTATGATATGAATGTATTTTAGTCAGCACTCTTTATTCTTATTGATACACACTTTTATTTTTATGTGTGAATATCTCATTTGAGGGTAAATCCAGGGTTCCAGGACCATCTTCAAGAAAAATAATACCATATTACAATACAAAGGGGGCTTGGAAAGAGGGCTCTTTGGTTTCATTCATTCTGGCGGTCATAGAGAAACACAAGACATAACTGTCTTTTCTTTCCATTGTGGAAGGAATCAGTAGTCAGTAGCAAACTGGAGGAAGCACTGATAGTTTCCTAACATAAGCTATGATGTCAGTAATAACAAGATCAAACTAGAAGGCAAAAAGAAAAACAAACAGAAAGAAAGTAGTTTGATTCTGTCAACATATTGTGAATTAAAGTGATTTACCCAAACCACTTAAGGTTAATTGCAACGGAGCACAATATAGATTGTGCATGTCATGAGTTTGACAGATATACTTTGGCTGCTAAAGAACCTAGCACTTGATTCTGTGCTGCGCCAAGAAGTTTGCTCAGCTTTTGACATGCAACCCAAATCTTTCCTTTGTTGTTGTTGTTAAAAGCTGGGAGTGAGGGAAAGGAACAGAGAGAATCAAGAGAATTGAGGCAAATAACAATTGAAGGAAAAGGAGAGGTTGACGACATTAATGAAATTATATCCGTAGGCCCTACTGAGTTTCCATTCACGTCCCTCTAACACCCCACTCTGTATCTAAGCAATCATGTGGTGTTTTTGCTTAATCACTTGTTTAATATGATTCTTCCCCCTCTGCTGGAACCTTCATAAGAGCAAGGACCCCATCCAACTCCCTCCTACTCTCTCCCCAGCATTGGCAATGTGTCTAGTGCGTAAAAGGGCTCAATAAATAATTGATCTGTAGATTCAATTTATGAATGAATAAGTGAATTGAAGAAAACTTGGCTCTCTTTAGAATCCTTCACTTGGCAAAGGATCTCCCTATTCTTCTTGCTTTCTTTATTTCACTTATTTCTACACCAAGAACTCCTTCTGCTCCTTATGCCCAAGGCTGGAAAACTTAAATCCCTTTATGGGAAATTCCGTAAGAGCAACTGCCTTAGTCAAAACCAATTAGACCGTAAAGACATCTACTCTGTATTCTGTTCTACCTAACAATTTTGCTTTTTTTGTAATAAGCTAATAATAATAGTAAAAAAGAAAAAATGAAAGGTATCACAATATGTTTTCCTCACTTCATGTGAGAATACATTTGGCCAAGTAGCTATAAAATGCTTAATAATTTCACAGGGAAATCAGTGCCTTTCACTCTTTTTACTTGACATGTTTTCCTCTATCATATTGCTAGTGGTCCCAGGAAAGAAACATTCCTCATCCCTCTGGTCAGTAATTATTATTCAAAGGTCTAAGAGTTATACCTCATGCTTCTTGATTGGCTAGAGGGGAAGTTTTAGGAAATTCTTTCCTATTTTCAGAATGTATGTTTAAGACTAGAAAACCTACTTGATATTGTCCTAGAACTTACGCTGTTGTTTCTTTGAAAGTTCCTTTTCCAATGCATAAGTCTTTTAATGTATGTTTTTAAGACTTGAGTTTGAAGAAACCACTTCTCCTTTCACTAAATTCTAGGGACTTTGAAATGCTCTGAATTCACAGCCCATTCCATTCCCAGTAATTCTGGTCCTGAACAAGTTTCCTGCAACATCCCTATTCTCAGAGTCCTTCTAATGCCTACTTTCGTGCTTCCTTCCACGGACATTTTCTGAGATCCACCACGGATGTGCTATATCTCTGAGAGGAGGCTGATGAGAATGAGTCATCTGCAAATGTGACGGGGATGAGGGTAGGCTCTTCTCAGCTAATATTGCAATGTAGCAGGAGGCTTTTGAAATATTATCACTTTGTATATATGATTTCCCTCAATATTCACAACAATCTGGTGAAAGAAAACACGTGGCTAGAAATATCATCCTGGTTTCATAAGTGACAAAGCTACAGTTTCAAGTAGCTGAGTCATTTGCTGATAGCCAAAAAGTAGCAAAGTTTAAACTTTAACTAGGCTGAGCCAAGATATTCTTGCATTTTTGCTGGTTGCTGGCATTTTGGATGATCAGATGGCAACTTGTTAAGCAAAGTGTTGGCTAACAAGAGGGACTGTGGGTGCACATGAGTCTTTCAGTACTTTGTTAAGAAGCCCTTCTTGAAATTCTTTTCTCTTGTTCCCTTTACTCCACATTCTCCTTCTCCTTCTCCATTGCTGACAGTGCTTTACAGTTTCTTAAGCAGGTTCCTCTCTCTGTGTGCCCCTTGAAACCTCATGGATTTTTGACTCTCTTATTCATCCTGTGCTCTCCAGGTGCATTGTGCATCATTTTTATACTGCCTTGGTCATAGCCATAATCTTCAGGTTGATGACTTAACAAACTTTGCATTTGAGAAAACAGCAGAAGCAATAAGGCCACTTTCATTTTCTCTCCACCCTTCTCCCTAACAGAGGTCATAAGACCCCCATCTGAGAGGTTCCCACTTTGTACTAAAGGAAAGGAACTTCCTTATCTTGGAAGACACAGGGTCACAGAAAAGAATCTGAGAAAACAGCCTTGCTAAGTACCTTGCTAAGTTCTAGTTTATTACCAATAGATCAAACCCTGTGTCCAGTTACATGTCTTCACCTTTTCATCAAACCCAGCATTAACAAATACACAGGTTTAACCATTTCTTCAGGTCTTCATTTCCTGATGAAGCCTGCTGGGTCATGTTAAAGTTAGATTCAATAAACTTTTATGTTTTCCTCTGGTTAATCTGTCATGGGGTCTCCACCATGAACCTAAGATGGGTGACAAGAAGATACTTCTCCCTTACATGTGTAGCAATAAACATCAAGGGGACTAGCAGTGGTCCAGGGGTTGTGATGTGAGTGGCATTAACTTGAGTACCATTAACACTCAGTTTGTATTTTAAGCATATTATTTTCTTCGTGGTGGAGTCTGTCTTTTATTGATTTTTATGTCAAAACATCTATCAAGGCATCTAGCATATCATTAGCACCCAATGTGGCCACCTAAGCTGTAGGATGGGTGGAGACACCAGGAAAAACCAACCCAGTCTCAGCCCTTTGTAGGACTATGTCGTTCCTTCCATGTAACCTTCTGCACATTTCATTCTTGCCAGTTTTTCTTAAGATTACAACAGAGGTGGGGCCTTTTATGTCATATACACCTGTAATCCCAGTGGCTCAGAAGGCTTAGGCAGGAGGATTGTGAGTTCAAAGCCAGCCTCAGCAATGGGGAGGCTCTAAGCAACTCAGTGAGACCCTGTCTCTAAATAAAATAGAAAATAGGGCTGGGGATGTGGCTCAGTGGTTGAGTGTTCCTGAGTTAAATCCCAGGTACCCTCCTCCCCTGCCCCAAACAAAACAAAGATTACAATAGAAACAATTGTGACCAGTCTATAGGAAAAGAAACATGTAAGCTTTATAATTTTAGTTTTTGTTCTTTGTGGGTCCTGCCATAATCACTTCGGAGACAAAAGAGATGAGAAGAACCTCTAGTCGTCAATGCGGGGCTTCTTTCAGTATGGTCAGAGATATTTCCTCAGCACATTTACCTCTTGCTTTTTTATGAATCTCCTCTCTCTCATCTTTCATTCTGTCTGTGGTTTCCTTGCTACCTACACAGCTTCTTCTCATCTTTTACACTGGTCATCCCTTCCCATTCCAGCCACTTATTAATTTCCCAAAGTACCATGGACTCAAGGCTGTGCCTTTGGCACACTTTAAGGGAAAGCCAGATGTCATATTGTAGTGCTACTCAGAAAGTGACTTCAAACTGCATAATTAGACATTCGTGTTTTTAAGAAGTCCCTCTGCATCCTCAGTGGCCAGTACCTTGTGCATAGCCAGATGTCTCACCATTTTACCAGCCTTTTCCATAAGTCCTCTCTCTTTTATTTAAGCTATTTTTAAACTGAATGCCCCTCACCTATAAATTTCCTATTTCTTTCTTGTGCAAAGCAGTTTATTTCTCTCTGGGTTTTGTAGTCTCCTTTCAAACTGTTAGATTTACAACTCAACAGATACAAATTAATATTGCAAAGTACATAACAGAATGCTCTACAGCCCAAATGTGTCATCTCAATAAGGTGAAAAACAGCAGTGGCTTGAAGATACTAAGGCAGAAACTCTGGATGAGATTTAGTGATTGTTTCCTCTCTTTTCCTTTCCAATTGACCTTTCTTCTCCCTGCTCCTCCCTCCTGATCCTTTTCTTTTCTTCCCCTTCCCCATTATATAGCACAATGCTTCATAGATGCATGAATGAGACAAGCTATGTACCTGAGTAAATCTGAACCTCTCGGATAACATGCTACAAAGTGCTTTGTGCATTGTACATTAATTACTTGTCCCTTTTCTTTTGATTATTTGGAGATGCTGAATCCTTAAAAACTTACTGCAAGGTGGGTTTGATGTGGTGATAAGAGAACCAACCTGTATACTTTCCCTGTTTAAAAGTATTACCTCTTCCATTTTTTTTGTTTTTGGAGTTATAATTAATATTCATTTTCAACAATCACATATACACACACCATACTGAGAAACTGATGTGACTTCATTTTTGAGAAACCAGCCTCTACCTCAGAGCAAAGCCTTTCCAAGGAAGGGGGTGTGACCCTTGTCCTTGGAAAAACCCACAGAGCACTCCTAGGCACATACTCACCCTGTTGAGTTGTTTATCTACAAATATCAGGAGAGATCTGCTGCACCAGGTGTCCCTGACTCAGGCTAGGTGAGGACCCATAGCAACCCCCTAGCAACCACCAATCAGCATGAGACAGGGAAAATACCTGGGATGCCAGATAGTTTATGGTGGTTGATAACATGTTGGGAAACCGTGTAGTTTAGCATGTACACCCCTCTTGGCTTAAACCACTCAGTTCAAACGAATCCCCCTGTTGTACTAACCAATCACCCCTAGCCAACTTGTTCCTGCCAGTGAATGTGCTAATCATGTTTTAGAGTTGTTATTTGATTTTCCCGGGGTGTGTGATGATTTGCTAAGAGATGCTATGATGTATGTGGGGGTCCCTGCCTTCCCCAAAGAGTGTATAAAACTGCTGCAAACCCTGGGCTCAGGGCCTCTCAGCATCACCAGTTGCTGTGTGCGTGGAGGACCTAGCTAGCTCGCAATAAAGGCCTCTTTGCTGCTTACATCGATCTTGGTCTCTGGTGGTCTTTTGGGGGTCCCGAATTCAAGCATAACAATACAAACACATACTGAAGCAAGTTCATTTAGAATATGATTTTTTCTTGCTTTTTATATGCTTGATAATTGAGGTAAAATTCAAATACCATTAAATATGCACTTTTAAATTATAGTCCTTTATGGTTTTCATGTAATTATGCAACCATCACTGACATCTAATTCTAGAACATTTTCATCAACCCAAAAGAACACTCATACACATCAGTAGTCACTCTTTATTCTCTTTCTCTTCTAGCTACTATCAACCACTTACCTCTGTTCTGTCTTTATGGATTTGTCCCCTCTGGACATTTCACATAAATGAAATTTACAACATGTGGTCTTTTGTGTTTAGCTTCTTTCATCAAGTATCATGTTTCATGGTCACCCATGTTTTTGCATATGTAAATGTGGATAAACAATATTCTGCTTATGGAATTATTGTATTTTGTTTATTTATCAGCCCACAGACATTTGAATTGTTCTGCTTTTTGGTAATTATGAATAATTTTGCTATGAACATTCATGTGCAGCTATTTGTAAAAACATGTGTTTTCATTTCTCTTGGGTGTATATCTAGGAGAGGGATTTCTGGGAACTCTATGTTAAACCTTTTAAGAAACTGCTGAACTGCTTTCCAAAGCAGCTGTGACATTTAAAATTCTCACCAGTGTAATAAAAATTGCTCTGGATGATGAAAATCTTATTTGTAAAGCAATGCAAAGATCTATTGCATTGAATAGAGTCAATCAGGTAAGGAAGACTTTATTCAGTACTATTGCAATAGAAGAGAAAATTTAAATTCAACTCTGAATATAACAAGGTCAGCTGGAGATTTGTCACCAATGGGAAAACAAGGGAGTCAGTGGATGGAAAATCACTATGAAGAACTTTTTGGGGAACCAAGGCTTTGTTCTTCTGGCTTGGCACAATCTTGCTGAATTGGGCACAGTCAGCCAAGGATGATGTCTAGTACAGAAGAGGCTGACTGGGATTTGATCAAGGAGGGGTCCTTGTCACTAGCAATAAATAAGGATTCCAGTTCCTCCACATCCTCTCTAAAACTTGTTATTGTCTCTCTTGTTGATCATAGTGATCCTGGTGGGTGGGATGTGTCGCACTGCTGTTTCAATTTGCATTTCACTAGTGAGGAATGAAGTGGAATATCTTTTCATGTGCTTATTGGTTATTTTTATGTTTTATTTGAAAAAAAATTTCTATTCCAATTCTCTGCTCATTTTTAATTGCCTTTTTTATCCTTAAGTTATAAAAATCCTTTAAATATTATGGAAATTAGAGTTTAAGACACATGGTTTATAAATATTATCTACCATTTTATGGGCTTTTTGCTGTTTAAATGTTATCCTTTGAGGTACAAAGGTTTTATTTTGATGAAGTTCAATTAACTTTCTCTTTGGTTGTTTTCTTTTATGTTTTCATTGTCTTCATTTTTAAATTTATTTTTAGTTGTAGATGGACACAATACCTTTATTTTATTTATTTTGTATGTGGTGCTGGGGATCGAACCCAGGGCCTCAAACATGTAAGGCAGGTGATCTACCACTGAATCATCACCCCAGCCCCTCATTGTCTTTTAAAAGTCAAAGTTTCATAATCAGTTCATACGATCAAAAGTGAGGCCCTAAATATTTTTACAGATTAGAAACATTTAGGGAATTTCGAAAAACACAGATTCCTCTATTCTATTCTGAGACACTCTGATGAAGAAGGTATAGGTCTGAGCCAGTTGCGGTGGTGCACACCTGTAATCCCAGCAGTTCAGGGGACTGAGGCATGAGGATTGAGAATTCAAAGCCAGCCTCAGTAATGGTGAGGCTCTAAGCAACTCAGCGAGACCTTGTCTCTAAATAAGATAGAAAATAGGGCTGGAGATGTGGCTTAGTGGTTAAGTGCCCATGATTTCAATACCCAGTACTCCACCCCCCCAAAAAAGGAAGGTATAGGTCTGAATTAGGACTGAAAGAGAGGGCTGGGGTTGTAGCTCAGCGGTAGAGCTCTCGCCTAGCATATGTGAGGCACTGGGTTTGATCCTTAGTATCACATAAAAATAAATGAGTCAAATAAAGATATTTAAAAAAAGAATGAAAGAGAGAACCTATAGAATGGAAGAAGATCTTTGCGACCAGTTTCTCAGATAGGGCATTAATATCCAGAATATATAAAGAACTCAAAGAATTAAATACCAAACCAAACCAAACCAAACAAAACCCAAACAAATAACCCAATCAATAAGTGGGCAAAAGAACTAAACACATACTTTTCAAAAAAAGAAATAAAATCAACAAATATATGAAAGAATGTTCAATATATATAGCAATCAGAGAAATGCAAATCAAAACTGCATTGAGATTTCATCTCACTCTAGTCAGAATGGCAATTATCAAGGATAGAAATATAATAAATTTTGGTGAGGATGTGGGGGAAAAGGTACACCCATACATTATTGGCAGCACTACAATCCAAGTGCAATCACTTGGAAAGCAGTATGGAAATTTCTCAAAATACTAGGAATGGAACTACCATATGATCCAGCTCTTCCACTCTTTGGTATATATCTAAAAGATCTAAAATCATCATATTATAGAGAGATGGCTACATCAGTATTTATAACAGCACAATTCACAATAGTTAAACTATGGAACCAACAAGGTGTCTTTCTACAGATGAATCCATAAAGAAAAAGGAGTATTACTAAGCCATAAAGAAGAATGAAATCATACCATTTGCTGGTAAAGGAATGAAACTGGAGAGTTTCATGGTAAGTCAAATAAGCCAGACTCAGAAAGTCAAAGGTCAAATGTTTTCACTGATTTGTGAAAGCTAAACAAAATAAGGGGAAAATAGAGGAAGAAAAAGAGAAAGGAAAAGTGGAGGCGACAGATTCCATCAAAATAAAAGATCTGTGGAGTAGATGAAGGGGCCTATGGGGTAAGGAGAAGGGACAAGGTAAAGGAAGAACAGCAGAATGAATCTGATAACTTTCCTCTGTAGGTATTTGAATATACCACAGTGAATCTCACCATCATGTATATTCACAAGACACTGAAAAACCAAAACCAAAACCCAAACCAAATAAAAGCCCCAAACTTAAAAGCAAATAGCAGAAAGATAGAAAAGATCAATAGACTGGAGGTAAGGGAACAGGAAGAGGGAGGAGGAGAGGGAAAGCAGAAATACTTGGGACTGAATTAGAACAAATTTTATCCCATGCTTTATGACAACGTCAAAATGAATCCTAATGTTATGCAGAACTAAAAAGAACTAATAATAATAAAAAGAAATTATAGGTATGGACCCAGAAAACTGCATTCTACATAAGCTGTCCAGGAGATTTCCTTGTATAGTGTCTAAGGACTATATTTCAAGCCTTCTAGGGTGACCCCAATCATTCATGGCCTGTTAAAATTCCCTCCTCTCAAGCAATGGGACCTGTAATCTGTTTTAACCCATAGAATAGGACGATGATGGAATGTCACCTTGTCACTGTTTTGTTGTTGGAGAGAGATTCCCCTGCTGGCCTTGAAGAAGAACAATGCCATGATACAAGCAGCCCAGCAAGAGGCCTGGGAACTGTGGGCAGCCTCCAGCTGACAGCCCATCACAGTCACACAGCCACAAGGAAACACATCCCCCCAACATCCCAAAGGAGCTTGGAGGCAGATTCTTCCCTCCTGGAGCTCCAATTCAAGCCAGCACATTGACTGTGACTGTATGGGATCTTGAGCAGAGGAAACATCTAGCTGTGTCCAGACTTCACCCACAACAACTATAGCACAGGTGTGTGTGTGGTTTGAAGCTGCTACATTAGTAGTGATTTGTTATAGCAATAAAAAGAAATACACCTTTTAATCTTTTAAAATATATGCCTCCATTTCATAAATGTAAATATATGTATTTAACTCTTCTTCGTGTTACCTGAAACACAAAATAAATATTTAGACAAAGAAATTAAAACAATGATATAAAAGGTGGCTTTGTTTTCAAAATGTATAAAACTATCTTTCCAACTTTGATATTTGCCTCAAAGTCCAGACAAAATGATTTGACCTAAAATTCACAATGTAAGGTCATGGCTGTCACCGCCAGATGCTGTCTTCTTTGTAAACAGTCCCTTCAATATTTTTTGAAAAAATCGGCCATGCTTGATATTAGGGAGATCTCTTTTCCAAAGTAAAGATTATGACAAGAAGTCAGACAAAAGAAAATTTCCAGTTGGTGACTATATTAAGAGAAAAGATCTTATGATGTTTAAATATTAAATAATATATAATTATATACTGAAAACATTATCATTATTGAAAAGATTAACATGAAAGCAGAGTTATTTCAGATATTCAGCACCATTAACCACCATACTCTTTCTCTGTAGCCAAGAATCATTTTGGAGCATTGGTTAAACATTACTCCTTACTTGACCCTCAAGTAGAGACCGGGATCTTTGTGTGTTAAATAAGTGTCCGGGTAAGTCATGATTTGGAACATTTGGGAGATGGGAAAATATGGGAAACACCTGAAGTATTTGTTAATTAACAGGTAGATATTAATTAATGGGTAGATATTCAAGCGTTTAATTATTAATGTGCAGACTCAGCCTCTGTATTGACTCTTCAGGGAAAGTTTAAGGATAAGACATCTGTACTGACACACACCATCAGTTAAGTATGAAAGAAACTAAATGTCATGAATTTATTATGCAGTTGACTTGTAAACTTTTTTATTGGAAAATAAGATTTATGGGAAATGGAAGTGTAACTACTAAGAATAAATACTTTTGGACTTTATTATTGCTAATATTATTAATGAACACGTCCTACCTACCCTGAGAGCAGAGTAAACAAAGGAGAATTGGGACCTTGCAGATTGGCAAAAGAGAGCAAATTGAAAAAGTGGAACGAAAGGAAACACTCAATGTCTGCTCAGCTTTTAATGAACTCTCATAATCAGAGTTTGAGTCCCCCCTGAATTAACTGAGTGGTCCAGATGGAAGATTTGAGAATTTTTCTTTTTTAATAAACTGGCTCCATAGGCCTTGTGGTTAGCAAAAAGTTCTTGCCAATTTTGATAAATTAGTTGCAAATGAATCAGAAACATGTGGGCTATATGTTTTCCTATTTTGAAATGGGGGAAAGGTGCTTGGAAAACATATTAAGTTAATGCCAAAGTTTAAATGTTTCAGAAAGTCTGTGGTAGTTCCAGAAAACAAAACATTTCCACTCTGTCAGCATTCTAACTTCAATGTATTTATGTAATGCTTATTTAGCCTTAAACCTAAATTAACAGAAAGGATCATCTTGCAAAATAACCAACATTTTTACCAACTCATAAACATTGACTTGGCTGGTCCCTGCTATTCTTAGTCAATCACACGCTCCTGCATGTTCACTCTTTAAAAAACTAGATATTTTTTTCCATGTTAAAATAGGAGAATAGCACAAAGGTGAGTGGTTCAAAGATTAGTATATAACCATTCTGCAACTTCCCATGGTTTGATAGATTGGTCTTTAATAAATGCAAATATATGGAATTCCACATATATTCTCCAATGTTCATTCTTTCTTTCTTTCTTTCTTTCTTTTATTTCATACATGACAATAGTGGAATGCAACATTCTAAAAACAACCAACAACACACAGAATTAATATAATGTTGAAATATAACATAGCTAAGGAAAAATTATAGAAAAATAGTATCAAACCTATCTGAATTATTTTTTTCCATTTTTGGTTTTCTATTAAATGCTATTTTATATACTTTCAAGACACTTGACTAAACATTAGAACAATTTCCCAAATTATAAGTCATTTTATCTAACTAACGTATGTACTGTTTAAAAATGCTAAACGAGCCAGGCACTAAGGCACGTGTCTATAGTCCAGGTTACATATGAGGCTGAAGTGGGAGAATCTTTCTTGAGCTCATCCTGTATCAAGAAAACCTAAATGGATGCCAACATAACCTAGCAATTTTGAATATTTAATCATATTACACAAACATTTTAGAATCTTCTGTTATTCATGTTAGAAGATAAAGTTCAGGGCTTCAGTTGTGGCTCAGTGGTAGAGTGCTTGCCTAGCACGTGTGAAGCACAGAGTTCAATCCTCAGCACCAAAGAAAATAAATAAATAAAATAATGGTATTGTGTCCATCTACAATTTAAAACAATTTTAAAAGAGAAAATAAAGCACAGAATTATTTATACAGAGATTAGGTTAAATGAGCATGTGAGGGGAAAAAAATCATGTAGTCAATACTGCCTTTAGATATTGTCAGTGAGCTATAGAGTCCCGGATTAGTTTTACTGTGTACAATTTCTGTATACCAATCTTTCAGCATGTTAAAGTTTGTAAACAGCTAAACTAAACTTGAGGAAGAATCAAAGGAAAGTTACAGTGCAGATTCCAGCAGCTATATATACCCTTCTGCTTTTAAAATACTTGTGAAATGCCCCTGGACTGAAGGGAGAATGGGTAGGACATTCTAAGGCGCTCTTCCTTGCTGCAGCCATTCTTTCCTTCACTTAACATTTATATTTTGGCTTTTATAACCCTTTCACCTGTTAACAGACATGTGTGGACCTGAACTCTGAGATAATAGTAAAGTTATATCTAAGGATATTCCTTAGGACAGAACCTAAGGTAAAGTCCATTTAACATGACTCTGTGATTTAATGCACAAGGGGGAGAGACACAATTCAAGCAAGTTAAGTTTATGCTTTCACATTGCATATAGTGAAAAAGAAATCCACAAAAAATACAGAAACATTTTACTGATGGGATCATAATTGTTTTTTATTAACATAATAAAAAATAATTTATCCCAGAAATTGAAGTCATGTTAGTAACAGGAAGGTAAGAAAAAAACAGGAAGTTGACCATGGAAAAGAACTTTAAAGAGCACACAAATTATTTGAAGATCCTGTTCAAATGCATATTCTGTCTCAGAAGATCCAAATAAGTCCAGGAATTCTGCATGTCTGATTACCTTCCAGGTTACACTGATGTTGCTGGTTCCTAGGTCAGCTGGTAAGTAGGGAAGATGTGAACCCCTGAGGAACCAAACAATTTCCAGTGATTTCTAAATCTCACTGAATTGCAGTTCAAGATAAAAGGATAACAGAAATTACAAAACCCAAACCACACAACAAAACAATAGCAATCTGTTGACCCAAACTTTATTCTTTGATCTATTATTTGAATTACCATAGGCAGATGTTACATTCTGTTTTCAGGCAAGTATTATTTTTCTGTTTAGATTATTAAATTTAATACTCATGATAAACCACATAGAGAGTTTTCTTTAGGAACAGAGGCCCATATGATGGAAATATAAAATGGAGCTTGGGCAGCATGATGTTTGTATGCGTCAGCAATTCTAATTAACAAAACAGCAAAAACAACTTGTGAAGCATGAAAGAGTTATAAGATGTTTACACAAAGAGCTTTATTTGTATGTTAAATAGGTGGTTAATTTTATGATTATAGTCTATGATGAAGCAATACCAAAATAAACAAATAAAACCCCAGTATGTTGATACATTTGCTAAGTCAACCACTCAAAATATAGAACTGCAAAGCAATTACATAAACATCAAACTTTGTTATCAGAATTCACTGGTTATGGGACTAAATGCACTAACCATTTCAGTCAAATGAGTCCATCTCTCTCAAAGTTCTACGTCCTGCTCTTAGACTTCTTGCAAATGAAGCGAGTCACAATCCCAAGTCATGCAATAGAAAATTGTCAAGATTTTACTGATTCAGTTTTTCTGGAAATGGAATTCTAAAGCTACTTTAATAAAGCCTTTAAAATTGAAAATAACTCAATAGATCCCAAAAGAACAAAAACACTTTCTAAAGAAACAAAGAAGTCAATACCAAAAGAAAAGAATTTATGTAGAACAGATAATGCTAGCGAAGAAAATCCATTCTGACAGCTTATAATGTTAGGCTGATTAGAAAAGTTTTGGAACATTACCAAGGCCCATGAAAAGCATGAGAAATAATTTCAAAGGAAAATTTGAAAGGGGGAAAATAGAGAAAAATGCTTTTCCCTCTATATCGAAGAATATTATAGTGTATGAGCAGACCAAGAGTATCTGGAGAGTTGCCATGTGTTTGGTGGAGGAAGGAATAACATGTAACAATGCATAATTAAAACTGATACTAGCTCAGTTACTGTTCTATTGCCAATGTCAAGAAATACCAATAAAAACTAATTTCTTGGATTTACTTCTAACTTTTCTTCTTTTACTCTTTTTGCTTTTGTGTGTAAAGGAATGGTGAACTGTTTTTGTAATATCTGGGTAATCAACCTGAGTTTTCCTCTTTCATTTCTTGCCTGCCACACAGGTAACAATGTAAAAGGAGATAACTTCTGTAACTACTCCTTGGATGCTCACAGCCTTAAACTCAGGGAACACAAATCAGCTTATAAAGATGTATTTGAAATTAGCATGAAGATAGGCTTAGCCTTATTTAAGTAGATTAAAATGTATCTTCTACTGAAGTGGCCCTAAAACCTCAGAAGAGAGGAGATCAACTGAGGATTTTGTCAAAATTCTCATCCCCACATTTGCCTCTGCAGTTCTAACTCAGTGGCTGGGACAGCTCTGATCAACTTGTACATAACCCAGAGCCTCAGGTGTTGCTGAAGTGCATGATTCTCAGACCACACTGTGTGGAACACCGCTCTAGAACTATGCAGATACTGTGACCCTCCATCTACCTCTGCTCTTCCTTCCCTCCACTAAGGAGAGGGTCCTGCTTCAATCCCGTGAGGGAAGGAAAACGTGCTTCTCCTACACATTCATACCTATGATGAAGGTCAATTCATAAAGTAGGCACATTAAAAAAACTAACAACAATAATTAAAAATAAAATAGAACAACTATAGAAATATGTTGCAATAAAAGTTATACGAATGTAGTCTCTCTCTTTCAAAATGTCTTCTTGTTCTGTACACACTGTTCTTTTTCTTGTGATAATGTGAAATGATACTTAAAGGAACACTTTATATCTTCTCTTTGGCATGTTCCAGTTGCCAAGATCACTGCTATTAAACTTTGGGGCCATTATTGAGTAAAATAAGGGTTCTTTGAATGTAGCATCCCAAATATAGACAGTTGCTCTGATAATCAAGATGACCTCAGATTGGCTGGCTGGGTAGCTAGTACAGCATGGATCTGCAGGACAGAGGGACAGTTCATGTCCCAGCAGAATGAGGCAGGGTGCTGGGAGAATTTTATCAAGTACCTAGGAAGGCATGTAGTTTCAAACATATTGTTTATTTCTGAAACTTTCCATTTAATATTTTTGGAACATAGTTGACATGGTGACTGAAACATGAAGAGTGAAACCACAGAGGAGGTGGGGGGTTAGACTGCATATTAGTAACTGCCCCATGCAGCCTAGAGCCTCTGTTTATGCTTGGTGAGCTCCCAAACTCTTAAAATTATTTACCTGCTCTCCCAGTCCAAAACTGACCATGCCTGGGAAGTCATTATTCTAAATACCTTAGATCTGTGCCCTCATAGGGCAGGTGTAGAGGTTAGGATGTAGTTCCTGTGTTGGATGCTTGTTTCATAGTGTCATGATGATGTTAAGAGGTGAAGCCTTCAAGAGGTGAGACTTAATGGGAAGTCCTTAGGTCACTGGGCACAGTAGCAAGTAGGTCCAATCCAAGTAGGACCTAAGACCCTCAGAAGGAATTAATGTAGGTTTCAGGGAGTGAATTGAGTCCTGTGAGAATGAGTTATTTTAAATAAGCAAAATCAGTCCCCTCCTGCTCCTGTGACATGCGATTGTTCTCCTACATGGCCAGAGCACTTACCATGAGGCCAAGTTGGTGGGGCCACCAATCTTGTACTTTTATCCTCCGAAACTGTGCAAAATAACCATCTTTTCTTTATTATAAAGTACCCAGCCTCTTGTATTTTGTTATAGCAACAGAAAATGGACTGTTATACAAGTGTCTTGTCTTCTTGTATTATTTATTTTAATGTTACTGTTTTTAATCTGCTTCTACTGGGTTTTCTCTGAAAAGTGAGATCATGTGTCACACATTTTAATGATCACAGAAACAAGAACAGTGCTTTTCAGAGCCTTGCTAAATAGGGAGGGAAATTTTTAGTAAGCATCTATTCTGTGCCAGTAAATGTGATGAATATTTTACATTGGTAGTGGACAACAAAGCTGCTGTTATAGCCTTCATTACCATCCTTTTCTTGTGCAACAACGAAGGAATGATTTCTAAATTGTGTAATCATATCATGATAACCTATTCCCCTGCTTGACAGATTCTGGCAACAAGGCTGCTTACATCAATCACAACTTTTCATTTACTTAAAGAGTCCTTGGATTATGGTTGGGCATGAGATCTAAATTGAACATTTCAACTGAAGGAAAATATTTTGTTCCCTTTTTGGGGAAGAATTTAGCTTGGAGCCAAAGCTGTGGGCAGTAGATTAATGGACAGCTCTAGATCCTCAATGTCACTGTGTAACTAATTCAATCGACCAAGCCAAAACCACTTTTGTAGTAGATTATCTTCTGTTTGCTCTCCATCTCTACTCTCCACCCTCCCCAACCTGCTCTGTGCCCTGAATGGCTGGCCTGTGTGTGTGGATTGTGACAATGTTCTGTCTTCCCTTCTGCTTTAGAGTTGGCCATAAACAACGGGAATAGTGGTAGGAGATGGAAAGGAGGGAGAAAGCATATTGGACCCATCGGTTCTGATACAATTTCCTGTTTTGGAATACCCTGATAAGGAAGATAAGGAATCTTTTACTAGCAAAATCATTTTGAGTTATGTTTTTAGTCCCTTATAGTAAAAGTTTTCCACTGATACATATATTATCTCATAAACCTGAGAAGAAGATAAGGTAGTGTTATTATCTCTAGTTTGCTGTAAGGAAACCAAGAAGAGGAGCATCCTGGACAGGGATGCAGGCTGTAGGACGCCTGATACATTTTTCAGTTGAGAAATTAATACATGTTTAATAAATATTATAGTATTATTTATTTCATGGTTAAAAGTTTATGAATTGTCTTTTGAATATTTTCTTAGCTGAAGATCCTAACCTGAAAATAGACTCATTTCTCCTTATATACAGGTTTTAGTTAGTGCTGAATGCCAGGTACATCTTCCTTTATCACCTGATCACTTTATTTTTTTTCCATTTTTAATAAGGTTGTTAAATTTTTTTAAATTTTTCTATTAAAAATGGTATTGATCACTCTTAATCTGAGATGATTCTCTGAGATAAGTTAGAACATATAAATAGAGGAACCAATTTGACCTCTCTTAAAGAACACTGGTACAATGTGTCAAAGAGATTTTTTAAAAATCCCTTTTATTTAGAAAACATTTCAAATTTATAGAACAGTTGCATAAAAATTACAAAGGACACCCCTATACTCTTTTCCCAATGTCTCTTGTTATTTATATTTTTCCCTAGCTATGTTATCAATACACACATCCCTCTCCTCTCTCTCTCTCTCTCTCTCTCACACACACACACACACACACACACACACACACTCAAAAAAGTTCAGAAAGATGTGTATAATTCAGACTATTTGAGTATATGTTGATATATTATACCCCTTTGCTTCCAATACTTCAGTGTGTTTCTCTAAGGACAAAGACATTTTCTTACAGAACCATAGTATAGTTATCAACCCGTTAGGAAACTTAACATTAAATTTATAATTAACATTGCATTTTTCCAATGACTTTATAATGTTCTTTATAGCATTTCTCCTCTCATATAGAATCAAGTTGATGATCACATATTATATTTAGATTTTGTATCTCTTTAATTTTTTTAACCTGAACATGTTCCTCAGTCTCTTGAATTTATCACATCACTATTTTTGAACTCTCCAGTCTAATCCCCCCACTTTAAAAAGAATGCTTCTAATTTTATAAAAATAAAGTACTCCTAATTATTTTCCTCATGATTAGATTCAGTATATGTATGTCCTGTTAGAAGTCTACCTAGGTGACATTGTGCCCTATTCTCCACAAGGATATTATGTCCAGAGGCACCAAATTTTTATTTACTCTGGATAATTTTAATTATGACTACTTTTTTGTTTTACTTCTCTGTATTTAATGGGAGAGAAACTGATTTTTAAAACCAGAATTTGTCAGGTTGCAAAGCATTGCTACAGTTACCTCCTGTTGACAGATTCATCTGCCCTCATTGGGAATCTTAGTGGGGCCATTATTTGCTATGACTTTAATGGAAGAGAGTTTTCTCTTTCATGAGGCCAAGGTCTGCACCAGGGAGGTTATAGTCAAAGGATTTCTATAGGTTCTGAATTGTTTTCAAATCCTAACAATTGGCTCTCACCAGTCAATTAAATAACTCTTAAGGGAAAGAAATTCAATCCATTTTTCAAACCTTTTCCCTTTCTGAAACACATTGCTTTTAGGGTATCTTGCTTTTCCTTCTGTAAAAGAAGTGTCTGCTGTCTGGACAGACCTGGAATGATTTATTCCCTTCAGCAAAGAAATTGCTTTGTTCTCAGAAACAGCTTTGGGAGGAGGGAGCCTGAGGTAGGACAGCCTTCGCTGGGGCTTACACAATGTTTGTCTCGGCCAGGGGTATTCCAAGGGTCAGGACAACTTTGTTCTAATCCACCTCAAGGGTGCAAGAGATCCCATCTCCACCATCTTTTACTTAATATTTTGCTAGGGTTTCCCCTTCCCAGAAGGTAGTTGGAAAGAGAGTAAACTTTGGTCAGGCTTTGCAAGTGGATGCAATAGAGTTAAGTAAACAACTGATTTCCAAACCAGTTCCATTGGTATTGAGTCAAAATTTATCCCACACCTCAAAGACTTTTGGAGGGAGTAAAGCCAGCTCCTTACCTATAATTAAATTCTGCTGATTTATTTGAAGTGACTCCCTTTTGTCACTTCAGGTCAACACAAAGCTCCTGGGAGACTCTAGTGGACATTGTTAGTGTGCTTCGTGCTGATGGAACAGTGGGTGCGGAAGGGCAAACTTGTGGTCCGTGCATTTTATTGCAGAATACAAACCACACAGCCAAATCTGGCAACTATTATGTAGCTGAAGTAAGCACATATAGTCACAGAACAAAGCAATCAAATTATGTGTTTAACATAATAATAATTACTAAAGCTCTACAGGCATTGTTTTGAACTATCCGCTGTCATGAGTCCCTAGGCTTTTCTTCAACTGTTAGAAACGCTGAGAAATGAACAGGGACAGGAAGATGGGGTGGAGCACTGGCTCAGCCATTAGTTTTCTTTTGTGTGTGAGCAATGTTTTAAAGTTTAAATGCAATACTCAATGTATCATTTGTCACCACAAATTACCCCTTGGATAGTTTACTACAAGTGCCAACTTTTCTGGGTACCTTCTGGGTTTTACAAGTGGTTCCATCAAACAATCATTATTATTCTTCAAGAAATTATCCAGAGTAGCTTGTTACATGACAGACATGTGGTTTGAGTTTTGTTTTAAACACAGAACAAAGAGTCTGAGAGTGTTTCTTTACATACATTATCTGAGCTGTGTGGCTCTGAGGAAACATCAGATAGTTCATTATTCAAATGAGAATATTTTCTTGCCTTTCATTTTTGGTTTTATTTCTGTATATCCATGACATTTCAGCAAGCAAGCTGCCTTCTCTAGAAGCACCATCTGCTTTGCTTTTCAACTGTGAAACCATCTGAGAGAATGAAACCTTCTCCCTTATAGGAATATATGTGATGTGAGGGGAAGGGTGTTAATTATACATATGATTATGCATGAATATACACATAGATAGGTAGATATTTGTGTGTGATATATCTGTGTGTATACTTTTTCTTTCTATTTTAAAATACTAGAGCATAGACGTACACTCAAGGAATCTGGTCTCAATAACACAACTAAGCAAAAGTCTCTAACTCAGCTGCAGCCCATGTCAAATTCTTTCTCAGTGGAATGGGAGAGACATTTCTTGAGCATGGGTATTTTTATCTGTTTGTGCATTGGTGCATTCCTGACATCTGGAACAGTGTTTGGAATATAGTATGTACTAAAAAATATTTATTGAATGAGGTGGTGTTAATATGGGTGTTCCTCCTGAGCTAATTTTTACATGGCAATTCATAGCAGTCAAAAATTGCTCTTCCTGTCTGTGGATGACATTGTCACACTCACCAGGAGATGGTTGAGGTATTTTTTTTTCCCTGAGCTGACATACACCAGGTTAGGATGATGGTTCTTGGTGTGAATGCCTTCTATGCCTTTTGCTACATTTACTTATTAGATGACAAAGCACAGGTGCCTTCTTCTGTGAGATATCAGACCCTCCTGCCAATTCTCTAGTGTTATTTAAACTATTGACTTGGACTCTGGGCACAGGAATTTACATGAATTTACTGATAGTAGAAGAATTGGAACCTATTGTTTACAGAGATATCCTATTAAAACCCCAAAAGTCCTTAAAAGATACCCTGTTCCATAAAATAGCATAGCACCACTGGTCATGAAACAACAGCTGTAGACCAGCTCAATTCCTGAAACTGGAACTGGATTATCTCCTTTCAGGGGAGACTTTCTGACAGAAGCAGATGGGCAGGTCAGCTGGTTTTCAGGTTTTTGTAGCAAAAAGGATTCAGGTTCACATATTGGACCTTTTCAGTCCACTCAGAAAAACTAAAAGCAGCAGACTCAGATTTTTCTTGGAATATATGGAATAAAAAGAAGGATTTGAGGACTGGCAGTGTAGCTCAGTGGTAGAGCACTTGCCTATCATGTTTGAAGCTCTGAGTTCAATCCCCAGCACCACAAAAACAGACAAACAAACAAAGGAAAAGACTGACACAACCCACGATGTCACTAAAGTCTGACAACTTGAGAGCTAGAAATGGGACAATATTTTTTTAGGAACTCCTTTAATAAGGAATAGTCAATGATTCCTCATTCACTACAGAATGGAATCCAGGATTGCAAGTTTGTAAATATCTAAGTCAGACCTAGAGACTCAGAGTGAAGTTTCTTCGCCTGGTATCATGGCCCATGCCTATCTATAATCTTAGCAACTCAGGAGACTGAGGCACCAAGATCACAAGTTTGAGGTCAGATTCAGCAACTTAGTGAGACCCTGCCTCAGAATAATAATTAAGAAAATAGAAAAAGGTGGGGTGTAGCTCGGTGGTACAGCACTCCTGGGTTTAATCCCCAGGACCAAAAACGAATGAAGTCTCTTTGCCCATCCACTGTGCACTAGAACCGACCTGGAGAACAGTCGCTGTTCCCGGAACACTGAACACTGTATCCTGCCATGCTGCTTTGAGTGGAAGGCCCACAGCTCTGGTGGTTGAAGTTTTAGGAAAGAGGTCAATGCCTTCCTTTTTTGTATATGTTAAATTTGAGGAGCTGATGGTACAACCAAGGGGGCATTTTGAAACACAGGAGAGCTAGCTTGACCCTCAAGAGAGATCTGACTGGTGACTATGATTTGAGACATTTTCACCTATTTATTCTGTGTAAAGGTATGGAGTGAAAGAGACCATCTCAGGTGAGTGTGTAGAACAAGAAGACACAAGATCACCTATTTCTTGGAACAGGCAGAAGAATTAGAATCAACAGACACCAGAGACCATGGGATAATGATCAGAGTAGGAAGAAAAGCAAGGGAAAAAGGGCTATGAAATAAAGCTAATATTTACTGAATATTATCAGTTATGGTTTTGATATGAGGTATCCTGCCCCAAACGCCTATGTTTCTACAGGAGTATTCAGAGGTACAATGACTGAGTTATGGAGCTGTAAGCTTATCAGTCCAGCCTAGTTTAAATGGACTGGGTGGTAATTACAGGCAGGTGGGGTGTGACTGGAGAGGAGGGTCACTGGGGGCTCCTCCCTCTCTTTCTGCTTCTGACGCCATCACTGTCAGGTGTTGAGCAGCTCCTCTGCCACACCCTTCCCACAATGGGCTGCCTCATCCTGGGACCAGAGCCATGGAGTCAACCATTTACAGACTGAAACCTCTGGAACTGTGAGCTACAAATAAACTTTTCCTCCTATAAGTTCTGGCTAGGTATTTTGGTCACAGCAACAAAAAGCTAATTATAACGCCCAGTGATGTGGGAGAGCTCTATTTAAACCTTGGGCATAAGTTGAATAATAACAACAATCATATAAAGTAAGTTCTTTATCGCCTCTTTAAGATGAGGACTCTGGAGCCGGAAAGTAACTTGCTAGCTGGCAGGTGGTAGGGTTGGGAGTAAACTCATCTGACGTCAGAATCAGCACCCTTGTCTCTCCTACAAGACCTCACCAAAGTAAGAGGAAGAAGTAGTTTTCATATGGAGAGGGTGGCCCACCTGGTCCAGAGAGGTCAATTAAGGTAATGAATGCAAAATGCTCATTGAATTTAGTAATTAGGAGGATACTGGTGATCTTAGCAAGAGTCATGTCTGAGAATTTGAAGTTGGAAGCAAAGGAGACCCTGAATATCACCTATATCCCTTCTACTTTCTTTATTTGCCACATGGCTCGGTTCCAGAAAACTTAAATGGGTTTTCAAAAGACAGTCATTCTTTGAATGCTGCAAGAATAAAAATGAGCATGAGACTTAAAACCTCCACTTTAACTTTGAAGCTGTATAACAGGTTTTTTTTGTTGTTGTTGTTACCAAGGGTTGAACCCAGGGGTACCTAACCAGTGAACTACATCTCAGCCCTTTTTTATTTTGAGACAGTGGCTTGCTAAGACGCTGAGTCTGGCTTTGAACTTGAAATCATCCTGCTCAGTCTCCTGAGTTACTGGGATTATAAGCATGCACCACTACTCCCAGCAAAATCATATGGAGGTTTTAAAAAGGTATGCTACTTAGCTTTTAAAAAAAAATAAAATTTGGTTTAATTAGTTATACATGTCAGTAGAACACATTTTGACACATTGTACACAAATGGAGCACAACTTCTGAATATGGTACAAAGTTAAATTGGTAGTGTAATCATATTTGTATGTAGGGTGATAATGTCCATCCATTCCACCATCCTTTCCATCCCTTCCCTCCCCTCACTCCTGTCTGCACAATCCGAATTTCCTTCATTCTTTGCTACCCACTCCACCCACCAACCAATTATGAATTAGCATCTACTTATCAGAGAAAACATTCAGCCTTTAGTTTTTGGTTTGGCTTATTTCATTTCAAATGATGTTCTCCAGCTCCATCCATTTACCAAATTTTCATTCTTCCTTAAGGCTGAGTAATATTCCATTGTGTATATGTAACTCATTATTTTTTATCCATTCATCTGTTGAAGGTCATCTAGGTTGGTTCCATAGTTTAGCTATTGTGAATTGAGCTGCTATAAACATTGATGTGGTTGCATCACTGTACTATGCTGATTTTAAAGCATTTGGATATAAGCAGAGAGGTGGGATAACTGGGACAAATGGAGGTTCCAGTCCAAGATTTTTGAGGAAGCTCCATACTGCTTTCCCAATTTGCACTAATTTGCAGTCCCACCAGCAATGTATGAGTGTACCTTTTTCCTCACATCCTTGCCAACCCTTATTGTTGCTTGTATTCTTGATAATTGCCATTCTGTCTGGAGTCAGGTAAAATCTTAGAGTAGTTTTGATTTTCATTTCTGTAACTGCTAGAGATGATGAACATTTTTTTTTCATGTTTGTTGATTGATTTTATTTCTTTTTCTGTGAAATGTCTGTTCAGTTCCTTAGCCCATTTATTGATTGGGTTATTCATTTTTTTTTTTTTGGTGCTAAGTTGTTTGAATTCTTTATATATCTTGGAGATTAGTGCTCTATTTGAGGTGCAGGTGGTAAAGATTTTCTCCTATTCTCCTCTTCACATTATTGATTGTTTCCTTTGCTGAGAAGAAGCTTTTTAGTTTGAATCCATCCATTTATTAATTTTTGATTTTGCTTCTTGTACTTTAGGAGTCTTGTTAAGGAAGTCAGTTCCTAAGCCCGCATGATGGAGATTTGGTCCTACTTTTTTTTTCTATTAGGTGCAAGGTCTCTCTTAGTGCCTAAGTCTTTGATCCACTATGAGTTGATTTTTGTGCAGGGTGAGAGATAAAGGTTTAATTTTTATTAGGCCACATATGGATTTCCAGTTTTCCCAGCACCCATTTGTTGAATAGGCTATCTTTTCTCCAATGTATGTTTTGGGCATTTTTGTCTAGTATGATAATGGTATTTCTTAGCTTTTAAAGATGAGGACGGTGAAGCACAGAGAGGCTAAGCCCTTGCTATTATAGGGGTGTTGATCACCTCCAGGAGAGATGGGAGGCTTTTACTCTTACTGAAACTAAAAATTAGATTCAGCATTTAATGGTAAGTATGTACTCCTCTGTGGAAAGAGGTGGCTTAGAGGAGAGGGAGAAAGATCTTGTCCCCTCTTTCAGGAACTTCCTCTCCTGGCTTCCCTCAGGCTCAGGGAATTGGGGAGTTTTTGCTTTCTCCAATGATCTCTGCCCTAGTTCACATCATTAAGGATCTTCCTGACCCCTTTGGTAGCTACCACTGAAACGTATATGACTATCTTCTAATGTTGAGCCAGTTTGAATGAAAGATTTCCTTATCTGAGATCTCTTCACTAATTCTCATTGCTGAACAAAGCATTAAATAATTCTCATCATAGTACACATTCTTCTCATTTAAGAGTCACTATTAATCACAAGGAGCTTGCATTTTATATATTCAAAAATACACGTAGCTCAGAGGATGACAAGTCATGCTTCTTCAGTTGTGCCGCAAACTGCCCGGCCCGGCTGAGTCCCGCTCCTGCCGAGCACTGCCCGCTCCTGCCGGCACCCCTGCTGAGCGATCCCCTGCTGAGCTGTCAGTGCACACACGGGCTTGCAATCTTGCAACCCGGTTGGGCACAAAAACACAAGCCAGTCAAACTGAGACAAAGTTTTATTTAGAGAGAGGCCGTGTGCGTCCCCTAACAGGTGGGTCCACCACGTGTGTGTTCTACCTGAGCGGGGGGGGGGGGGGGGGGGGGGGGGGGGGGGGGTTGGGGGTTTCCCCTTCCCCCGGAACACCCTCCTACCATCCTTTCCCAACCAATGGGAACTCTCCCATTACAAGAGTGACATGAGTAACCTGAGTCCTGAAAATGGGCCCAGCTAGACAGCATGAGTCCAATTACCATATGAATGTGAATTGCTGGCTGGCAGTCAATAAAATCCAAAGGTGCCTGTATCAATATTTTTGCTGTGGCTCCTAACATCTGCCCCCTACTGTTTAAATAAACAACAGGCAAATGTGGCTAGGGACCGTGCCTGTTAGGTATGTCCAATTCACATATGGTTCTTACCCGTCATGGGAAAACTGACCTTATTGCGTCAGTCTCCTGGCTTAGGTTGATACCACTGTAACCGAATCATACCCGTCACTGACTACCGGTCCAGTATATAGCCATACCTGTGTAATAGGCCTATGCACCAGTGGGGGGGTGAGGTTCTTGCCTCACCTCTGTTGGCCCCCAAATTTAACCTTGGTGCCAGTGGGGGGGTGAGGTTCTTGCCTCACCTCTGTTGGCCCCCAAATTTAGACCATCACTAGCAGAAGGGAGAAAGACGCAGAATTGCCACGACACCAAGCCAATTGAAGGCTCCTATGGAAACACTGGTGACACATCGGCTAAGATATTTAGCACTACCAGTTCGCTGTATCAACAAATAGAACACAATGCATACAGGTGATACATAGTCCAGACAAGTTGTGTAAGCAGTTCAAAGTGGAGGAGTCTATCAATATGTCCATTTCCTCCCAAGGTAAATTAAGTCCTTGATTGAGCAGTTCAAATTGGAAGAGTCTATCAATATGTCCATTTCCTCCCAAAGTAAATTAAGTCCTTGATTGAGCAGTCTTATTGAGTTATTTTGATTGATGTATCAATTTATACAGTTTATAGTGATAGCTATCATAAAAGTTGTAGTTTGGTCTTAGTCTTCACCGGCACTGGGATGGAGATGGGAATTATGGCCATGTTGCTAAAGAGACATTATCCTGAACAGAATTATGAAATATAATGAAAAGGAAAGGTGAAAGTAAACAAACATATCTGTTAACCACCTTTAAAAACAAAATTTAATAACAGCTGTTTACCTAAAGTAAATTAAACCATATAAGTCACGTGACTAAATTTTTTTTTTTTTGAATACTTGTATCTATATATACATGAGCGCTCCTTATAAATGAAATATGGACATACACACATACAGACATACAACACAAAACAGCATACATAACATAGAACATATAAGACAATAGTAAATAAAGGCCTTGTAGCTATAGCTAGGTGAAATCTCCATTGCAATGTTTAAAAACTTTACAGTTAAAAATAAATAAATAAATAAAACACAGTCAAAAAAATAAAACTGATCAGAAAAACATTAACCTAGGTTTGTATGAGCTTAAAAAATAAGGTAAAATAAAATAAAATAAAATAAAATAAAATAGAACTTTATGATGTGGGAAAAATGCAAATAATAAAATAGATATTGAAAAAGGCACCGTGGTAAATCACTGTCGCAGATGCAAGAATAGCCAGGCTGGAACTCTGGATATCAGCTGTTATGGATTTGAGTCAAATCATCTTCTTTTTCTGTAGAAATTGTTTTAGTTAATCTCTCTGGAATCCAAATTGGTTGCTGTTCCTCCTGTGGAAAAACACAGACGGAGCCCCGACTCCAGACTATTACTGGGTCCGGACCTTTCCATTGTCCTGTTAGAATATCTTTCCAAAGTACCTTAGGCTTATGTACATTTTTTGGATACATATATCTTTCCGTAGCACTAAGTCCTGATGAATCCAAATTTAGAAAGTTTAGAGTAAAAAGGGTTATTTTAAGTTTATCTTTGGGGGATATATACCCCTTACTAATTCCCTCCCTTTGCTTTAATAAGTACATTTTTATAGTTTGATGAGCTCTTTCAACTATGCCTTGTCCCTGTGGGTTGTATGGGATTCCTGTTATATGAGTAATGCCAAATGATGAGCAAAATTGTTTAAAAGACTTGGAGATGTAACCAGGACCGTTATCGGTTTTTAACTGTTTAGGAACACCCACAGTGGCAAAATTTTGTAAGCAATGAGCTATAACATCTTTAGTTTTTTCTCCGGGATGAAGGGAGCCCATCAAAAATCCAGAAGAAGTATCAACTGTAACATGTAAATATTTTAATTTTCCAAATTCTGGCAAGTGTGTGACGTCCATCTGCCAAATATGGTTAGGTATCAGTCCTCTAGGATTGACTCCAAGATTAACTTGTGGCAAAAATGTCACACAATTTTGACATTGTTTTATTATATGTCTGGCTTGTTCTTTAGTTATTTTAAAACGTTTTTGTAAAGTATTAGCATTGACATGGAACCTTTTATGAAAATTTATAGCTTCTTCTATTGTGGAGAAAATATGTATGTCATGTGTAGATTTATCTGCTAGTTCATTACCCAAACTAAGGGCTCCAGGCAATCCTGTATGTGCTCTGATATGTCCTATAAAGAATGGATCCTTTCTATCCCAGATTAGACTTTGTATAGCAGAAAACAAAGAGAAAACAGTAGAGGAAGGAGAAATCCTACCAGCATCTTCAAGAGATACGATAGCATTAACTACATACTGACTATCAGAAAATAAATTAAATGTAGAATCTTTGAACATCATAAAAGCTTGCAATACTGCATTGAGCTCTACCTTTTGAGCTGATTGTTTGGGTACTAAAAATGTAAAAGTTTGATCAGGAGTAACTACTGCTGCTGTACCATTATTTGACCCATCAGTGAATATATTTGGAGCATTTATGATAGGGGTTTTTCTTGTCATTTTTGGAAAAACTACAGGATGCTTAGACCAAAAGGACAACAAAGGATTAGATGGCAAGTGATTATCAAATGCAACACTAGATTTACACATGATTATTGCCCAAGTATTTAACTCATTAGCTAACTCATCAATTTGATCCATAGTATATGGAGTAATAATTTTATTGGGAGAAATCCCAAACACTCCTTTTGCTGCTTTTATTCCTTTGAGTATTAATTGCCCTACAGCCTCAGGATATCTAGTAAGAATAGTATTAGGAGAATAAGATAAATGTATCCATAATAATGGACCTTCTTGCCAAAATACCCCTGTAGGAATATTTTTTGTCGGTAATACAATAAATAATAAAGGCAAACTTATATCAATTCTATCCAAATGCATATTTTCCATATATGTTTCAATGATTTTTAATGCCTTTCTAGCTTCAGGCGTTAACATGCGGGGTGAATTTGGATCTGATGGACCTTTTAAAATATCAAATAAAGGTCCTAATTCTCCTGTTGGTATGCCTAGATAAGGCCTTATCCAATTTATATCTCCCAATAACTTTTGAAAGTCATTAAGTGATTTGAGTTGATCTACTCGTATTTGAATTTTTGGTGGACGGACCATGGTTGAGGATAATAGAACTCCTAAATAATTAATTGGAAGATTTAATTGTACTTTATCTATTGCTATCTCTAGATTATAATTTTTTAATAAGTTTGTAAGCGTGGCATAACATTCTAGCAATGTGTTTTTATCTTTATGTGCCATTAACACATCATCCATATAGTGAAATATCTGTAGTTCAGGGTTTTGAATTCTAAGTGGCTGGATTGCTTTATCAACATAAATTTGGCACAAAGTTGGGCTGTTAGCCATCCCTTGAGGGAGTACTTTCCATTCATATCTCTGATCAGGACCTTCATGATTCAGTGCAGGGATAGTAAATGCAAAATGTGGACTATCCTCGGGGTGAATTGGAATTGAGAAGAAACAATCTTTAATATCTATAGCTAGAACATGCCACGTTTTTGGTAAAGCAGACAGTTGGGGAATCCCTGATTGAGCGGGTCCCATAATAACCATCTCATTATTAATGGCTCTTAAATCTTGTAATAATCTCCATTTACCAGATTTCTTTTTAATAACAAAAATGGGAGTATTATGGGGAGATACGGAAGGTTGTATATGTCCTTCCGCTAATTGCTGTTTGACCAGATCATGGGCTACTTGTATCTTTTCTTTAGTTAGGGGCCACTGAGGAACCCACACTGGTCTTTCTGATTTCCAAGTAATTTTGATTGTCTCAGTGGCCCTTTTTGAAAACCCAATCCATGTTTATCTATCTCTTGATCTACTTGAATTGGTGCTGTTATATCTTGTTCTTGATCTCTTAATCTCTTTTCTTTTCTAAAGCCTTGTTTTGCCCTAGTAGTGGGCGCGTTAGGATTGACGTTATTTGTTAATGTCAATCCTAATTGATCTAGGACGTCTCGTCCCCATAAATTTATGGGGAGATGGTCCAATACATAGGGCTGTATAGTTCCTTCACATCCTTCAGGATCCCTCCAATCTAATACCATTGCACTTCTATGGGGATTAGTTGCCACTCCTAGGCCTCTAAGCGTTTGGGTCGCTTGCTGTAATGGCCAATGCTTAGGCCATTCCTGGCGAGATATGATGCTGAGGTCAGCGCCTGTGTCCAGCAGTCCATTAAAATCATGCCCTTGAATATTTAATTTTAGCATAGGGCGAGAATCTAAATTTAAAGATAGCATAGCCCAATCTACACCTGTGGAGCCTAATCCCTTGGAACCTCTTTCTACATTACAACTGGAAAATTTATCATGTAGGCTTGGTATTATTAATAACTGTGCTATTCTATCTCCTGATGAAATTACTGATATACCTCTTGGAGAACTAGCTATGATTTTTATTTCACCCTCATAATCGGGATCAATTACCCCAGGACTTATCATAAGTCCTTTAAGTGTAGAAGAACTGCGTCCTAATAATAAGCCTACTGTTCCCTGGGGAAGAGGTCCTTTTACTCCTGTGGGAATGATTTGAACTCCCATCTCTGGAGTTAATACTGCTCTGGCAGAGGCACAGATGTCCAACCCTGCGCTCCCTCTAGTCTGTCTGATGAGGGATCTGATGGATAATGCGTCCTGGGCACCACCTTGATGGTGCTGCTGGGTTCCTCCATTGCCCCGTATATTTGTGGTTTTGGGCCCCGGGGCATTGGGCCCTCCAATTCGTTTTTTGACAACGGGGCCTGATGCCTTTCTCCACGATATCGTGGGTAGACACTTGGTCTTTGTCCATTTTTTGATAACGGAATACCCTCTATGGTGGTTTGAGAATGGCATTCATTAGCCCAATGTCTCCCTCTATGGCATCGTGGGCAAATACCCGGGATTCTACTCTTTTGATACCTAGCTTTGTTAAACCCTCCTCCTATGGGGCAATTTCTTTTAAAATGCCCTTCTTGATTGCAATTATAGCATGTTTTTGGCTTGGTACTTAAAGCCTGTTTTACTTCAGCTGCCATGACTTGTCCTTGTTCATTAATGTCTCTACATAATTTAATATATGTGTTTAAATCTTCCTGTTTCCACGGTCTAATGACCTCTTTGCAGCAACGATTTGCTTGATCGTAAGCCAGCTGTTTTATAAATGGCATTGCCTGTTCTGTATTTTCAAATGTCTCAGAGGCTGCTTCAATAAGTCTAGCTACAAAGTCAGTGTAGGGCTCATTAACTCCTTGTATTATCTTAGATAGTTGACCTTGAAAATCCCCTTGTCCCTTTAAAGTTTTCCATGCCTTAATTGCATTTATAGCGACCTGAGCGTATACGCCAGGATCATATCTGAGCTGTTGCATTTGTTCTTGAAACTCCTCTTTTCCCAGTAACATTTTCAGGTCTCGTTCAGGGTAACCTGCTTCTGCATTTCGCCTAGCTGTCTCCTTGCAAAATTCCTCATTGGCAATTTTCCATAATAAATACTGTCCTCTATTTAGCACAGAATTACACACGTTAGCCCAATCTGCTGGTGTTAAGTTCCAGCCGGTAATAGATTCGACCATACTGACTGTGAAGGGAGCGGCCGGGCCGTAGGCTGCTACAGCTTCCTTTAATTGCTTTATTATTTTGAAATCTAAGGCACGGTAAACTCGTTCTTTTTCTTCTCCCTGCTCAACTACAGGGCATGCTAGTTTTTGGGGTCCCGCCTCAGGATTCCGTTCATCATCTATGGAGGCAGGTAAAGCTGTTGGTTGAACTATGCCCTCTGGTGGTGGAACAGAGTTAGTAGCAGCCTCCCTATCTGACGACCGTTTTTTTCCCTGAGCTTGCCTTGTTCAAATTTTCTTCTATCTGACTAGCTTGAGAGACCTTTTGTTTCGCTTGACCTAATATGTTTTCTGCCATGGCCTGGACCTCTAACAATTTACTTAACAGTTTTTCGGTTTGTTTTTTACTAGATTCTAATCTACTATAAAGGTAACGTAACCCAATAAGATAGGATAGAAGAAAGCCAAAACAGAATGAAACAGAAACGGAGAGGAGGAAAATGATTATATCAATTTTCTCTCTCTCAGGGCCGAATAACTTCAAACCTTGAGTCAGCCATTTATCCCAACTCGTCTGAAAAAATTGTAAGGCTAGAGAGCCTGAAATAAGAGCAGAATAAATCAAAACAGAAATACCCATTCTGTCGCCTTTCCTTAGGGGCGAGTGATATTACTCACCTTTAAGTTTTGGGCGTTCCCAGTACAGGGCCACCAAAATGCCGCAAACTGCCCGGCCCCGGGCCGGCTGAGTCCCGCTCCTGCTGCCGAGCACTGCCTGCGGCACCCCTGCTGAGCGATCCCCTGCTGAGCTGTCAGTGCACACGGGCTTGCAATCTTGCAACCCGGTTGGGCACAAAAACACAAGCCAGTCAAACTGAGACAAAGTTTTATTTAGAGAGAGGCCATGTGCGTCCCCTAACAGGTGGGTCCGCCACGTGTGTGTTCTACCTGAGCCGGGGGGGGGGGGGTTTCCCCTTCCCCCGGAACACCCTCCTACCATCCTTTCCCAACCAATGGGAACTCTCCCATTACAAGAGTGACATGAGTAACCTGAGTCCTGAAAATGGGCCCAGCTAGACAGCATGAGTCCAATTACCATATGAATGTGAATTGCTGGCTGGCAGTCAATAAAATCCAAAGGTGCCTGTATCAATATTTTTGCTGTGGCTCCTAACACAGTTGTACCCATTAAATGTCTTAAAAATTTTAAACAACATCTGAAATTTAGAAAGGCATTTAAAAGAGTAAAATTCAAAAGAACATAGCATGAAAACCCTTTACTAGAAAAACTGTCTTATCAAAAAAAAAAAAAAAAAGATCCAAATTTCAGTTCTTACCTGATTGACAAATGATGGCACCATGTCATGTGTCGGGCTTTAGAACATAGAAGGCAGAGAAACAAAGGGAATCAGTCACACGTGTAAGTGGTCACCAAAACCCAGCCCATATAGGGAGGCAGGGGACTAAACAAGAGAAGGGACTTTCCACAAAATTAGTTTTAAAAAAATCTGGCAGCATGTGGGGTTGATTTTTTTCCACTGGAGTGAAATTTCTCTACAACAGTTTTCTCTTGATGCATTTCTAGCACCTTGAAACTTACTTACTATTGAATTTGTATTCAAAGTTTTAGTGAGCAAGTAAGAACAAAATCGTAGTACATCTAGTAGAACGTGTACTCGGACTGCTTGAGAACATGTGGAACAGTTGTTTTATTCACAGGCATAGAGTTTTCTATTTAACCCACCTTTATGGTGTAGGGACAGGAAAGTGTGATCCCTGTCCTCACTCATCTTAAGGGTTGTGGTGGACACTCCCACAACAAAAGACAGATGAGCAAGAGAAAAGTATAATGTTTTATTTAGTAAAAATTTTATGTGCACAGAATCATTCAGAACAAGGACCAAAAGGCCCAAGGAAAATTCTTTTTAGGCTTAGGTTCCATGAAACTGGGAAAGCTGTAGAAATGTGAGTGATCAAAAAGGGAATAATCTAAAAATAGTAAAGTGAGAGGGAAACCCAGTCAGAACTGTCCATTCAGATTCTTTCTGGCCTCTGTGCAGCATTACATTTTTCCAGGTATAAGGCAAGGTCCCTGTGGAATGAAGTCCTTAGGATGAACCATCAGACAAGCAGGTCAAGAGAGTTTCCTTTTGGCCAGCTCTTACTCAGAAAGGCAGGGCAGTTAGAATGCTATTTCCAGGATTTATGGCTGTATATTTTTGGGGAAAGGGGTTCCTTTGCCCTCCTTAGGGAAGGTTATGGCCTGCCTTGGGTGTAAAGGGGAACAGAAGAAAGGAGGGCAGGAGGAGGTCAGAAAGAGACTACTTCTGAGACTCTTGATATGTCTTTCAATTCAAAGCACTCAGGATGCCAAAGCACTATTCTTTGGCGTATCATGTTCTGAGCTCCAACATTGAGTTATCTCCCTTCAATGATGTAGTCCAAGTTGCTCAAAATCAACAAGTCTCTTATCTTCACTGGAATGCTTGTGAGAATTTTTAATTGCTTTTCAATTATATCAGCTTGCCAGATGATCAGTAAACCACAGGCAGCCCACAAATAACCCAGAACACAAATCTGTCCAAAAGTCTCTGCCCTTTCTTCCATCTAAACACCAAGAGTTCTGGCAAAGATCACATATTTGTTTACTGATATGTTAAGCATCCCATTGCTTCGTGTTTTACAGGCTCTATAATCCCTATCAGATCAAAGCACATATGGTGTGGGAAAGGCAAGAGAGTAGAATGACGCCATCATCAGCCTTGGGGAACTGGAGAAAAAGGAGCAGAAAAATAGATCAACAAAAACAAATATGGAATTCTTGCTCTGGATGAGACACCATGTTAAACTTGGTAGGCACTACACAGAAGCTTAGGATATTCCCTAGGAATCTCTCAATTCAAGTGGGGAGAGTGGAAATCGTAGGAGTGGGAAAACTATGATGATTTGATAACTAAGTCTATGAAATAAATGGACAGATTAACAAGATATAAACCTTTCCAATTATATGCATATGCACAGGAATTCCACAAAAGGTAGAACTCAAAGGGAAGCCTGATGACTGAAGTTTATAGAGCATCCTGAGCTACAGAAAGGAATAGGGGCTTCACGATTCTGGAGAAAAATGGCGACAAGTTATGGAGGTATGTGTGGAAGAAACACAGTGAAAATAAGTTATCTTGTTGTAAAGATAAGTAGTCTGGTAAAAAAAATAATAATGTTTCAAAGATGTGATAAAGTCTGTCTAGGCATGTGTTGACCTTTAATCTCTTCTCCTGTGATATGGTTAATCTTCCCTGTTGATGAGATTCCTGATGGGTGGGGCTCATGGAATTTGAGTTCTGTTTTGGAGGATCTATCTTTATGCAGGTAAGGAAAGTTCAGAGAAAACCCCCTGAACTTGGAGGCAGAAAGAGGGCAAGAGAGAGGAGGATAGGAGAAAGTCAGAAAAGACCTTAGTTTTCTGTTAATTCAAAGCACTCAGTGTGCCAAAGCACCATACTTAGCCCCAACAAAATAGAATCATCATTTTAAGGTTGTATTTTGAGCCAGTACATAACAAAAGGTCAAAAATTCCACACTAGAACCTCGAATTGAAAACTGGCATATCCCCAAACTTTCTGCTGGTAGGGGACAAAATGTATGTGGACCAGTGAGAATGCTTCCAAAGTACATACCAAGTTCTGGGCTCTAAGTGTTTTCCATGCATTAACTCATCTAATTCTCATATTAGCCTATAAGCTATTGCTATTTCTACTTCACAGATTTGGTAACTGAGACTCTAAGGGTAAGTTATGTGGCCAAAACATACAGCTAATAAATAGGAGCACTGAGATTGTCTTCTAGGATATCTGAATGCATCTAGACCCCAAATGGTGCAACACTTCTGCAGTGAGAAGGAACTAGAACTAGGAATTGGTATTAGAACTCATCCAAGAGGCTGCCAATTTTATTGAAATACATGAATCCTTCATATACATAAAGGACTGTTCTATGTGCTTTATGACATAAGAAAAACCTCAATAATTTGTATAGACATTCTTTGATTGATGAGTAGTGGTGTGTTCCAGAAGATCTTTTTCCTATTATTCTTACATGCAGATTATCATTATGTAAATGAGTATTTGTGCTTTTGCTCAAGTAACTGCTTTCGCTTAAGTAAGTAATTACTTTTGCTCAAGTAGTTACTTTGCATCTGTGAAAGCTTACACGTTAAAAAAATTAACAAATTTTTGACTTATGAGACTTCAGAATCATGAGTACAGAGGGAATTGAAAAGATTTCAGATTGAAGGAAAGACTTTGATCAAAAGAAAAGTTAAACCATATTTACACAAGTGAGCAGGAGATTCCTATCTTCCAATGAGAATTTTGTAGTAGGTCAATCATGATGTACTTTTTGAGAACCAAGTATGCATCCAATCACAGTTTAATAAGCTGTATGTGTGTGTCAGGGGGTGGTCAGAGGAGGGGGATGCCATCATTTTACCCTCATGTCATTAGCTTTGTTATTAGGGAAAGAAAAGTAAAACACTTAAAATGAGAGCAGGAAGTGCCTATCACAGGTCTAAAGGTTTGGGAAGAGTTTGAGAGAACAAACACCTTCCTGAGCTGAATGTTCTGAAAAAGAGAACTGACCTCTTGAGCTTGAAAACACCTCTCCATAGTTTTGGGGACTTTTCCCAAATAAACCTGTGGCAAAAATCAAGCCCTGAGCTATATGGTTTCTTCTGAGCACTGCTTAACCAGTTTCACTGTCTACCTCCCCTAGCTAGAAACGTAGAATGCAAATGCATCTGTGGACTGTTTGATTAAATGCTTCATCAGGCAGACAGGCCCCTGGGAACTGTATGCAACATTTTATTGCCTTTCAAGGCAGTTGTTTCTCATTGTATAGATGTGCCTGAGTGGATAAATAATCTAGAGTTCCAATGCCAAAGGCTAATTTGCCCTGGCTTGGGAAATGCCTGGTGGGTTCTTTTTTTTTTTTTTTTAATCCTAAGCAGCATGAATTATATTGATAGGTTTGCATGTTTCTGGCTGACCACCAAGCGCTCCCCCCTTGGAGGAGGATGGGAAAGTTGCCCAATGAAGTTTTCTCACAGAATTTACCACTGGCTATAAAGTGAAATTGCTACAATGAATAATTATCTTTTCCCCTGCAATCTTAATTGGGTTGGCAACATGTGCAATTACCAAGATGGCAGAAGTACCCGAGATGTTGAATGAAGGACAAGTTTCTTTGGCTATTTGTAGACATCCTCAAAAAAAGTCGTTTTCTAAAAGGCCCGACCACCATTGAACTCATTCGGGGAGAGCAGCATTTTGCTTTGCTTGGGCTTACACAGCTTTCAAAACTCAAGGCTTTTATGCCTTGGAAATAGGAACTTTTAGAAAGTGAATGCTTGCTGGTTAATCTCTCTTTCAAATGCCGTTGCTGAAGTTCAAAGCCCCTAGGTCTGTCAATGGGTTGCAAACCACTGTAATGCAACACTTATCCAATTTGCAAGGATGTTAGATTTTTTTTTTTTTGTTGTTAACTTGCTCTCTCAAGGGAAAAAAAAAGGAGCTTCAAGAGAGAGCCTACTGAGGGGTAAATTATAAAGATCTCCCACGAACACAAGAGCTGTATAAACTTAAGTGTAATTACCGCCTTTGTAGGAAAATAGAGTCTTTATTTTTTACCTTTTCACCAAAAGACTGTACCCTCCTAGAAGTTCATGAAAGGTCATTGGCAGAAACAAACCTCTACTTTATGGAAACTACCAAAGCTAAATTACACATATTTTTAAAAGTCTGTTGAATGCTGTGCAAAGGCTTCTTTTTAAATAGCAATTTCCAGCCCAGCCATCAGTGAAGCCTCAAGCCAGTGTCAAATCATTGCAAATAATAATAATGAGGGTCTTCTCAGATGCCTATAATCAGAGATAGGTTTCAGTAGTTTCCCCTATGATTTATCACAAGGGGAGGGAAGCTGAAGGAGATCTAATGTTCCAAATGGAAGCTCTGATAAGATCTTTGGGGGTCTTCCCAAAATTAATAAACTAGATTCTTTTGTAAATATGATTCCTCAAAGAGTATATTACCCAATTAGAATCTGAATTAAATTAGACAGGCCCCTGTGGTACCAGGGACCCTTGACAATACATTTTTAAAAATTTGGATCAATAGAAAATGATGATATTGATCAAGGCAGCATGAGAGAACTGAAGTAGCAAAGATCAGAATCATGAGACAAAGAAATTTACTTCTTTGACCTTTTCTGTGGCTCCCTTTTTTGCAGCTAGTGCTTTTGCTAATATGTGATTCACTGCCTCCTGGGAACATTTGTATGTTAAGGAAGCATGTTTGTTTTCATACTTCTACTTGCTTAGTGTGGTTTTTGCTTTTTAGCTGAAAGTATTCAAGGACACTTGGGTTGTTATTCAATTTATCAAATACTCAGAGCTAGACTTCTAGGAAGAGACATGTGGGGACCTTTGTGACATACTGCAAATTATAGTGTTTAAGCAACTTCTACGTCTCTTATAATGAGTCTAATGTGACCTGAGTTATTGCTGGGTTAATTGGCATAGTGAGGCCTCCTCCTTAAGAAGATGATTTGTGTAAAGGGTGAACCAGGGTTTTCCTTCATAGTAGAAAATAAAAAATATGCTTCAAAGCTTATGCTAGATTCTTGCAAATGTAAACTACAAAGAAATGCTTGTCCCTCACATTTTGGTTAAATGGTAGATCTGGGTGGAACTGTTGTTTGTTTGTTTGTTTTCTTCTGTTCTGTAGCAGTGTTGGGAAGATTTAATGTGATTTTTCTTAAAATTTCTGTTTTAATGCCAGGAAACAATTTCTTCCCTCAAAGAATGTAGCTCAATATTTCTTACATGCCAAAAGAACAGAATGTGAAAAGTCTTGTCGAAGAGGTTTCTGTTTTTGCTGAGGCAACAAAGATGATAGTAGTAATCATTATCATTATTTATTTCATTTTGCATGGGAATTTATAGTTTCTGATGCACTTTCAAATACATGATCTCATTTTATAATACAACTCAAACCTTGCATAATATGGAATTAGCTGTTGCTTATATCAAGACATCCTGTCAGTTGTTAGAGCTGTGAGCCAGATGTTATGAGTAGTATGGAGAGCGCAGAAAGTTTCAAATTTTGTATAGACTAAAATAAAAAAAAGCTATAAGAAGAAGTTATCCCATAGTTTGTTTGCTGAATAAAGTTCCAGGCAGGGTCAGGGCTAACAGGTATGAAAACTTGCTTTAGGTTGATACTGGCTTAATCCAGGGATGGCCAGGATCTGTCAGAAGTGGCTGTCTGGGACCTGTTTGAGATGCGTATTAATGTGTTGTCTGCAATATAAAAGAAAGAGGATAGAAACTCCTCCATTTAGGAGCTTTCCACTGATGAACTCCCAGAATTCATAGACAAAGCTACCCGTAAAATGAAAGTACCTCCACCCTTTTCTGTTACCACCTGTTTCATTTGTTGTTGTTTTTTTTCCCACAGATTCACTGATTCATTCATTCATTCATCACCCTTCTCACACACATAACTGTTGTACTGTGTGCTCATCTTGGTGGTGGAGATACACAGTGAACAAAACAGACAAGGTCCCTGACCTCATGTAGGGACATGGGCAAGGAACAGGGGGAAAATTAAATAATTACAGATTATTATGAGTGTTATGAAGGCAATAAACAGGGCAGTGAGGGAAACAGAAACTTTAAACTTATTTTTGAAAGCATGAAACTCCAGAGAAGCTCTGTTAAGGAAGTCTTAAAATATTGTCTCAAGGAAAATCTAACACTTTTGACTAAAATTCTGGGCTTACTTCTTCAAAAGCGCCATGGATAACAAGATCTAATGGTCATGAAAAGTAAATGATTAGGAGAAAAAACAATAAATATGGAAGTCAATGTCTTTTTAGAATACTTTAAAGTAATATACTGAGAAGAAACATTGGTGTTAAGACTTTTAACCCCTTTAATTTTTGAGAAAAAAATCATACTACATGCAGATTATCTTATGATATTTTGCTATATAATTCTGTACCACTGTTATTATTTATTTTTATTTATTTATTTATTTTCTGAGCCAGGATCTTGCTAGTTACTGAAGCTGGTCTTGAACACATGATCCTCCTGCCTCAGCCTCATGAACAACCAAGATTACAGGCAGGTGCCATAACATCCAGCTTTAGAACACTTTTAAAATGTGGTATAATACATAAGCCTGTGCTAATTTGAAGTATAATATGTTTGGATTTTTATTCTTCTTTGTTTTGTTTTTATAGTCTTAGCAAAATGCTCTGAAATTGTCATTCTCATAAGTCGTGTGATGATATGATGATGCATATTATTAAGGCTTTATCTTCAATCCATTCATCATAAGGCTAAAGCCAGAGCAAATGCATTGTTGTTTACACCAATGAATCAGTTCACCTACATTATTCCCAGGAAGGATCATCTATGATTATTGACATTCTTGCTTAATCAAACTGAATTTTAGATGTATGAAAAGAACAGAGATACAAAAATTTTGGACTATAAATGAAATTATTAGGGAAAGGATGGATCTTTAAAGGAAAATCAGCATAATATGGGCAAAAATAAAAGAAGTAAATGCCAGGAAGCAAAAGCAACAAGGTCAGGAAAACTTCAGCTTACATGTTGTAAACCTCTTATCCCATGCTTGTAGCAGATATTACTAATCCAAAACAGTGCTCTTTCCCGCTGAGCTTGGAGGTAGTCTTAGAAACTTTTCAAACATGACAGACTGTCTCTGCCACTTGATTAGAGCTGTCACATGGGGTCAAACCTATATTTCATGGTAGGCATAAAGGGTATTGCTTACTAGAATATTTGAATTTTATCAGTCTTCAGGGTATTCACTTGAAGCAGTAATGTATGGGAATCAAGGGCAAAGATTTAAGATAAATAAAATTGGGATGAGGAACATGGTTTTTCTTGCTCCTTCCATCTACATCACCATCTTGTGACAGAAGCCCAGTGCAGAAGTTCTCTACTATACCCTACAAGGTAGGGCGGCGACGCAGGGGAGTTTGTGAAAAATACAGATGCTCCCTGCCTTGTTCAATGAACACAGAAAATAGCTTGTAATTCAATGGCATTTGAAAGAAATAGCAAGTAGAAGACTCGCAGAATGATAAAATTTGCTCCATGCCTGGGGTATATGAAATCTTTTATTTTGCTGCACCAAGAAAAAAGGCTCAATAATTAATTTTGTTCTAGATTCTTTTGAAACTTTTCAAACCACAGTTTAATTTTGGCAATGTTGGATTTGTGTGATATGTAGGTATCATGGGTCATTATGTATTAGCTGATAGTCTTTCAATTCAACAACCATTTTAAATCCCTTATGTGATTTGATTGTATTCCGTGTAAATGTTGAAATGATGTTTTCAATTCCCATTTTACTTCGCAAAATGGGAAAAAGATACATGTAGCTAATGGTTATTTTCTCTCAGAAGAAATTCAAATATGTCATTTTTTAGCTGTCCTTTAAATATATGAACTGAAAGAAATTAAAAATTTAAAATGTAAAGATCAGGGCTGGGGCTGTAGCTCAGTGGCACAGCACTTGCCACTGAGCACTTCATGATCCACTGGTTTCGATCCTTGGCACCACATAAACAAATAAAATAAAGGCATTCTGTCCATCAATAATAATAATAATAATAAAATTAAGTAAAATAAAAATGTAAAGAACAATATAATTTTCTCTAATAAGATTTTTACTATTGATGTTTAAGTCAAGAATTGATCTCTATATTAGATGATAATGGTATTAATTTTTTAGATCTCATCCATATTAATGATATTACAATGATGGATACAATTTTTCATCCAGGAAGCCCAGAAATATTTAGGACCAGGCAGAGTATGTATGTTATTCATCTTTTTGTCACTATGACCAAAAAACCTGATAAGAACAACTTTGAGGAGGAAATATACATTTTGGCTTATGATTTCAGAGGATTTAGTCCATGATCAGCTGGTTCCATTTCTCTGAGCCTGAGGTGAGGCAAAATATCATGGCAGAAAGGCATGGTTGTGGACAAGATAATCTTTTCCAGGACATTCCTCCAGTGACCTCTTTTCTGCAACTAGGTCCTACCTCCCTGTAGCTCATTTAGCCATCAGTGGATTAATTCACTGATGAGGTCAGAATCTTCATGATCCAATAACTTCTCCAAAATATTGTTTCTGAATATAACAAACTTTGGGGGCATGTCAGATTCAAACCTTAACAGAATGGAAATATTAAAGGTTTTAGCTCAGGGGCTGAAGGTGAGTCATTAGTTCAAGAAGTCAAAGGTCAGTTAAATCAAGATTTTCTTTCTTTCTTTTTATACTTAGCAGAAGTAGAGGCAGCCGTGAAAGGAAGTATCCTATTGTTAAAAATCAGTTATTTAGCTGGCCGGGGTCTAAACACTGCTGTAATATATAGGAGAAAAATATCTGTTTCCATTTGCTTTCTTTCTATTTAGGCTTAAATGAAACTTAATTATGTACAGTATTTTGATGGAGGAGACACCTAAATTGGTTTCAAGTGAAGGGCTACCGAGGCCACTCTTGAAGTTTTGCCTTGGAGAGCCATATATGTCTATTTAACTCCTATTTTCAATTGTTATGTTTTAATTATGTTCTACAGCTCTGGCTGAGGACTCCAAATTTTCCTCTGTGCATTTGTTCAACTTTTTTTTACCAAGAATATCATGCTATTAATTTATTTATTGAGATTGTTGTTCATGTTTAACTATAAAAAATGCATGTTGAGTATTGCTTAATAGAATACTATTTCTGGTAACATAAGAAAAACAACCACTGTTGCTAATAAATACAGCTAGGAAAGAGAGGAGACTTCTGGAATTCATCATTTACAGCATATAATTAAGCTATTATAAAAGTAGTCATTTATAGTATGTGGCCATATTTACATTTTCTATACGCATGCTGTCCAGAAGGATTTTCTTGCAAAAGAAAGAAAAAGGAGGCCAATAACTATTAAAATATAACTAGAGAAATTTCTTGCAGAAAGGGCCCATAATCATCATAGGCCAACTTTTCTAGGAATTGTAGATAGCTGTGGATACATTGGCTTCAGCCAATTTTTGACAGCATATAAATAATTTGATGTATATCAAAGGGAATTTGGAAAAGTCAAGATGAGTTTTTCCTTAGAGACATGACTGCATAAAGCTGCTGATAACAGTGTGGAAAAACAATCTACTGTTTTTTCCTAGTTCAACGAGCTTCCCCAATTCCCAGTTTTGCACCCCAACAATAAGACATGGGCTCTAAGAATCGAGTAAAAGTGGTATCTTTTTTTAAAACATAACTTGGCTCTTACATTTGTTGGAAAGGAAAGAGAAATAGTTGATAGAAGTTGGGAACAGGGTTCAAAAACTTTTCACACTCATTATTATTTTACTTTGCAGTAGAATTAGGTTTGACTCTGCCTTTCTCTATTGTTACCTCTTACCTCTGCTCCACTCAGTCTGCTTTCTATATGCACCTCACTCAAAAGACTCTGGGGGCATTGTGCAACGTATTTATATAGCTAATCCACTGACCATGTCTGTGTCTACTTACACAGTATGAAATGAAAAAACTGTCCCAATTATCCCGAGTCCTTGTGGCAAATCACTTTATTAGAATAGCCAATTAATGCCTTCATTTTGCTTTTTAGTATGGACTTATGTCTCCAAAGGAAATTGGTGCCTAAGAAAGTTATCAGAATCATTGTGTGGGAGGTAATTATCAAGAAGAATTTGTTAAGTGTATTCCAAAGTTAACACAGCTACAGGAGGCTAGATAGGGTGGAACAGATAAAGGTTATAATGATTAGAGAAGCTTAGGAACTGTTGTATACATTTGCATGTTGGTCAGAAAGCCATAACAAGTCCTACCCTAAGTAAAGCTGTGTGATTGTGCTTGATATATCATTGTTAAAAATAGTTGACAGGGGAACCCCTTTTTTCCCACATAAAAACTAAAAATATTCTGAAGATTAGCATTTTGCCAAACACACTTTCAGAAATGCTTATCTGGAAAAAGCTCCCATTTTGTAGATAACGAAACAGTCCTTGGAGATTACATTTCATGCCTAAGATCCTAAGGTTAATTAGTGGCTTATTTGGGCCTAAAATATAGGGCTTACAGTGTTCTAATCTTCAGGACATTGTACCCAACTTGTTCTGTTTACCCGTAGCTGATAATTTGACATTTACCTCAGTTTAAAAAACTTTTTAAAAACTAAGGCAAAATTCACAGAAAGTAAATTTTACCCCTTTTAGTGTACCATTCTATCAGTACCAAATTAACAGGCTCCTATATTTCTTTAAAGAAACTACGTTTTTAAAAATATATACTAGAACTCATTAAGAGAGTTACAATAGAAATCCATTTGAACCCAGTGCCTCACACATGCCAGATGAGTGCGCTACCACTGAGCCACAACCGGAGCCCATGGCATGTGTGAGGCACTGGGTTTGATCCTCAGCACCACATAAAAATAGATAAATAGATAAATAGATAAATAGATAGATAGATAGATAAAAATAAAGGTGTTGTGTCCATCTATAATTAAAACAATATTAAAAAAAAGAAATCCATTTGAGTTTAAAATCTGTTTATATTGAGAACCTTCAGCAGTCTTGATCAATGTAGCTGACTGTAGAGATTCAGGGCTAACTGTATGTAGAAGAATGATACTGAGAAAACAGCCAAAGCTACTCCATGAGAATACACGAGAAGAAATTGCCTGCTGGGGCTGTTGCCTAAAACTAACGACCTGTATGTGTACAACTAAAGGTAGAGGAGGAGGATGGAGGCAATGGACAACTTTTAGAATTCAGTCCTGGGAAGGAAACTCAAAAGGAAAAAGCCCTCTGAAGCCTGGGAATGGCCGTTTGTCATTAGATATATAGTTCTTTGAACTGCTGAATGACGTTTTTTTTCCTTTCTCCACTCTGCGCTTGTCTATTTCAATTTCCATTTCTTTTTAAAAAAATATTTTTAGTTGTAGATGGACACAATGCCTTTTATTTATTTATTTTTATGTGGTGCTGAGAATAGAACCAAGTACCTCTTACCTATGAGGCAAGCGCTCCACCACTGAGCTACAACCCCAGCCCTCAAGTTCCATTTCTGAATGGAATCAGAAGGTGTTCTCTCTCTCTCTCTCTCTCTCTCTCTCTCTCTCTCTCTCTCTTTCTCTTTATTTATTTATTTTTTTTCTCCTTTGCCTCTCTGAGATACATATTATTCAGTGGTGACCTGAAATCATCATGTTTTAGTTAAATACCAGTCATTGGAAGCTCTTTGAAATCATCAGTTTTGAGAATGGAACTCCTAATTTCAGTTTCATATCATAAGTACATTTATGCTACTTGATTATAGTTTCCAAGTGAATTCTATCTTTAAAATACCATGTCTCGCTTTGTTTCTGAGGCAAGACAAACCCTGATGAAAACCAGCAAATCTCACTTGTATCAATTTTATTCCTTTTGCCTATGTTTTCTTCACTCTTTTCCGAGGGTTCAGACAGAGTAATTGAGTTTGTATATTTCCTGCAAGACCTCTCCCTCTCTTCACCCCCTGAGTGGCAACACATCTTGTATGCCCTAACCTTGGCCTCTCCCATTTGTTTCCCAAAACAACCATCTTTAATCATGCTGGGTAGAAACAAGGAATAGATACTGCTCAGGAGGGGAGAGCATACATGCTGTGTGTGCATGCCTTGCCCAACTTTAACATGAAAAGGACTTGGTAAGAAAGAAAACACAAAGCCCTCAAAAAGACCAACAATCACCATGTGGAGGCAAAATGAAAGTAGGTTGTGTATACTGACTCTCCATAGGAACTGCACTTGGAAGAGAGGAGCTTGCTGGTCCCCTTCCAGCTGTGCAGATGGCTGAGCAAAGGAAGTACAACCCTGGTGCAAACTGGCTGTTCCCCATGTGGAGCTGAGCACCAACTCCTGTTCCTCCACTCCAGCTGGGGCCACAGGGCAACCACAGGCTAAGTGATACCTGAGACTGCGACCACCAACTCTCTGCCTGCAGAGAAACATGGTTTTAGAAGAGCAGGAGTTCCTGTAAATCAGTAGGCTGATCAGGTCACCCGGTGGGATGCTCTACTCTCAGAAGCCCTTTCTTCTTACCAGGCATTGTCATGTGGTTTATCTTGTAGGGGTGGAAAAGGTGGTGATCCTATCATAAAGGGTCATGACTGACACCCTATGAACAAAAGATGAGCTAATCAGAGAAGAGAAAATTTATTGATTATAATTTTATTTGGCATAGGAGTCTTCAGATTGAAGACAAAAAGACCCAAGGTAAATTTTTCATTTTTACCCTTAGATTGAATGAAATATGAGGGTGAAAAACCCAGCAAGTCCCATCCTTTCAGATCCTTCTTGACCTTTCTGTGCAGTATTTTTTCCTTCTAGGTATATAGCAGGACCCTTTAGGGAATGGGAGTCTTATGGTCTACAATGAAACAAGGTAGGACAGAGAGCTTCTTTATGGCCAACTCTTACACAGAAAGAGGGGAGAAAGTTAGAGTAAGAGTTTTAAGATTCATGGCTGGCTTTGGGGAAAAGGGATTCTGGTTTCTGTGGCCCTCCCAGGGAAGAGAAATTCTAGTCTACAGTTTATCTCAGGGAAGAATGAGGGGTGAGGCAGAGAGAGATCAGCTTTCACTTTGGAAGCTGCTTCTGAGGCTTTCACTTTGAGGCATCATTTTTCTGAGCCCCCCAACCCTCATTTAATACACACAACAACCTCATTAGATAAAGATCAGAAAAAAGTTCTCATTTTATTATTTTCCGAATTGAGGCTCAAAGAATTAACATTTTTAAGCTCCAAGTTTGCTAAGTGGCAAAGATAGGACTTGAAATCTTTTGATTTCAAATCATGTGATCCTGTATTGCAGGCCAATAAGGAAAGAAGAAACAACTCTTGTTCGGCAATTACATCTTGGGTCAAATAACTCAGAAAGAAGAAGATCTTTTGGCTGATTAAAGAGGATGCCCTGTTCTTGTCTTTAGTCAACTGCCCTGGTCAATGCTTTAGTCTGTTTAGCACAAGACAGCTGTATTTTTGCATAAAACAGTGATGCTAGTGCATGTTTGCATTTTACTCATTGGCTGGTAATGATCAATCTCTTTGTAGCTAGGGAAATACATCAATGAATCCATCCACATGTAAGAAGTAAGAATAAACTTGAACATTTTATGTGGAAAATCCATCTCTTGCCCATTTCCTTACAGTCAGGGAAGGTTGCTCCGAATTATCCTATTAGTTTCTTCAATCATTAACAAATTCCTCTAGGAAGACATCACTTCAGGAGGAAGTTATGAAGAAAGGAGTTCACCTTTCATGAAATTTACCACACTAGACAAGGAACTATCAGTCCATGGAGGGTACAACCAGAAGGTTTGGTATTCTTTTAATTTAGTCAACAGAAAATGTTCGGATTCTTCATCTTCTCACAGGCATTATGGTCCACTGGCACACTGGCTTTGAAAATTGTATAACGAATTATAATTTCTCTGGTGACTGGCATTGTTTTGTAAGGTGGATATTAGCCCATCACTGAGTAATAAATAACAAAAAAAACTACAGGAATATTGGTTTTCTTCCTGCCTCATATGCTTGCCAAGAAGCTGAAAAAATGTCTAGAAAAGATATTTGGAAGGTAATAAAAGGCAGAATCTCCCTTGAATAGATTTTTCCAGGAATTTACACATGCTGTTCTTTACCATGTCCTATCAGATATGGAGAAATAGCCATGACAGTCACATTTGGAAGAAACACAAAGCTTTATTTATGTGCCCTACACATGGAAATAAGACAAATTTCCAAGAAGTCCTACGCAAAGTACTTTGACTCATTTTTATTTTACTTTTTCCTTTCTCCATACAACGTGGGAACACTCATAGCACATGGAAAGTAAATTCAGAGTTACAAGCATTCAAACAAATTCGCTGATATGTGAGGTCTGTAGTGTCAATGTTTATGGCAAGACCTAGATCCCAGTGTGGGTCTTGATGCATGCAGGGGCCCAGCATAATAATTGGCCTTATTAGTGGCTTCCAGCAGGACCTTTGATACTATTGTTACAAAAAGAGTAGAAAAAAAATAGACTAAGTCTATTTGTTTGCACTTGATTTTTATGTAAATCAAATGAGACAGTTTATATAAAAGTTCCTTGAAAACTCTAACACATTTTATAAAGAAGAGCTTATTCTAATCGACATAGATGAATCTTGGAAATAAAATGTTAAATGGAAAAAATAAATGATAGGGGATTTTATATAGCATCATACCATTTTGATAAAGCTCAAAAATAAGCAAAACTAGATAGTCTAATGTTAGGCTATTTAGGTAAAGAATGAAAGAAAATGATATGCACAAAATTCTGTGTAGCTGTTAGTTCATGGGGGAGACAGAAAATGAGATAGAGCAAGATCATGTAATATTTATGGATCCCATTGTAGTATTTAGGTAAGTGACAGGTTTGTGGGTATTCACTATATTATTATGCTCTAAAAGATAAATCACCAGTATTTTTAACTATCAACATTTTATTGCAAAATAAAGCGAAGTAGTTTATTCCAGATGGCACTATTTAATAAGTAACTCAAATCCAAATTTTGTCTGTTGAGTCACTAATGAGATTTTTAGGTTCACCTGTTTTTAAATTGCTTCCTTCTCACTATTTCCCTCTTTCTCCATTTTTCTTTTCTATTTGCTCTTGCATCCAAAGACTTCACTGAATATTTATAACTACCAGTAGAATGTAGCATGGATACATGAAGTAACACTGTAGTAGTGGAGACTTTGCAACCAGATTCTGTCACTTGCAGTCTAGGCCTTAAGCAAGATCACTAAACATCTCATTGCCTTAGTTTCTTCATCCTTGAAATGAGGGCAAAAGTCAAACTTATTATACAGGGATGCGGTGGATGTTAAATGTGTTAATGTTTGTAAAGCTCTACATACTGTTATTAAATTAGATAGAACTTGTGCTGGAAAAGGAGGTATAATAATGAAAAAGATACAATTTCAGTCAGGACCTCTCATTTTCAAGGCTCGTCAGAAACAAAAAAATGACTGCTAAATGCACCATAACATATAATCAACAGAGTTTGAACAGACATTCTTCTGTAAACTGATTTTGAGAAAGAAGAAATTACGCGAGCCTATTATCAGTATTGAATTAGACTCCTAAAGATAGAAGAGTGTTCTTCCAGTCAGCCCCCACAACAATCTTGTTTACTCACTCTTTCCTGGAGAGACAACTTCAAGCACTCACAGGTGGAAATGGTAGCCCCATGAGATAAACTTTCAGACTGCTCATTACTTGCTTTGATGAACTATTGACAAAATGTTAGACCAGTGAATGTTCACAGATAGTCAAATAAATGATAAACATATGCAGTGATTTTTTTTTTGTAATTTCAAGAACTTGTACAAACTGTGATGACCCCTAGGAATAGATTGCAGACTCTGCAAACCCAAGAAATGCTCAGGAATAAATCTAAGATTTCAGTCAAATTAATTGCAACCATGGAATGAAAATTTTGTTTGCAGGAATTAATAATTTACATATTTTTCTTAGTCTTAAGTAATAAATATGCATTTCTGTTCACTTTGGTTGTAAAAATACTTTTTTTTCCTTTTTGTGTTATATTTCTTAAGAAAATCCTGTAATTATTTACTGACCTATTAACTCCTAGGACTCTTTAAAAAAATCATGATTTTTGGCTTACTTTGAAAGATTGCAATTTAGTATGAGAGATAGTTTATATTGTTTTATTTTCTTAAAGACATCCAAGTAATGATGAAGTTGTTATAAGATGCAAAAGCAGCTGGCAAAGAATTATGACAATTGCAATAACCAGAAGTCATAAGAATAAATATTCAAACATGTGGTTTGGGGTATAACCCAGATGAAAAGGTTCTTATGTATGTTAAGCCAGAAGCAGAAGAAAGAAATGAGAACAGAACAAGAAAGAGAAAATGTAAGGCAAAAAAAATAGATCAATAAAAAATAAGAAAGAGTTCATGCATGTGCTCAATTCCCCTCACGCTGATGGAAGGATGGCAGAGGAGGATGGGAAAAGCTTGTCTGCCTTGGCATGAGCACAGCATTACTCTTGCATACTCTGCATTTTATTTTCCAGTTTAGGGAAATGAAGACATTTACAATCTGATGATTCATCCCCAACCAGAGGTGATTTTCTGTTTTTTTTTTTGTTTTGTTTTGTTTTGTTTTGCTTCATTGTTTGAAGAGAAGAATATCATTATGGAGGGTCTTGCTTCTGAACATCATGTACACTATCCAACACCATGAATGCAGTGTGATCTCCAAGCATGTCACCCAGGGTGGTGGTGCTGGTTCATCATTCATCCAGATACACAGCTAGGTCTTTCTTGTATGAATTATGGGAGTGGGAACTTTATAGAGATTTTTTTGACCTAACTTTCTTTCAGAGGTTCTATCAAGCATATTTTAAGTCTTTCCAATGCTTCCTTAGCAAGATACAAATAATACCCCCCTATAGTGTCTGAACATTTGCAGGGGACTGAGAGGCTAGCCTCCTGTCTCCATTCACCATTATTTTTTATTGCTGTACCTTGAAGATACTCTGCCAGGCTTTCATGGCAACAGAAGGCATCTGTGTGGAGTCTTGCATATGGGACGATTCTACAGCACATTTCACACATTGCTCTCCGTGAGAATGAACATGCTAAGTGCCAACTGCTGATGTTATAATAGGGCTACAGCAATAAAATAAATGTTTCAGAATTTAAGAGACGTCATAGGTCATCCTTTCTAGCATAACACTAATAACAAAAAGGAAAGACAAAATAAGACTGTAAAGGAGAAAGAAAAAAAAAACCTGAGTATTTAAAATATCTTTTTCATTAGGAAAAGAAACCATTGTAACCAACAAGGAAGGAATTGTTCTGCAGCTCCTTATTGCCTTTAGTATTTGGATATAGTAATCACTAAAATGTCTGTTTTCTGCAGCCTAGTTTCAAATGTAATGTTAAAAGAGAAGCAAATGTTTCATTTGGGCTCTTTAAAATGTTTTATGAGTAAGCCATTATATGTATGGGACATCTAATAATTCAGACATCGAGTAAAATCAAACCTGGAATAAAAAGGTTTTACATTTGAAGTGGAAACTATGATTTTCAAAAGTCCTGGGGAGGAACAAACAGTAATCTTCATTGTATGCACTGAACATAGAAGCTATGTTCTTCATTGTATGCACTGAACATAGAAGCTAGTAGAAACACAGGTTTCCCCCCTCTAACAGCAGGTAAAACTAACCCTTTGAAAAGAGGCCAGTTGTGTGTCATAAAGCCCATTTGAAAACATAGATGTTCCAGCCCTCGTGATTGATCATTGGGTTCATGTTGGCTTCAATTATTTATCTATTTTTAGGCCATTTTGAAGAAGCTAAAATGGCCTAATGCATTATGGACACAGAATACACCATCATTTTATCTTAGAATGAACTATTTTAAACATGCTCTCAACTACTGCAAATAATATAGCAAACAACAAGGTACTTGCCATCCCCAGTTAGCAATCTCTTTGCTTCAATTTTGTTTTTGTGTTTGTTTTAGAGAGAAAGCATTATGTATTTTTCTCCTGGAGAATTTACTGAGATTCTGTATCATTCTATACTTTCTGCCATGGTTCACTGTGTCCTTCAAAGTTGTTCATATGTTAGAAATTTAATTCCAATGCAACAGTGTTGAGAGGTGGGACCTTCAAGAAATGATCAGGTCACCATTTCTCAGTCAGCATGAATGGATCAGTATATTATCAGGCGAATGGGTTAGTTACCATGAGATTGGGTTCCTCATAAAAGGAGGAGTGTGGCCCCTTTCTCATCTGTGTCTCCTTCTCTCTTTCCTGTTCTCTTGCCCTTCTACATCCTTCCAAGGGATGACATAGCCAGAAGTCACTTCACTACATGTGAGCTCCTCGACCATTAATTTCTTAGCTACCAGAACTTTAAGGACTAAATTTCTTTTCTTTTCAATTTTCCAGTCTATGGTCTTTTACACAATACAAAATGAACTGAGCCACCTACTTTCCCAGAGGTAACTGCTGTCCTGGATTTGATGTTCATCACAACTGCATGCATTTTCTACACTTATTACATAGTTATGTATTTTAAAATATTCTACAGTTCAATATTGCCTGCTTTAAACTTTACATAAGGTTATGCATAAATGTTATATTCATCTTTTTTGCAACTTGCTTTCTTTTGACTCAAAATTAGTACTTTAGGATTTGATCATTATAATATATGCAGTTCTCTTTTAGTTTTTTAAAACTTTTGTGGAGTATCTTTTGTTTGTATAGATTCACTTATCCTCTTTTCTGTTAATGAACATATAGGTTATTTCCAATTTCAGGGGATGGGGAACAACAGCAATTTTGTATGTATATCTTCATATGTAGGTAGAAAATATGCTCTAGGGTGTATTATCCAGGTGTAAAATTGCTGCACAAAGGAGATTCTCTATCTTCAGATTCACTACATATTGTCAAGTTGTTCCCTATAGTGACTGGATCAACGTATACTCTTAATGCTCTACAGCCTTGCAAAACTTGATGTTCACCTTTTGAACTTTCTTTAAACAAACACAAAAACAAGAGAAAACAAAACAAAAAAAATCTTTTTTAGGTGGACTTGGTGGTATGTGTAATACTAGCTACTAGGAGGTTGAGATGGGAAAATCACAAGTTCAAGGCCAGCCTCAGCAATGTAGGGAGACCCTCTATCAAAATAAAACTTTGAAAATTGGCTGGAGATGTAGCTCAATGGTTTAGAACTTGCCTGGTATATGCGTAAGACCTTGGGTTCTATTCCCAATACCACACAAAACAAAACAATCCACAACACACACATACTTTTTTTTATTACACAAAGTTTTAAACATGGTGAAATATCATATAATGAGTCTTAATGAACTGATTATACAGCTTCAACAGGTATCAAGTTATGATCAATCTTATTTTAGGAATACACCAACCCTCTACATCTTTCTCATGATTACTATGAGATATTTTGAGACAACTCACTGACAGCACATTATTGCATCTGGAACTCATTTAGTCAATATCTCTAAAGCATAAAGATTTTTTAAAAAAAGTAAATACAAAATCATCATTATGTCTAAAAATTTAGCAATAATTTCTTAATATTATGTTCAAAATTCTCAATTATATTATATACCTTTATGGTTTGTTTTTCTGTACCAAGATGCAAATAATATCCAAATATTGCAGTTGATTGGTATATTTTAAGCTTTTTGATCTATGTCTTCCCTTACCTACTTATTTATTTTTATAATTTATGTTTCGAAGAAACATTTATTTGTCTTGTAGTGTTTTCTATAGTCTGGATTCATTGAATATTTCTCAGTCCAATAGTGCTTCTATATGAAAATATTTGAGGCTGAGTAATTTATAACAATGGAAATTTGTTTCTCACAGTCACAGAGGCTAGAAAATCAAAGATAAAGGCACCCACAGATCTGGTGTCTGGTGAGGGTTGCTCTCTGCTTCCAAGATGGTCCCTTGAATGTTATTCCCTTGTTGCGGGAGGGAGAGAAGGCAAAAGGAAAGGGAGGCTTGCAAGTTCCCCTTTTATAAGGGTTCTAATCCTATTCATGAGCCTCATGACTTTTTCTCATGACTTTCCCAAAGGATCCACCTCTTAAAACTGTTGCATTGGGGATTAAGTATCAACATGAATTTTGGAAGGGGACACATTCAAACCACAGGTATCCTAGGGTGATATTTAACAATTTCTAATATTTCATGTGTTACAGTGTGTGCTGTGTTAATTATGTTTTCTTGTTTTCCACATTAATGATGCTCTAACATTCCTGGCTTCACAGACTGGGAGACACTGTCCCTCCTAGAGCTAGACAATTCTTCAAGATAGTAAAATACTTGTCCAGAACTCTACCTTTCAGATGTAAAGTAACCTAGAATACACAGGCTGACTCTTACACTCCAAGAAGCAATATTCTTCTATCTTAATTACCCAGGGCAAACATTGTTCTAATTACTCAATCCTCAACTGTTCTGCTTTGTCTGTCTTGGAAAACACAATAAAAGTTGAAAAGGAACTATTCTGTCCCCTCATTTCTTCTGCTTCTTAACCAAACCTAGTTCTCCATATGGCTCTGAATGACAAGTAATAAAAATCTTTTTTTCAATGATGCTAGTCTCTGTACTATCACTCACTCTATAAATTAAAATTCCACAGGTACATATTGTATATCTTTTAGAAAGGCATAATGTCATTCATCACCTTCCCTGATGCTAGGAATTGCTGCTTAGATTAATTCATTTAGGGTGGCAAAAACGGTGATATTTTACTTCTGTCATTTTCCTTCATTTTTTAGCTAGAAACCTTTTATGAAAAGAAATTCTCAAACTCCCTTGAGATATAGTTCTTATTAGAAATTCAAAATAAATACTTGATTCTTTACATTTATTTTCTAGTTACCAAAATGAGTTGGTTCTCTCACATCCTTTGACAGTGGTCGTCGAGGTTTGTTGCAGTGGTTATGTTGTGTCCTGTGATTATGATCTCAAGAATATATGCGTCTGTATCTCCATCTATTTGTGCTACTATTTGATGATCAGACTATCTCTGGGCTGTAGGAGGTTTTCAGAATTAGCTCCTAAAACTTTTCCTCATGATCATGGTCATGGTCCCCTTCCTTAGAGGCATGATGATATTTCTGACAGTCTTTCTTAAAAATTTATTTTAATTTTTTAATTTGTTTTAATTAGTTACACATGGCAGTGCAATGATCTTGACATATCATACTATGACAGTCTTTTGAATATATTTCTCCAGATCTACAATCAGATGATTTCTAAGAAGTTCTGATTCCTTTCAGTAGGAAATGGTATTTGGAAACCACAGTTAGAACTCTGGGGTGCCTGTGTGGACACAGGCATTGACTTTTCATTTGTTTTAGTATCTTATCATCTTAAAATCATGACATTTTTAGGACACGTTCTTTTTCTTCTTGAAGATTCTCTTTAATAGAATTGAACTTTTAGGCATTATGTATAAATTTGAGGATCAGTTTATCATTTCATAAAACCACTGAAAAACTTTTAAAAAATATTACTGACTTTATAAGTAAATTTGGAATAAATGACATCTTTGTTGATACATCTTCCTATTCATGAATATGGTATATTGTTCCTAGTACCTAGGTACTTTTTATATCTTTCAGAAACTTTTTATATTGTATAGGGAATTCTTATATTTTCTGATATTTACAAAGCTATTGTGGGTATTGCTAATTTTTTCTATTACATATGTATGATTTGTACATTTTTCTGTATATATACATTATACTTTATTAAAATAAGTGAGTTTCAAAGGAAAGAAAAATCTGGTAATATCCCTGAGAATATATGAATAAGAAATATTAGAGTAAAATTTAGTCAGATTATTACTTCTTGAAGTAATAAAGCAGAAAAAAAACATTTTGATATGAGATTGTCCAGAGTGTGCAATGTTAGTGGATAAAATATGATGCACTTATGATGAAGGAATAAAATCAGATTGTATAGGAAGCAAAGACCATTCAGCAGAGCCTTTCAGCTTTTAAAGAAAGTTTATAGAACTGTTTATTCTTCATCCCACACTTCCTGTGGAGGTTCTCAGAACTGATTTCCTCAAAGTAACATTTGACTAGTGGCATTGCTCAGCCTTTTGATATTTTCCTACCTTTGACAGAGCTAGGACACAGAGAAATGTTTCTCCACTACATGAAATAAAAGAGGAGTGCATAGTAATGGGTGTTGAGGGGATCATGGGGCTAGGAGTTTTGGGGACAGCTGGGGGGCAGGAAGATGCAATCACTACTAGAGATGTGAAGCTCTCATGATTGGATCTTCTGAGCTTTCAGCAGAAACTAGAAATTCAGACGTTTGTGAGCTCTTTCAGGTTGTAAGTTATGGCAATTAATTCAAATGCTTTAAGAACATTGAATAAAATATAGACATAGGCTGTTTATATCTCATTATGATCCCTGGATTAGAGGTTTTCTAAATAATATAATAATTAAAAATAATAATAATTGTGTAGTTGCAGTCAATTTGGAAGTAAAGCCTCTTTGGAAATATTTTTTCAATCCACAAACCCCCTTTCCTACTTCTCTAGTAAACCTTATATATACTCTTCAGTTGGGTCATCTGTCATTTCATTGAGGATCTTTGTCATTGCTCAGGATGAGAATGTGCTGCTTTCCCTAAGTTGTGTTGGGATAGAAAAAAGGTAGATGATCATATATACACAGACCTTGAGGTAGGAAAGAAATTTTGGAAGAAATTCGTTCTTACCTGGACTAAGGAGATAAGGAAGTTAATTCTCACAGAAGTCAAGTGACTTGTTCAGGCACATTTTGAATTAGAAGCATCGGCTCATTTTTAAGGTTTGTTATTAATTTTCAAGTCCTGGGCTCCAAGTGTACAGTTAGCCAAGCTAGTCATAAGACTGCATGAATATCCACAACCCGAGGAAATGATAGGTTTTTCACAGTGCATAATTAGGGTTAAATTATGTTTAATTATTTATAATCACCTAACTAGAGATTGAATATACTATATTCTCTTCACCATGTTTGAGTACAATTGGGAAAGGTTAGTGAAGTCAGTAATTGAGAAAGTATGCAGAGCCTTGTATATGTCCTAATTACACTATGGTTTTCTGCTGTTTCCAACACTGCTGATGGGGTTTGCATAAGAGATCATTAAGTGATGTTAAAGTTCTTAAACAGTCAGTATAAAGAATAGCAAAAGGTAAACTTATTTATAACCAAAATAATTGTTATCTAAATTCTTATGCATCTACTATCAGATAAATAATGATAGTAGTATATGCTATTATTTACTGTTTTGCCATGTATCAGAAGTGATGCTAAGTACTTTGCAAATTATCTTACTTTATGAGCCTATCACATACTAGTATTCCTATTTTGCAGATGGAGAACCTTAAAGGATTAAGTGACCTTGATTTTTTATCTGACCTTGAATTTTACATAAGCCTCTGATTTTGAGCCTATGCTATTTTATCTTAACTGTGCAGCCTATTTAAATAGATTATTCAAATTATATTACCCCTATCTAAGATTCTAACAAAGATCATTCAGCAGAGCCTTTTTTGGGGCATAAAGAGTACTTACCAGAACTGTTTATTCATCATACCAAACTTCCCTTGGAAGTTCTGGGACATGATTTCCTCAAAGCAACATCTGACTTGTGGCATTGCTCAAACTTTTGGCTTGTATTTCATTCTTACAACACACTCCATAAAATGTAGTTTGAAGTGAGACCCCAAAGAAAATGAAAATACTCAAGGAAACAAAGCTGTCAAAATGATCAAATTTTATAAGAAACTTTTGTGAGCATCACAGTGTAGATTATCTGACAATGTGTCATAAATTTAATCCCAATTAAACATATGATGTAAAATAGTTGCCTATTAAACATGAACATGTTGTAAGATATTTTAAAATCCCAAGTTTAAACATGTTGCTTAATAAGAAAGAGCTGTTGTATGATTTCAAACAGAATAATACAGTATTTTTTGAGAAAGCATAGCTTTGCCTGACTTTCTCTAAAAAATAATATTAATCTATGAGTGATTAGGTATAGGATAAAAATTGTTTCCTGTTGTCTCAGATTATTCTTAGAAGTTTAAGTAAAGGTAATTAATTGTGGCTTACTCTCTGAGTCAGTAGAGCAGATTGCTAGACAGGGATCAAACTAGGAAACTCTTTGATTAATAGACTTACTTAAACCTTACCTGGTCACAGGTATTTGTTAACTTCCATATTGAAGAGTATGCTTTAATGGCTTAAATATGAAAGGAAAAGTGTTATGTATTTTTGGCCTCAATTTTTTAAAAAGACAATTGCATCCTCCAGATAATGCATACTCTTGATAATGACATTTAGTTTCCATTTTGCAATACCCTGACAATTCCAGATTACATTAATTCCAACTGCTTCACTCATTTTTACTTTCCCTAGTCATGAAGGCATTTGAATTTGCAACTGTGTATGTAAGAATGAAATAATGGTTGTTTTTGCTTTTGCTTTTGTGGTTGATGCTGGGGATTGCACTCAGGCCCTTGCACATGCTGGGCAAGAGCTCTACCTTGGAGCTACAACCCCATCCCTAATATTAGATTTTATTGAAGCAGATTGATTGGGACATAGTGTGGCACACAGGAGGAAAAACTTCTTGATAAATTTTGGAAGAGAGGCTTCACTAAATACACAGAACTTGAATTGATTTAAAAGGTGAGTAGATATTCTTTAGGTGTTATAGGGTGGGAGAAAATAGTGGGAATGGGAAGCATAATATCAGAGGAGAATTCAAAGGTAAGAAGGGAAACTCACTTAGGGAGGAAGGTAAAGACCAAACTATGGAGAACATTAAATAAAATGATATTGAATATTAATAGCTATAGTATTATCTTTGAGTCCCCGAAATAATGCAACACTAATTTCTACTCCAAATATGTATATAATCAGCTATGGTATAGAATTGTGGCTTAGGGAGTAAGAGATGGGCTGTTTACAATCTGATATTAAATAGTTACACTTAAGATGAAAAATGAAAAGTAGCATGAAGAATTCTAGAGTAATAAAGTGTTTTATCTTGACTGCACATATTAGGCCATTTTCTATTGCTATAACAAAATACCAGAGACTTGATATTTTATAAAGAAAACAGATTCATTTAACTCACAGTTTTAGAGGCTTAAAGCCCATGATTGGGTGGACCTATTTTTTGATATTTGGTGAAGGTCTAAGGGTAGATGGAATCATGGCAGAAATGCATACAGAAGAAATCACATGGTAAGACAGGAAACCAGTGAGCAAGATGCTAGACCTGCTCTGTTCTAACAACCCACTCTCTTGAGAACTAACTCACTGCACAGAACTACATTTAATTCCTTATAAGGACAAGCCCTCAATGTCCCAATCACCTTCTACTACGTTCCACCAGCTCCCAACATCACCACAACTGAGAATTAAGTTTCCAACACATGAATCTTTGGAGGACACATTCAAATAATATCCAAACCATAGAAATGGGAGTTCACTAAGAGCCATAAGCCAAAACTGACCAGATTGTGCATTCAAAAAGTTAGAAAACAGCAAATATCGTCATATAACCAAGATTACAATAATGAAGCTTTAATTAAAACTTTAAGTGGAAATGTTTCTGGGCTAGATGAAATTTGTATTTTTTTGTAGCATTAGGTTATGTTTATTGCTTTTTTTTTTTGGCCAAATATTTTTTTCTCTCCTCAATTTAAGCAGTTATTTCCAGAAAAATATTTCCATGAGAAAGCAATCTATTTTCAGTTCTGATTTGTGTACGGATGACATTTAGTAAGCATATGACCAATTCTCATATGCCAATCTTCTTCCCAGAGCTGCTAGACAACATAGATTTCAAGTAATTTAAAAATAAATGTCAAACATTCTGAGAACTCCTTTCTTTCTTTTCTTTCCCTATTTCTTTCTTCTTTCTTTTCTCTCCCCTTCCTTCCTTTCTTTCTTTCTTCCTTTTTTTCTTTCACCAGGGTTTGAACTCAGGAGTGCTTTACCAGGTGCCCCCTTTTGTTGAGACACAGTCTCTCTAAGATGCCCAGGCTGGCCTCAAACATGCTAAGGCTGGTATTCAACTTGTGATTCTCCTGCCCAAGCCTCCTAAATCACTGGGATTGCAGATGCACACCACCTCAACCAGTCTGAGAACTCTTAAGAAGAGGAATGTATATATAAATAAGGGCCACATAGGTATTTCCAGATGATTGGGTTGAGCATTTTCCCCAGTATGCTGTGCCAAGTAGCTCATTTGAATTACTCTGTTATAGTTTCAGTGGTTGAGAACTGTCTGTCAGCTTTTTATTGTTTTGACAAAAATCCCCGACAAAAACATCCTAGAGGAGAAAAAGTTTATTTTCAGCTCATGGTTTCAGAGGTTCAGTCTATGTTGGCTGACTGTTGCTCTGGGCCTATGGTGAAGCAGAACATCATAGCTAAAGAGTATGGTGGAGGAAAGTTGTCTGGCTCATAGCAACTGGAAAGTAGTGAAACACACACACACACACACACACACACAGAGGGAGATGGAATCCAGGGACAAGATATAGTCCAAGGCCATACCCCACTTGTCTATAATTACCATCTAGTAGTTTAATTGAAATTATTAATATTTTAAATGTATTAATTCACTAATGAGGTTATAGTTCTCATAATCTAATAATTTCACTTCTAAACATTCCACCATTACCTAACACGAGCGTTTAAAGGGACACCTCATATCCAAACAATAATAAGAACTCAGGTTCTATAGTTAGACAGATCTGAGTTTGAATCTAAAATCTACCATTTAGTAAGTGTGTGATATTAAGCATCCTATGCAGCTCCTCCTGTTAGTTTCCTATTGCTGATATTATAGCAAATCATGGCAAGCTTAGCGATTTCAAACAACACAAATTTATTATCTTATAGTTCAGGAGACTAGAAGCCCTAAAATGAGGAAATAAAGCTGTGTGTCCTTTGGAGGATCTAGAGTAGGATCTATTTCCTTGCCTTTCCAGTTTCTGAAGCTCTGATACATTCCTTGGCTCATGGTCCCTTCTGCCACCTTCAAAGCCAGCAGTGGCTAAATGAGTCTTTCTCAAGCTGCATCACTCTGATAATCCTCTTCTATGTCAAATCTCTCCCTACATCCCTCTTGTAAGGATTCTTCTGGTTACATGGGGTCCATACAATTATCTAGCATAATCTCCCCATTGCAAGATTTTTACCTAGTCACAACTACTAAGTATAAAATCACATATTCATAGATTCTGGAAATTTGAGTACCAATACCTTTGGGGGGATTACCACATTTCTCATCAATAAAATGCTCACCTTATACAATTATTGTAATAATTAAATAAGCTGAATAGTGTAGAATACTTGGAACATGCAATAAAGTTGGTTAAAATTTTATTTAAGCTGGATGTCATGCCATACACACAGTTATTCAGTTACACAGTGTCTGGGGCAATAGGGAACTTGAGTCCAGGGGTTGGTGGCCAACCTGGGAATCACAGTGAGACTTGATCCGAAAAGAAAAAAAAAATGTTTGAAATTGTTGCAAAATATACATAACATAAAATTTACTATCTTAATGTTTTTAAATGTATAACCCAGTAGTGTTAAGTACATTCACACTGAGGAGAAAATGTTTATTTTCAGCTCGTGGTTTCAGAGGTTCAGTAATCTGTAATCTGTCAAATTCTTTTCATCTTGCAAAATTGAAATTCTATACCCAATAAACCAATTCCCATTTCCTTCTCTCCCCAGCTGCTGGAAGCTACCCTTCTTTTTGGTGAATTTGACTACAGTGGCTACCACACATAAGCAGAATCGTACATTATTTATCTTTTTGTTACTCATTTATTTCCCATATCTAAGATTCTCAAGGTTCATCCTTATTATTGCACATATCAAAATTTTCTTTATTTTAAGGCTAAGTTGTGCATATACTACATCATATTTTTCTATTCATCCATCAATGAACAATGGCTGCTTCTGCTTGTTGGCTATTGGGATGGTGCTGAGGTGAACATGATGGTTATACAGATAGCTCTTTGAGACCCTGCTTTTCATTCTTTTGGGTATATGCCAATGCATGAATTTTCTGGACAATATTGTAATTCTAATTAATGGGTTTTTTTGAGAAAATGTCATACTATCTTCCATAGGGGAATCAGCATTTCACATTCCTACCAATAGTGCACATTTTTTCCATATTATTAACAATACTCATTAAGTTTCATTTAGTACTAAGAATTCTAATGGTTGTGAGATGATATTTCATTGGGTAAAGTTAGGTTTGAGGATTAATAATGACAAACTCAATGTGGTCAATTCATCTCTGCCTTCCTGAGGAATAACAGTATAAATGTAGTCAAGTTGTTCTGTCTCTTAGAAACTTAGATTCCTAAATTGAAAATTAGGAAAGTGATATTTAATTTGCAAGATTATGATAAGAACTAGAAATGAGAAATAATGTATGAAGTTATCTAGTACTAGAAAATCAATAAGATCTGTAAGAACTGTGGTAAACTTATTAGTCAGGGTTCTCTAGAGAAAGAAAAACAATAGAATAAATATGTCCCAAATGAGATTTATTATAAAGTCTGACTCATGTGATTAGGGAGGCTGAGAAGTCCCACACTTGAAATCTACAAGCTGGAGGTCTGGGAAAGCCTGTGGTGTAGATTTCAGCTCAAGCTTGAAGACCTGAGAACCAGGAGGACCGAGGACAAAAGCAGAACAATGTCTTTGCTGAAGCAGTTAGGCAGAGAGAAGATCCAACCTTCCTCTGCCTTGCACAATTCAGACCCTTAATGGATTGGATGTTGCCACCCACAGGGAGGAGAGCCATCTGCTTACTCAGCTCACCAATTCCAGTGCTAATGCCTTCCAGATATGCCCTCACAGACACACCCCAAAATAATGTTAGGTTAGATATCTGGGCATCCATGGCCCAGTCAACTTGAAACGTCCAATTAACCATCACAACCACCATCCATGTGAGGATGTTTTCAGAGAAGAATGTGGAGAAACTCTTCTTTGGTCAGAGATGAAAGAAATTGAACTGACCACTCTGAAGGTCTGTTTTTGTGGATGAGATTCTACTAGCTCGATTGTGTCTCCTTGATTTTTCTTTCTTTAACATTTGATAAGGAAGTTCAGGATATGCTTTCTTTCTCCTCATTCCTTTGAATCATGCTGAAAATTTGAATTCTTTTACTTTGTGCCAAATAGCATATTCCTTATGTGAAATTCATTCAGTGCATACTAGAGTGTACTAAACACACATAATTAGTCTTACTAAAAGCTAGAAAGTTAGCTGTCTCTGTCTCTATTTAACATGACATGTGATAAGCATATTGTAAATCCAAACTGAGCTCCCAGTGTACCAAGCTGGTATTAAAAGTAGATCCACCGTGTAATGCTCCAGTGTGACTTTCATGAGCCAACAAAAGAAAACTCACCCTGAGAGAGATTGTTATCTTTGGTACAGAAGTGTGAATGACTGAAATGCAAATATGCATGTATTTAAATTCTAGAGAAAGCCTTTGTTGGGTTTCTGTTTTCCCTTTGATGACACATATAAGTTTATACACGAAGACATATTGCTTGGGTTCAAACACTGACCTTTTTACTTACTAGGTTACTTACCCTCTCTGCCTTCAATTTTCTTATACATAAAGTGGAGTTTAAATAATATGCACCACATAGTATTTCAAAAGTTGACTTGTAAAATAAATTAAATGCATTAATACATGTATAACTCTTTGAAAAGTGCTTGGCACGTATAGGGACTATATCACTGTTGATATTGCTGTAGGCTTTTTAAAAATGACAGTATAACTTGTCACTTCATCTACAAGGTTATTCACATGTCCCATGATGAATTTAGATAAGCTGGGCACCAAGTTTATTCTACCGTTTATTTAGGCTTGAAGGCAGTGCTGTATTTTCAGAATATGAGAGTTACGAGTTTTCTAATTACATATGGTGTATAATCCCAGAGAGAAACCAAAAAGATAGACAATTTTACAAATAAAATATTAGTGATACTTTCATGAGTTTTAATGAAATGATGGGCAAAAAATAGCTGAATAGTAGCCACTGAACAGCCTGTGTAGCATAAACGTGAGCATGTGGCAGTATTTGGGTTAAAAGACATAAAGTGGCCCATCACTTCTTAATCCTCTGTCCTAATCATATCCCTCATGCATTGTGCTGTATAATCCATCTCTCTCACCATAATGCAGAAAGTTTGCACTGGCAGGGTTATCTATGACCCTTGGCATTTTGCATTACAATAGATTAGTACCATGTTTAATATTTATGCAGTAAAAAGCAGCATCCTTAAGTGGTACAAATTGTCCACTTGGCATAAAACAATGCCAGATGATGAATAAAAGATTTATTTTGCAAATATTATTTCTTTATTCCTGAGTTTCTGCCGGAATTAGTCTTTTAAAATGTAAAATGTGTGCAGTGGTTTCAAAATGTAATCTGCGAAGAATGTACTGGACAGCTGCTCTACTGGGGGGAATTTAGCACATTGCTTGTCCATGTGTTCTAAATCCAGATTTCTTTTCTTTTCTTTTCTTTTCTTTTAGTTGTAGATAGACACAGTAGCTTTATCTTATTTGTTTATTTTTTGGGAAGGTGCTGAGGATCAAACACAGTGCCTCACGTGTGCTAGGCAAGTACTCTATCACTAAACTACAACCTCAATCACTGAATCCAGATGTCCAAGTCACTGTGACTGTGGCTCCCAGCTGGCCAGCCTTGGTGGTTCCCTCTTCCAACCTCATTGTTTAAAGATGTGAAGACTGGGTTCGAGAGAGGTAGTACTTGGCCTGGGTTGCACCACTTTTTAAAGACAGAAGCTAGATGAGAATACTGGTGTCCATTTCTTTCCACAACATTAACTTTTATTTTTCCTTTCTAATTTTTACGAACTCGTGGAAGTCAAAAGAATTGCTGTATTCACATCACTTTTTAAGCCCACATCCAGACTACAATCTATAAACACATTTACTTAAACATGATCACAGTTTTCTACCAAGCTCTGGGCCTCTCTTCTGTGCTATTTTACTTGCCAGCAAGTCTGTCATAACATATGATTTCTCTCAAGGGTTCCCGAAAGAGGTGATTTTGGGAGCCAACTGACAGAGGGCCAGAGCCCTGAGGCCATCAGCTAATATCCATACATATTTACACGTTATATGCTTTTATTAAAATGAGTGTTTCAGGCACAGCCCAACTATCAGTTTTTCCCACTGACCTCATTTAGAAGGAAGAGAAAATAAATTGTTGAAAAAAATTCAGCACTGTGGAAAAGGGCTCAGGAACAGCTTCAACTTCCCCAGACAGCCCATGCTCCACCTTTCTACACACAACCCCCCTGGCATATAGGAGAAGGTAGCCACAGGACATTTAGTATGGAAAAGTTGTCAGTTTTCATGTCCTGTGATCCTGTTATGGTAGCCACAGTTGAGGCTCATGGATCTGCCAACTAATCAGAAGCCAACTAATCAGACCCAATCATATTACTTTTCTCATAAAGATTTCTGAAAAAGAAGAGAGAGAGAGAGAGAGAGAGAGAGAGAGAGAGAGAGAGAGAGAAGAGAAGAGAAGAGAAGAGAAGAGAAGAGAAGAGAAGAGAAGAGAAGAGAAGAGAAGAGAAGAGAAGAGAAGAGAAGAGAAGAGAAGAGTTGGGAGCTGTGGTAAATCCTGGGGATGGCTGAATCACCAAGACAGAAGCAAAGGACTCATCCTTCTTGGAGAACAATAAGTTATCTGGGTCATTTAAACTATAGGATTGTTAAAGCAGTAAATATTTATAGTGTACTGTGCACTGTATGAGCTGCTTGTGACAAAGTATGTAAAATAAATGAAGCCCTAACTTTGTATAGTTTCATTTTAGTGGGAAATTAAACTGATAATAAGCTAGTAATGGGATAGATAAATAGTAGGTTTGAAGATGATAAGTGTTCTATGGATTATAAAAAAATGGGTACAGCTTGGTAATGGGGATCAACCAAACTGATGATGATGGTACATGGGACTGTTTTACTAAGAAGACATTTGAACCAACACTTGCAGGAAGTGAGGTATATAGATAACCAATGGACAATGACTCAGGGTTCCAGTTCATTCTGGGGCTTCCTATATTGATTTAGATTAAAGGGAGGCAGGCTTGAAAGCTACCTGTGGCACCAATCTACAAAGATAGAACTGGAAATGTAGCAAGGTACACTTGCCAGAACTTCTCTGAGAAACAGTATTACAGGTGGTAGAAAGAAATTCTTGAAAAATGTGTTTACAGAAGTGAGACCAGCTTCAAGAAATATATCATGTCTCTTAGCCTTAACTAAGTTCTTAAACTTCTAAGAAGGATAAATAAGTTCCTTTATCTGTAGGTTTTTATTTGGAGGAATGTTTCATTCATTGGGTGACTCTGACATTCAGAGTTGAATTTCTTTTGCTATTTTCCCAAGTAATTTTTAGCATCTCTTTTAATATTGGAGAATATTGGGCTGCATGGGTGACGTTATTAGACTATACATGTGTGTCGGGGGCTGTGTTGCCACACCTCAGATTCTCTTGGTTTGCTTTCACTAGCTCTCTGAACCTATCCCCAGTTGCTTCATTTTGCTCCTAGCAACTGACACAACTTCCCTTGGACATTGGAGCTGGGAGCTGCCTTCCCTGCATAGCAGAGACTGAAATACAACAGTTTCCTTCCCAACTGTCCCTATCCTGTCTCCTGAGTATGCTTTAGACGATGCTTGATAGGGGTAGGAACACAAGCCCTCGACCTGAGGCAACTGACCTAGAGATGAAGCTGAAATCACACTTTCTCTTAGCATCTTCCCCTTCCCTCTTCTGCTTTTCCACTCTAATCCTGCTCTCTCCTAAATCACTGTAGCTCAGTCTTTGCTCAGATTTGTGTTTGGGATAAACCCATACTATGATAACAAGGTGCCCACACTATTAGTCAAGTTATAGCTGCATAGTTCAGTTTTAGGAGTGCTAAGAAGTGTAAGCTGCTGAGATGCTGCTGGTTCTTCCTCTTTGCCCTGTTTGTCTAAACCATTTCCTTGAAACTGGGATGATCCTAACAAAGCCCAAATCCAAAGCACAAAGCACAGACAATGCTGGAGATCCCAGATCCTTAGATGTCCATGAGGAGCCAAAGTGTAGTAATTCTTTAATTGTACTGAGATAATCTTGCTTTTTTAAATTATTTTTTACAATTTAAAAAATATTTTTTTATTTGTTCTTTTTAGATATACATGAGAGTAAAGTATATTTTTATATATTATACAAACATGGAGTATAACTTATTCTAATTAGTATTCCATTCATGTGGTTGTACATTATGTGGGGTTTCACTGGTCATATATTCATATATGAACATAGGAAAGTTATGTCCAATTCATTCTACTATCTTTCCTGTTCCCATCTCCCCTCCCTTCCACTTTGTCTAATCCAATAAACTTCTATTCTTCCATACCCACCATTATTGTGTGTTAGCATCTGCATATTAGAGAGAACATTCTGCCTTTGTTATTTTAGGTTGGCTTATTTCACTTAGTATGATAGTCTCCAGATCCCTCCATTTACTGACAAATGCCATAATTTTGCCACAATATTGGATTGTGTATAAGTACCACATTTTCCTTATTCATTCATCTGTTGAAGGGTACCTAGGTTGGTTCCATAGCTTAGCTATTATGAATTGAGCTGCTATAAACGTTAAGTGTGGCCCTTTCACTATAGTATGCTGATTTTAAGTCCTTTGGGTATAAGCCAAGGAGTGGGATAACTGGGTCAAATAGTGGTTTCATTCCAGGTGTTCTGAGGAATCTCCATACTGCTTTCCAGAGTGGTTGTACCAATTTGCAATCCCACCAGAAATGTATGAATGCACCTTTTTTCCCACATTCTCGCCAACATTTATTGTGACTTGTATTCTTGATAACTGTCATTCTGACTGGAGTGATGTGAGATTTCAATGTAATTTTAATTTGCATTTCTCTAATTGCTAGAGATGTTGTACATTTTTTCATATATTTGTTGACTGATCGTATATTTTCTTCTGTGAAGTTCCTGTTCAGTTCCTTTGCACATTTATTGATTGAGTTATTTGTTTTTTTGGTGTTAATTTTTTAAAAATTCTGTAAATATCCTGGAGATCAATGCTCTGAGGTGCAGGTGGCAAGGATTTTCTCCCTTTCTCTAGGCTCTCTGTGCTGAGATAATCTATCATATTTACAGGACATGATACATTTACATTTTCAAACATATAAAATCACATTTAACCACTTAATACTGTTGATACTAAATTCCTTTATCAAATATTTTTTGAAAATTGTTGTTTCCTGAGCATTTAGTCATTAATCACCAGCATGATCAATGAAGTTTCTCAAAACATTTTAAACAACTAAAATATTGGTTTTGTTGCATACATCAAATGTTTAAAAATCAGACAGATAAACAAATCAATTTATACATAAATTTATTCTCAAACACTAACAACACAGATTTAAAACCATCATTCCCTTTATTTTCCACCCCTATGCTGGTTTCTCTATCATCTTGGGATTTAAATATACTGATTTTGCTGTTGTCCAAATGTTTCAATAATATAACCTTCTTAGAGTTGCACATATACTACCAGATTCCCACCCTCCCCAACAAAAAGCCTAATACACACAAAAACAAGAATACCTCTTCTGACCACGAAGCCACAAGATCTCCATGATCAATGGGCTGATTTCTTGTTAGGACAATGGAACTTGGATGTCCCTTCCCCACTGACACACACAGGTCATTTAGCTGGACATCCTTTTAAATTAAATTAAATTTTACTGGTTTGGTCAAAGGACTGTAAATTATACATCTAAATGGGTCTTAGTTTTTCATGTATTCACTATGTCGATTTATGGAACCACCTTAACCATTAAGAAATAGAATGTTCCTATCAGTTCCCAAATTCCCCTGTGTATGCTGCCAGTTACCCATCCCCAACACACACAAAACACACTGAATCCCAAGAAATTATTGATTTGCTTTCAGTCACTATTGATTAATTTTCTTCTTTCTGTAATTTCACTTAAATGGAATATTTTGTGTTTGACTCCTTTCAATTACATGGTGTTTTTGTGGTTCATCCAAGGTGTTGCAAGTACCAGTTATTTGTTCCTTTAAATAGTATTATAATATTTTAGTATCTGAACACTCCATAGTTTATCTATTCATCCATTGATGACTATATGGGTTAATAATAGTATTTTTTATGAATAAGCTGCTACAAACAGTTGCATATATGTCTTTACGAGAACAGTTTTCAATATGTTTGAGTAAATATCTCTGAGTGAAACCAAGTAAATATCTGAATGGAATTGCTGGGTAGTATGGTGAATGTATATTTTGATCTTACCAGTTTTACATTTGCATCAACAAGTTATGGTAGTTCCAGTTTCTCCATATTATCACTAATGTTTTCAGATTTTAAAAAAAAGTTATCCCTTTTAGTGAATGTAAAGTGGCATCTCATGCAGTCTTAATTTATATTTTTCTGATGATTAGTAATTTTGAACATACTCTCACGTATTTGTTTGCCATATATGTGTGTACATATATTTATATATTTGTGTAAAATGTCTGTTCAAATCTTCTGCCTACTTTAAAAAAATCAAACTGTATGTCTTTAGTTTCTTTGTCAATAACAAGATATTTATGGATTTCTTTTAAATTTCTTTATATTGAGCAACATATAAGCCTCATACTATCTTGATTAGAATAGTACAGTAATTCTTGAAATCAGATATTAGTAAGTTCTCTAACTTGGTTTGACTTTTTCAATACTGCCTTAATTATTCTATGTCTCTTAAGATTCTATTTATATGTTATGAGGTCACATCACGGCAACTATAATTCGTCAGACTTTCTCTGACTTGTCATTTTATTAATACTTCTCTTAAGTATGTGATTTTATTGAACACAGAGTTTTTTTTCTACTTAGCAAGTATCTAATTAGTTGTATTCCAATTAATTCTTCTAACTGTTTTGTCTTATAGTGTGGAAGATGCTCCTTTTTATAAATATGTATAAAAAAGTATTACATGAACTTCAGTAAAACTCATGACTATTAAAATCCTTACAAATTTTATTTTACCACAAAAGCCCATTATTATCAGCCATATTATTCAGGACACCAAATATTAATATAGTGGCTATTTCTTTTATTCCAGGAGAATGCAAACTGTACTGAAATTTTCATGTATTTAAAAAGTTCTCACTTATTTTATATAAGGAAGATCGCAACTTAATCCTATAAAAAGGTAAATCTTCCGGATATTTCTGGACTATAGAACACCCTTCTTTGACAATAACCATACAGACACCCAGCAAGGATTCTAGATTAATATTTTATAAAGTAAATATAGGAGAGGTTTTAAATATGTAGTGTTATGTTCATAGGGGATTTAGTTTCTTTCTTTTTTTTCTTCCTTTTTTTTCGTGTGTGTGTGTGTGTGTGTGTGTGTGTGTGTGTGCATGCATGCATGATGCTGAGGATTGAATGCAGGGCTTTAAGCATGCCAAGGAAGTCTTCTTCCACTGAGTTACATCCCTGGCATGAAATTTTTCTTTCTTATCTGCCTCTTCATGCTTCAGAGTTACCAGTGAAATAGGCTTAACCATAAATTGCTATATGTTATATATTCCACATATCCACATCTATACTTAACACAATGATGAAGTAACAGATTTACTTTTTACATATAAATTGATAGCTGTATTTGCTTTGATTACAGATTAGAATGTAAGTCATTACAAATATGCCTGTGGCTAATGGGGAAGAACGTATGTCCAATCATCCAGTTGGCCTACACCAAAAAGCCTCCTTTGGAGTTCATGAACTCAGCCATATCATTCAGGACACCATATGATCCAGCAGTGTTTCAGTAAGAGCCCTTTTGTGGCAAGAAGCAGAAACTCACCTAATTTAACTCAAGAATTGAATTAAAAAGACACATCAAGGTTCATAGAAATCCCAAAACTGGACCCACTATGTAATCAGGCGCTGGGACCTAAAATTGTGAATCTGCTAGGAATCAAAGACTTCTCTTTCTCTCTTTCTCTCTCCCTGGGACCTGTAGGGTTATGGGTCTCTGCAACTCTCTTTGTTTATGGCCTATATTCATCTTTCCCTGCCTTTTATTCAGCTTGTACACAGTTGGAGGGTTTATCTAGCCCTTATTTCATCATGAAATCCTACATTTCTAATCCCATCTGCTACCTAGACAAGTGCCTCTGTCTCCAGATTTCTAGGGAATATTAACCCCACTTATCATTTTTGGCCAAGTCTCCCAAGGCTTAAGTATTGAATCATATCAATCATTTGGAAGCATTACCTTTGGATCAATTGTTACATTGTATCCAATGAGCTGTGGTCTCTATCAAGCCATCATCTATACAGGACATGGTTATTCAGGCCATGAGGTCAGTTGTACAGTCAATGTTAAATATTTATTGAATGAGTAAATGAATAATGAATTGGTGTGGTATCTGGGAAAAAAAGAATAAAAGCAAAAGAGCTAAAGATGAAATTTGTTGAAGCTCTAGGACTAAAGGCAACATAAACAGAACAAAGGGCATTATATTATTTATATATATTTTATACTGAATATAAAGAGTTCATATTGAAAGATGTTATGCCATTTTTCACCATGTAATTATAAGCTTCAGGAGCCCTACTGCTTGAGAAGACGAGAGCAGAAGAGGAATAGTATGATTCTATAGACCTAATTTTTATATTATTTATTTCTGTTTTTAGGTGTCTACTGATTATTTTGTGAGTTTGCACTTTCAAGTCATACCATGCAGCAGAAGTTCATTCATAGATTTAATTATGTCCTGGGGGAACATCTGACATATTACAGGGATTTTTGCTTACAATTCAGTACATTTATTAATCTAAAAAAATGAAAATTAGAGATGATAATTATTTAGGTGAGCTGTTTTATTTTTTCAGGAAAAAACATTATTTTTTACTTTACAATTTTTAAAATTTGTTTTAATTGGTTATACATGATAGTAAAATACATTTATGCACTTTGATATATTATACATAAATGGGGTATAATTTCTTATTTTTCTGATTGTACATGTTGTAGAATCACATTGGTCATGCAATCATATATGTACATAAGATAATAATGTCTGTTTCATTCTACTGTCCTTCATATCCCCATATCCCCTCTCCTCCCTTCACTCCTTTCTACCTAATCTAACTATATGCTTTCCTAGTGCTCACCCCTCTTATTGTGAATTAGCATCCACATATAAGAGAAAATATTCAGCCTTTGTTTTTTTTTGGCGGGGGGGCGGGGGGTGGGTGGATTGGCTTATTTCACTTAGCATGATATCTCCAACTCCATCTGTTTACTGACAAATGCCACAATTTCATTCTTCTTTAAAGCTGAGTAATATTCCATCAAATATATATATATATATATATATATATATATATATATATATATATATACCGAATTTTCTTTATTATTGAAGGCACCTAGTTTTGTTCCATAGTGCAGCTATCGTGAATTGTGCTGCTATTGATATGGGCAAGTCACTGTAATATGGTCTTTTTAAGTCCTTTGGGTATAAACTGAGGAGTAAGATAACTGGGTCAAATGGTGATTTCATTCCACATTTTCAGAGGGATCTCCATACTGCTGTCCATAATGGTTGCACAAATTTTCAGTCCCACCAGCAATGTATAAGTGTAACATTTCCCCTACATCCTTGCCAATATTTTTGTTACTTGTAAACTTGATAATTGCCATTCTGACTAGAGATGAAATCTGTGTTGTTTTAATTTGCATTTCTCTAATTGCAAAATATATTGAACATTTTTTTCATATATTTGTTGACTGATCATAGATTTTCTTCTGTGAAGTGCCTGTTCAGTTCCTTTGCACATTTATTTGTTAGTCATTTGTTGTTTTGGTGTTGAGCTTTTTGAGTTCTTTATATATCCTGGATATTAGTGCTCTACCTGAGATGCATGTGGTAAAGACTTTCTCCTATTTTGTAGGCTTTCTCTTCAAGTTCTTGATTGTTTCCTTTGCTTCTTCAAGAAATAGTTTAGTTTGATACCATTCCATTTATTGATTCTTAATTTTTCTTCTTGCACTTTAAGAGTCTGGTTGAGGAATTCAATTCTTAAGCTGACATGATGGAGATTTGGGCCTACTTTTTCTTCTATTAGGTGTAGGGTCTCTGGTTTAATGCTTAGGTCCTTGATCCACTTTGAGTTGAGTTTTATTCACAGTCAGAGATGGGGATCTAATTTCATTTTGTTACTTATGTATTGGGAGAAAAACCATTTTAAAATGATTTACTTCTTTTGAAAAACTTTTTTTCTTAGATTTTTTTCCCCCTCTTATACTGGATCTCATATAACTGTCTGAACTTTCAGGTACATCTTTCTTATCATGTCTTCAGAGAGTTATGTTGTTTTAAATGCATAAAGTCATTTCTTGTTAGAATTTTTGTCTTTTTCCCATGATGTACTTCCATGTTAAAAATCATTTGCTTTCTGAACATAACCTGAGAATCAATTGGAATTTCAGGACAGAAAATGTATCCATTCACACCTCCCTCAGGGTTCCAAAACCCTTCTGTTTTAATCAGCTATTTCATTACTGTAACCAAAAGACCTGACAAGAACAATTTTAGCAGAAGAAAAGTTTATTTGGGATCTCATGGTTTCAGATATCTCAGTCCAGAGATGGCTGGCTCCATTTTTCTGGGCATAGGTGTAACAGAGCATCATGGTGGAAGTGTGGCAGAGGAAAGTGGCTCAGGACATGGCCAGAGAAAGAGAGATTCTTGCTCACCAAAGATAAAATATATATGCTAAAGGCATACCCTCAGTGACCCACCTCCTCCAGCCACACTTTACCAGCCCAGAGTTACCATCCAGTTAGTCCCTATCAGGGAATTATTGTGCGGATTAGTTTAAAGCTCTCATAACCCAGTCACTTCATCACTAAACTTTTTTGCAATGTCTTACACCTGACATTGGGAATAACTTATATCTACACCATAACAATTTATTTCTGAGAAGAGTTCTCTTGAGGTCTGCAATAGCCAGCCAGTAACAGCTTGGCCTTTACGACATCATACCTTGCCTTCGTTTCTGCTTGCCTCCACTTGACTTTCAAATATTTGTGCTGGACCCATTAAGTAGTGTGGACCGATTACAGGCACACAGGGTCCATAGCCATGTGTCTCAGCAATATTTATTAGATGAACTTTAACAATTAACTTTGGGAATTCATGAGCATAAACACTATCAAAAGACTCCTCTGTTGGTAACGTTAGGATGTTTCACTTGGGTATGTTTTATGTTTTTATCCTGGATTATGGAGCCTTTCAATAATCGTTAGTTCTACCCTTTCATCTTCTTCGTTGCTTTTGGGATATCTTGAACAAACATCATCTGGCCAAATAGATACCTGTGCTAGCAGCTTGGCACAGACCTGCATATCTAGCAGTACTCAGAAGAAAAGGTGTTAGTGGGGCATTTTTATTTTGTTTTTGAGTATCAGTGTTTTAAAGTATCAGAGAAATTTAACCAAAATCTTCCAGCAGCAGCTTCCAAGTCCCACTGCATGTACTCCAGTGTCCTTGCGACATTCAGAGAGTCTTCTCTTTAATTACAACCAGATGTGAAGATTGAAATATCATGGTTGATAAAGTAAGTAATGTGGCAAATAATTCAGAGAATTATAGCTCATTTTCTATGACAGGACAAAGAGAAAATCACCCGGAGAGGAAGCTCTTTTTGTTTTGCCTTGAAAATGTTCCACCATGGACATATTTCTTACTTAGTGTGTTATGGTGACCTTGCTTTTCTGCTCTCTCTTTCCCATCACATCCTTAGCCATAAATGAGAAATAGGAAACCACTACCAGGTGCCAGTGGGAATTGAATGTCAAATCCACAAAGCTGAACTTAAAAGTGTTTTAACAGGTTAAAAAATAAAGATCACAGAAACCACATGGACCACAGAAGGGGAAGAAGCCTGTTTACAAGGTCAGTTCAAAGTGCAGTCAAGAGAATGAGATGTATCTGGGACTGAACTGTGTCAAAAATAGCCAGGGATGCTCCTGAAAGTGAGATGAGGGCCTGTTGACTGTTGAAGCCAAACATGTAATTGAAAAGTTCTCACTTCCAACAGCTTTCCTAATCATCTTCTTTGTACATATATGTGGGTAGGTGGGGAGTGGGTGACTGTGTACATGGGTGTGATTGGGGTGGGGAGGGAAGGAGTATGCTTGTGTGGGGAGATGAGATGTACATATGAGTGGGGTCCATCCCACCACTGGACATAGGTGTTATTAGAGCTTTTCTCTGTTATCACTACAATGTTTTTAAAAAATGTTTCCTTTTATGTCTCCTTCAAACTTGCAGATTCCCCCCAAATTGATATTTTCTTCTATCATCAAGTCTGTGCCTTCCTCCCAAGATGCATTCAATTAAAACCTTCTTTGTCACTATCATTCATGGATGACTTATCATTATTAGATATTCTTTTGAAAGTTAGACACCATTCCCTCATGCAATAACTACGGCATATTTGTGTTGTGGATGATCTGTTTTTTGTTTTGTTTTGCTTTTAGTACCAGGGATTGAACCCAGGGGAGTTTAACTACTGAGCCACATACCAACCCTTTTTAAAAATATTTTACTTAGAGACAAGTTGCTAAGTTGCTTAGGACCTTGCTCAGTTGCTGAGGCTGGCTTTGAATTCGTGATCCTCCTGCGTCAGCCTCGAGAGCCTAGGGGATTACAGGCATGTGCTACCTACCGCACCTGGCTATCTGGGTTCTTAAAGATCAGAAAATTGAGTCTTAGAGAGGTGAATCTAAACACATTAATTTTTAAGTAAAGTGATCAATTAGCCCCTGAAGCCTCAATTTTAATAATTAATTATTCTGACTAAAGATGGTGAAAGGTTAAACCATCAAAAATCTTACTTCCCTGGAACTTAAGAACATTATCCTAACCAAAATAAGTCACACTCAGAAAGTCAAGAGTCAGGTTTTCTCTCATATGTGGAAGCTGGAGAGAAAAAAAAAAGAGGGTGGGAGAAATATGACAAATCAGTAGAGGAAGGGGAACCCGGGAAGGGAAGTACTCAGGAATGAAATTGATCAAATTACATTATGTGCATCTACAACTATGTCACAATGAAACCCAGTATTCTGTATAAGTATAATGCACCAATAAAATTTTTTGAGATCTTTCCAAAAAGACATGAAAGTAACAAGGAAAGAGGGAGGGGTTTAGAGGAGGCAGGAGAAAGGAAGGAAAGGTAATAGAGGGGTATATATGACCAAAGTATGTCATTTCCATGTAAGAGTGTGCCACAATGAAACCCACTATTCTATATAATTAAAATGCACTAATAAAAGAAATCTAACTCATCTGCTGTGAAATGAAAGTAACAAAATTCATTACTTAGTTAATGCAAATTTTAAATAAAATGTATGTGTTGTAAGACCAAGTTTAAAAAAAAATGTTTGCCAGAAATAACTAAACAAAGGAGCACAATCAATGGTGTTAATTTCAAAAAGGGACAATAGGAAAGAAGCAGAAACTTCTGTCCTATTGTGGCCTTTCCCTGTCCTTACCCTGCCTCTGGAAAGATATCCATGAATGGACATCATCAACAAAGCCTGGAAAACTACTAATGCTCCAAGTACAGAGAGAAGTAAATAGGGATCTCATTTCCTTTTCCTGAGAGGCAACTGGAATAGCAGCTGAATCTCTTCAGGAGAACAGAAAAAGAGCAGCTGGGCTGGCTTGAGAGATGGGGCTGGTCCCAGAGTCCTAGGCTGAGCTGGGGAAGTCGCAGGAGACAGACACAGAAATGGGACTCACCTAGTGCCTCCTCCTTGGTGGAGTTGATCCTGACATAGGACCTTTAATGGAGAATGGCCAAGTGTGGAAGACACGGCATCTGAATCCATGTGCTAGCCTGTGAGCCGGCAAGCAGGGCATTGAGTGTCAGCTGGGGCGATGAGAATGCTGAGAAGGCTTTACCTGGGTCACCTCTAACCAGCAAGAGTTCTGGCCAGGCTTCTTCCATTTTACTTTCAGAACTGTTTCTGACTCTGTAATGCTTTTAAGGGATTACCAGGTAAATTTCCCAAAGGCCCAGGGAGAAAGGTCATTTGGAGTACTTAGCCAAGAGCTCCCATTTGAAAGCTAGTCCCCAGAGTAGAGCTACTTGATACCTTCAGAGAAGCAGTCACTTCAAAGGACAAACCAGAGGCTATCTCCCAAAGGATCAGGATGTAATCCCTTCCTTGGGCAGAGAGCTCCAGCTTTCCATGGGTAGCTTCCCAGCTTTCCTAAGAGGATAGATCTTGCTAAGTCAAGTGGCTCTACTGCTAATTACTGCAAGAGGCTTCTAAATCTCAAATAAGAAGATTGGGTTGCATGCAATTTTTCATCCTTGATGGAGACTGAATGCCTGCAGTTCATTTCCAATAACAGCTTCTTCTCCTTGGGGTGGGATGAGACCAGATCTGTATGTGTTTTCCCTAAGCACAGCACTAATCAGCACAGCAGTTTTAAAATAATGATTAGATTTTATGGCTATTTTATTAATTCTGATGAAAATCCCAAGTACTAGCACCTCAACTAGAAGTTCTGATGTAGCAGGAAGGAAAAGGGCAACGATCCCATATTCCTCAAAAGAAAATGCTGATTTTCCATTATTCAAAGAAATTCCTAAAAAAATCACCTAAAAACATAGAATAATCTAGTTTTAAGGCTAAAAAACAAAACAAAACAAAACAAAAAAACAGACTATGCTTCCACAATTTCTTTTCCATGCACAGCATTTAAAATGCTCCTTTCTTGGGGTACTGTGAGCTGCTGATTACAGCACAGCAGTTGTATAATGCACAACTCAGTCAACCTTAAGAGCCCCAATATTGCTCAGGTCCACTCATCAGGACTGGAGAAAGCTCACACTCATTCTTCTCCAGGAGCAGGGAGCTTGCCTTCACTTGTTCTGAGTTTAACTAGCATTTTTCTTATTTTTTGTTAACACCTTTCTTCTTTTGCCTTCTAGGTGAGGCTCCTTTCCTCATTCTTATATCTTTTTTTTTTCAGAAAATCTCAAAACGCTAAAGAAATTTAGTTCTTTTCCAAAAATTGAGGCCCTAAGAAGTGAAGAAAGGCTTGTTCCAGGTCAAACAGTTGATTAGGGACAGAGCCGAGAACTCTCATGCCCTCTCTGTCTTCCTGTGAAGTGTGTCTTATAGGACTGGAATGGATATGGCCTGTCCAGACAGAGAACTTCTCCATGTCCTCCCATCCTTCTTCCCTTCTTCCCTCCTTTCCTTCCCTCTTTCTTCCCTGTCTTGTTTTCAAATATAAAATTCTCTTTACATATTTTAAATATAATTTTTATTTTATTTTTTTTACTTTTCTTGAGTTCTCTTTGTTGTTTTTAGATATACATGACAGAGTATTTTGACATATTATACCTATATAGAGTGCAACCTTTACAATTTTGACCCAATTCTTGTGGTTGAACGTGAAGTGGAATTACACTGGTAGTGTATTCATATATGAGAATGGTTAAATATAATCTTTAAATAGTATTTTTCTAGTTCTTTGTAAAAAATACCTATATATGTGTGTGTGTGTGTGTGTGTGTGTGTATATATATATATATATATATATATATATATATATATATATATATACTTTTAAAAATATAATTACCCAATCAGAATGAGATTCCTACCAGAATTGGTTAATAAATAAAATATTCAAATGTTCATATAGTGTAGAAAAGTGTCTTTGATTTTTATCCTTGTCTGGCACATACAGTAAAGCCTATGGTGGGACCTGGCCTGTTGTCTGACTGTCAGGGTGCCATCAGAAGTGACTGGATCACATCTCTTCTTCACCCAAGAAAAGTCTCCATTGCAATAGTATGGGACATTTACAGTAAGGCTGGTGAAAAGGGCATTCAGAACCTACTATTCAAAGTTTTAATATAGAAACTTAAAGGGCTCTTCTAAATGTCAAAGACAAGGAAAACTCCTGGGTGTTATTTCTGACAGAGGAAAAAAAAAAAGTCTTCCTCCCAGAATAGCCTCTGATACCAGAACATTTCCACTAACACTCACTTCTCATGTCATCTCCTGAAGTCCCTTCCTTCTGCTGGCAGGGATGTCAGGAGTCCTGTGTTTCAGAATTGCTAAAGAAATATACCACCCTCACCATGGGCCAAATTCTTTCTTGCAAAGTTTCATATTGAGTTGTTGGGCAGGAAAAGCAAAAATGCTGGTACATTCTATAACAAATATGGAACAGCTTCCCAAATCTGAACAAAATAGATAATTCTCAAAGGTTTGCTTACACTTGCTTCTTCCTTAAGATTCAGCACTGTGGAATTTACCAAACAAACAAAACAAAATGAAACGTGCCACTTCTGGAAAGGATTCTACCATAGGTGGCACAGGTGTGGGTGAACTGGCTGAGGTGGTAGGTAGACTTGCCCCCAACACAAGTCTGTTGAGCTTTGCCAGGGAGCAGCATTACCAGCTCTGTCTCCATATTGATATCTCCTGGCCCAGGGACTTATGAACCATGCCCTGGGCCACAGATTTCTTTCTCCTCTGGGGGTGGGAAAAATTATAAAATATAAAATAATATAAAATAATAAAATAAAATACTAATATACTTTAAAAAGCTCTCCAAGTGATTCCATGTGAAAACAGAATTGAAAACTATTAAGAGATCTCTGCAAATAAATCTAGTTCTTTGAAGGAATAATTAATCAAGTGAGCGTTAATGAGCCAGAAAAGTTAATTGTACCTGATTTTTTCAAATGCCCATATGGTGTGACTAACTTTTTTAGGAACTTACAAAAAAAAGGGATCTATATGATTAAGATTTTCTGAAAATATCTGAGTGAATGGATAGATTTCTCAGCACATGAAACTTTAATACAAATCTGGATCTCACTGACAAGAGAAACTACTATATTGATCCGTGGTATTAACAGGGATAGAAATAGCTTGTAATTTGAGTCAAATTGCTCAGAAAATTTCCCTGCAGACTCCATCTAGTAGAGGAGCATACTTAGACAATAAGGAGCACGTGGTCCCACCCCATAGACCCAATCTCGCCCGCTCAGGTTCACAGAGCCAGCACGTTGGGGACGAATCCTCCTATCCTAGAGAAACTCCCTTTTCAGGCAGGAAGCCCTCCTTCTCCATTACAGGGCTGTTGGATGCAAACACTCAGACCTGCTCAGCTCTATGGCCCTGTGTGTAGGGGTGTATGTGGCAGAGGTGAGAAAGTAGAGGACTGTTAGTCTTGCTGCAGACCTAGAGACAGGGAAGAGGCATGGAGAAAAAGGTCTCCGGAAAAGTCACAAGGGACTATGTACCTTCACAAGAATGATTTGCAATTCTCACTTACCTTCATAATTAGCTGCAAAGTTTTAAACATATCCCAATACCCTTGTTCCATTAGGATCAATTAAGTCAGCATATTTATGGGGAAAGTCTGTGGCATGAGATGGTTCTTTAAAACTTGGAGATTTTGAAGGACTGCCAGGGTTGAGAATGATTACTGTATTCTCAACTTCTTAAAGGATGGGTGAAATAGGTTGGCTATTTATGTAATATGTTCTCTTGAGTGCTTAAAAAAACAAACAAAAAAAAACATAAAACAACAACAACAAAACATTCCCTGAGTTTATCCTGCATCTATATTTTAATGCCTAACATTCTACAATTAGAGATATATTCCTTTGGCTTAATCAAAGAGACTAGATTCTTTGTGATAAAGCACACACTTCAAAAAGGCGAGTGTGGAGCTGATAACAGTCACTCAAACTTCTCTTTGTATTTTAACAGAGGAAGGAGAGACTATAGAGTCCGAGGAAGTATTAAGGTACCAGGGTGTGCAGCACTAGAAGAAGGTCAGGGAAAGGGAACTAAAGACTAAATTAGTCTTCTCCTTGATTTGGTGTGGAGCTGATTCCAAGCTTGACCTCTGCAGATGGACAGATTCAGGCAACTTGTGAGTTGGGACCTTTATCTCTGAAAATGAGAAGACTCAAGATTTAGTTACTTGGAAGTAGGAGGAAGACCCACTGCCAGCTGCTCTTCCAGGGCTCCATGTTTGAAGATCAGAGAGAAGATCAGGCCAGGACCATGAACTAATAAACAAGGGACCTGAGACTAGGAACCACAGAGATGGGACCCAGAGCCCGGAGTCTGCCCTGGCCCACACCACTTCTCACTTCCCAAGGTTCTTCTTCAAGTAAACACTTCTTTTGGATTTTCTTTGTTCTATGGCAACAGATGCTATTTCTTGTCCCTGGCGGCCCTTACTGGTAATCATGTCTTTTCCTTATCTGAATATGGAGAGCTTCCAGTTTATAAAGGAATTGCGTGCCACAAGTTCAGATATAAAAGTTGATTATTTGTGATTCAGCATAAACTCGCCAAGAGAAACAGTGTAATATATGGTAGTTAGATTCCCAGGCCAATTCGTGTAAAACTTCAATCGTAAAAATTCCTGAAGGAATGTGATCATATATAACCGTCATAGAAACAGGAGTTTATAAAGTCAGAAAAACTTCACTTGTAAATTCAGTCTCCCTGCCCTCCAAATAATTAATCAGGTGCTATCTCCTCAAAGGTCTTTCCTCCCCTTACCATAGCAACCTTTTAGGACAAGAATATCCATGTGAATAGTCTATACATTAGTGCATAACTTGGTAAGTCATTCAATTTAAATTTATCCTGCATGATTTGGGGTGGGGAATGAAAGAAGCATCTCTCCAAGCTTACATTTTATAGATGTGGGTATTTATAAATGAGGGGCACGGATGAAACCCACATATTCACTTTCTAGCAGAATTACTTCCAGTCTAAAAAAAAAGATTTCGGACTTAAAATCCAGTTAATAATATCCAATGTATCAGATACAGCCATATACAATAGCAAGTTAGTATTTATTATCTCAGAAATGGCATAGAACATGTCATTTTTGAGGATGCATGACATTTCAGTAATAAATCCAAGTGACAGTGACTTCAGTCAAATTGTAGGGCTATATGAAAGATGTATTAGTGGAGGGAGATGCGTGAATGAAGATGACTTTGAAAGATGGCATAGGAGTTTGAAAGGACTCCTCTATAAATGAAATGATGTCCTCTACAGCTAAAGACTCATCTTCATGCCTTATAAACTTACAAAGCTGCATCGGGCTCCACAAAGTAATGAGGTGCTGAGCCCCAGAGAGACAAAGTAAGCAGCCCTCTAGGACTTAACACAAAAGAACCATGATCGCAGACATCCATGGAGTAGAGGACCTGCTTTTCAAGTCACACAGAGGTTAGACGAAAGGAAAGAAAAACAACAGCTGAGGCAACAAGAGAAGAAACAAAAATCAGAGGTGAGGGGTCATTAGAGCAAATCCTCAACACTCTCAGCTTCTGACTGCTGAGCTGGGGATTTTCTTTTAATTCAGAAGGGGCAAAAAGAAGGCAGCAATTTTTTTAAAAATCCAATTTGCTATGAAAACCCATTTCTTTTCTCTGTCTACCTGCTACCCACTGAAGATACAAAAGCCATCTGAGATGTGAAATCAGTACCGAAGTTTCTCTATAGGATCTTCTGTTGCCTCTTAACTTTGAGGTTATATCCATCCATCCATCCATCCATCCATCCATCCAGTGACTGTGTCATGAGCATCTGCCTTGTTCCAGGCAAGGTTGCAATCTCTGGAGATAGAGCAGTGAATGAGACAAAGTGATTCCCCTTATTTTATATGGAAAACAGTTAGTCAGCAAATAAATAAATAATTATATAAAATAATGTCAGGAACAAGGGCTCGTTAGATGTATACAGCAGTGTAAGGAAATACTGTGGAAGGGAGCTATTCTAGATAGAACAGCCCTGATGAGGAGGGAGGTTTGAGTAGCATCTGAGGGAAGACAAGGAGGCAGCTGTTGGGAAATCTGGGGACAGGATGCCTCAGATAGAGAGGCCTGCTACAGCAAAGGTCCTGAGGCAGGGGGCAATCATGGCATATGGGAAGAAAAGCGTGACAATGCTTGAGAGTAAAGTGAGGTGAGAAGGTGGATGAGCAATAGAAGGGAAGCATGGGGCAGAACAGAGAGTCTTTTGCGCCTCAATAAGGAGTGTTTGAAGAGTTAATGTTGGAAGACTTGAAGTAAGGAAATGACATGAAAGTTTTACAAACGATTCTGGAAAGGTCGCTTCTGATGGAATAATAGGGATTGGATTTACCCTTTTGCCCCGAGTAATGAAAAGATTAGATAACAATAATGTACCCTCCTGTTTACCCTGAAATAACAGAAAGACTAGACAAAACTTGTGCAATACCTCTCAAGAAGTTGAACATCACAGAGAAAGATGTCTGAGAGATGGAACGCAAATGTAGTGAGTCTTAAAATTGCCCAGCTAACTACTTGGAGGAAGTTTCCAGGCCACAGTGCAAGGACGGGGAATGTAGGCACAGTCCAGGGCTCTCATGAGTTGAGGGAAGATTTGAATATGGAGAAGCCAAAGTAGCTAAAGCTCACAGAGCAGAGCTCTAAAGAGGAGAGAGCTACTCAAACAGAGAAACCAGAAGTGTGCAGAGGACCCCCCTGAGTCTCCAGCTTAGTACTGATTAGAACAGTGTGGGAGTAAAGTTCCCAGATCTGGGAGCAATGTTCCCAAAAGAATGAGAGGAAACAGTAACAACAACTGACACAGGGCCAGAAATTGTGTCTTTCCCACAGCTAGAGGGAAACCCTCATTGATGACAGCACTAAGAAGAGCCTTGTAACAACTGTGGATAAAATTAGCGTGGCATCCTGCTACTGTGATCCTGCTAATAAAGCTTAAAGACAAGATGCTTAAGTAAGAATAGACTGAGTACCAATACAGAGCCCAAAGTTGGGGAAAGACAGCTGAGTGCATCTGACCTAACTTTCCCATGCACATGTATGAATACACCACAGTGAATCTCCACATCAGGTACATCCACGACACTAATTGAAAACAACAATTATAAGTAAATGGCAAAAAGATCAGTCCAGTAGAGAGAAAGGAATAGGGCGAGGGAGGAGTTAAGGGAAAGGGGAAGTATGGGGGACTGAATTAAAACAAATTATAGTCTATACTTTTATAATCATGTCAATATGAACCATAGAGTCATGCGATAGTCATGTATAACTAAAAAGAACCAGTAAAAGAGAATAGGAATAGGAATAGAAACATATTTAGCACCTTACAAGGTAAAATTCACAATATCTGGTATCTCAAGGCAATCAAAGAATAAAAAAATTTAGAAGCAAATGAATCACTTAGAACTGACCCTGAACCATATAGTTGACGCTGATGGCTGATGATGGAATTAGCAGATTGCAATATTTAAAGTCACCATTGGGCTTATATAAATTCAGACAACAGAGAAGTGAGATTTAACTGGTTAAAGCAACCCAAATTTAGTTTATAGATATGAAAACTATAATGTATGATTTAAAATATTCATTAAATGGAATTAATAGCAGATGGGATGTTGCCATAGGAAAGATTAAAAAGCTTAAACATAGAGTAATAGAAACAGACCAAAATAAAATCAAAGGAAAAAGATTAAATAAAAAAGAACAGAGCATAACGGTGTGTGGGATGAGATCAAATGGCCAAATATACATGCAATTAGAGTTTCCAGAGAAGAGCAGAGAGACATAAAACATGTTGGAAGAAACAAGTAGGGACAATTTTCTAGCTAAATGAAGCAACAAATGAACAGATCCAAGAAGCTCAATAAGCCTCAAGTCCAAGAAATGTGATGAAAATTACAAGGCACATCATGACCAATTGACAGAAAAAAAGTTAGTCAGAGGTAAAACAAACAAACAAACAAAAAAACAAATAATACATTACACACATTACACATAGAGGAAGAGTCATAAGGTGAGCATCCAGGTTACATGAGAAACAACACCCATGAAAGAAAATGGGCAGTGCCATTAAAATGCTGTCAACCCAGAATTCTTTAACACATTTAAATATCTTTGAAAAAGGAATGCAAAGTAGAAATGATTTAAGAAATTTAAAGAAATAATTTTTCATCAGCACACCTGGATGATGATATGTTGAAGAACAGACATCCTTCAAAAAAATGATACTAGATGAAACTGTCGATTTTACAAAGGAATGAAAGGAACAGAAATATGAGACACCTGCATATATGTAAAGTGATTTTTTTCCCCTTAATGTTTGAAGAGCTTAGAAAAACGAATCACCCACTTTCATGGTGCCAGAGCTGTGCTAGGCTCACTGTGTTAGGTGCTGATGTCGCTTTACTCTAAATCCCTGTGGCCCTGAATTTTGCATCTCTTTCTGTGTTTCTCTGTTTCTCTGTATAAGTTACATAATAAGATATTGTGCTTTCCACTACCCCTTAAATTCATAGTGAAAATGGGTCTGGAATCTGGCAGTTTATTTCACTTGATGAACTGAAAATTTTACTATGCAGAGCTGTCAAGCACCTTAAAACAACTGTGGGATGACTATAAATTTGTAGGTTTGTTGCCTCATCTTTGGAACAAATTTTATTGTTCCCACGCCTAGTGTTTAGTGCTTACCTGGGAATAAAGAGTTAGAAAATTGCTTTTAGGCTTGAACATCTGTGAGGGAACAAATAAAAAAAAATTCTTTAGCACCAAGTTCCATTCTATCTCACTAGGCACAGTTTGGGGTCAGCCAGCATCTACAGCCCTAGAGAAAAGAGTCCCTTGCCAGGATGACTGGAGGGCTAAACGCCTGGCATAGACAGTGCAGTGTACTTAGGTAGTAATCTATCACTCGCTGTCATTCTTGGCGCTCTTACTTGGTCTTTGTCAGAAGTTCTCAGCAATCCACAAAACTCTCCTTCCTCCTACCTGTCATCTTCTCCAATTCTGAGATAAAAATCCTTTGTGTAACATTTATACTGAAGAATGACATGTGCTGTGTGGTTGTCATCAAACCCAATGCTTTCACAGGTAACCTCCTTAACACTTTCAATGTGGAAAAGATAAAGAACAAAACAAATTGTAAATTTCTGGTCAGTACAGTTGAAGTTTGTTTTGGGATGTGGTACTGGGGATTGAACGCAGGGGCACTCAAGCACTAAGCCACATCCAAGCCCTATTTTGTATTTTATTTAGAGACAAGATCTCACTGAGTTGCTTAGAGCTTCGCTGTTGCTGAGGCTGGCTTTGAACTCACCATCCTCCTGCCTCAGCTTCCTGAGCCATTGGCATTACAGGCGTTTGGCATAACACCCAGCAGTACAGTTGAGTTTTTTTTTTTTTTTTTTTTTAGTACAGTTGAGTTTTAAAGATAAAAATGGAATTCCAAAAACTTAACATATTCAGGTATATAACAAAAAAAAATCTATGTACATGGCGTTTTGTGAATGATTTTTAAAATAATAAAAAGATCTTACATAAAATAACTATTACTCATTTAAAGCAAAAGTAATAGCAATACACTGCTTGTAACATATATAATTAAAGTATAGGACTTTAATAGCATGAAGGCTAGGAGGAAGAAATAGAGGAATACAATTGAAAGTCCTACACTAATTGAGAGGTGGAATAATGTAATCAAAAGTAGACTGTGATAAGTAAAATTTATATATTATAAATGACAAAGCTGTCACCAAAGGAAAACACAACCAGGAATGGCTAGTAAGCCAGAAATGAAGATAGAATAGAATCATAAAATTATTCAACCTATAAGAATAAAGAAAAATATTAACAAAGAAAAAATGGTACAAATAGAAATCAAAAGCAAGCAGGTAGATTTAAACCCTGTCATATCAATAATCATATTAAATATAAATTGTCTAAAGACATACACTAAAAGGCAGAGATAGACAAATGAATTAAAAATCAAGGGCTAATTAATAATTTAAATGTATAGGCAAAAGTAGGCTAAAGAGAGCAGACAAAATAAGTCATGTAAAACTAATAAAAATACAGTTTAAATGACCTTATTATTAGCAGGTTTACTGAAATAGACTTCATCCTAAAGGATATTGTCAGAGATAAAGAGGGTCATTCATAATGATAAAAAGGCCAATTATTTTTTTAAAAAATTTTTTCAGAGGTTGATGGACCTTTATCTTATTCATTTATTTCTACGGGATGCTGAGAATTGAACCCAGTGCCTCACACATGCAAGGCAAGCACTCTACCATTGAGCCACAGCCACAGCCACAGCCCCCTCAAAAGGCCAATTCTTTAAGAGAATATAACCAGACTTATTTATATACTGAATATCACGATCTCAAAATGTTTAGAGCAAAAATTATTAGAATTGCAAGAAGATGTAGACATATGCACAATTAGAGCTAGATTCCAAGTACACATTCTCAATAATAGGACACAGAGAAATTGATAATAATAATAATAATAATAATATAATATCAGTAGAATTAAACGTTACGTACCAAACTGACCTAATTAACATTTATAGACCATTTCACCCTACAGTAGCAGAATATACATTATTTTCAAATGCAGACTAAACATTTATCAAGGGCTGGGGATGTGGCTCAAGTGGTAGTGCGCTTGCCTGGCATGCATTCGGCCCAGGTTCCATCCTCAGCACCACATACAAATAAAGATGTTGTGTCTGCCAAAAAACTGAAAAAATAAATAAATATTAAAATTCTCTCTCTCTCTCTCTTTAAAAAAATTCATCAAGATAGAGCTTATTGTGAGTTGTTAAAACAATTCAATAAAAATGATTACAATTTTTTAAACAATATTAATCATATATTCTGTGACCACAATGGAAATAAATAAGTAAATAGTAGTAAAATACATCTGTAAAATCCTCAGATATTTGCAAACAATATTACATACTTCTAAAAATGCCTTATTTAGAAGAAGATCAAAGAAAAAATTGAAAGGAAGTCCAGAAAGTATATTGAAACGAACAAAATGAACACAACATTTTAAACTTTGTGAGAAGTAGCTAAAAAGTAATACATACAAGAAAACGTACAGCTTTCAATGCCTACAAAATATTCTCTAATTAATGACCTTACGGATTCTGTTGTAAGAAATTAGAGAAAAGAAAATAAAAAGAAGAAGAAAAGTAAGTTCAAAATAGGCAGAAGAAAGAAATAGACAATAGAAAAATAATTTTAGAAAAGACTGATGAAATGAAAAACTGGTTCTTTGGAATATTTACATAATTAATAAACCTCTAGGCAGATAAATGAAGATAACCCCCCCCAAAAAGACACAAATTACAAGTTCTACAGATATTAAAGATATCAAGAAGATAATAAAGGAATATTATAAACAATGTTATGCCAGAAAATTTGACAACCTAGATGAAACATATTTTTTAAAATATTTTTTAGATAGAAATGAACATAATACCTTTATTTTATTTATTTATTTTTAGGTGGTGCTGAGGTTCAAACCCAGTGCTTCACGTGTGCAAGGCAAGTGCTCTACCACTGAGCCACAACCATAGACCTAGACAAATTTCTTGAAAGACAAACTAAGAAAACTCATTCAAAAAGAAATAGATTAGCTTAATAGATCTATACCTAATAAATACTTGAATTTATACATTTTTGACTATAGATAATTAAATTTGTTATCAAAATCTCCCACAGATAAAAATTCAGATCCAGATAGCTTTTCTATTAAACTCTACTAAATAATTAAGAAATATTCTATACAAATTCTTCCCCAAAATTCAGAGTCAATACGTTACAACCCATTCAGTGAGCCTATTATTTGAAACTCAAACCATGCAGAAACATCTGAAGGCAAGAATAAATAGATCAATTTGAGACTTTTAAACTTCATTTGTTTTAACAAATGTTCATGATGAAAAAAATCACAATATCATTATATGTAAAATGAAAAGTAAAAGTCCTCGGCCTAACCATTCCCAATTTCTCTTCTCCTTAGTTAAGCACATTTAAAAAATGAGAGATATCCTTCAAAATTGTGTGTGTGTGTGTGTGTGTGTGTGTGTGTGTACATGCACGCATATGTTTATATGTGTATATGTATTTCACAATTTTATGTAATGTGTTATTATGAAAGAATGTATCCAACACCGAATACTTGAAAACACCCCAAAACCCCAGACCTTACCATTTTTATAAATATAATCTCCTCTTTCTCTTCTAATACACTTATTATGAAGATTTATTCTCAATAACTTCTCAAATGAATTAAAAAGTCTCAAATTTATAATGTGTAGTAAAAATTTTTTAAAGAGGAAAAACATAAATATTATCAATTCATACAGATGTGCACAATGTGTAAGATGTAAATCAGGGGACATCTTTCACATTACATGAATGTGAAATTGTGCAGTGACCAACCACAAAACTATATAGCTCATGGGGCCTTTAATCTTCTGTATCTAAGCAAGTGATTAGTGTTGAACTGAAATAAAATAAACGTGGTGAAGAAAATTTAAAAAGTATAAATAGAACAATATCCCCTCATAAAAATAGTTATAAATTTTAAAGTAACAAATCAAATTCAACAATATATAAGAAGTGTAATACAGTATGACCAAATGTGATTTATCCCAGAAATATATTTTAAAAACAGAAAAACAATTTTAATAGATTATTTAAGAAAAATTACATGATGATATTGATATATGCAGAAAAGCACTTGACAAAATTCAACATGGATTCCTGATAAAACATTCAGTAAATTAGCAATAGAAGAAAATTTGCTTGATTTGATAAAAGGCAACTTAGAAACATTTAGAACTGACTTCTAAGCCCTCTAGTATGATCCATGGATGGGCAGCATTGGCATCTAGGAACTTGCTAGAAATGCAGAACCTCACCTCTACCATGAAGCTGCTAAATCAAAATCAGAATCTTAGCAGAATCCTCAGGAGATTTGATGTACAATTTATACTGAGAAGAATTGTTCCAAGTCTGCTTCATAATCAATACTTATTTTCCATCACTTCCCTAAAGCCCTCCACACAGAGAGATTGTAAACATTTTATTATACTCCAATTCTAACCCCCTTTTCCCCACAGGTACAATGGAGATAAATATTTGTATTTCATAGGTTGCTTTGAGAAATAAATTAAATGAGATAATAAATACAAAATGTTTAGGATGGGGTCTGTTACTATTTTAAATTTTAAGTCAATGATTAAATTGAAATTTTTATCCTTTGTAAAATGGATTTATACTTAATAAAATGAATTCATAGAAACTTAAAATGCCATGTAGTCCATTCCCTCACTTCACTGATGATGAAAATAAATTCCAGAAAAATCAAGTGACTTTTCTCAGTTTGTGTATCAGAAAGGCTTCTTGTTGTTACCCATAATGTGTTCTTGGCTACATTATAAGTTCTTACTTATTTAATTCTATGCCATAACAAAAATCTGTAAAAAAATAAAAAGACAAAAATAGTCACTGATTTTATGCTTCTCTTTGTCAATCAGATAAAACTTCAGTTATTCTGAGATTTCAAGAAAAATAGCATTTTTAGAAATGTATGTCAGAAATAAAAACAAATTTTACTTTAGGAATAGAATATAGAGAGCTTCCTTTTTTTCTATGGAAATGAAATATATAAACAACAAAAGTTACAATCTCAAGAAAAATGTCTTTCTCCAATACTGCTTAGTAGTTTCCATTTTTTAAACCAGGAATTTTATATCATTTAGGAATTTCTTGAAATACAGCAAATGAAAATAAAATTAAGTTGAAGAAAGTGGTTAGCACTGTGAATTTAATACAGAAAATGGCAGACTAACCAAACCAGGTGAAACCATTCATTTGCTACATAAAATTGTATGAATATTAAAGTGTTAAGTTGTTTTGTTTGATTGGCATTTGTAAATGGCTCTTCACGAACACGGATTATGATTAATTACTTTATGAAGCAGTATAAAAGCTGCACCATGATTAACAAGTGATTTAGAAACTACTTAGTAAAAACAAATATGGAATGCGAGAGAATTGAATGATTGTAATTCTTAGAAGAAATTGAATTCTGCTTTTCAAAGTGGTATTCCTGGAGACTGAGTTATTTTCTTTGCAATTAAAAAGAAAAATAAATCTTTTCAAACTAGTTACCTGTCAGTTAAAGAATTAAATTGGATTTACTGTGTGGTACAATCAATTGATGAATGTGCAGAAATCCATGTTTGAACCAGAAGAAAAAATTATTTGCTAAAAACAAAGTTGTATCGCTTTTGTGTATAAACACATTCCCTCTACTGCTGACATACTAAAAGTACTTACCATTTTCTTTTCTTTTCTTATTTAAATAATTTTTAAAATTTATATGATAGCAGAATACATTAGAATTCTTATTACACATATACAGCACAAATTTTCATATATCTGGTTGTATATAAAATATATTCACACCAACTTGTGTCTTTATATATGTAATTTGGATAATAATGTCCAAAACATTCCACCATCATTAATAACCCCATGCTCCTCCCTTACCCTCCCACCACTCTGCCTTATCCAGAGTTTGTCTATTCCTCTCATGCTCCCTCTCCCTACTCCAATATGAAACAGCCTCCTTATATCAAAGAAAACATTCAGCATTTATGTTTTTTTTAGAGGGGGATTGGCTACCTTCACTTAGTATTATCTTCTCTAACTCCATCCATTTACCTGCAAATGCCATGATTTTATTCTCTTTTATTGCTGAGTAATATTCCATTGTGTATATAAGCCACATTTTTTTTATCCATTCATCTATTGAAGGGCATCTAGATTGGTTCTACAGTTTAGCTATTGTGAATTGTGCTGCTATAAACATTGATGTGGCTGTGTCCCTGTAGTATGCTGTTTTTAAGTCCTTTGGGTATAAACCGAAGAGAGGGATAGTTGGGTAAAATGGTGGTTCCATTCCCAATTTTCCAAGAAATCTTCATACTGCTTTCCATATTGGCTTTACCAATTTGTAGTCCCACCAACAGTGTATGAGTGTATGTTTTCCCTCACATCCTCGCCAATACTTATATTTGTTTGTCTTCATAATAGTTGCCATTCTGACTGGAGTGAGATGAAATCTTAGAGTGGTTTTGATTTGCATTTCTCTAATTGCTAGCAATGATGAACATTTTTTCATATATTTGTTGATTGATTGTATATCATCTTCTGAGAAGTGTCTGTTCAGGTCCTTGGCCCTTTTCATTTAATTTTTTAAAGTTATTTTTTAGTTGTAGATGAACACAATATCTTTTATGGAGGAGTGGATGCCAGGGATTGAACTCAGGGGCACTGAATCACTGAGCTACATACCCAGCCCCACTTTGTATTTTATTTAGCGACAGGGTCTCACTGAGTTGCTTAGCACCTCAACCACTGCTGAGGCTGCATTTGAACTCTGATTCTCCTGTCTCAGCCTCCTGAACTGCTGGGATTATAGGTGTGTGCCACCACGCCCAGCTGAACACAGTTTCTTTATTTTATTTATTTATTGTGGTGCTGTGAATTGAACCCAATGACTCACACATGCTTGGAAAGTGCTCTACCACTGAGCTATAACCCCAGTCCCAGGACTTACCATTTTCTTGAAGAGACAAAATCTAAATAATTGGAATACAAATATTAGTGAATTCTAGCTTTCCAAAACTTGATTTTTTAAAAGACAATAATCAGACCATTGCTCTGAAGTAAAAAAGCAAACATTTTCATATAAGAAGAAAACTAATGTGTGAGAAAACTGGGCAAGAATCTCACTTCATGTCAAATAAAACTAAACCCAGATCAGATAGAAAAAAAAAAAAAGATTGTTACTTTGGTCTGGAAGGCAAAGAAAGTATCTATTTTACAGATAGCTGGTACAGCTGAGAGGGATTTTATAGCAGTGTGATGTTTTAATAAGAATTAGTCATCACATCTTTCTAGTTTCTTTTGTAAGTAAGAACAAATGATGTGGTTTCAATTTCATTTTTGAAAACTGTTATAAACTCCCGTAAGCAAGGTCTATAGCTTCAGCAGTAGCTCAAGATTCTTCCATTTATATTCTTGGGGCAATCTCTCAAAAACAATCAAACCATTAAAAGAAGAGGGAAATGGTCATGTCAGAGTGATGTGCATTCTATATAGTGGCATGGAATGCTTCAGGGACCACAGGAGTGCAGGAGATGAGAATCAAGGTGAGGCTCTGACATCCTCCTCCTCAAAGTCTCTCCCCTGACCCCACCCCAGTTGTTTTTCTCCCTCCTGTTTCTCTTAAATTCCTAGATTTTCTTAATGAGCCAGAGCATTAAAAAAAAAAATAAATGTGAAGGGGGATGAACGGGATTCACACTGTCATTTAAGAGTCTCCTCCTTTGAATTTTCTTTTGAATGGAAATTAAAAAAAATTAAGGAAAGACGGAAAGAGAAAAAATTTTGAAATGCCAAAAATTGGAATCATTTCTACTGTGAAAAAACTCCCAAAGATTGCCTTAACCTATTTATTCTCATCAATTTGTGGCACATAGCTATGTCTAATAAATATTTTTAAATAAAAGATATGATAGATAAAAATAAGTAAGATATGAAATTTAGGGGAGGAGGGAAAAGCAAACCTAAGCAAATATTTTAGGCACAAAGCAAACTTTGTGCTCTGTGGAGTTTAATTGAAAACACAATGGCAATGTTATGCACAAATAATTAAGGCCTCCTATTTGATTATCTTCATTGTATATCTTAAGGAAAATTCCCTAGAAACTATTGGACCAGTAACCAAAGTTGAAAAAGAATGTGCGTTAGTTCAGTCCTGCTCCTTTTGTGATCTTTAAGAATGTTTACAGGTTGGTTGAAATGGCTCCCAGACATAGGAAGAAAAGCCTTGCTTCAAAGTCATCAAAGGAACATTATAGAAAAGCATGGCTTTAAGGATTATGGCTGGTGACAAATTTCCATTAAAACCCCCTGAAGTTTAGACATAAACAAACCTGACATGAGAGTGGTGGTGTTTCCAGAAAACTAAGTCCGAGTCTACTAAAATATTTTCATAACAAATGGCTTCTTTTTTTCTTCTTCTTAAATATGAATACCATTAATAATAGGACTAATATTTATTGTCTTATGAAAAGGTGGATTTTTTAATTTAACCCTGATTATGCTACCATGAAAGGTCTTAAAACACTTTATCAAAGCTTTAAAATTTAAAATACCTCCTAGAGTCTGATATGGTCCCTTTCAATTTCCACTTAGTATTTTATGCAGACAAATATATATTATGCATATATAAATAAAAACAAAACACTTTCTTTGTCCATAGTCACAGACAGCTATCATTTTTGCTCTTTAGATGTACTTGATTTGCATGACTTTTGTCTAAGGCAGGGACATAGGCCTACATAGAACAACTCCATTTGTTAAAAAGCAAACAGGAATCTGCCTAATTTATCCTTTCCAGAGAGGGAGAAAAAAATAACTGTAGAGTAAACACATCTCCTGTGGATGGTTCACCCCTTTTCTTTGTCCCCTCAAGATGCTTCTGGGTTTCCAGTGAGTGGCAGATGCCATATTATTCACATGTTTCTCTGTGATGATCTGAATTTCCCTTTGAGTTACCATTCTATAAGTCCTATTTTGTACGCCAATGACCATTTCTCTTCGTGAGTATAGGAGCCATAAGAAATATATCAAACTTTATTTTGGCCCATGTTTATAAAACACAGTAGACTGGCAGTATACTTCTCTTGCCAACAAGCAAACTTTTATTATTTTGTATACCAATTTAAAACTATCACTTCTTGTTGGATTATGGTACATGTTAGCATACTACTCCCTCCCCATCTCTTACTTTGGGGAGTTTAGTTTTCTCTTAGCCATGGAGAGGTGGAAGACTAGGTTGCTCTTAAACTGTGGCTAGTCAGTGTGTCTTAACAAAGTTCTCTCAGTGCCATGGTCCATGGGGGAGCATGTGCTACCACTGTGAACTGGCTTTCATATGGGGTTAGATACGGGTGGGATCAACCAGATGTATGACCAAATACATGGTCATACATGTATGACTTTCTCATGGTGGCTCATGGGCCACTGAGGAGGGAAAATGAAACTTGGTTGTAGTGAGCATATAGGTGGAAAATATTCCTGAACTTTGAAATCAAGGTGAAGATACTGAAAGGGAGCCTTGCAGGGGGCAGTCCCCCCAACTCTGGTATGGGGCAACTTCTTTCAGTAATACGTCTTGTTTGAAAGGTGACCATGTTATTTAGTGCCTCAACTGGGACATTTTTGGAGTGAAATGAGGTCCCATAAATAATTAACTTGGGATAACAGGAATAATCAGGACTGTCTCCAGAAAAATAGGATCTATACTCACCCTACTTAGTTACAAGTATGTCAGCTCTCACGGCCATCCCTCCCTCCATCTGCAGATCATTTTCTACTGTTTACAAAATCCTTACATCTGTTTTCATTCTTTTGTTCTTCAATAAACCAAGTCTATTTTTGAGGTTCTTTCCACAGTGCAATGGAGTTGACTTCAAGCTGCAGAAATTTAAGACTTTCTTTAGAGACTGTTGGGACTGAAGAAGAGAAACCTGTTTCTCTCTAACACCATGTAGAGTATAGCAGAGTAACAGATATACCTGGTCCCTTCCAATGCTCTTTGTTTTATTCTTTGTTGAGAACTTTAAAAAATAACAAAACAACAACAACAAAAAAAAATAAAGAAAGAAAGAAAAAGAAATTCCTTCTCTTTTGAGCTATTTAGCAACACTTGGCTGAATCAGGAACACATACTTGAGTGGTGTGGGTGCAGAAAAGGAGTGCAGCTCTACTTGCTTCAAAGTGAATAAAACAAAAAGTTCTTCCAAACCCCAATTGGTCACCCAAGCTGACTGTGTTGATGTGGCAGCCTGAATGCCAGCGAGGTCTACAGGGCAAATGCTGCTCTAGGGAAAATGTTCCAGAACTGGGGATGTTAGGAGCTGTATCTGTGCATGGATGAGAATAATCGTAGAGACTTATTTTCAGATCTGGGAAATACATTAGAAGACATCTGTCTGACCCTTATGCTTTACAGATGAGGAAACTAAAGACAAGAAAGGTGAAGCAATTTGTCTACTGTGGCAGGGTCCAATCCTAATTTTCCTGTATTCTTATTCAGAACCTCTGAAGCAGTTCAATTGTGCTGTGCAATCTCAAGGACACTATTCACATGGACTCCCATGACACAATTTAGAATGTATCACATACAGGGAGTCATTTTCATTAAAAATTTGAGTTGGTTCAATATCTGAATTTCTATTACCCTCTGTTTGTGAATGCATAACATAGACTATCATTAGTTCTCATTCCAATTCTCCTGCCCACCAAGGAAAACCACTTCTCAGGATGGTTTCTCTCCTTGCAAGTTATAAGCGATGCTAGATGAAGTTCTTTCAAAGGTTTATTCAGCTCAAATTTGTACTCAGCTTTTCTGAGTTCACCATCTGGATGTGTGGGGTCATTTAAATGATATATGCAGTATAAAACCTAAAGCTGTAGGAAACTAGTGGAGGGGCAGGTCCAACTTTGTAGAGTTAATAGTTGTTGTCTTGCATCTTATTCTCTTTCCTACTCTACACTCCTAATAATTCTCCCTCCTTCTTCATCATTTATTATAATTATATTTCTTTCCTTTCCATTTATTTCTAAATTTCCTCACAGTTATTCTATTAAATACAAGAACACATACAATGAGGGCAATGTTAATATCAAAACAAATATTCCGTTGAATGTACTAAGCCCAATTTGTCTTTCCATGAATAGCGAAATATTTGCAGGAGGAGCCATAGATGTGTCATATGACCAGACACTCATCTCTAGAAGGTGACATATGGCCATTGAGATATTATTTATAAATCTTGCATACATGGGAATGAAAAGTCATCAATGACTATTTTCTTCCTCATAAATTGAAAATCAAAAGGAACCTTAGGAGCTTGAATGATCTGCAAAGACTAAATTTGACTGATAGAGTCTATCTGTTATGAAAGACAGGGAACATTTCAGATACTTCAAACCTTGCACTTTATTCACTTGTAACTGCTGGATTGTCCTGGAAAAAAAAAAGTGGGGCGGGGTGGGGGGGATTAAATTTTTCTCACTGCTTCAATATAGCTTTGAAATGAAAACAGCAATAAAATGTTCCATGTTGTAGATCCATTATTTTAACACGTGTGCTACAAAAATGGAGAGGAAAAAAAAAAGAAAAAGAAGATTTCAATGGTAGTGATTTGAAAAGACTAACAAATGTTTGCATTTTCTTCTTATACTTTATTGGCAGTTTGTAACCATATTTTCCACAAGGAATTTACAATCCTACAGTTATACTTAGAGTAACTAAGTCTTGAACAAATTTTGAGCAACAACTCTTTTTTTTATTCTGTATTTTTAATTGGTGCAGTATAATCGTGCATAATGGAGGAATTTGTTGTTACATTCTTGTACATGCACAAATTATAACAATATAAGTTGGCCAGTATCATTCCCAAGTATTTTTCCTTTCCTTCCTTCCTTCCTCCCTCCCCCTAGCATCTTTTTTCTACTCTATCTCCCTGCGATTTTCATGAGATTTTCTACCCTTTCTTTTCCTTTTTCTCTCTAGTTTCTACATAGAGAAAACATACAGCCCTTGACTTCCTGAGTTTGGCTTGAGCAGCAACTCTTTTAACACAATGAGAGTTTCTTCAATGTTTCCCAACATTCGGGGCTTCTAAGGGAATATAAAGAATCTTCTCAATGTAGATAAATAAATTTAATTTGTGGAGAAAGGCAGATTGTGTTAATTGTAGTTACTGAGAGGGACAATACCACTTGTTATTCGTTGTTGGTTTTGAATATGCAGATTCCTGATTTCATATTAAAAGTATTATTTTCTCTCCTTTAAGTATATTTAAAAGAGAGAAAATATATGATAATAAAAAATTCCGTTTAGTCTTTCACTGGAAAAAAATTAGTAGCATAACTTTGACTATATGAAAAAATGTTGTTCTTTACATACACTATAATCTCTATATTTGCATCAATTCAACCCTTTAAAAAGGATAGAGGCGTTATCTTGTTCATCAAGCCTAAATATCTGAAAAACTTGAAGAAAATATTGCCAAATGAGAGCAGCTATAAATTCAATTATGATGGTAGAATTCTGATTAATTTGTATAAAATGTAAAAATCTCAACTGAAGAATTGTGGTTGTAGATAATAAAGGTGAAAATAGATTAACTGGACTGTATCAAAATTAAAATCTGTGCATCAAAGGACAATATCCATACAGTGAAATACAACCTACTAGAATAGGAGAAAATACTAGCAAATCCTATATGTGCTGAGAAGTTAATGTCTAGAATACATAAAGAACTCATACAACTCAAACAACACAAAAGCATTCTGTAACTGGACTAAAGCATGGCAAAAGACTTAAAAAAAATTACTACTCTAAAGAAGGCATACAAATGGTCAATAAGCATATGAAAAGATGTTCCCCAGAATTAATTATTAGAAAAATGCAATTCATGAGGCTGGGGTTGTGGTTAGCAATAGAGCACTTGCTTCCCAGGTGAGCAGGTGCAAGGCCCTGGGTTCCATCCTCCGCACCACATAAAAATGAATAAGTAAAATAAAGGTGTTGTGTCCAACTACAACTAAACAATAAATATTAAAAAAAGAAAAAAGCATATCAAAAATCACAATGAGCTATCATTACACACCATCAGAATGGCTTTTATTTAAAAAGAAAAATAGGTGCTGGAAAGAATGTGGCAAAATTGGAATGCTTAGGAACCACTGATGGGAATATAAAATGGCAGAAATGCCATGTAAGACAGTATGATGGTTCCTCAAAAAAATTTAAAAATAGAGGTATCATATGATTCAGCAACTTTGCACTTAAGAATATATTGAAAAGAATTAAAATTGAGGTCTTGAAAATATATTTGCGTATCTATGTCCACAGCAGCATTATTAACAGTAGCCAAAAGACAAAAAGCAACCCATGTATTCACTGATGGATAACTGGAATACAAAATGTGATATAAACATGTTATTTTGTCTTAAAAAGGAAAAAAAATTCTACAAATGCTACGATATAGATGAACCTTGAGAACATTGTGCTAAGTGAAATAAACTGATGACAAAAAGTCAAATACTATATGGGTTCCACTTATCGAAGGTGTCTAGTGCAGTCAAGTTCTTAGAAACAGAATGATGGCTGCTAGGGGCTGGAGGGAGAGGGGTATGGGAAGGTGTTTAATGGGCACAGAGTTTCAGTTTGTAAGATAAAATAACTTCAAGATTGGTTGCAGAACGCTGTTTTTTATAGTTAACATTACTGGAATGCTCATTTAAATAAAGTTAAGATGGTAAATTATATGTATTTTGTAAAAAAAATTTAAAAATTAGGACAGGATAATAATAACAACAACTATAATAATAACAACTGTGTTATTATAGTTTGCATATTTGTGCAAACTATAGTTCTTCAATCAACCACTAAGTATTTCTGCTTTTTTTCTTTATATTATATAATAAAAAATTTAGTAACCATTTTAGGAAATATATATTCTAAGATATCATTGATTAAAATGTGAATAAACGTAGAAGCTTAATGACAAACACACTAAGAAGGTTCCTTTAGCCCATGGAATAATAAAGGAAATAAAGTTGGCTAATGAAATTGAAAATGACTTGTTGCAAGAAGTGGTTATAAGCTATTTTCCGAAACATGAATATATGCTCCAAACAGAGCATTAAGGGCAGTGTGAGATTCTCTTATTTTCAGATCTTTTATCATTATTATAAGTTTTCAACAATTTTATAAAAGCCTGGTGAGAATAAAATCTTTTTTACTCAGTACCTCTGCCAACAGAATTTTTAATGGTAGTAAATTTTTGGTAGCAGGGACCTTTATAGAAAACACTTTATGGAAATGAGGAGTTATTTCCTATTTATGTGAAGAGCTATCTAAATTCAAATAAGTGGCAGTCTCTGCTTTTATGATTGGGGATCACCTTGAATTGGAACAAGTCCTGGGCCATGAGTGCAGCTTTAATGCTGGCTACGATCTTGGAAGGAGCACTGGTTAATACTCCACACTTAAGGAAACCAAAATGGAACTGCCCCTCTAGAAGGCTCTTAGTATGAACCTGGAACCCATTCCCTTTTTCTTGGGAGTAGTTTATGTACCAAATATTTTTCTGTCTATATCTGCATCAGGAGTGAGTATTTACACATGTGACTAAGGCAAATCAAGTATGAGTTTGTAAAATTAATATGCCCTAATAGTCTCCATCAAACTAAAAGGGAGTCTAACACTTCTACAAAGATGGAAAATCTAAGAAACAAACTTCAATTGCATACAATAAACAGTTCATGGAAACTTATTTGCCCAAGCTGTCTTTCAAGTTTGTCGTTTGTTTAAATCTAGGAGTTAGGAAAAGATGTTAACTGTTCCCAGGAGCTGGCGTGTGACCCTAGTAGAGAGGTGCTTTCTACTGCTGAGTACTGTTCTCAGGGCCCATCTGAGGAGTAAATGGACCTACTGAGAACACGGATTCCAGGACATAACAGTGGTGGCAGAGTCTCTGGGTCCTAAGACAGAATTTTAAATGTGTTTATGATTGCCTTCCCATTCTTCGTCACTCATTTGTACTTTGCTGTTTGAAACATTTAAATTTTAGAGTCCCATTCAAAGTTCCAACCTCATGCCATGTTTATGCGTTTGTTCACATTCTTGTTAAAAAATGTTATTTGTATCTCAACCAAAGACAAATACAGTGGGGTTTTATTTCATTTAGTTAGAATTTCCTGAGTCCCCAAGGGAATTAGAATTAGGGTTGGCCGTTTAAACAATACATCCTGTATAAAAGTTATAGCACAATGAAGGCATCTACAGAGACCCAGTCCACACACCAAAAAGGCTGCAAATCTCTACCAGGAAGGTCAGCGTGTCTGTACCCAAAGCATCATCAATGACCTTCCTGAAATACCCAGTTCTTTTCCTTTGAAGAAAATGCATCATGAGGTAGCGATGTGCCAGTGTCTCAAGCAATGTGTGAGTTGCTGTGGTAAGTGGTTCCGTTCTTCCCTTATGGAACAAGTAATGCATTGTAACCCCTCACAGAAAACTCCAGCTGTCCCTTTACACGCCAGTCTTTTTGGCAAATGTTCAGATTTTTTTTCCCCTTTGAATAGTCATAATTCATAGAGAGAGCCAGACACACAGATTTCTTTTTCCAACTAAGGCTGTTTCTTTGGCTATCTTATCCCTAATTGCTCCTTACAAACCCACCCCTCCATGCCGGTAAGGTGGAGGGAACCAGTTTCATGAACCAGTAAATACAAGATTTTAAAATTCACATTTCGAGACATATACAACATTTATTGCCAATTTTGATTCAAGTCAAGAGGGAAATTGCGCAAATCGGTTATTAGGAGCTGCAGGTGTGCTTGGAGAGGGAGAAGTCTTCTTACTCAGGAACTATAGATAATCCCTCTTATAAAACTTCTCTAGTTATGATTTTTTCCCCTCATCCCTTGGGGAAATGCTGTAAGCAGGAAATCACATATGTGCATTAAAAGTGAGGTGATAAGCCAATTTTACCAGACGGTACTTTCGGGAAATGACTGTGAATTTTGAAATTGTGTTGACTTTTTAAAAATTTCTGATTTACTTGAACTTGATTTTATCTAATGCATACAATGCATGACAAACTTGGTTTTTGTGCCTGTCTTTATTACAGGGCTGTGGATGAACTTCCAAAAAAATGCTGCCATTTGAATTGGTAGGGAGTCTCTATTTCTTGTCCTGCAAGGTTCTGTGAGTGAGAACAACATCTGAACAGGGGTCCCATTCCTTGCTTCTTCTCTGTTTTCTTTTGTTGTCTGCTAAGCTGTGTTTTATGAGTTCCCACTGAGGCAGGAGCCCCCCATGTGAGAGAACTAAACGAGGCCCATTCATGAGCATGTTTAAGAAGCCAAGTTCTTTCTTCTAATAGCAGACCCGAGATGAGTGAGTATTTAAATAAATGTGTTTTGGATGACTCCAACACACCAGGTGCAATAGACACCGTTCTCACCTGCAAGTAGTGAAGTGAGAGACAGAGCAAGTTACATACATGTCTCAGACACAGGGCCCCATGGAGTGGGGCATACGCAAGACCTGAATGAGTGGAGCAGGTGGAATGATCTGTGTGTGTTGGGAAAGTAACTGCAGCAAAGGCTGGGAGAGGCTCAGAGATGAAAGAAATGAGTTGCCTTTAATGATGCACAGGGCTTCAATTACCAAAGGATATTCCATGCAGTGGAAAACCCAAGAGCTAAGGAGCAGTAATTCTGATGTTTGGGGATGTGTCCCTTGTAGGGCTTGGATGGCAGTCAGAAACATGTGAACTTAATTACGTGGGAATGAGAGAACATGCTCAAAAGTATAAAGCATATTGTTGGATACAGACATGAACTTGTCTGATATGATCTAGACTAGATTTTTCTAACCTCAAGGTCCCTGCAGATAGGTCTGCTTTAAACCTTGTCCTATGCCTCCCAGATGGCCCTTCAGGACTAAAGAATCTATTTCTTTGGTAGCTAGGAATTCTGCCTAGAGACAGACCTCTTTTGTCAGACCTCTCTGGAAACTGCCTCAGTGGAACAGAGTTGCTTGCCCCTTCTTGGGGCAGCCCACATCTAAAAATGTGTCAATGTAGTAGAAGTGAGCATAAAAGGACTCATCCTCTCGCTGATCCAATTTGGGAAGACTCTAATCAGTTATCCTGGCCAGCTTCAGTGCCAGCTATAGGATCTGCAGAGGTCACATTGTAATTGTTCTGCATAGAGCACATAGAAAGGCGAAAACAAGGGTCCCACACAGGGAGATTAGAAGGCAAGACCAATGCGGGGTGGTATGATTGGGGATGGGTTCCTGCAGGACCTGGTAGGAGGAGAGAGGAGACAGAGAGGAGGAATATATGTGGGATTCCAATTAGGGATATAAATGAGAAGAACTTGGAAATTTGTATTTTAACGATTTGAAACCAATAAATTTGTCAGAACTTGAGTGATTATTTTAGGCTTGAAAAGATGACCTGGGAGTTTTGAGCAGTCAGTGAGCTAAAAAGTGACGTTGTGCCTCAAAGCCTCAAAGCCTCCAATATCTCAGCTGTGACAAGAATATAGTGGATAGGTGTTTTATAAGTGGATTCAGGAACTAGGAAGGCAACTTGAACACAGAGGACCTTGAAAATGTTAGAGTCTTAGAAGAAAAAGAAGGTGAGCTTCCTCAAAGACTCATTAACCAATAAGATTTCTGAAAGGGTACCTTTCAGTTTCCTCCTTCTCTTATTCTGAGGAGGAGAAAACCAGGGCAGAGAGAGTTTCAAATTCACATATCTACAAGTCTTTGTCTACTAAGTAGACAAACTGCCATTCAAACCTAGATTAGCCCATTCCAAAGCTGGCATACCCAAGCATTTCAAAATCTCATATTTCTTTTGCCAGAGTTCTTACAATAATTCTAGTGAAATGAGAGAGGTTAAAATTTAAAAATAGTTTATAATTTCCCCTCAAATAATAGTCAAAAACTTATTATTTTCATCTATTCTGTTTCTTTTAAATTTTAGTACCTGTATACACATAAGTGTTTTTCTTATTCATAAGCTTGGTTGGATATAGTACCTTATAGCTCTGAGTCTAACTCTAGGCCTTCACTACCCATTTCTTTATGCAGTTAATTAACTATGACATCTACTACATTTTTCCTAGTTTAAATTCTCAGAAAGAAATACCTTTGGTAGAGGTCATCTTTTAGGACCAGAAAATGTCCAGTTATTTCCAGGAATTGGATATTCTTGGGTCACTTGTCTGTGCCTGATCTAGTCAGCCACAGTTGCTAATGTGGGTTCAGGAGAGAGAAAACATACCTAGCCCAGCATAAGGGACTGTAGTTGTGGAAACATTTCCTATGAGGCAGGAATGGCAGTCCCTGCAGCCAGGCTGGTTCTAATGGGACAAAGCCACATGAAAATACTACTCCACACTAGGTGACAATTTCTTTCCCTTTAAGTTCCTTCAGAAGAGTTGTAAGGGAAGGAGCATAATGTCACTGTCCCCATTCCTTCACTGCCAAGCCCTTGAAAGAAGGAACCCTCTAGGCTTCTCAGAATCTATCTTAGTGCTTTGACAATCAAATACTTGTTTAAATCCAAAGGCAGAAAGATTAAGTAGAACTTTTTTTTAACCTTCCTTCTAGAGTAAAATTTTGATCTTGTCAGAGATGAATAATGACTTTAACAGGATTAGACAAATTCTGTGCTTGAGGTGTTAATATTGAACAAAAGCTCAATTGATGTGCAGTCAAACTTTCTTCAAAAACAGGGGTGGCTGCCTCCTTGTGACCTTAAGATCCTGCATAATTTACATTCCTGCTTAAATGTCTTACTCTTTGTTACCATGGAACCATTTTTAAATTACTTTTTACTTAACCCAATAATCTAAACCTTGATGCCAAGCATGATTCATAAATTATGACTGAAAACATCTGAAGAAACACAACCTAATCTAAGATAAGGGAAAAGATTACTGATACTAACAGAAATCTCTTTCAAAATACAGTTGTTGCCATGTTGAAACTGCTTAGATATGAAATAGAAGTTTAATTATGTATCCATAGGAAAAGATCAATCAAAATACATTTTTTTTATCAAAACCTATATTTTCTATGGTTTTTGACTATCGTTAAACCAGTGTTCTCAGCTATTATCAATTTTGTCTCCAAGGGACATGTGGCATTGTCTAGAGACCTTTTGGTAGTCACAGTGGAGAATGAGAGGGGGAATGCTCCTAGAATCTAATGGGTAGAGACTAAGGATGCTGTTGAACACCCTGAAGTGCTCAGGACAACCTTTTATAGCAAAATGACCATTCCCAAGTGTCAACAGTGCCAAAGTTGAGAAACCCCAAGTAAATCACAATAGGATTCCTACGGTGCACCATAAATAGATGGTCACCAAGAAACACAGTCCTGTGTGTGGTAGCAGCCCTAAAAGGTTGGGCATGTTTATAGCAAGTAACTTTCTTCATCAAATTTCTTCATGAATATGGAGTTCTCCTTCTTGAGAAGACTTCCTGTAATGAGGAAAAAAACGTCTTTAAAAATACTGAACATTGCAGCATCTTGTTTTGGTTTACACAAATATCTGAAGGCATGGGGGAGACTGCTACAGATCAACAGAATCCCGTCTTCCTTTCTTGCACAGGGATAGAGTCAGTTCATTGCTGAGCACATGACTGCACAGCCATATTCCATGTTTCCTAAGCTGCTCTCCAATGGCTCCTCCTCAGCTCTGGTAAATTGCTACTATAGGAAAATACAGACTCATTTTCCAATTGTGAATATCCCAAATTTGAAATTTTAGCAACCTAGGCAAAGTTTTTATTGAATGTCTTGGGTTGAAAATTAATAAGTGAATCAATAAATTCATTCAGTTCTAAGATAGATAGATACCTAGTCACTTTGGTAGACTGATGAAGAAGTCTGTAGCAGAAACAACCACAATCTAGAGGTGGGTACAGATGGAAAGGAAAAAAAAAGAGTGAGGATTGTTTTTATGGGGGAAAGGGTGGGAAGAGATCAACTTGAACATGATTATCTAAAAAAATTCTAATGTGGTTTTTAATATTTTATTTTAGAGTGATTATACAAATAATCTATACTGCCAAGGCAGTAAAAATGTTTTTATGAAAAACTTGCTTTGGGAATAAAATTATAGAGTAGACTTCAGAAATACTCTATTTAATGGTCATAAAATCATCTGAATTTTTTTTATAGAAAACCAAGCCTTTAAAATTAGTAAGTCAGATCTCATGTTCCTCAACGTATGACCCCATCAACAGTATATGACAATATAGCATGCAAGTTGGGATCTGGAATGGACTCCCAAAGAACCACGTGTTAAAGCCCATGGGGGTACTGGAATCCTTAAGTGGGACCTCATGGGTGGTCTTCCGGTCATGGGGGATGTTCCAGTGGGAACCCAGCTCTTTCTTTTGTTTTCTAGCCATGGGGATAGTTTTGTTCTACTTCATGCACCTTCCATGTGCTGCTCCCCTATCAGAAGCCTTACAGAAATATCACAGAATATTGTTCACCCAATCATAGACTTAAACCTCCAAAGTTGTGACCCCAAATAAATCTTTTCTATTTAAGTAGATTTATCTCGTGGTAATGGGAAGCTGACTGATACATATGAACATGTCTGTTTCCCTGTAGGTCCTAAGGGAATGTTGTTACTGACTTGCTTTAACTCTTCCCTGGGCATAAGCTTAAGCACTTTCACTTAGTTTTTAAAACCTATGAGCCCCAAATAATGTTCACCTACCTGCTTCACCCTTCCTCTAGCCCCCTTTCACCAGACTTCCAATTTGGTCAACTTTCTAAACTGTTTTCAGTGACCTGTGTTCTCTTCTACTTCACCCTTCACATGGGTTCTTTCTGCCTGTGCCCTCTCCCCTCCTCTTGGTCATTACTTTTACTTGGCTTCCTATTGTTCATCATGCATGCCCCTGCAGTCTGTTCAGTAGCATCCTGCACCTCCCCTGATCACATTGTGTGTGCATATGATATGTGGGCACTAATGAGTTCAATTGACTGGTTTAACCACTAGGATGAATGATCCAGTAGATCCATAAATTTTACTTACTATTTTATTCACACTATCTGGCTCTGAGTTGGCATTCATTAATTATTTAATGAGTACATAAATCAACATAGACCTGGGAACTCAGTGTTTTCTGATTAAAAACAATTCTGGTTAGAGATAAGTTGAATGGATCTCAGTTTCACAGCTCAGAGATTGTTATTACCTGGACTTGTAGGGTTCGTCTGGATATTTAACCATTCTTCTGACAAATCACTTTAATTTCAAATATCTAGCCTACATGCTGTCCTTAAGAAGAGTCCCAACTAGTAAACTTAGAATTATCATTAAAAAGGAGAGAGCAATGCAGAATAAGGCAAAGGAAAGCAATTCTTAAAGAAAAGATCTGTGGAAGTTTTGGCAAGCCACAAGCACAAGGTTTTGGAGAAAAGTGTTTGAAGATCACTTAAAAGGCTAAAAAAACTCAAACTGGCTATTGCCAAAAGGCTAATTGTGGAGACACAGGAACTTATAACTTGGGAGAATTATTCTATGACTCTGATCTATGAGAAGAGAGGAAGTTATTATGCCTTGAAGTGCCCACTGTTAGTTTTTCATACGACCCATGGCTCTACACTGAGTCAGAAGAGAAGTAATTGCAAATGAATGTTCGTATGTGTTATTGCTTAACCTCCTCTTTTATGTTTCCACTCCAATAAAAGAACTGGATTACTTTTTCTCTTTTATATCTCATTTTCCCAGGCACACAGTGAAGCAAAGCTGGAGTGTACTACATGTTGGAATGATTAGTTGATAAGTTAGTCCTTCAGTGCAAGTGCTTCTCGTATTCATCTTCAAATGCTTGGGATCACCAGGGATGCCATGGTTATTGGAGCTGCCATGAAGGAACGAAATAAATGTGAAACATACAGCGACATCCCCCCCCCTCCGCCCCCTCCGCCTTTCTTTGGTTGTAAGTTTTTGATTTACTATTCTTCAATTGTGTGATGTCAACTCAACTTGGATAATGAGGCAGCCTAAGTTTTGCAAAAATACTGGATGTTGCAGTCAACTAAAATTCAAATTCCAGCTCTACTACTAGCTGGGTGATCTCAGGCTAGCTGCTAATTTCTTGAGTCTCCCTGGCCTCCTCTTCAGTAAAGTAGGGATAAAAACACTATTTGAAATGCAGAGGGAGTGAAATACTCTGTGTAAAGTACCATTTCTCAAAGAAGACTATTAAAAAAAAACCTGTTCTGCTTCTTTCATTCTGCCTTACTTTAAGAAAGAAAATGATTTTTGATTATTTGTAAAGTTGGCTAGTGTAGCATTAAGGTTAGCACCTGAATTACTGGTTTAGATGTTTTATGATTATTAAAACTCACAATTTAGAATTTGTCCTTTATGTTGTGGAAATATTTCTAAATAAAAGTCCACAACTTGGGAAGCACCACATGGGAGCAGAAATTGTGTGCCTTAAATGAGTCGGATTTTGAAAAAAAATTTCTAGGAAAGAGATAAATACCCGGTAAGAAGAGAAAAATGGAGGGATAGTCTTGGAATAGGTTGATTGATTTTAGACTCTTGGTTCCATAAGGAACACATAAACATTGACCTGTTCTCTGATTGTGTGGTGCATTATTTTTGGAACATTCATATTCCCTTTGTCCCATTTATTCATTGTAGGGGCCATACTTGGTAGATGATGTCTTAAAGTCTAGCCAAGCATCTTACAAATACACTTATTATTCTCATATGATTATTACTAGGATATTGCAAAAGTATATGCTCTGTTGATAGCGGATTAGGAGCATCCTTGTATATATTTGGTAGCAATGTTTTCTTTCTTTCTCCCTCCCTTCCTCCCTTCCTTCCTTCCTACCTTCCTCCCTTCCTTCCTTCCTACCTTCCTTCCTTCCTTCCTTCCTTCCTTCCTTCCTTCCTTCCTTTCTTTCTTTCTTTCTTTCGATAAGGATTGAATGCAGGGCCTTGTGCATGAGAGGCAAGCACTCTACCAACTGAGCTATATCCCCAGCCCAACAATATTTTCTAAACGAAAAGTTGGGATTCATTGCCTAGAAATAGGAAAACATATTTTAAATCTTAAGCACTTTACATAATTGGATAAATCCAAACTTTAAGGAAAGTGCATTTAGTATTTCAATGAGCAATTGGAAGCTACTATCATGTAACATAAGAATTGTGTGTGGGGTATATAAATGTATGCTCATGTGCAGGCCTGTGGTCTAATGTATCCCGGAGCACAAGTAAGTGAGCTAGCAAATCCAGGACTGATTTGCTGGCCTAAATGATGTCCAAAAAATGTTCTTCACTGGGTAAAGGCAGAGTTTGACTCAGCACATACTCTCACACGGAATGGAGATTTCTGCTGTTCACCAGGGGACTTGATGGGCTAATTTAGAAACCACCTTTCCTATGTGTTGTGTCAGGAATTGTCAATGAAGTGCATCTATATGATAAATAATGTAGCAGGTAGAAGGTCAGGCCTTGCCCAATTTTCTGAGGTGTTAGGGATAAGTGCAGCTAAGACTAGGTGTTTGTGAGAAGACAGGTTGTGAAAGACTATTCTCTCTCTGGGCCTAGAGGATGACTTTAAATACCTAGTCAGGCTAAATCATCTTCAGGGATGGGGAAATATTTATGGTAATATGCACTATAAAAATGAATTTTAAAAAGTGCAATTTTACAAGCCTATGGAAAACACAAGGCTACTTTTAGAACTATAAGACTCTATACACTTATTCAGTCTTTAAGATTATTGAACATCTTTTCCCACTGGAAATGAGTTGAAGAAAATCCTTTAGGTTCCCTAGCAAAGGGTTCTCAAAAAATAAGCAGCATCTTAAAAATCAAACCTAATTAGCAATGTTCCAGAATTTTTGAATCTTATACAAAACAAAAACTCCAGGTTGGAATGCAAATTATCTCTCTCTTCTAATACTAAGAAGCTTATCTGTGACTCTTAGTATATACTGAATTTTCCTTTTCTTTGGGGCATCTCTTTCTCTCCTTCAGATTATAAACTCTTAGGAAATAAGAAGTTTATTCATTAATTTAAAAATAATTTCTCACTGGGACTAGTTTGATGTTATCATATAATAGACACGTGGAAAACAGTAAATGGTATTAATTGAGGATTTTGCAGTAAGGCAAAACCACTGTGGCATGTAAAACAAGAGATTTGAACCTAGGGAAAACCTATTGGGGTTCTGTTCCATCAAGGTCCTGGCATTTGGTCACTGAATCAACTGAATAACAAAGGATTTTTATAGTCAGACATTGCAAGTCTTGAGAAAGATCATAAATTATCTTCATGACTCATTTCCTCTGTCTCTCTAGTACTTCTAAAATGGGGAGAGCTTTCCGACACTTTTCCTTAAGATAAATGGGGGCACAATCTCTGAAATTAGGGTTGTTCAATACTTGTTTTTAATGTTCATCTAAAACTTAAACTGTCTTATAACAATGTTAATAATCAAGTGATTCCAAATCCCATGCTTAAAGATGGCTATTTTCTTAGTGCCATTTTGAGGAAGTGTTGCTTATGACCCCAAAGCGTTGTTTGTTTCATCTTAAGTCTCAAAGTATATTCGCCATATACCATACACAGGAACAAAGGCCTACTGTTCTTACACAGATATTGAAAAGAAATTAGAAGGGAAGTGTCTAATTTCTGAATGTTTTCTATTATTGGATTCTCTGAAATGAAATTCAAAACCTTAAAATGTTATGTCATTTTTAGATTCCTCTCTGTCTGTATCTAACTCACCCATAATTTTTATACAATTATGCATTCATTGGAGACAAAAGGCTTTGTTTTGCTCTTCAGCTTTTTGCATATAATATATATAATATATGATAATAAATATAATTATCTTAAAACAGTACTTAGGACACTACTAAATAAAATAAATGCTGAATAATATTTCAGAATTATCTTCTGTGAACCTCTCCTGGAAATTTGCCAATGAATTAGTGCTCTGTGGCTGCTAATTGTCTCATTCCCTTGTCTTTGTTCTCATTCCAGAATCTTTTGGCATCTGCTTCATTACATTGTTCTCCCATTTCTCATTTATTCACATAAGCCAGACTAATTAACTTTAGCACTGCAAGTAGTAAGGAAATCCATTCTGTACAAGTCTTTGAAATAGACTTCATTTGATATTATATATTTATAGATAATTTTTTCATCTTATGCACTTCCTCCTTATACTGCCCTTTGAAGAGAGGAAAGAGACACTAAGCCTAGAGTGTTGAACTATGCCTACTTCACCTCACCACTAAATGTTTCCATGAATGTTACATCTCTCATTGCTGAAGCTTGGATGTTATGTTTTTCATTAGAAAACCTCCTTTTTATTGTTGGTGTATATTTCCTGTTTTCTTTTTTCTCAATTCCCACATCTTGCTTCAGGACTCCCCTCAAATGATGGATTTACAGAGGAACCTGTTAACAGGGCAATAACCACAGCCTCCCCCTCAGCTACTGCCTGTCAGCGCTCCCACCCAAGTGGTGCGAGACCTCCGGTCTCCATGTGGTTCCTTTCTTTTTTTCTTTCTTTTCTCTTTACTGCCCAGAGCCTTTTTCAAGCATGGGGATATCTCAAATGGGGGAATCTTCAGTTCCCAAAAGAACCTCAAGGGACCTTGAAGTTTACCTCTAGCCAGTAAGATGTAGCAAAAATTAAAGGAAATAGAATTTCCATATTCAATTCTCCTTGAATTCAGAAACCAAGGAAATATTTTCTACTGTCTTTGGAGATAAACTGAAGAAAATCCTGCTTGGAACAACCAGAGCTGTTGGAAGAATGTGGGAAAGTATTAGATAACAAACTACCTCTGAGAGATAAGTCCAAGGGCTCTGACCCGTCGTCTTCCTTTGTCAGAGGTAGATGTAAGATTTAACAGATGAGGGCAGACGTGTGAGATTTTTGAAAACAAGTTTGGTATTGATATTTGAAGTATTAGTGCTGGTTCAAATTCTGAATCCTTTAACTTCTGGTTTTCACCCATTGCTTTCTCTCATGACAAACTTGATCTCAGTTTGTCTGACTCAATCTCCCTCTCTCTCTCTTTCAATAGACCTTAAACAATTAATTAAAACCCTGGTGTAACACAAAAGTCCATGATCTTTAATAGTTTACCCTTTTGTAGTGGGTCTTTGGTTGAGTAAATAGCAGTTAAGTTCATTTTAAACAGTAAATTATTACTTTCCTCTGCCTTGTTAAATATCCCTAAAAACATCATGAACTCATTCTCAAAACACCAGCTTCATCGTGCCCGAATCATGAAATTGATTTAGAGAGGTGAACGCTGAGGAGAATCCTTTAGTGAGTCAAAGATTCTCCTTCATGTGAATTTGCTAACCACATTTGAAGATCAGCCCAGGCTCAGAAATGAAAAAAAAAAGTGATAATTTTCATACATGATGTTTTTAAAATAACATTATTACCCATTGATAATCACAATAACCCTTGAGAATTCCAATCTACCATGGAATTCTGAATACTTTAGGGACATCTTTATCTTTGTATCAATACATTTTTCTCACAAGTTGATTTGTTGAAGGAAAGAAATAATCTCTTTACATGCTTTTGGAAGTTGTCATTATAGGCTTTGGGATCTCTAATGACTTGTTAAGAGGAAGTGCACAGAGAAATAGATTAGTAATAGGTGAAGATTTAAGAGTGACAATGACAGAAGGCAGAGTTAGAAAGTTCTTTTTAAATGAAACTGTCCCACAATGCAGAGTAATGAGCTTCTTATTGATAAACACATTCTAGGCAAAGATAAATGACTCTCACACATGGGTGCTGAACAGTACATTCCTAGGCTGGTTAAGAGAAATATTAGTTTGTTTAACACTGACAGAGCTGCTGAATTCTTTGCCATTTGAAGCTTCTGGACTAGCTAGGTCCTTCTTACAGTGCATGTCCAGAGTTTAATGTGGTATTTCAGGTATGGTCTGGTTAGCTCGGAATACAAAATAACTGATACACAAATGGACTTTTTATTAATGGAGTCCAAAATTGTGTTAGATAAATAGCCAAACCTTATTTCCAACTTTTCATGAGTTTATGATAAAGTAAAACTCCTAGATTTTTTCCTCATGTAAATTCAGAGAAATCTTACCTTCATTACTCTTGCTTTATTGATTTTTATATCCTAAATGTAAATCTTCATATTAATTGCTGATTAATTCAGTATTATTGATTCTGATGTCAAAATAAATTTTCAGCTTGAGTTACCTTATTTCATTAAATATCCCTCCCAGCTTGGATCGTTTCAAATGGCAAAAAGATTTCCACATCTTCAAAATTGCTGATAGAAGTCAAAAAATAAAAATGAATCTTAGACTGAGAAGTCTGAAAGCTCAAATAGAGACCTTCAACCTGCTCTGGGTTAATCAATAAACTTTCATTTTGAAAAAGGGGGGAAAAACCATCTGTGACTGTTAAGAGTGAATTGAAATACATTAGAAATGGCATTACCGGGTGACGGTAAGGCTGCAAACCAGAGGTTACCCGTCTCCTGCTTCTCTGGGCAATAGAAGTGCCTTTCGGTCTCTTTGAAAGTCTTTCACATCTGGAGGGTGCTGAATGAATCTACTGTCAAACCGTGGCTGCTCTGGTACCTGGTTTCTTATGAATTAATTATGTTTTCAGAACAGAGGACTTAGGGGCATCTGGGGACCCATGGCAGAGTTCACAGAGCCTCTTTTAAACAAAGAAGGCTCTGTCTTTTCTTACACTCATGCTCTTAACAAGGAAGTAAGTTTGATCATGACCACGTTAGGGATCCCTTATTTAACAAAGTCAGTAGTGATCGAATCAACCTTTTTTCTATATGGCATTTGTGCATTAGCCCATAAGGGAGGTTATGGTTCTTATCACTGGCTAGGGTGAGAGAAAATAAAATGCCTAGAGTGTGTTTCCACAGAGGTATGTGTGCATGCGCGCGCGCGCACACGTGTGTGTGTGTGTGTGTGTGTGTGTGTATGTGTGTGTATTAATAATAAAATATGGGAGAAAAGCAGAGGTCCTCTCAAGACAGAAAAACTGGAGAAAACTATCTTGTTTCAGAGAACAAGGACTCTGTTTGCATGGTGTTTTTACATTATGACCAGGAATTTATTTTTGAATGTTTGGAGGAGGTTTGTGCTGTCTGGAGAGAACTCTCTAGATGACAGTAGAATGCTTGTGATCACAGCACATCTCAGAGATCCCACCCCAGAAGTTGAGTCTCAGAAATTTAGAATATTTTTAGATTGGTATTACAACTTGTATTAAAAGAATTTTCTGGATCAATAGAAACAGCAATGAATAAAAACAAGAAGATTCAATCCATGTAAAACGCCAAGTAAAATTTAAAGGTGTCTAATTCATCATCCAACTAAAAACCCAGCAGAGACAAGACACCCAATACCATAAAGTATGGCAAAGCAATTGATCTTTAGTTATCAGAATCGTGAATTTTGCTTTTTGTATCCTTAATCCAGAAAAATAATTTGCAAATGTTATGTAATATATATGTAAGTGTGAGAGTATGTATATGTGTGTGTGTGTATATAAAACAATATAAAAATATATCATCCACTTGTAACAATGGTTGAAACACATTGTCTTACACACTTCTTTTAGGCAATAGTTGGTAATGGTACATAATACATTCCATAAAACCACCAAGATAATAAGCAATAGACAATAAATACATGTCAGCTGTGTGGTAACATAAGTGACACTCCTATCTACCCATGCTAAGAAATTATATAATATTGTCAGGAAAAAAATGCCTTTAAGACCTGGCATTCAAAAAAATGACTTGAAATCTAACAAAAGGGGTTAAAAGGCTTCTACAATAAAAACTATAAAACTCTAAAGAAATAAATTGAAGAAAACTTTAGAAAATGGAAAAATCTCCCATATTCTTATATAGGCAGAATTAACATTATCAAAATGGCTATAGTACGAAAAGTGCTCTACAGTTTTAATGCAATTTTCATCAAAATCCCAATAATGTTCTTTACTGAAATAGGAAAAGCAGTTATGAAATTCATTTGGCAAAGTAAGAGACTCAGAATAGCAAAAGCAATCCTTGGCAAGGAAAGTGAAACAGGAAGCGTCACAATACTACACCTCAAATTATGCTACAGAGCACAGTAACAAAGTCAGCATTGTGCTGGCCCCAAAACACACATGAAGTCCAGTGGACAGAATAGAAGATACAGAGAAAAACCCTTGTAAATACAGTTATGTGATAGTAAACAAGGATGCCAAAAACATCCATTAAAGAAAAGATAGGCTCTTCAACAAATGGTGCTTGGAAAAGTGGAAATTCATAGGGGGTAGAATGAAATTTAACTCCTATCACTCACCCTGCATAAAACTCAAGATGGATCAAAGATCTAGCAATTAGACCAGAAATCCTGCACCTACTGGAAGAAAATGTGGGTCCCAACACTCCATCGTGTCAGTTCAAGAGCTGACTTCCTTCACAAGACTCCTTAGGACAAGAAATAAAATTAAAAATCAATAAATGAGGTGGCATCAAATTGAAAAACTTCCTCACAGCAAAGGAAACAATCAAGACTGTGAAGAGAGCCTGCAGGATTCGAAAAAATATTTGCCACCTGCTCCTCAAATAGGACATTAATATCCAGGATATACAAAGAACTCAAAAACTTAACACCAAAAATGTTAATAACCCAATCAATAAATGGGCAAAGAAAATGAACAGATATTTCTAAAAAGAAGAGATATGAATGGCCAACGAATATATGAAAAAAATGTTCAACATCTCTAGCAATTAGAGAAATGAAAATTAAAACTACACTGAGATTTCATCTCACTCCAGTCAGAATGACAAGTGCTGAGAGTATAAGGAACAATAAATATTGGTGAGGATGTTTGGGAAAGGTACACTCATGGATGGAACTAAAGACTCTCATGCTAAGTGAAATATGCCAATCCTCCACATTCCAAGATCAAATGTTTTCTCTGTTATGCAGAAGCTAATCCAAAATAAGGAGGGTGGGGAGATTAAAAAAAAATGAGTGGAAGAAAGGCTTTTGGGTCAAACCCCTTTCAAAAAATCAATTTAAAGTAGCACAACCACAAAGAAAAGTCAAGAAAGTACTGAGAAGTGATATTAACCAAATTATTATACTGTGTGCATGTGCAAAATATGTTTGTTTTGGTACTGGGGATTGAACTCAGGTGCACTTGGCCACTGAGCCACATCCCCAGCTCTATTTTATATTTTATTTAGAGACAGGGTCTCACTGAGTTGTTTAGCACCTTGCCTGCCATTGCTGAGGCTGGCTTTGAACTTGTTATTCTCCTGCCTCAGCCCAAGCCACTGGGATTACAGGTGTGTACCATCACACCCAGCACATGTACAAATATATAACAACAAATTCTATCAATATGTAAAACTCTAATGCACCAATAAAAAGTGTACAAAACAAAAAAAAAAAAAAAGAAGAAAGTCTCCAGTACTGGAGTTTGGAGCTTAAATTGGGTTGAATTGGAGCCATCATAAACTGTGTCTGTTAAATGTTGTATGTGGTCCTGTACTTACTACTGTGAAAAACAACTTCCTAAGACGTGGTCCTATCAATGGTTGAACTGTACAAGGTGCTTAAAAGAAGGGAAAGGGACACAGAAAGGATGACCAGATAAACATGAAATAAGTAGGAAGAAGTGACACCTTAAGCATGAGACTTACTAGCTCTTGGAATTCCAAAACTAGGTGAGAGAATTTCCCTTCTTCCCACCCTTCAGCTGTCAGAAACTTGTTGGAGAAGAAAAACATCCAGGGTCAAAGAATTAACACAGCAAGAGATGGAGGATGCAAAGTCCTGGGTACTGTTTTGTATATTGTGGCGTCTTTTTGCAGAAAAATTTCATTGTGCTGAATTTCTTTCTAAAAGTAAACTTGTCGCATGCATTTTAACTAAGCATTGTGAATCAGGACACAGGGAGGAAGGAGATCTACCCGGACTTTGCAGATCTTTCTGTATGCTTTTTTCATGTTGAAACTAGTAAACACAAATCTGCAACTCCTCAAAGATCTTCTGAGAATGTTCCTAGACATGTGTTTGTGAGAAAACGAGCAAGCAATAATGAAAAAGTGGTTTGTGGTGGGTTTGTTTTCAGGTGTGCCTTGTGCACAAGCTGTTAGTTGGGCAGCTGAGTTGTTGGAGTCTACACATGAGAGACAAGGGGAGATCGAACAGATAATTTAAAAGGACTGTGCATTACCAGAGTTTAGAACTCTAACTTGACTTGGGAGCAGAATGAGTCTCAGCAACTTGGAAATGCGGGAAAAGCAATCTAAAGCAAGTGAAGGAGCAACCTTTACGTGTGAGAACTATGTTTAACTTTTGTATAGTTTCCTAAATAAGTAAACAAATTTACTTTAGCAGCTAAGCATAACTAGTGAGCGAGTGCTCAGTTCTCCTGGGGCTATGCTATTTTAGTCACCTACTGGGCTGAGAGTTTGAAAGCATTCTGGATCACACCCAAAAGTCTAATGAATCTGGCTTTTATATATTTATTTTTTTCCAACTGCAAAGTAAACCTAATGCTGTGTTACTGAGAAGGAGAACAGGTAAGGGCTGAGTGGGGGTCACACAATTTTAAAATTCAATTGTATTCTTTCTTTCTCCTTAGACAAATTTCCCTTATATCAGAGAAGACATTCGGCATTTGTTTTTTAGGGATTGGCTAACTTCACTTAGCATAATCTGCTCTAATGCCATCCGTTTCCCTGCAAATACCATGATCTTGTTATTTTTTAGTGCTCAAAATGGGGTAGGAAGGAAGAGCATGAGAAGAAGATTATCACTGAATAAGGAAGAGAGGTGGGGTAGAAAGGGAGGGAGAAGGGGAATTGCACGGAAGATGGAAGGAGATCCTCATCGTTATACAGAATACATGTATGACAACGTGAGGAAAAAGAAAAAAAAAGAAGTATGTCACATTAGATTGGGTAGAGAAAAGTGATGGGAGGGGAGGGAGGGGAAAGGAGGAAAAGAAGGACAGCAGAATAAAAAAGACATTATTATTGCTGTATGTTATACGTGACTGCATGACCAATATGTTTCTGCAATCTGTACACTCAGGAAAATGAGAAATTATACCCCATCAGATTCAAATGTATGATATGTCAAGATCATTGTACTGTCATGTGTATCTAATTAAAACAAATTTAAAAAATATGAAAAAGGAGCCTTTTAATACTCCAAACATTTAAATGCTTTTTTCCAGTGTTTAACCCAAATTGATTTATTAATTCATCTAACCCAAGTGCATAAATGTCTTATCATCTCATTAAACTGTTTTTCCATGTTTATCTGGGAGATAATAAAAGATTAATAAAAGTTTAAAAAAAAGAAAGACAAATTTCCCCTTTATATATTAAAGTTGGTATGTAGAATAAAACAAAATGAAAAATGTTTCTGAATTTGTCTTTAGATTAGATCGAATTATAAGTTACTTTTTTTTTTCAGAAAAATAGAGATAAGACAAGCATTAGCAAAGCAGGAAGTCAGTGACAAAGCAGTTGGTTTTCTCAGGGCTACTCAACGAGTCTACTTGGGGTTGGAAGTGTGTGTTGGAGTTTAGCCTGAATTACTCTTCTCTTTTGGCTCCACAAGGAGGAAAACTATTTGGCATCTGTTCTAATTCAGTGTTGGAAAACTGCACCTTCAATGTTTGTATGTGGTCCTGTACTTACTACTGTGAAAAACAACTTCCTAAGACGTGATCCTTCATTTCATGAATTTTACAGTAGTTTACTATAACACTCATGTTGGGATTGAAGGGGTCAATACCTAACACTCTGTGTTTTACTACCTGAGATCTGAACCAGTTGGGAAATAGAACCAAGGGTCAGACAGATGAAGGCCAAAGTATCAATTTTATTGCTGATAAACTGGACAGCATCCCTTCTGATCCACAGAAGAAAGGGGCTTGTAATTTTATGCCCCAGCATGAAGTGGACACCCCCCACAGTTCCTGACAAAGCTGGGCCTCTACAGGTCTCCCCTGCAGTGTCAGGCCCCAGTGAGCCTCGCAGGTCACAGGTGGGTAGTCTCATCAGACAGCTCTGCAACTCTGAGCCCCCAGGCCCTGTCGTCTCTGACTTTCCCCTTGCCTGGACAGGAGTCGGGGAGGAAGAGACCGAGGTCAGCTGTGTCAGTCCCAACTTCCTCCAGGTGGAATGACCACAGATGGAGGAAAGGAGGCCCAATATGATGACCTTATTTCTATAGTGATTTGCCACATCTATTTATCATCACAGTTTGAGGAGGGGAAGAGGTCTTAGCAGGTAAAAATGACTGATTTCTGAGAGGAAAGCAGGATGGCACTTTGTGGCTGTAAGACAGATTTACCTCATTTCGAGGCTTACGTGCATCTCATTTTCATCCCACTGGTTTTTTTTGGTCCCTCCCTCCCCTCCCCAGGAAATGGCAGCTTTGCATTCTTGTTTTAGGTCCTGGCCATATTCTCTTTGTTACTGCAGTTATCTTAAGGTCAATAAAAATGACTTTAAATTTTATTTTCAGAAGTTGATATTGCAGTTTTCAGTGTAACATATTTGGTAACATTTGCTTTCTTCTTACCCAGATTGTGAAATAAGTGATTTTTTTCCCAAAACATAAAGAAGGCAGTTTGTCATATTCATGTTTTTTTTCTTCTTAATGCAGAAAACTCGATTTCATTTTTCTTACTCTTCTCATCAGAAGTATAAAGAACTTAGAATATGCAAGACTTTCTTTTTCCTTTCCAGAACTGGGACTCAAATTCTTGATGGTTAACAAGCAAGGTCAAACAAGGACTGGTGAGAGACCAAGGCTCAGGGCTGCCAGTGTGTGTCCTGATACTGTAGGAAGGGCTACAGCAGGTGAGGGACAATGCAGAGTCAAGGGAGACAGAAGCAGTCAAGAGGTGGACCAAGAGAGCCCACAAACCCCTCTGCATGTCAACGTCTAGCAAGGAAATGAAGCAGGTGGTCTCCTTGACTTTGCAGTTTTGTGAGCCAAAAAATGACCTTTATTACTTCAGGTGAAGTAATAAAGGTCATTTTTTCTGTCACAGAATGTGATACCTCAAAATATGGTACTTGGGTGTGCTGAGTACTTTGAACTGAAAAAAGACTGCAGGGCTTCAAATGTAAGGTCTCTGTCCTTCTGCTCTCCTTTCTCTTACTCCTCATCTTTTCGCCCAGTGGGTTGCAGAAGCCAGAATTCCATTTCCTGTAAGCAGATACTAAACTCCTCTCCCCCAGAGCAGGCCATAAAACCTAGAAAGCTTTCCCTCTCCCCTTCTCCCTTTCCCCTGAAGAATGTCATTCCAGAGGGGAGAACAAATGCTACAGAAAGGCCAAAGGCATCTGAACAGTTAGGCCTTGCTGGGTTTACTCTTCAGTGTGTTCCCATTAGATCACACTCTTTTGTCCAATGACATTTCTGCACAATGTTTATTATTCATCAAACCTAAGCATAAAAAGAGAGTTTTCCCTGGGTCTTTGACTCTTCATTTCCAAAGGCTCTTGCATCGCATGTATGTTTGATGAAATACATGTGTTATTTTTTTTCCACTTGTTAACCTTTCTTTTGTTATGGGAATATTGGCCTTTATCCTTATCATGACTGCAGGGAAGCATCATGCTTTTCTACATCTAAGATTATAAAGTTTAGCAAGTCTTAAAGTTTCCAAGGAACAGAAGAGAATTATAACAGAGATACAAAACTGGCTCTAGAGCTAATCCTGCAGCACAGACACTGACTTAGTACTAAGGAAAACTCTTGGTGGTGCCTCTATGCCAGAATACAGGCCCCTCCCTGTCCAGTGTTCCTCCCTTCCTCGTTCTTGTGTCTCTGTTTGGCAGAGGTTCTCTTCCCTCTCCTATGATCTTCTCACTCTCAGCTGCCCTCCAGACTGCTGTGTTTGAATGTATTTCCCCAAAGTATGTGAATTGGAAACTTCATTCCCAATACAACAGTTTTGACAGGCAGGACCTTCAAGAGGTGATATGTGGGCTGAGGTTGTGGCTCAGCAGTAGAGCACTTGCCTAGCACGTGAGGGGCCCTGGGTTCCATCCTCAGCACTGCATACAAATAAATAAGCAAATTAAAGGTATTTGCCCATCTACAACTAAAAAAAATATTTTAAAAAAAGAGGTGATTAGGTTATAGAGGCTCTGACTTCATGAATAGCTTGATGCTATTATTACAAAAGCAGATTATTTATCACAAAGAGGATTTCCAATTAAAACTTAAAAAAGATTGAGCTTGACTCTTCCCCCACTTCTCACACATCCACACACACATTCTTGTCCTTACCCCTGTATCCACGGGATGACACAGGTCTTTTCTAGGGTTGCTGAGGTTGTGACCCAGTGGTGGAGCACTTGCCTAGCATGTGTGAGGTGCTGGGTTTGATCCCGGGCACCACATAAAAGTAAACAAATAAAATAAGGTATTGTGTTCATCTACAACTAAAAAAAAATTATATATATATGATTTCTAGATGGGGACTTCCTCAGCCTTGGACTTCCTAGCTTCCAAAACTATAAAACAAATTTTTTAAACCATAATTTACTCAGTCTGTGAATATAAAACAGACCTAAAATCCAGATTATGTCAACCTTCTATTTCTTCATTTCTTGTCCCAAGATTCACTTATTCTCAGCATAAATGGCAGATGTGGTTGTCTGCTTCCCTCATAGGAGAGAGAAGATAATCCTGATATCTGTAAGGGACATGGCTCGACATCCATATTTTATATTGTTGTGATCTTGACAATCATATCAGAATTAACTCTCCTACAATATCAGTAGGAGAGTTACCAATCTGGTAATCAAGGGCATTCCTCCCTCACATTTCTTTCTCAATTATAAAGAGAATAGTTAGACCTTTTCTTGTTACAGTACACTCTTGATTGAATATTGACAAATTTCACCCAGGGATTCTTCTCTTGTGTGAAATAATGTGAAATAATAGGAAAGTCTCATAGTGGAGTAAAGAGACAGAAATAGGTGTTGAAGAAAATCAGAAATTTAATCTTGTTTCATCATCATGGTGAGTCCATTTCTGAAATGAGTGGCTTCTGGAAAATTCTTATCAACCCTCAATTTAAGGCTTTCAGAAGAAAAGGATATCAAGCCATTAGAAAAAAAAATGTACATGTTTTTCAAGTTAGACAAAAAATACAGTCCTGATTGAACAGGGACATATTCTGTGCAAGAATACTTCCTCTAGCATGACATAGACTGTGCCTATTCACTCTTCTATTTTTTAGATGTTGAATCCTAATTTTTTGGTTACCAATTGCTCAAATCAAAATATCCACCTCGACAGGAGAACCCAATAGTGCTCTGCTTTAGCACGATACAAATCTCTACAAATTTGGAGATAAATTCTCTGAAATAGTCAGAGGCCCTAGAAATGCAGCTTTATAGACAGAACACATCAGTTGCTTCTGCACACGATTGTGCATTAGACTCATCCATCTGAGACATTTCTCTAACATGGTTTCTGCAGACTTGCTGATAAGAATTTTTTAGAATGTTTCTTGAAAATCTGAATATTTTTCAAGTTTCCAAGATAATCAGATTCTACATTTTGGGACCTTTGGCTTCTACTATCTGTCTTAATAAAAAGAAGGCTTCTCCCACCCATAGCCTGGTAGGAAGAACTTTAGAAAGCAGAAAATCTACTTTTTCCTTAAATATTTTGCCACATTACTGCCTTTTCTTTATGTGGATGGTCTCTGAGATATTTGTCAAATCCTTCCAATGTGTACTTAGATTCTGCTGGCACAAGCTGTTATGCTTGTCCTGAAGTTTTCAATAGTAACTTTACTACATAACAGAAAGGTGAGGGCTGGAAGAGGATGAAGTAAGGTTAACTAGAAGGTACCTCACCTAAGCTAGCCTAGAAAGACTAAGAATATTAATCAATCTCAGAACACAAGGTGGAAAAGAGTGCACATTTTCAAATGATCTCAACTAAAATACGTGTGAGCAATGAAATATCAGAACTGGAAGCCAAGAGGTCATTTATGTTCAACTTTAAAAATTCCATGGAAATATAGCTACACTTGGTGTGAGTTCAATAATATTTCTACTAAGATCCAAAGGAATATATCAATATTTTCTAAGATTTTAGCTTCTTACATTTTCAAAACCACTCTTGTATGTCTTATGTTAGTGATTCAAGAACAAAGAGACTTTTGGCTCAATATAATATTAGTCATAAAAAACAGAAGTGTCCTTTGAATCAAAGCTCACTCAGGTGAAAAAGCATTGCTGTCAACAAGACATGGTGTGACCAGGAGAGCAGTCCTCTTTCATCTAAGATACTCATGGTCTCAAAAACTCTAGTGTGTCCAACAGAGTTTGGATATATCACAATAGCACAAACAGATGAAATACTTTAAGAACTTTTAACAAAAGCCAACATTGACCTGTGATCCATTTCACTATATTTTAAAAGTAAATATAAAAGATGATCTTATTTTAAAAACCAGATGACACAGAAATTGCATTTGTAAGACTTTTTTGTTGCCATGGAATAATAGAAATTTGAGAATATGTTTAAGGTAGAAACTCAGATGAATGGAAAGTTGAGAATAGGGACCTTACTAGTAGCCATTATCAATAAATGTGTATTTCTGTGTGTGTGTGTGTGGGGGGGAGTGTGTGTGTGCGTGTGCCCCCAGGCTCATGCTCATGCAAGTTTGTGTGATACCAACAATTTCATCTTTTGGGATTTTTTTTTTTTTACTTTAGATAATTTAATAATTTCTTGGAGGTACCTAGGTAAGCAAGTAAGTTGCTAGAACACTTGGGGTAATTTTTATAGCCTTGCACATCATAAGTGCAGTGGCTTTATAAAGTGTCAACAATATTTTCCAGAATTAATTTTCCTGTGCATTACCTGTTAGGATGGACCACATGAGACACAGTGAGATTTGGCGACCAAAACTAACATAGCAGCCATTTTGTAGCTCACACTGGAGGAGACAGAAACTATACTTCCTTCCCTGGATCTTCCTTCAGCTTCTCTGTTTTCAGATCCAACTGTCTATATTGGTCCCATGACAAATAGCCCCTGGCACATGTGAGTCACATACACCATCAAGGTTTGACAATAATAAATGACACGGGTTCCAATGCTTCCTCATATGTTCCAGCTTGTGCTTGTGACTTCCATCCACACTGTTCCTGCTCATCCCCATTTTATATCCACATATTCTTCCTCACTACCTGCCTTGTGAACTTCAGACTCCAGCATCATATGCAACAGCAGAGATGCGTAGCTCTCTTTTATGGTTGTGTAAGGTCAGATTGCTATAGAAATGTAAATAAATAAGAATGGATGATAGTCCTATGTACGGATGTGTCCATTTACCTACTATCTATCCGTATCTTAGTGGTTCTATCCTGACAGAACCCTGACTGACACCATAGCTACAGGACTTGCATGACTTCCCAGGTCAAGTTCTAGTAAGCCAATCTCACATTAACATATAGACATACATACACACATACCTGATGTCTTCTCTAGCCATTGATCTTGAACCTCTCCTTTTCCCAGTTCAAGGTCTGCCTATCAGAATCATCTCTATCAAAGTCCAGAAATGAGTCATAGTTCTGGGAACTTAGCCCAGGTGTTAAAACCTTAGTTTAGCTTATTCTTCATTCCTTGTGTATATACTGTTCAAATTGACTCAAAAGTATTTCATTTATTATTTAGAGAGAATCTCATATCAACAGACAACTTATTATTAGTCAATGAATATCTTTTGAAAGTCTAGTTAAATACCTATACAAAACTAATATGATTGAGGTAAACATATGATATACTGGATATATATGCATACATTTTCCCTATATATGCATATATGTGTATATATGCAAACTTGCCTTAAAATTAGTAGGATTTTATCTGCTTTAACAAATAACTACTTGGGAAGAATAGAGTCTCACAGACTCTTCTACAGATTCTAAATTATATTCCAGGAATAACAGAGTTCCGATGAGTTGCTGTATGAGTTTCTCTCTATGGCAATGAGAGATTATGTGCTGTGAATTTCTGAGAGATATCGGTTATCTAGTCCTGCTCTTCCTGCTTTAGCAGCTTTGGGGATAACTTGGAGCATCACAGGTTTTTAACTTTATTTTATTCCTGAAGGATTTGGCTTTTAGAGTTTATTTCACTGGATAAAAGAAAAATGTACCAGATGTCACAGTTAAGGAGTGGTAAGGGAAGTCTTATGCTCTCAGGGAATAGGGCTCCCAAGTTCTGCAAGAAGACATTCAAACAGAAGATAAAGAGAAGAGCAAGAAACAAATGAGGCATGCTAGCTCAGTGCTCCCTGGTCTGGTGGGTGCCTTGCTCATCCGTAGTAACAAAGAAGCTGGAAGACGTCATTCTGCCACCCTGGCCCCCACCCCACAGGAGGAGGAGGAGGAGGAGGAGGAGGAGGAGGAGGAGGAGGAGGAGGAGGAGGAAGAGGAAGAAGAAGAAGAAGAAGAAGAAGAAGAAGAAGAAGAAGAAGAAGAAGAAGAAAGAAAGAAAGAAAGAAAGAAAGAAAGAAAGAAAGAAAGAAAGAAAGAAAGAAAGAAAGAAAGAAAGAAAGAAAGAAAGAAAGAAAGAAAGAAAGGCTGTTAGGTTGGCAACTCATGATCTCTGCAAGGATAAATAATACAGAAGGAAGTTTATTTTTCTTTCTTCTGTTCTCTAGGAACATACCCCAAGAAAATAGTCAAAGTAAGCAAACATAATTTCACTCACTTTAGCATTACTTCTTTTTTTATATATACTTTTTTTTTTTAGTCAATACCTTTATTTATTTTATGTGGTGCTAAGGATGGAACCCAGTGCCTCACATGTTAGAGGCTAGTGCTCCACCACGGAACCACAACCCCAGCCCTTACTTCAGCATTACTTCTAAGAGTGACATTGGATGGGACCGTAAAATGGTCTGGTCCTACTTTCTCTGACCTCTTCTCCCACCTACACTCACTCTGCCCCTGCCTGCTGTTCTTCACAATGCCAAGCACACTATTTTGTTCATTTTTCTCCCTTTGTCTGGGAACTCTGCCCCAGGTATCCAAATAGCTTACTCCCTCGCTTCAGGAATCTGCTGCTCAAATGTCCCTACCTGGAAAAGCCTTACCTTCTCAACCTACCTGAACCTTACCTCACCCCATATTTCTTCTTTTTCACCTCTATCACTTATCAGCACTTAACATCAGATTATTTATTTATGTTTTATTTTCTCTCTCCTGACTTTCGACTAAAGGAGTCTAAAAAGATGACTGGCACAAAATATGCATGAAATATTGCTTTATGAATCTCCACTTATTTAGATCTTCTTTCATGTCTCAAAAAAAGTTTGTGATTTTTTTCCATAAAGATCTTACATGGTTGTTAAAGGACTCTGGCCAGGTAGCTCATGGTTTTCACTGCTCTGGCAAATGTTACATGTTTCTCCTTTCACATTTTCTAATTGTTTTTTTTCAGGCCTAGAAGACTGCTATTAATTTTAAAATATGTTTAACAGTTAGGATGACCTTTTTAAATTGGTTTTCATACATTTTTTTCTAGGTTATCTTGTATTTTCCTGAAAGATGAGAAGTCTGAATGGCAATTTTTATTTGAATTCTTACACTTTTCTCTTTTCTGGTATGTTTGGGTTTTTATAAGTGAGGCCTTCTGTGGCAGACGGACTAGTGCTGGTGCCCACTGGCATTGCTGTCTACTCTCCCATCCTTCTTCCTACAAATGAGGAAGAGGAGGCCCAGGGTCTTAGATGATGTCATTTGTGGCATCGCTGGCCAGTGGCAGACTCTGCATCAGGCTTTTATGTCCTGAAGGGTTCACTACTCCATGTACTAATGCAGAGCACCAATTTACAATTTTAAAAAATTTAATCTGAAACTAGAACTCTTGTGTGTTGTCATCATGCAATGACCTAGGGCAAATGTTTTAACATTTGAGCTTGTTTGCTCCTATTTAAAATGATAATATTGTCATGTACTACACAGTGTGTAACAAATAAATTGATTTAATATTTTTAAAAACACTCAAAAAGATCCCAGGAAAGTAAATAATGAACAAATCTTGATTGACATAAGTTTACGTTAAGATTCACTTAAATCTACCTACACTTAAGATTTGTATTTGTGGTTTTTCATTTACATGTTAAATACAACACATGTTTTAGACACTTGGATTAAGATTTTTAAAATTTCTATAAGACCATCAAGATTATATGAATTTCTGGTTGGACTTTTTCCAGATTATCAACAAAGTAGATGTAATCATCTTTTACTATGAAGATCTTTCTCTCCTTTCCCATTTCCCACTTCATACTACCTTCTCTGTTCATACACACACACACACACACACACACACACACACACTCCAAAACCACAATCAATTCAATTCAATGATAGAATATTCTTTTTCTTTTCTTTTTCAGTAGTGGGATTGAACTCAGGTGTGTCTTACCACTGAGCTACATATACAGCCCTTTTTATATTTTACTCTGAGACAGGGTCTTGCTAAGTTGCTAAGGGTCTGGCCTTGAATTTATGATCTTCCTGCTGAGGCTGAGGCCTTCCAAATAGCTAAGATTACAGGTGTGTGCCACCATGCCATGCTAATCCAATGACATCATGTTATTCTTATGACTTTCTAGATTGTAAATTATGCACAAGTTACTGGCATATAGAATACACATGGTCCTTTTGGAGTTTGAATTCTTAGCTATATACTCTAAGGCCATTCCAAGAACTCTTCAATGGTATCTTCTAATCCTTTAAATTCAGAAGGTTAAACAAGCTTTGATGAAAATCTTTTTTAATGCTACACTATATTACTAACAATGCATTTTTTTTAACTTAGGCAGAGATTCTTCCTTACCTTTTGTACTTTTACATGGAAAATAAGCTATGGAACTGACTAGAAGAATAATTCACTCAGTCTTTAATTTATACTATCCTTCAACTTGAGTTAGACCAATCCTGTAATTAACCTATTACTTATTAATTTTAGAATCTAAGATACTGAAATGTTAAGCCAGTGTATCAGTCCCTACCCACTGGTGCTTTCCCTTCCTGAAAAAATTAAAAAGGAAGTATTTTAGATCAAATCTAAAATCACCCTTCAACCAAAAGGACCTAAAACTTTTAGATCTAGGTCTGGAATCATTTTAAGTCTGCTATTAGATACAAAAAAAAGTAAGGCCTTGTGATAACACTGTCTCCTCCTCCAAACAATATCTATGGAATGTGAATCATTTTTGGCTATAGACATATTGTTAACCACACTTTGGATATTCTGTGGTGAACCATTAAAGGAATCTGACCAGTAAAAAAGGCTAAATGATAAAGGACAGAGGGAAATCTGAAAGATTAAGAGAAAGAGGAAAAAAAGTGAGAGAGTGAAAGGAAGGAAGGTAGATAGGCATAAGAAGTATAAGCAAAATAATTTTTTTAAATTAACCCAAAACAAGAAAAACAATGGATTAAAAAAGTGAGATTCAATTTTTCCTATGATAATGACCAACTCACGAGGTTTCTGTGTGTAGGAAATTGTGCATTAGGAAGCTGGCCTAAGTGGAGGGTTTTGGGGTAAAGCTGGGCAAGGATGCAGACTACGAGGACTGAATGTTGGGTGATTGAAGGCAAAAGTTGGCTTAGGGGTTCAAAAGAAAAGAAAATGTAGCTAGATACCAGAGCTAAAATGAAGAAGAGTATACTCAGCAGAATTTCCATATAGCCCTAAAAAGACAATAAGAATTTTTAAAGAGGTTATATGATTTCAAGGTAATTCTCTCCAAAAAGGTTCAGACTCCTTAAATAGCAACCTCTGTCAAGGAACCAGAGTTCATTGGCATGCAGTCTCTCTAGGAGATGCCAGTCTCTCTTTCAAACTCCTAGAGAACCTTGAACCATCCAACTGGACCCTCCATTTCCAGAGACACCCTCTACTGGACTCATATGCCCCAAATCCTTCTACCAAGGAAGAATGGCTGAGCCTGGTTGCTACCCCTAATTGGCAATAGGCACTGGAGGAAAATAGAGATGAGAAGGAGTTCCCAGAGAAACAAGAGGAATTTTAGTAATTAGTTGTGAATCATAGCTATAGCAGGAGGTAGGCCCAGAATGTGTTGAAGAGGAGAAATGGGGAACCTAACCCAGTCTGGGTGACTGAGGGTAGGGATCTGATCGGAGAGAATTTCCATTAGAAGATAAGATTTTAAAGGCCTTCAGAGATCCAATTAAGAGAGTTGAATCCTTCCTTCCCTATTACAGGAGATTTTGGGGAAAAGAAGCCATTCCAATTAGAGGCAGAATATAATTTGCAACACACTTTTGAGGAAATCCAAGACCGAATTGTAAAGGGCTTCAGTTATTTTTCTAATGAGTCTGGGGTGGATATTGATGCCACCTAACTAAATAATGTGATGAGATATGTGTTTTAGAACTAAGAACCGCCCTCTTCACTAGAGATCTGATGGAGAGATGAGTTTAAGTGTGAATCTGCTTTGTACACATCCCAAAGGCACTTCCCAGGGCAACTCCCTTCCCAGGGGATTAAACTCAAACAGCATGGAGAAGAGTTGGACCAGATTCTGGAGCCAAGCTCAAGTTTCTTTGTCTTGGGAAAAATCACTCAACTTTCTTCACTACCATTTCCTTTCTGCAAATTAGGAATAGATATAATATTACCTTATAGAGTTTCTGTGCCCATTATGTGAGAAAATGCATGGAAATTATATACAATGTCTGGCACATAATGAAAGGGCAGCAACTCTATTTATGAGAAAGAGCTGATGCCCACACAGACAGCAACTGGAATTCCCCTACTCTTCTATAGTATCATACTGCTCCCACTCATGGTGCTCACAGTATTTAGCTCCAACAAGAGGAGGCATGAACATCACAAAGACTCCATTCCTCTTCCTCCTGTACTTATCTACTATTGCAAATAACCTAAGTCTCAATTGTGCTGTGAATATATGGGTGCACACACATACATGCAATAAACACACATTTAAGAAAATGTTGCTGTGCCCTTGATATCATCTCCTTTCCTCAAACATGGTAAGAGATCAGAGAAGCATAGGAGAATCTATCATCAAATATCAAGTACTCCACATTTAGCTCAGTGCCTTTCCTATGTCCAGTAAATTTTTGGTTGGTAAATGTCCGTAGAAGGAATCAATCAGCAAATTGTCACTAACATCTACTATGTGGGGGTTCTAATAGATTAAACACATCACCATTGTTAAACAAGCTTGTTAGTCTATTTAAAGAGAGAGAACACACACATACAAAAGTACCAGTGAGTAAGTCTGCAGAGTAAGGGAAAGAGGGCGAATTCATCAGGAAATACTGAGGTGGCTGATGGCTATTACATGTCTCAAAATCTATTTATATTAGTTCTTCTCTGAGTGAGGCCTGTGGACAATCTACAACAGAATTACAGAGTGCTTATTTTAAAAAACACATGGCCACCCCCAGCTCTGACTCACTGAATTTTACCCTAGGGGATTCTGATGCTCACTCAAATTGCAGAAACACTGGTGTATAATTTTCTAATTTTTAGAGGACAGATTCCTTTCAGTCAAACCCTGATCATCTAACCTTACCTTCCACTACTCCCCTGCTCCCAGCCCCATTCCTGTTCAGGTGCTGAGAGTGAGTGGTTAGAAGCTGTCTTCTCCCCATAAGTCCTCCATCTTTCCAGCCTCTGCAACTCTTAAGCAAAGCCCGTGGTGACACATGACTGACAAATCATCCTTTGATCTAACTTTTCCGGACTTGGTTGATCATAATAATCAATTGTTGAGTTGAGTTAAAATTCAAATATCTAGTCTATTTATAATCCAGTGGAATTGAATTAGAATCTTCAGAGGAGAGCCTTGGAATTTCTACTTTAAACAGACACACCAAAGTAAATCTTACCATTAGTCAAGGTTTGGAAATAATTACTTTAAACCATTGTGAATTCACTGATTGAGAAATCCATTTCAGGGTAATAATTCTGACCATGCTTTTCTTTTTTAATCATGGAAATATTATTTTGGACATTTGGCTGATGTTTGATTTTATTTCTTCTTGTGCCCTAAGAAGCAAAGTGAATAATAATGAATACTGCTTTTACTAATATGTTGGCCCACTTTTTGTCATTCCGACCAAAATGTCTAACAAGAACAACTTAGAGGAGAAAAGATTTATTTTGGTTCATTGTTTCAGAAGTTTAGTCCGTGGTTGGCCAACTCCGTTGCTCTGGGCCCAGAATAAAGCAGATATGATAGGGGAAGGGCTTTACAAAAGCAAATCACTCACCTCATGACATCCAAGAAGCAGAGAAAAAGAGAAAGAAAAGGACAAAATGCAATCTTCAAGGGAACATTCCTAGTGATCTACGTCCTCCACCCATGCTTCCTTGCCTACAGTTATTACTCAGTAAAGTAGTGCTTTCAAATTGTCAATCCATCAAGTGGATTAATCCATTGATTAAGTTACAGTTCTCATAATCTAATAATTTCACTTCTGAATATTCTTCTATTGTTTATTGTGTTTACAATGTGTGAGGTTTTGGGAGCACTCTTTATAACCAAACTATAACAGGTAAGGTCATGCTTTTATAAATATTTCTAAAATTACACACTGATGAATTCAGCTGAAAATATGAGAAAGAAAAACACATTTAGCCTTACTGATATATTGGACAGACACATAGCAACAATTTAAAACTGAAATGATTTGTCTTACTTAGTTTCAAAAAGTACTTCATATTTTATTATTGTGGAGAGGGGAAAATCTGCAAATTTGGTTTATTTTTCCTTGACTTGAGAGTTGTTTAATAAAGTATAACTATTAAAAGTTTGCACATTGGAAAGCCTTTAAAATGTGTTATTAATTTCTAGTTTAATGGTTTACATTTGAAAAGTGCTATCCATGTCATTTCTATTTTTCAGATTTTATTGAAGTTTTAATTCTTTAGGTGGCCTAAGAAATAGTTTTCATGAATGTTCCCTGTGCAACTGAAAATAAGATATATTCTTTAGTATTGCAACACAGAGTTTGATAAATCTATAAGATCTATTCTAGTAATTATTTTCATCATGTTTTTTAGGTTTTATTCTGAATTTTTGTCCATTTGCTCTGGCTTAGACTGAGAGTGGTTATGTTAAAGTTCTTGATTTTAGGTGTGTTTCTATCTATAGTTCCCCATTTCCCCTTATATTTCTTGCTTTATAAAAAGTGTTGACGTATTTTTGGTCACTCAAACAATAATAACTATTACAACTTTATTATAAATTGTATCCTTTGGAATTTAAAATGTACTTCTTTTATTTCATTTTGGTCTGAATCCTGTCTTGTCAAATAAAACCTGTTTTCTTTTTATTTGCATTTTTTCTGGTATATATTTTTGTACCATTGACTTGTATTTGATTTGTAGATTTTATTGTATTTTGCTTTGTTAGAAAAATGTGAAATTTATTTTAAAAATAGGTATATTAACTTCATTTATGTTGCTGATATGACTGTGCAACATTCTATCTTATTCTCTCTCTTTCCCATATATATTTTAACATTTGAAGTGTTTTTTTTTTTTATTTTTGGCAATGTTTGCATTTAATATAACACCTTATATACTATCCTTATTCCCTCTTATTTTGGGAACTGCTTGCTGCTTTCTTCCAATAAAAAAATCCTCCTCCTTCTCAATCAAGATTTAATTTTAGGTAATATCCCTTTTGTCTTAGTCTGTTTGTGCTAGTATAACAGAATAGCACCGACTGAGAAATTTTTAATGAACAGAAATTTATCTCTTACAGTTTGAAGTCTAGGAAATTTCAGATCAAGTTTCTGGCAAGTTCAGTGTCTAGTGAAGTCTGCTTTCTGCTTCCAAGATGGCACCTTGAATGTTGCACCCTCTGGAGGGAAGGAGCATTATACAAAAGACAGATGAACAAAAGGGCTAAGGGGTATGTGAAGATTTATAAAAGCCTTCTGTAATACATTTTTCAGGATGGGTTCATAAGAACAATATTCTTTAAATATTTTCATGTTCATATTGGTTGTTCCAGAATCTGCATATGAAAGTCAGTGTGGCTGTTCATGAAATCTTTAGCATATAGTTTTCTCATGCATGTATTAAACACAGTATTCAGTTTTATTTTGACATAAGTCATTTCTTTCAAGAAAGCTATGGTCAATCTAATTTCTTCCTCTTATAAGCAATTTTTTCATTCTTTTCCTAGATTCCTGAAGAATTTTTTTTTCTTTTTCCAAAATTTGAATAATTCTTCTAGAATATCTCGTGGTCTTGTCATTTTGGGGTCAAATTTTCCTGCTGCACTGTGTGCCCTTTCAATATATAACTACAAACCTTTCTTAAATATTGTTTTAGGAAAATTTTCTTGAGTTATAGTTCTGGTTTTCTTCTGTTCATTGCTTTAATTCTTTGAGAACTCCTATTATTCTTATATTAGATCTTCTCTGTCTGCTTTTATATGTACCACTCATTCCTCTCTAGTTCTATCTCTTCAAATTAATTTGTCTTTTATTTTCCTCCTTTTCACTTTCTTTTTTATGCTATTGCCTATCAGATTTATTTGCTTTTGAATTTCTTTAAGCCTCATTTTGAAATATTTCTCTTCTATTTATTTTTTAAACTTTATTTTATTAGTTTACTTTTTTATACAGTGCTGAGTATCAAACCCAGTGCCTCACTCATGCTAGACAAGCACTCTAACACTGAACCACAACCCCAGCTCCTATTCTCTTTATTTTTAATTATTTTCCTGGCTTCTATCAATTTTCACTTAAAGTTGTTATTTCATAATAATTTATTTTCTGAGTTCTTTCTGAATTTTTCTTTACACTGTTGTTTCATAATTACAAATTTTTCAATTTTTTTCACCAGTTTTAGAACATTCAGATATAGTCAAAATCAACTTTGTGAAAATATCTGTTTGGTATAAGTTTATTGTCTCCACAATAATACTCTGCTTATTATTTGTTTTTTTTCTGCACTTAATTTTATAAGATATATGACCATAATCATCATCATCTCTCCCTCTTCCTCCTCTTCCTTCTTCTTCTTCTTCTTCTCCCCACCACCCCCCCCCATCATTTTTAAGCCTTTTTGCCATTTGTTTCATTCTGTATACTCATTGCATTTTCTCTTCAGGGATATGTTTTGCCCTGCAAGCAGGATTCATTAGGTTAGTTTTAAGATTTCCTGAGTCAAGATAGTCCCAGCCCTGCCCCGCCTTTCTATAGCCTCTTCTACTCAACTACAAACATAGATTGATCTATGATACTTTTCACTAAATATGTGTTGGTAAATTTGAGATCTCTAGTTTTTCATGCCAACCAAGATTCTTTTGACTGCCCCCTCTGAGGCAAATGCTGCTATCTCAGGGGTTTGTCCCTACCTGCTTCTATTGTCAGGACTGTTGAGATGCCTTGTCACCTATTTTGTTTGCATGTGTTGTCCACGAGTTTTAAATTTTTACACACTAATTGCTCTGTCTTTTGTGTATGTGCTTGATTCAGGGTGGCCAAAGGAATTCAAAGACTATGTGGCTGCCTATAATTTCATCTTATCTAGAATAATCTAACTTATGTTTTAATAGTATTTTGCTCATATACTCATTGCTATGGGGAGGACAGGTTGTAGGGAGACAGGGGTTGAAGCAGTAAGACCATTTCCCTTAGCAAACAATGAAGATAATGAGAAGTGACAAGATTTTGGATATGTGTTGAAGTTAAAGCTGAGAAGAACTTCTGTTGTTTGGTTTTGGGGTATGAGAGTAAAAGAATATCATGCTAAGTGAAATAAGCCATGCCCCCCAAACCAAAGGCCAAATGTTTTCTGATATGTGGATGCTGATCCATAATGGAGGGGGGCTAGGGAAGAATGGAGGAACTTATATTGGGCAGAGGGGAGTGAGGGAAGGGGAGGGGAGGGGACACAGGGGTAGGAATAATGGTGGAATGAGATGAACATTATTACCCTATGTTCGTGTATGATTGCACAAACTGTGTGACTTTGCATCATGTACAGCCAGAGAACTTCTGAGAAGTTGTTCTCGTGCATTGAGTTGAAATACATTCTACTGTCATATATAGCTAATTAGAACAACAGCAACAAAAAAGATGTAAAAATATTTGGCAACTAGGGAAAAGGAGTTCTTCCCACCACCACCACCACCACCCCCCCGCCCCCCCCACCCCCCCCCCCCCGCCGCAAATTTAGGAAAACATTGGATGGCTGGTATGGGAGCAAGGAAGAGTGACAAATAGGGAGTTTGGGTTTTAACATATTGACTTTGGCATGAATTTAAACATTCAAGTGCTGATATCAGGTAAATAGCGGGCCAAAGTTCAGTGGAGAGATCTGGAATGGAGATGAACATTCTGGGTTGTAGAGAGTATTAGAGTGCAGAACTGAATAAGATAACCCAGGCAGTAAATGTAACTAGAGAATATTCAGAAGTTACAAACATGAAGAAAATCCAACAAAAAGACTTCAAGGAGTGTCTGGTATGTTAGGGAAGGTATTGGAGTCCGAAGTGCAGGTGAAAGTACTTTGAGAAAAAGAGTCGATTGCTACATTGCATTCATTTGCATTTTTTGTTCAAGTATCATTGAACTTGTGCATCTTTTCTATATTGTTTTGTGTCATCTCAAATTACTTTTTAAAATGCATCTAAGATAATCAATAGTGAAGTTAAAATTTGGCCTTGTTCTAATTAATATCAATTATATTCCCAGCTTTCACTAATTTGCCCTTTTTTTAACCTTTATCGCCTCAACTAAGCCTTAAAACCAAGATAATTTTGTCTACAGCTTAAAATTTGAAAAGCAGCATTTTTCCATATCCAGACTCAACTACAGTGAGTCATAGAGAGAAATGAGAGGCTAATCAAATGTTCATAAGGATCCTCATTATTGTACAGCAGTCATTGGCTTTATCCCCTATTAAAACAGCAGCATGAATGCATACCAGAGATTTTATGACCTGCAGCCACAGTGGGTGATTCAATTCAACCCCAGATTCCTATGATGCTTTCCACCTTTTTAATTCTTTTCCAGTGAGTTGCTTGCACAATATAGGTGGGTTCTCAGCAAAACAAAAGCATTTTAGTCTCAGGCCTGGAGTTAATTTAGTTGAGATCTCATTAAAAAAATATAGAACAAATATATTGCACAATATGTACAATTAGAGGACATTAGAGAAGCTAAAGGAAGATGCCAAAATAAAAAGATAAAATCTCTTGCATGGTTTCTGAACATGAGCCAATTTTCAGATCCAGAATCTATTGGCAGAAGGTCCCCAGGAAAGAGGATTTCATAACACCATAGTAGGTACATACACAATTCTTCCAATACCACCTTCACAATGACTTTACTACCTACCTGATAACCATAAAATAAAACATTTAAATAGCTGTTACACAGGAATCAAGTAGACACTATACCTATGGACCTATTGGATCATCATGTCTCCTTCTTAAAGCAGGAGTGGAGTGTATGGCAGCTAAGTAACAAATGAAGTCAGGCCTTACATTTGGTTGACAGTGGATCCATTAGGACCATTAACCTATCCAGTGGTTGTTCTCTGGATGGCCAAGTGTATAATTACAGTTGGCATACTTAGTAGTTGGCAGAACCTTACTAAGTTCTATGTACTGTGGATTAAGAATTATTGCTATGAGGAAGGCAAAGTACAGACTTATAATTGCGTTTCAGTTCTTTCAAACCCTAGCTAGTGTGTTTGTCAGGGTCTCCAGAAAAATGGAAGGAATAGGATATATATATATATATATATTGTGGGCATCAGGGGACAAATGATCAGCATTTGGTTCATACAATAGGCTGAGAACACCCAAAATCTGCAGTTGACAAGATGGAGATTCAGAAGAGTCAATGGTAGAGCTCCAAACCTAGGTCAAAGGCCTGAGAAGCAGAAAAGGCATCCAAGTCAAAATGTAGAAGACAGAGGCTGGGGTTGTAGCTCAGTGGTAGAGCACTTGCCTCACATGTGTGAGACACTGGGTTTGATCCTTAGCACCACATAAAAATAAATATTTAAAATAAAGGTATACAAAAAAAAAAAGGTAGGAGAGAACACATTTCCACTCAAAGTCAGGCAGAGAACTTTCTCTTACTCCACCTTTTTGTTCCATTAAGGCCTTCATTGGATTGGATAAAACCCAACCACACTGTGGAGGGCAATCTGCTTTAATCAATCTATAATTCAAATGTTAATGTCATCCCAAAACACCTTCATAAACATACCCAGAGCAATGTTGAACTAAATATCTGGTCCTCTTATGACTAAGTCAAGTTGGCAGATAAAATTAACCATCATAGATAGTAAATCAAAACAAATATTGTATCTTTATGGCATAGATTAGCACTACCCCAAAGAATGCAGTACCCATGCCTTCATATTATCTGCATTTTATTCCAGTGACAGTGGACTCAATCCAACAGAAGTCCACATTTTTGTTTCTGTGGGATTTTCATGAGACCAGATTAACCCAGCCTTAGGCGCATGATCCATGATAATTTGGTCTGGAGAATAAATTCTTTTGCATCCCTATCATAGTGGAGGGCAGAAGCTGTTCATATCACAAGATGACAATAGTACACATTTGTGATTTTGTTCCATGACTGTGACTTACCCACTCTTTGTCATGGAGTAGTCCGAAGAAACTTGTTGGCATTTCCAGACATTCTACAAAAATTGATCTAGCTTACTACATTGCTAACATCCTGTATATTTGATTGTGTTTTCAAGTTTATCAGTCATTGCAAGACATACACAGTCCAGATATAAATCCTACCAGGACTCAGGGATCAGCCATATCATTGAAGTATTCAGGATCCAGTTTAAGGAATATCTATATACCTTTCCAAAGTAAAGGAAAAATGATTTCATTTTGCATCTCCCACCATTAAAAAATCATCCCACCTGTTAGTTTATTTATGGTCTAGAGGCAGGCAGCTTTGACTCTTAAGTGAATGACTTGGAAGGCTGTCAGATTCTGTAGAAGCCAGAGCAGAGAAGATTCTACAGTATCTCTAGGTTGCAGTGCAAGTGCCCTGCAGAGGAGGAGATGCTCCAGGGTTCTGCAACAAGAGGATATCATCAACAGTAGAGAATTGTCAACCACTCAAAAGAAATTGTGATATGCTCCTGTGCCCCAGTACAAATGGAGCCCTGACTATGGCATGTGAATTAACTACATATCAATAACTATGCATCTTGAATCCATCTCAAGCTAAATTCTGCCAGACCCATCATTCTGAAGGTCAGGTAGGCCCACAGTGATGGCACATTTGGGATTGGGCAGGAATAGGGCCATAGGAAACAGTAAGGTGTAAATGAGATGTCTCAGACTCCCATGTCTTTTGTCAATATTGTACCTCTGCCTGTTCAAATGTATGGTCATGTGCAGTGATTGTGGTAGAGCCCTTATTTCCAGCTGACTAAGGAGGAAAAAGACTGAAATTGGTACAGAGATGAGTTGACTTGTATGTGATTGTAAGTCAAAAACAGATTGTGATCCACTGAAGCCTTACTCTGGAGTGGTTCTGAAAGACATCAGTGACATCCCCCTCTCTATCTACAATCCTGGCTCAGTGATCTCATAGTTATGGCTTTAGATACTTTCTATATGTTGAGAAATCCAAATTTGTATGTAAGCCATATACCTGCTCTGAAGTAAATTTGTCTGCACAAATATATACTAAATATCCATGCCTTATACTTAAAAAAATACCTAATACTCAATTCAAATTTAATATGTCCCCAATTAAACTTATTTTTCCTTAAAAGTAAGTTCTACCCCAAGTCTTCCCATTCAGTAACTATACATTTCCAGTTGCTCCATTTCAAAAAACCTTGGAGTCGGCCTTTACATTTCTTGTTCTCTAATATTTTTCAACCATCTGCAAATCTTTGTCACTCTACATTAACAATATGTCCAGGAGCCATCTATTTCTGCACCACAATTACTGCTATCTTCCTGTTCCAAATTGCCATTATCTCTCACCTGGATTACTCTGATAGCTTACCATGAGTCTCCTTCCTTGCTTTCCAACCTCCAGTTAGTTCTGAACACATTTTTTCAGTTGGAAATGTGAATCAGCATCTCTCTGTCCAAGTCAAAACTCCTGAAGTGGTCCCCATTTCACTTAGCAATAGGAGACAGAGATCTTACTTACAATGGATGACAAACCCAACATAAGGTGGCCATCATTTTTTCCTCTTTTCTTTCTGCCACCACTCTAATTTGTTCCCTCTTCTTCTGCCACACAGGTCCCTTTTCTGTGTGCTGACAAATCAAACAAAATTCTACTTTACAGCACTCACATGAGCTGTTTTATTGGCCTAGAGTGTTCTCCCCCACATATCCACCTGGGCAGCCACCTCACTTTCTTCAAGTGTTTCCTTAAATGCAAGCACCCCTGCCTAAAAAAGAGTCCTAAAAACTCTTTGGTGGTTTTCCTATCACCTCCTAAATATATTTTATAATTTAATTTTGGTATATCTATCATTGTCTGCTCTGCTAGAATGTAAGGTTCACAAAAGTTGAAATTTCTGTTTTATTCATCAATCTATTTCAAGTTCTTAGAACAGTGTTTGACATGTTTCAGGGCTATCTAAACGTTTATTATGTGAATGACACTGTCATTATACACCAGGCAACTGAACAAAATGATATAATGAGGTGACACCTTTTGTTGCTCTGAGCTTCTCATACTACCCTGAAAAATCTCCCTGATGGGCATTCCAGCCACAATTATGGGCCCTGTGCAGTGGGGTACCGTACAAGTGGAGAGAGGCAGGCTGGGAAAATGGCCAGGAAGGCAGGCTCTAGAGAGACCACCCAGCTCTGACACTCCACCTGCACAACCTTGAGCAGGACTGTCTGTACTGGGTCAATTTTCCTCACTTTTCCTCATTTGTAAAGCACTAATGATAATAATAGATAACTTACCTCCTCTAGCTTGTTGAAGGATATATAATGATATGTCCTGGTGTCTTATAAATGTTTCATTTTTAAAAAATTGTAGTCGCAACCTTGAAGATTAAGTATTTCCATTTTGCAAATGAGAAAACAAACAAAACCCCAAACCCCACAGATTGAAAATGATTTGAACAAAGTATTTTCTGCCACAAGCTACTGAACTATAATTTGTCCCCATGTTCATGTTATTTTTCTCTTTCCACTATGTGATACTCCTCTGCCATACATTTTTAGCCCACCCCACACCTCAGTTTACTCTTTCTTTGACAATGCTCCTGCACTAAACAATAATGCCAGTCTTGCATATAGAAGCTCATATCAGGGTTGTTTTCCTTCTCCTTCTCTCTCCCCCGTAATCTTCTTCCCTTTCCTGTTTTAGGTCATGAAATAGTAGCAAAAAGTTAAATAAACAAGGTGAACTTAAGCTTTAAAGATCCAGCAATTCTGGTGTCTGACTCTCTCAAAGTTAATAGTCATCAGCTTTGAAAGTTGTAAATCAAGCAGAGAAATCATTGCAGATGAAAATATTTCAAACTGGCAATAGGTATATGGGTTAAGCAGAGACTAGTAGATACAGTGTGGGAAATGGTCTTATGTGATAGGACAGAGATCTCAAGTTGAGTGGGCAAGGAGAATTTCCTTCTATGCAGGATCTTCTTCAATTTGCTTGTATCATTTTCTCTCAATGAAGTTAAGTCTTGATTTTTCTCAGGATCAAAACTGAAAGCAGAAAGACCTTGAGTACTTAGTAGACTTCTAACTTCTTCAAAAAAGGAAAGAACCAAAGTATTTCACAGTTTTGTTAAGAACATATTATGTTCCCTTAAAATAGAAATGACCTCTCCTTCTTTTATCAATGTCTGGAGAGGAGCTGCTAATTTTTAAAGAGAAATTCTCCCTCAGCCCAGTTTTGAGACTATCTTTAGACTTATCCCTAATTCTCTTCCAAAAAAAATAAATGAACATTCATAGACTTATCAGCCTAATTAATTAATTCAGACAGCTTCTAGTGGGGAGAGCAAGCAGTGTCCTTTCCCTCTACTGTAAAGACAAAGCTACTGGACAATTACTGATTAAGCCATTATGATGAGTAATCCTCCCAAGGTTCTGCTCCACGCTATAGGCTATACACCCAATCTTTAAACACTTTAAAGCTAAAATAATTTGCAGAATGTAGTTACTAACCAGAGACCAATCATCCTTCTCTAGAAAACAAGTCTGGCTTTCCATTCACAGCATATTCGTCAAATTTGACAAAGCAAATTTAGCCTGTCTCTTCTTGTAAAATGATGTCTGAAAATTATATTTTCCCCTTTTTTTTTGTAAAATTCTCATTTCTATGACATCAACTCTCTGGAATCTTTCTTCATTTTAAACATGGAGGTCTTACCTTCTTCCTGTAAGAAGCATTCTAAATAACAAACATCCCTACCTTGTCCCATTCCAAAAAGGAGAAGAAAATGTTTCTGTACTTGAGTGAAAAGAGAAATATGTAGGTATTCATATGATTCATGACTTTCTAAACACTGAGAATTTAAAATTGAAAAATGTAACCTAGCATACTATTCAAAACATCTATGGCTGTTGTCTGACATTAATTTTTCTAAATCTACTTCTTAATAAATCTTCATCCTGAACAACAAATTTTCACAGGGAGGAGAAGAAGGAGAAAAGCAGGCAGTAAGAGAAAGCTTTTGGGACCCAAACACGTTTGTTTTCCATCACCTTATATGAGTCAAGAAACAGAATCATCAGTGATTGGGCAATTTATTTTTAATGGCAATGAAAATGATTTATGAGTGTTAAATGTAGCATTCTTTCTCACAAAGCCTTTTTATTTGCCTCTGAGCTCATCTAAGAGAACAGTATTTCAAACTCTACTGCTTATATGATGTACCTAGTTTTGAAAGAAATCAATCTGGCTTGGTCAAATTTCTTGTGGCAATTTGGATTTGGATAGGATGGATTTGCATTTGATACAGAAAGATGTCTACTGTTAATAGTAAGAAACAAACCATGTAATAAGTTTAATGAATTCATCCAAATTATCACTTTTGTTGATGAATATTAGCAATCTCTAGAAAAATAATTACTTGGCTGTACTTTGGAATCACCTGAAGAACTTAAAAAAAAAAAAATGCATGTTTCCACTGCCAGGGGTTGTGATGTGATTGGGCCCATCCATGGGTTGGTGGCACTCTCTTATGCCACTGATATTAAGATCCTCTGCTCCAGAATGTGTGGTACAAACTGCTCATCATGCTGCAGACACCAACAAGGAGTTACAAGGTGCTTCATTATTTAAGCTGCCCCACATGTCTCAATTAGCATCAGTTGAGAAACGAGACTGACAGCATTCCTGAGAGCAGCATAGAAGGTGAACCCTGAACTCCTACAGAATTTACTGAGTAAAGTTTTTGTAACTCTAAATGTTAGTGGGCAGCCTGAATACTCAGTTCATCACCTATCAAACACACACACACACACACACACACACACACACACACACACTCAATCTGCACACATTTGATGAGAAATTTAAGTGGAAACACACATGCCAGAAAGGAAAAAGGAAGATTAGTTAAGGAACAAATCAGTGGAAATAACTTTAGACAGGACATCTTTCATCGTTTCTTTTGACTTGCTCTGAAAGGGAAGGTATTCATGTTTTCCTTTCCCTCCCAAAAGAAAGTGGGGATGGATATTCAAGCAAAAATAAAGTGGGTGCCAAAGAGTGCAGGGTGGGAGCATTGGTCACAGTGGCCCTGCCCCTCCCTAAGTAGTAAGATCTTTGTAATGTGCAGGATCATCCCTTCCCACAGCTCTTTTCCTGGCTGGCTTATGTCTACTCTATGGGTGCCACAGAGGGAAAGGTGTCCACTGGGAGGCTTCTCGGTCACCAAGGTTGTCAATGGGGAAAAAAGACAGTCACAGTCACAAAAGACAGACACCACATCGTTTAACTTCAATTCAACTAGAACTTCAAGAAAGTAAAATAATAAGGGGGTTTATAAAAATCAATGTACAGCAGTCAGGATAACTTTTGATGTTCATATTACAGAAACATGAATGTTCTTCCCATGTTCTTCTCTCAAAGCTTTCACAGGCTGCATCCCTGTTACACAGATGTGTGTAAAACAAACTGACTTTGGAATGTAGATAGAGATTATAGCATTCTTTCTACAACTAGTCTTCTAGAAACTGACTCCTAATCATGCCAAAGATCTTGTAAAGAAAGTTGGCATTTTTTTTTAACTTCCTAACCCATTTCCTAATTAACCAATATTTTCCAGTATTTCCCAATTGTACCAAAACTTCTGAAATTGGAAGGTCTAAGTAATAGTCAAGTTGTGAGACACTGTTTTTCAAGACCTGAAGAGAAACCCCGCTCCTTCTTTACATGAATGAGGACAAAATGAGAGTTAGTATGTTCCTAACAGCAACATATATGTTTCATTTTCTTTGAATATAGTCATGTAATATTAAAAATTATTTTTTAGCATACCCAGTATTAACTTTTCAGGCTATCATGCTGAGTAAGATTAAAACCTTTTTCAGAAACTCACAGGGCAGTGGGAGAAAAAAATCACAAACACCACTGGAATAGGGGCTATTCTGAAGGCATGTGTAAATCTTTTAGGGCATGGAGTCAGAAGTAACACAAAAGGGGTGTGTGTATGTGTGTGTGTGTGTATGGGAGTGTGTGTGCACATGTTAACATATGTATGAGTGAATGTCCCCAAGTTCTTGATAAATTAGGAAAGAACAATGGGGTCCATTTGTTTCTTCCTATGAAATCTTAGTATATCTTACTTTTATACCTTTGTTTATTTTTATGTTGTGCTGAGGATCAAACCCAGTGCCTTATACATGCTAGGCAAGTGCTCTGCCACTGAGCCACAACTGCAGCCTCCATTATATCTTACTTCTAACACCCATTGTTGCCCTAAAAACTGGAGGTCCAACTAATAACATAATGCCCATTTTCTTAGGCTCTACAGATCGCTGTTAGGATATACTAACAAGCTCCTGTTAACGATATTTATTAGGTTTGATGTCAGAACCATGAACATATCAACAATCTGATTATTGATAAAGTAACCAGTTTGTGAAGACTGTAACACACACGTTAAACGATGCACAGCCTCAAGTGCTCTTAATGCTGTGGCCCACTCTCCTTTTTTATGTGTATCCTAATCACTGGCTCATCTGGGTTTTTCAAATGGCTAAGTACAAAAACTTCAGAATGATGCAATATGCCTGTGGGATAAAGATAAAGTTTCAAAATATTTTAAAGTCAGGAGAAGTCTTATATCCAAACAAAATCTTATGAGGAAATTAACTTATACAAAACAAATTGAAGCAAAACTTTTCTGGTCTAAGGAAAGGTGGGGTTAGAGCAACAGTTCATAGAGCCTATCCCAGTCCCCTGAATGCCTTTTCACCTTCCTCTTAGGCTCCTTCCTGAGGTCCTGCTGGGGAACCCCAAACATTTCTCAGGATGCAGCAGAAGCTGCCCAGCTACTGTTCTGTCACAAACCATGCCAAACTGGGCATGTCCCTGAAACCTTCTGAACACTCCCCATCTCTAACATGGCTGTCCTGTGTGCCTTATGAGTTATTGTGAGACTTAAAATTAATTTGCAAATGTAAAGAATACTCTAAGAACTCCTGAAACTTTGTAGCATTTTCTCTTGAGTTAATTGAGGTAGAGTGAAAATAATTTTAGACTCAGAAAGGTATACATTTCAATCTCAGCTCTGCAATTTAGTAAATGTGGGACTTTAATTAAGTCATTTCATTTTCCTGGAGTCTCATTTTCAAAACTGGGGGCAGTAATAGCAAGTAGGCTTGTCATGAAAAGTAACAACAGCAAGAAGCCCCTACCTAGCCCAATGGTTGGAACATTGTAGTCACTAGATAAATGTTCATCAAATCCAAATGACTATTTTTTTTAAAAAAAGAGCTATACAATTTCAATTTAGTATGGATTTTACATCACAGAAATGCATTGTAGCAAACATATTACCAATTGTCTCACCTGAAAAATGGAGCTATATAAATGCAAATTTACTTACTCACTACAATCACACATACTCTTCGGTATCTGCTGCCTCACATCTTTCTTTCTTAAAAGCTATTATATCTACTTTGCTCTGTACAGCAGCTGCCCTTAAAATTTAATGAGTAAAATAATTCATTTCTGAACTTATTTCTTTTTTGATAGAAAAAGCTTATGTGGTCAAAGGTGACTTTATGAAAGTTCACAGAGAAATCAATGTAGAAATTATCAAATTCAGTTCTTTCAAATTAGAAAAAAAACATTTGCTTTTTTAAAAAAAATCATTAATTTTTGAAACAAATATATGTTTCCTATTACACATGTGACATTTCTGTATTTTCTATGTTTCATTGACAATAGATTATCATGAAATCTTACAAAAGAGAACATAGAAACCAGAAAAAGACCACCCTGATATCTAGCTCTTTTTTAATTTGTTTAGTGACTGCTTTTGAAATCTTGGAATATGCAAGATACATATTCTGCCAAATCTTTATATGTTTTGTCACTTCCAATAAAATATTAGATTTCACATCTGTTTCTATTTTGAGTATTTTGAGAATACATCACATTTTTTAACAGATATGTGAAAATCATAAAATGGAGGAGTCAGAAATCTGTGCAGAGAATCTGAATCTGTGTGTTATGGATGGGGGTGGGGAGGGGAGTGGATTCACAGTGATTCCTGGACTGGTAGAGCCTTAGCCAATACCGAAACACCCATCACTGAATGCCCTTTCAAGGCATTTTAGTTACAAGGGCTCTGAGCCTTTCCCATACGAGAAGCTCATTGACACTTCCAAATCTGCTTATTTGATGAGTTGCTGTTATCTCATGCCTCTAAAACAGTGTGGTCTTGATTCTAATTAATTAAAATCAGTGACCATTTATTGTAGGCTTATTTTATTAGTTCTGCTTGGGAGAAAAGAATTCTTACTCCAACTCACTATATTAGAAAGATTGGAATGATGAGACAAGACATGCATTTAGTGTAACTCATAGTTTCTGAGGAACAACTCCAATAAACCTAATGCTGCAAACCACTCAGTGACACGCTAAGCCACAACAAAAGTTGCTGGAGACACTACAGAGATGAAATCAGCTGAGAATGCTAATATCGCACAGGGAAACAAGTGCTCTTTCTTGATAGGGACTTTGCTGTATATATATCACCGCCTTGGCAAGGAAAGAATGTTCAAAAGGACACAAATGTTTTCTTGGCTTCATTCTTTAAGGAGGTGGGGAAGCAGGTAAGGTAGGCATGGGAGTTATCGAGACCCTTAAAAACAAATGTTCCTGTGGGCTACTTTGTTGGCAGGTAAGTGGAAGATGCAGGAGTGAAATTTGCTTTTGGTCAGAACTCCTTCAGTGAGGATGACAGTCACCTTGGCTACCTCCCTATCCCCCTCCCTGAGGCTGCTCCACTAAATTTTGCAGAGTGAGTATTTATACTACTGTGTAATTATTCTTCTCTTTGGTTCCAGAATATTGTTCTATTTCTAGTGTCTGTCTTTTGGAAAAAAAGCAAAATATGATGATTCATCATGGTTTGTTTTAAATTGAATTTTTTTTTTCCCCAAGATAAAACGAGACTACTACTATGGGTTGTTTTATGGTGGCCAATTTATGCCCCACAGCTTCCTAAGTAATGAATCAAGGTTAGAATCACTTTGTCAATTCCAAATGCCCAGAACAGAGACTCTCACACCTGGATTTGGTTGTGTGGTCATTTGATCCAACTGGGAAGTTGTGGCTATTGTTGAGAGAGGTTCACCCTTTTGGGCCTCACCATTCAGAGAAGATGGGATGATTGAGGCCTGGGCAGGCAGCTTAACATCCCTCTACCACTTGTGAAACTGCATGCCCAGGCTCTATGAGTGAGAGCTATATATTTCTATAGAGAAGCTTTATTATTTATTGATATCCTGCTTTCCTCCAAATGAATTAAAAATGTTACAGAAAATGATCACATGACCTGAAAAGGGGACTTAGAATTGGTGCTTTCAAATTAGAGTTTTATAATATAATAATGAAATGTGCAGAAAAAGGAGATTACTCTTTGAAGCTATTAGGCAATAAATTTGTTAATCCAATTATGTGCTTAATTTACATCTGAGTCCCCAAGTAGCCAAGTAAATAAGGAAACCTGATATAGACTTCTATAATCAAAAAAGAAAGAATCAATTAAAAAATAAACAAAAAAAACAAAAAACTTATTTCAGGCCCTAAACTCTAGAAAGAATTCATGATCTGGGTGCTTACTAAAGAAAACCACATGAATTAATAGAAAATTACCTGTAATTATAATTTTGTATATCATTCTTCATGTGGAAATTCCCATTTCATCTTTCTGTAAAAACTAAAGGAATAACATCAAACTGTAACTCAGTACAGTCATGTGGGTAAAAGATTAATGTTCTGTCTGAGCAATCTGGGAACTCCTGATTTTCAGCTTGCTGTTGGGTCTGCAACAGACCTGAGTTGGTCTGGTTGTTTAGGCTGGGAGGTACAGGGTTATGAAGTAATTATCTAATTATAATAATAATATAGTACATAATAATAATAGTACATCTTCCGATTATTAATATATAATGCTTTATTATAGAACTAATCATTCTATAATACAAAATTAAAACTTTCCATTGCTGCTCCACAATGATTACCATTAAAAATTCTCAGACACATCTTTCCAGATATTTTTGTGTATATGGGGTTTTGTTGTTGTTTTGTTGAGGCTTTGTTTTTTGTTTTGGCCAACTTGCCATTTTTTTCCAATCAACAATCTACCTCTTTCCTATTCAATAAAATTTCATTTCATCTAATACTGAGACAGCATTTAAATTTCCCCAGTTGCCCCTAAAATACTTTTGTCCAAACCAGAATCTAAATGAGGAAGGTACTGCATTTGATTATTGGGTCCCCTTAGTCTCTTTTCAGCAGTTTCTTCCTTCCTTTCTTTCTTTCTTTCTTTCTTTCTTTCTTTCTTTCTTTCTTTCTTTCTTTCTTTCTTTCTTTCTTCCTTCCTTCCTTCCTTCCTTCCTTCCTTCCTTCCTTCCTTTCTTTCTTTCTGACCTGAACTTGTTGAAAGGACAGAGGCAGCATTCCTGTAGTGTTCAAACTTGCAAAGTTGTTTGATTATTAGATAATTTAGTGAGAGTGACCATTAAAAAATTCAAGGGACCCAGATGCCATCTCCTGCAGGTCTTGTTCTAAGCCACAGAGATGGCATTCAGGCATGCACATACTGATCTGGGCAACCTCTGGTAGGTGGAACTATAGAAGAGTCTAAATTTTAGATAAATTAATCTGAGAACTGGCTGGCAGGAGAGGGTCCCTTCTCAGGAGTCTGTGATTGGAAAATTGCAGTCAGAGGAAAGAGAGTAAGAGCAGGTAGTGGGCCAACAATGAAGGAGGAACTAGTGGAGATCTGTTTATTGGAGCCTGTGTCTCTCAGAAAACAAGAATCAGTAGCTCTGATGACCAGGGTTTGGCTTACTGCACTACTCTTGAATGGGAGCAATTACCCCATTTGGGAGGCAAACTCACATTACAGCAGTCCTGAGAGATGAAGGAACTCCCTCTCTGCCAGTGCTCATGTTTGTGTTTTAGAGTGGCCTTTTCAGAAGGGCATAATTCACTCAAGGGTGGTAACCGACTCATCTCTGAATCTGCAGTACTTGGCACGGCTCCTGGTATACTTCAAGACATGACTTTTGGAGGTGTCTGACATCTCTGATGCATGATCATGAGCAGCTATTCAATACCATCTAAACCCAAGCCCTTCCTTTAGGAGCTCTGTGCCGGCCTCCTCTAGTCATGCCCTTCATTGAAGTGAAGTTTTTCTGGGCTAAGGAAGTGTGCCCAACTCAGGGCACACCTCTACTTTCTAGATAATATTGTACTTATATGGGCACTGGAATTTGCTGCTAGCCCTGGAATTCACTGCTCCAATGGGCACAAATGCATTTGTAGAACTTGAGTGGATCTCTTGGCATGTATAATTTCCTGAGGGGTTTTCCTGAGCCACAGTAACTGCATTTCTAGGTCTGAAGGCTGGCCACAGGACAGTAATTTCAAGGATTGTAGGTGGAGCATGGACCAGAGGACAGGGTATCCACATTTGGATTGAGATTTGGGGTGGAGCTAAGGATGGAAAGAGAAGTCTATAGTTCTGGACCGGCTGCCCCAAGCCTGTCACATTTCAACTGGGAACCAAAGGAATCAAAAGAGTTCAAAATCAAAGCTGGCATCCTAGCTTATTAGGAAGGTGTGTCTGTCAAGGTAGGAGGCTAGAACATTTTGTTTAGTGGTGTTTCTCTCTCTCTCTCTCTCTCTCTCTCTCTCTCTCTCTCTCTCTCTGTGTGGGGGGGAGTGGTACCAGGATTGAACTCAGACACTCAACCACTGAGCCACATCCCCATTAGTATGTAGGGTCTGTATTTGTATTTTTACCCCAAGCCCATAATCACCTGGGAAGACTCTGCAGCCACTTCAGATTGTTGAGAGAAGCACTTCTTAAAGAAAAGGGTTTTGTTTCATTCCCGCCCCCCCCCGACTCGTTTTTTTCCCATAAAGTGCTAAGTGCCAACTAATCTACTAGAGCCCACTCTTCCTGAATGAGCTAAGCATTGGTTTGAGAAGCCAACCAAATTCAGGGGAATCCTTCACAGCTTCCATATTCCTCTCTGATCCCATCACCACATGGTCACAAGTGAATTCCACTGCAGTCTGAGAAATACTAGAGATCATTCAAGCTCCCACTGTTTCTCCTTCTACTCAGTTTTTGGCCATTTCACTGCTCTTCCCCACCCCTGCCAGTTCAGTAGCATAAGAAACATAAAGAAAAAAATGGCCATTAATTTCACTGCATTAAAGTTCCTTGTAATGGACAAGTATACTGGTAATGGAACTATAAAAATATTATATTTTGTTATTATTGACACTATTGTGAACATATTTCAACATTTTTTTGCTTTCCATTAAATGGTATAGCCAAACGATGACTAAGGGCTATTTTTAGGAGATACAACAAATAGCTAATGCAAGCCAAATGAAAATATTAAAAAATCATACACTGGAAGAACACTTTTGCAAACAAGAAGCAGGAAGGGAACATTTCTAGCTTTTCAGCTATGCTTTTATTGAAAAAGAAATGAAATATTTTTACTTTCATAAAGCAGCATTTTGTTCTAAACCCGAAATTACACATCTCAACTGTATCAGAGACATGTCTTACAATAATTTTGTAAGGAAAAAAAAAGATCCTGTGCCAACAAAATTCAATCCTCAATTTGAAATGTATTTATATAGTGTATGGGAGTTCAGAAGAAAAGGACTTGAGGAACAGATGGAAAGTTTTCTTTGAAGTGTTCTAAGAATAAGAGAAGCCCCAATGCCCAGATCAAATGCCATATCTCCTTCTCTTCCTCTCTCCTAGGACAAACTATTGCGTGTCCCCAGAATAATATTTCATAGGAAGGCTTGTAAGTGAAAACATCCGAATCCTGGGAACCTGATCCCTGTTACCAATTTTACATTTCCAAACGGGCATTTAAAGACATCATTGTTTGTTCCCAGTGACTAGTTAATTGCATTTTGATTTGGTAATTGCAAGCAGATTCCAGTGTCTCAACTTTTATACAAGCATAACAATCTTAAATGTGGTGGAACAAGGGTTATACTTATAAATTCCCAAAGAGGTTTGTATTAGATTCTCAGGTGTTTTCTGCTATATTATTGTCAATATTAGATGTAGATTTTTTTTAAACCTACAACTATGATTATTATTGATTAAATGTTGATTTGGTCTATTGGGAGATTGCTCCCCCCCAAAAAAAAAAGTTCCTATTATCTGATTTCACATGATAGATTATTTGCATTTTCATGCATTCCAGACCTAGAGAAATAAAGGACACCCATAAGAAATGGAAGACTTTCTTCCTAGTTTGGAAATATATGTGAATGATAAATTGATATTAAAAACTCTACTTCCTTTAAGAGGATAATTAGTCATAACATTTGCACCAGTTCTAAAGTGCAGACACAGATTACTAATTGAATTAGTAAGATTCAGAGCAAGATAAAACTAATAATAGAAGTGAAAAGGGACTCCCTACACAGCAATAAAAACAATGAACTATTGATAATATGCAATAAAATAGATAAATATCACAGACATTTATTGGTAAACAAAGTTAGACATAAAAGTCTACATATTGGGTATGGGGGTGCATCTCTATAATCTCAGTGACTCAGGAGGCTGAGGCAAGAGCATCACAAGTTCAAGTCCAACCTGGACAACTCAGCAAGATCTTTTTTTTTTTTTTAATTGTTTTTATTTTTTAAGTACATGTCAAAGGTAGTCTCTTTTCTTTAGTTCTTATTTTATTTAGCTTCTCTTTATTTTTTCATCTTTTTTTCTTTCACTGTTTTCTCTTCACATCTCAAATAAAAGGTGATGGGAGGTTGGCCAGAGAGAGAGAACAAACTGCATTCGAGTCTTGATTTCCTTAAGGAAGTAAGTACAAAAAAATGATAAAATTAACTAGTTTATCACTTTAAAGTTTCCAAAGCACTTCCAGATTCATTATCTCATTTGATCATATCAATAACACTATAAAATATGTATTCATGTCATCATTTTATAGATTAAAAAAACAAAAAACCCTTTTCTCAGAAAATTAAAATGACAAAGTCATGACATAATAAGAGTAAGTTAACCCCCTCTTTTTTTTTAACCCAGATTTATTACTTTGATTTAGGCGATCCAGCAACAATTTGGAAAAATAATATGTGTCTTTATTTTTATAACTTCTAACTAAGCATATCTCTCTATTATAAATGTGTGCAGCAAACTTCAGTAGTACTGATGGTACTGTGACTTTGTCACCAATAGAAATAACAACAGGGGGCTGGGGATGTGGCTCAAGCAGTAGCGCACTCGCCTGGCATGTGTGCGGCCGGGGTTCGATCCTCAGCACCACATACCAACAAAGATGTTGTATCTGCCGAGAACTAAAAAATAAATATTTAAAAAATCTCTCTCTCTCTCTCTCTCTCTCTCTCTCTCTCTCTCTCTCTCTCTCTCTCTCCTCCCTCCCTCCCTCCCTCTCCTCTTAAAAAAAAAAAAGAAATAACAACAGGCACATCTTATAGTTGAAAGTCAATCTTGAACTATCATTTATATACAGAACAGCTCTGAAGTCACTACTAGATTGCATGTGATTGAAGCCTTTCTTCACAAAAGCTGTGATGCTCACAAAAGCTGTCTGGGCATTTGGCACATTGTGGGTCCTTCACCACATCGGAGACGAGGGTTCTCACTGTGACCCAGACATTTAGGTCACTTTTCAGCACTTCATACCTCTAACTGTTGGTCATCAATACTTGGAAGGAGGTGAATCCAAGATCAAATCCTACCTAGTGTTAGTGTTTTCTTTCTAGCTTCACACACTGTATCTTTAAAATGCAATATTTAAACCTTAGCATTCTTATTTAAAATCATATATTTAACATGCATTTTACATTGACAGATACATTATTATTTTCATGCCTCTAATATCAAATATTGTTATTAAAAATTAATTAATAAAGAAACGTGTTACTTTCTCACAATATTTTTAAGTACTCGAACTTCATTTCATTACAAGTAGTTTCCTTTGGAGTTGTATGCATTTTATTTTATACTTTAAAAACACTCTTCTGAGAAGATATTCATAGGTTTCATTAAACTACCAAAGGGGACCATGGAATAAACAATTAAGAACCTCAGCTTAATACTTCTGCTTTTTCCAATATGTAAATATTTCACTATATTTAAAAAAAAACAGGAACAAATTTAGGAAAACTCTGAAAAAGAAGGAAAAACTTTGTGATCTGCATCATTCATTTTCTCTAGCTATTGCCTAGAACTCCAATGGAACATTTTAACTTATTGTTTTCTAGATCTAAGGACCAACTCAGGCAAACATATGCCAAATTGCAACTTCCCTCCTAACTGTTGCTGTTAGTCCTAACTGCCTACAAATGCAAAGCAGTCACTTATCACTGTGGGACCATCAACAATGAACATAGTTTTGGCATCTGTACTGATGGTTGCACTATCAGTAGGTCAATATGCCACCAACACATTGCAACATCAGGTGACCCAATAAGGTTTGGCATACAGTATCTGTGTTTAAGAATTAATGCAACATAAGATGATGATGATGATGATTTAATTATACTGTATCTTTTTCAGTTAGGATGAGTTTAATCAGAATATTTTGATTGAGTATACTATATCCTCAAATTTCATTTATAATTAAATTATAGTTGCATTGTTGGTACATACTAATTATACAGAATAGTGGGGGTTTGTAGCATACTAATACATTCATATAACATAAATCAATCTATATCACTCCCAATAACTCCACTTACCCTTCCTTCTTCCCTCCTCCTTGATACCTTTCCTCTACCTAATGGCCTCCCTTCTACTTTCATAAGATTACTACTTATTTTTTTTTCTATCTCTAGCTTTACATAAATGAGAGAAAACATATTATCTTTCTGAGTCTGGCTTATTTTGCTTCACATGATGCTTTCCAGTTCTATACATTTTTCCTACAGTTAATACATAATTTCAATTGCTGAATGAAACCCCATTGTATATAAATACTATATTTTTTTATTCATTAATTCATTGATGGACACCTATGCTGGTTCCATAATTTGGATATTGTGGATTGTGCTGCTATTAACATGGTGTACCAGTATATCTAAAATATGTTGTCTTTAATTCTTTTGAGTAAATACCAAAAAGTGGTATAGCTGAATCATATGGTAGTTCCATTTTTTTAGTAACTCCATACTGATTTCCATAGGGCATATACTAATTTACATTCCCACAGTATATAAGTGTTTACCACCCCCCCCCATATCTTCACCAGCATTTATTGTCATCTGTATTGCCTTTCTGAGTGAGATTAAACCTCAAGTGTAGTTCAGATTTGCATTTCCCTGTTGGTTAAAGATGTTGAATATGTTTTTCTCATAACTGTTGGCCATTTGTACTTCTTTTGAGAAGCGTCTGTTTAGTTCATTTGCCCATTTATTGAATGGGTTATTTGTCTTTTTGGTGTTGAGTTTTTCAAGTTCTTTATGTTTTCTGGATATTTATCTGTTGGAAGAGTAACTGGTAAAGATTTTTTCCACATTCTATAGACTCTCTTCACATTGTTGTTTGCCACAGTCTGGCTGGGCACAATTCAGGAGCCACTTGTCAAAAGAAACAAACTTTATTTTTAGAACCACACACACCAAACAAAACAGCTCCTCAGGAAAAACCTTCAGAGCCCAACTGCCACCACTGGCTTCCCACAAGCCTCTCAACCGCCCCTCCCCTCCTGCTCTTGAGGCCCATTGGCTGGGTCATGTGGGCGGAGCCAAAAAAGTCCCCCAATGAGCAGCTCCGTAGTCTGAAAGGGCCGGGAAACAGCCCAATGAGCATCACCGCAGAGGAGCCAATCAGCTAGAAGTTGCTGGGGCCACTGTGAGCCAATAATCAGCTGGCAGCTGGAAGTTTGCTGGCAGCTGGAAGTTTGCTGGGGCCCCTTGGGCTGTGGCTCTCAACAGTTGTTTCTTTGCTGTGCAGAAAGTTTTTAAATTTGATGTCATCCCATTTGTTGATTCTTGGTATTATTTCCTCAGATATTGGCATACAATTCAGGAAGTTGTTGTCTATTCCTATATGTGGGAATATTTCCCCCTATTTTCTTCTCACAGTCGCAAAGTTTCTGGTCTAATTCCTCGTAATTTTATTCATTTTGGGTTGACTTTTGGGCAGGGTGAGTGATAGGGATGGAGTTCCCTCCTTCTTCATATGGACATCTATTTCTTCTAGAACCATTTGTGAAAGAGACTGTCTTTTCTTCAGCATGTGTTTTTGATCCCTTTGTCAAGTATCAGCTTTATCTGTGTAGGTTTGTCTCTGTGTCTTTTAATGTAAGAAATGCAAAGGACTGTTTTATTTTTTTTAATGGAAGAAGTGGTATTGTTCAAATTATGTATATGGAGGAAATAAAAAACAGATATGGTTAAACTACTCCTATAAAAATGTCTAAAAATGTATTTAATAGAATTGGCAGCAGGTGCCAAAATGCCTAACTCCACATTCCTTTTTTTCAGTTTGTTGAATTAAAAACTAATTACAAGTATTGAACACTTGCAAATGATTAAAATATATTTAGACTGCAATACTGCCTTAAAAATAAAAATAAAAATAAAACCGCAATTGTATTGCCAAGTTCAGCACTTAATTATTCTGTTGTTTTTCATACTAATGAAGCATGGTGGTTAAAAGTGTGGAGTTTAAAGTCTTACTAATTCCTAGCTCAACTACTTCCTGGTTTTGTATTTCAGAATAAGTCTCTTACCCTCTCTGAGGCTCACTTTTCTCCTTGTAAACTGAAGGTAATGTTGGTAACTTCTAGACAGGCACAACAAGCCCTCTGGGATAGCTATTGTAAACCACTCAAACCTTTAGAAAACAGATGCAGGTAAACATTATGGTTTAATTTTGGTTCCACATATAAGTGAAAATAATTTGTGGCTTTATTTATTTATTTATGATAATTCACCCTTCTAAATTAAGAACCAGATGGTTAACATTGGTTCTTAACACATCAGATAAAATATTTAAAATATTTAATTAGTTCAAAGGAAGGCATTTTTATAAAAATCTTTGAAAACTTAATCATCCAAAATGGTATTTCCCAGTGAGAAATATTTGAGTGACAAATAACCAAAACATAAATATTCTGCTCTCTGTCTACCTATAAGAAGTCATTTGACCATCATCACCACTACAAGTACAATTGCCTTACTCACTGAATTGGTTTCCTGCAGTCATGAAATGCTCTGTAAAGATCATATTCAAGGGGCTGGGGCTGGGGTTCAGTGGTAGAGCACTTGCCTAGCACATATGAGGCATTGGGTTTAATCCTCAGCACCACATAAAAGTAAATAAGTAAAATAAGGTATTGAAAAAAGAGATTATATTCAAACCTTCAGTGTCATACATCAATATGCATGTATTTTGCTCATGGAATTGAGATGTGAAGCATCTCTGTGATATACGCAGGGTTCATTCACCCAGCTGAAGATTGTTTAGCTAATAACTGATCTAGAATGGCTGTGTTTAGGTTGCCTGGGATGACTCCGCTCTATGCACATGAATCTTCTGACTCAGGTTAGCTTAAACACATTGTCTTCATGATGTAGAAGGCAAAGGCACAAACTTGGTCATATTGTCGAAATCCTACAGGCTAAAGCTAGCCATAACAAGCTCAGAATCAAGAGGCAGAAAAACATATTTCACCTCCTAAGAACAAAAGATGGAAAGTCATGGACTCAGTTAAGAATAAAGAACCACCACCACTAATGCTACCAGTCTGCCAGACCCATCACCATGTAGATCATTGCCACATTTCACTTCTCACGTAGTTCACAGCTTGGACCAGTAACTGACATGCATCATGATAATATGTGTTCACTGCCCTTTGAATGCTGCCTGTACCACCTTCTCCCTTTTCTGTATTTATTAATTTCTCTCACAAGTAGTATCTTACCCTAATTTCTGTCTCATTATCTTTTACTAGAATAAATATACATTTATTTTCAAGAAAACAATACAATACATATACATTTTCTCTAGTTCTAATGTGCCTCTATTGACTGTAGCTGAAACATTTACATTTTGCACAAGTCAAATTTAAATGCACCTAAAACCCAAATTTATGGTAGTACCTGAAGGGCAAATATATCTTCTGTAGGATTTCACTGTTATGAAAGAGTCATGATTGATGGTTTATAATAGAATCTCTTAGACGCAATTGTCTCTTACATTTATATTCTTCTATAAATACCTCAAATCTACCTACAATCTGGTCCACAGCTGACTTCTGTAACAATACCACGTGTCTGTCATGTGCAATGATGATTGCGTTGGCAACATTTTCACCTGCAAATAATACATCAATAATACATATCCATGTCTTCATGGCATATTTCCAGCCAGCAGTTTTAACTGTTTCCTTCTACATGAGTTTTCAAAAGTGAGTCATGACTTTCTTTGCTGAGTCTTAGATTGGGATTCTTCATATTTGGTATTTGCAATATTTCAATAATTTTACAAATGAAGATGCCCACAGTACAGTCCTTAAGGATGTACTTGATAACTTCTTGGAACTTCATTCTGATGTTGAATCAATAATGCAAAGGTTTTGAGATGAGTTTCCCTTATCTCTTCTTGGAATGTTAAAGACCTTTTTAGAAATGTTATCCTCAGTTCTTGGTATAACAATAATTTATTAAATCTCACAAAACTATGTTCATCTGTCTCTAAGAAACATTACACAGAGGAAGTATGTTAATAGGAAAAGCCAGGTTTTAAAAAAAATATATAAAATGTATGTGTTCATTTTATACAGCTGCAGTTAAAACAAAACAAAAAACAAACAAAAACAAAACAAAACAACAACAACAACAAAATCTCATCCACCTGGTTAGTTTAAAGTGATACAATGACAAGAAATAAAACAGGACATTTTTACAAACTTGCTTTTGCTGTTGTCTCCCTCTCTCCTACTTTGCTCTCACTGCTTTCTGTAACGAATCCCTCGCATTTCATATATTAATGCCATGAGAAGGCACGTCTAAGTTTTGTCCTGGTCTCTTGTTAAACCTCCCTTGTGGGTGTCAGCCATTCTTCCTCTCTTCTCTACTATACACTCTTCAATTCTTTGTTTCCTATAGTTCTTGGAAGAGCCTTCTTTGTTTATTCTTTTTATGGGCTGCTATGGAAAGCAGCTGTTTTAGCTTATATATAAATTTAGGTTTCATCTTTTCTGTTTCAGAGCAACTTAATCCTGAGTTTCTTTCTAGGCTGGAAAGACAGGAACAACAACAAAACATGGTTTCATGAATGTCTAATTTAAATGGATGGCATTATTTCATTTCTCTCATACTTAGTTCTGTTGTAAAATGATCTCACTAATGTAAGAAATTTTACTATAAAATGTGCATTTGGAAGGCATTTTGGAGAGTTATGGACAGTCATCACTGCTTCTTTTGCCTTTATGTGAAAGATTGTCAGAATCCCAAAGCAAAAGGAGAGGGCAACAGCGGGAATAGAGCTGTTGACAAGGGGTGGTACCAGCTTCCTGCACTTTTTGGAATTTGAAGGACAAAATGATTTAGTCCAGAACACTGATTCCCCTAATAAGTAGTAAGGGAACATATAAAATTTGTAGATAAGCTATGACACCAGTGCTGCATTGTATGGTGACAGGCATTATCAAAATTGGTATAATAGTATAAATTAATATAAATTTTCTGATCAAATAGCTAACAATTTCTCTGAAACATAGTATTTGTCCCTGTAGGCTGTTCTAGTGGTTCTAGATTTATCTTCAAACTAATTTTTTTAAAGTAATAAGTAAACTAACACATTCTAAAATAAAGGTATCATATGTTCATTTGATCTCTCTGGAATTTTTAAAATATATTAAGGATAAAATGAAAATGATCACAATCCTAACAATCAGAGATGACCACAGTTTGTATTTTGCTTGTTCCTTTTAGTTTCTTGTATATCTCTATGTCATATACAAGTGACCCATAAGCACCTCAAACTCAACATAACTTAAACTGAACTTGCTCTGTGTCAAGTACCTCTTTCATGTCAGGCATTTCATTAAACAAAACTAAGTTTGTGCCTTATTGGCTCTTATACCATAATGGCAAGGTAGCAAACAAATCAATAAGAAATATATTTAAAGGCTGAGGACGTAGTTCAATGACAGGGCATATTCTTAGCATGCATGTGTGCTTGGATTGGCTCTCCAGCAAAAGAAAGAGAAGAAAAAAAATCTATCGTATGATCTTATTATTTCTCTCCTTTAGATCAAGTTTTTTTGGCGGGTCTGTTTAATTAGAAAATACTGGAATGCCAGCAATTCTTAAATATTAGATCAAAAGCATTTTTCATATTCTTTCTATTGAATAAACAAAGGCTAGGACGTGCATGGGAATTTTGAGCATTTTTTAAATCTTTGGTAGTTTTATCTTTTATGACATTTTTGATCCACAGTATTGTTTTTATGTGTAAGTTATCTGAGAAAAATGTGAAAGCAGAAACAAGATAATAGGAAAAAAGAAGTACACAGTTCAGAATATATAAGAAGGAATGATAACAAGGAACCAAATCAAAAAGCAGGACATAAGATCCAGTATTTAACATAGGTAGGAAAATTGTGCAGTTTTAAATTAAGAAATAATCCATGTCATGGAAAAAATGGAGGGAGGATAACTATAGTGTTTATAAAATGAAGAATTAAAATATGTTTATACCCCTGGGTGGAATATGCTTTTCCTCATCTAAAATCTGTTACTCTTCTTAATATGTAACATAGTCAGTTAAGGATATCTATACATCCCACTTAAGTGACAACAAAGCTTTGCCAATTGGAAGGAAAAGGAATAAGGAATTGGTTTTCCCAAATCAAAGGAAGTAGGCAAAATGGAGTCAGACAAACATCGTCTGTCCTGACTCTACCTTTCACTATCTGTGAGTCTGAGCAAGTACTCAATCCCTCTGAGCATCAGTGTCTTCATATAGAAAATAGCAATAACATCTATCTTATAGGGAAGTTCCAAGGTTTGGAAACGCTGCCTGTCACGCACTTGGCACAACCACTTGGCACTTCTCTGAATAAATGGTATGTACGTATTATTATTAGAGTCATTGAAAACTCTAGAATCAAACCAAAGCAATCATGTCGTTTGGCCTAAATCATGTTATTATGACTAAAGAAACAAATGTAATCATTAAATTCTAGGCAGAAATTACAATGTTTTGAAATCCTTTAAATTAATTTTTAGAGCCCTCACATACTGTATCTTCTTTAGGAGGAAAATGTAATCTTCAGCATTTACCCTGTAAAATTCTGCCACTTTTCTGCTTTTCATTGTTTAAGTAGGTTACCGAGAAAAGCCTGAAGAGAAGCATAGAATATTTATTTTGTGGGAGAATAGTCCAGACCCTGTACTTGAAAGATCTCTGCTAGCGTGTTGAAAGCGGGTGCTTTGGTGATTCATGCTTGGTGTAGTAGCTTAGGTCACTTAGAAGTGTTTTGCAACCTGTGTCTTGGCAGGACTATAATTTCCAACTTCATTCAAAGCCCCAAAGAAAAAATATATCCTAACAACACAACAATAACAAAAAAGAAAGAAAGAAGAAAACAGGAGACAACATCTTTTCCAGTAAACACTGAATGAATGAACAGAGCAGTGCTTGTGAAGAAGCCACTGAGTCATGGCTCATCCAGAAAGTGTGTGTCAGAACACCAGGTATTTGGTTTCAAAAACATGTTGTACTTGGCTTTTCCACCTTTAATAAATATCATGGAGCAGCCAGCCCCAAATCCAAGGGAAAGACAACTTGCATACAACCATCAATTTTGCTTGTAACAGGATGGAAGAGGAGAAGGTTGACTTAATGGGTTCTTTTAGGCTGTTAACTCCCCTAGTGGCTCTTATCCTTTCCTCTCTTAGGAAGTGAATTCTGCCTAGAAACTAAGGCCAGGATTGGTTATGGCCAGTGTGCCGCTCTAGAGCTGAGGGCCTGTGCCTGGCCAAGACTAACAGTGTTGGTCCATATGCAAGTCTGTTCTAGTGGCTTGAGTGATTGACTTCAGGACTGAAATTTTGGAGCACACTGAAGGAAAAATATAACTTGATACATGAGACCCCATTTTTCTAAATTTTAACTTTTTAAAAAGTTATTGGTAGCATATGAATACCTGATCAACTGCAAGACTTTATTCCTAAGAAATAGTTTTTGCCTTTTATTTTGATTCTCTCACTAGGTGCATCCATAAATGTTAACCAATAAATATATTGAGATCTTTTGTCAATAATATTTAGAATTTTGTTTCTGGGATTCTGTAAGTGATTATTCTCCATGTTCTGTCATCTACCAACTCATCAATAAAAGTGATAATCAGAGTAATATGAATACACATTGCTGCATTTCACAATGAAGAACTGCTCTAACAATAATCTATATTCTTCCATCAGTTCCTTTTCTAGTTTATTTGTTCAGTTATGAAACCACCAAACTCTCTGTGACTTCAAATAATGCTCCTCAATATTGTCCTCTTGACCAATAGGAAATTATGAGAAACTTTGTAATATACTTTAATAAAATCCATATACACTAGGCTTGCAACCTTTCTGGTTTTACTAGGTATACCACTCCATCCATGAACAAAGGTAATTAGTTCAATTTATTTCCCCTTTCTTCCTTCATCCCTTCCTCCTTCCCTTCCTCCAGCACTCCCTCCCCCCTCTTTTTTCCTTCCTCCCTCCCTTCCTCCCTCCCTTCTTTCCTTCCTTCCTTCCTTCCTTCCTTCCTTCCTTCCTTCCTTCCTTCCTTCCTTCCTCTTGTACCAGGGATTGAACCCAGAAGTCCTTAACCACTGAGCCATCCCCAGTGCTTTTTATGTATGTATTTATTTTCTTGGAGACAGGGTCTCACTGAGTTGCTTAGAGCCTCACTGAGTTGCTAAAGTTGGTCTTAAACTTGTTATCTCCCTGCCTCAGACTCCTGAGCTGCTGAGATCCTAGACATGCACCACCATGTTCAGCTCAATTAATTTCCTGAACTCATCTGGCTCCTATGACCCCTGGTCTTTCTTTTAGCTGCTCAAGAACTGTTTGCTTTTTACGTCTTTCCTATAAAATATGTTTATTGATAATGAAAATATATACCATAATGTTCACCTTTTACAGTAAACAATTAAGTGGTGCTTGGTATATTTACAGAGTTATATCTAACTTTACGTTTTTGTCATCCCCAAATGATATTTTGTACCCATTAATAGACCCAGCCCATAATCTTCTACCCACTTGCATTCCCTTCCCCAGCCCCAGTTAAACATTGATCTGCTTTCTGTCTCTTCAGATTTGCCAATTCTATGCACTGTCTTTCAATAACATTATACAAAATGTATTCTTTTCTGACTGACTTCTCTCATTTAGTAGGTTTTTGAGGTTTATCCATGCTGTACTGTGTATCAGAACTTACTTCCTTTTAAAGTCTGAATAATACCCTATTATATGTATAAATGTTTTTATTTATTCATTTATCAGATAATGGACATTTGGGTTGTTTCCACTTTTAAGCTATTCTGGAACAATGCTGCTATGTACATCTGTATGCAAATTTTTGTGAGAACATGTTTCATTTTTCTTGTGTAGATAAAGACTGGAATTACTAGATCACTCTACATGTAACATTTTGAGACACCACCAAACTGTCTTCCAAAATGGCCAACCATTTTATATCCTCACCGCTGATGTGTCAGAATTTCAATTTCTCAGAATACTTGACAACATTTTCAATTTCTCAGCATTCTTTTCTATTTCCTTTTTATTATAGCCACTCTACTGGGTATGAAGTGCTATTGTGTGGTTTCAATTAGATTTTCCTAAAGACTAATGATGTTGAACTCTTTTTATGGGATAATTAGCTGTTAATTATCTTCAGAGAAATGACTATTCAAATCCTTTTACATTTAAAAAACTTGTTTGTCTTTTTGTTGTTGACTTTTTTTAATATATATTTTTTAGTTGTAGTTCTTGATGGATGATTATTTTATTTAATTTTTGTGGTGCTGAGGATCAAACCACATGCTAGGCAAGTGCACCATCACTGAGCTACATCCCCAGCCCTGTTGTTGACTTAAAAAAAAATACCTTTATTTTATTTACTTATTTTTATGTGGTGCTGAGGATCAAACCCAGGGCTTTGCACGTTCTAGACGAGCGCTCTACCGCTGAGCCACAATCCCAGCCCCTGTTGTTGACTTTTTTTAAAAAAAATATTTTTTTAATATTTATTTTCTAGTTGTAATTGGACACAATACCTTTATTTTATTTATTTTTACGTGGTGCCCAGGATCAAATCCAGGGCCTCATACATGCTTGGGACACGCTCTGCTGCTGAGCCACAACCCCAGCCCCCTTGTTGTAGACTTTTAAGAGTTCCTTTTATATTCTAACTACAGGTCCCTTAACAGAGTGATTATTACTAAGTATTTTATTGGTTGTCTTTTACTTTCTTGGTGATGTTCTTCCAAGTGCAAGTTTTAAAAATATTGATTTATTAATTATTTTAACTGATTAAATTAAAATTACTTTTAATTTAAAAACATTTAAGTGACAATATATTTGTATATATACATATATACATATACTATATATATACATATATGTGTATACGTGAACATATATATATGAATATACATGAATATATGAATATATATATATATATATATATATATATATATATCTCAAGGTGTGTAATGAGATCCTCTGATACATGTTTAACTTTTTTATAATTACCATGGTCAGTAAAATTAACTAACATATTGATCACCACCCATATTTTCCATTGAATATATGTGCCTTTGTGTAAATTTGTGGGGGGGGGTGAGAACAATTAAAATTTGCTTTCATCAAATTTTAAGTTCCTAATATAAGTTTATTAACTATAGTTATCATGATGTAAACCAGATCCCTTGTATACTGTTCATGAAAACATAAATAGGTATAGCCATTATGCAAAATGATATCATTTTCTCAAAAAAAAAATAAAATTAGAACTACTGCATGACCCCAAAATCCCACCAATGTGTATCCAAAGGAAAGAAAATCAGTATCCCAAAGAGGTATCTGTATCCCCTGGCTCATTTTATCACTATTCACAATAACCAAGATATGGGAGAAAAACCTAAGCATCCATCGATGGAGAAAGAAAATGTCTTATGTATACCCAATGGAATATTATTCAGCAGTAAAATATGGAAATTCCACCATTTTTTACAACATGAATAAAACCAGAAAACATTATGGTAGGTGAAATAAACTAGACATAGAAAGATAAATACTGTATGATCTCACATGTGGAATCTAAGAAAGTGAACTCATTGAAACAATGAGTAGAATTGTGTCCGGTGGTGGTAGGGTAATGGCGAAATATTAGTCAAAGTGGACAAATTTTCAATTATAAGATTGTTTTATCCAGCTTTTTCATCTCTATAACCAAAAGATCTGACAAGAATAACTTTAGAGGAAAAAGAATTTATTTGGGACTCATATTTTCAGAGGTCTTGGTCCATAAACAGTTAACTCCATTGCTTTAGGCCCAAGCTGAGGCATAACACTCTAGAGGAAGTGTATGTGGAGGAAGAAAACATCTCAGGACTTGACAATTAGGAAGTATAGAGACTGCTCCACATACTAGAGACAAAATACCGACCTCAAAGGCATGCCTCCAGTGACCCACTTCCTCCAGCACTCCCCACCTGCCTAGAGCTAGCCTCTAGTCAGTCCATTCAGTAATGCACTCACTAGGTTAAGGCTCTCATAACCCCATCATTTCACCTCTAAGCTTTCTTGCATTGTCTCACACATGAGCTTTCAGGGGACACACCGTGTCTCAACTGTATCCACGACAAATACATCTTGGGGCTCTAGTGCACAGCATGATGACTATAGTTAATAATATTGTATTGTTTACCAATCTTTTATCTCTTGAGTTCTGGGGATCATATCTAAAAACTCATTTACTAACCCAAGATGGAGAAGATAACTTCTGTGTTTTCTAATACTTTTCTTGTTTTAACTCTTGCATTCATGTTTAAAAATCCACTTTGAGTTAATGGATTATGCATGGTATGAAGTAGGTGTCTAAATTAACTCCTTCATAAGTAGGTACTTTGTACCTACATAAAATTTTGGAAACTGTGTTGACCCCTTTGAATGTCTTGATTGAGCCATTTTTTAAAACCATTTAATCATAAATGTAAAAAGAATGTTAGAGGGGTTTTTTTAATGCCACTTCTTACTAATTCTAATGTACCTAATGTATTTGGGGAATTTTTTTAAATTTTCATTGAAAATATGTACCTTACTATTATTTTCCTCTTTTAAAAAATATCTTCACTTTCTTTACATTCAGAGCCTAAGGATCCTTTTCAATCATTTTGACTTTGCTGTGATGTGTTTGTCAGCTTTCCATAGCTGTGATATAATACCTGTAATAACCTAAAAGAAGAAAGATTTATTTTGGATCATAGTTTGAGAGTCTCAGACTTTGGTTGATTGGCCCATTCCTTTGTGGCCTGTGGCAAAGCAGTGCATTGTGGCTGGAAAGTGTAGTAGAGTAAAGTTGCTTACCTCTTGGAGTCTGGGAAGCAAAGAGAGAGAAGTCAGGATTCCAGTATCCTTTTAAAGGCACACCACCATGGCCTTTTCTTCCTCTAGGCCTCACCTCCTAAAGGTTCAACCACTTCCCAATAGTATATAGGCTGGGTACCAAGCCCTAAACACACAAGATCTTTATTTATTTTTTTTTTTCCTTTTCTTTTTGGTAGTACACATTGAACCCAGGGGTGTTTTCCTACTGAGCTACTTCCCCAGTCCTTTTTATTTTTTATTTTGAGGCAGGGTCTCACTAAGTTGCTTAGGGCCTCGCTAAATTGCTTAGGCTGGTGTTGAATTTGCTCTGATCCTCCTGCCTCAGCCTCTGAGTCAGTGGGATTACAGGTTTATGCCACTGCACCTTGTGGTGCAAGCACATGAGCTTTAGGGAGACAAACATGTGACATTTTTCCTTTTCAAAACCCTCAAGATCATAATCTGTTCTAATCTTTATAATTGTTTTATTTTTTGCAGGGCAATGGGGACAGTATCAGGGATTGAACTCAGGGGCACTCAACCACTGAGCCACATCCCCAGCCTTATTTTGAATTTTATTTAGAGACAAGGTCAGTTCACTGATTTGCTTAACGCCTCACTTTTGCTGAGGCTGGCTTTGAACTTGTGATCCTTCTGCCTTAGTCTTCTGAACCTCTGGCATTACAGATGTGCATCACCAACCCAACTATAATTGTTTTTAAATAAAATTTAAAATATATTCAGAAGTTTTTGACAAGTAAAGGGCATCACATGGATATATCACACCAAGTGTGATCATTCCTACCACTCATTATTTCATTCATTTTTAATCCATAGTTTTTATTTTTATGTTATAGTCTTTGGTTTATATATATATATATATATATATATATATATATATATATATATATATTTGTAGATGGACACAATACCTTTATTTCATTTATTTGTTTGTAGATGGACACAATAGCTTTATTTCATTTATTTATTTGTAGATGGACACAATACCTTTATTTCTTTTATTTATTTGTATATAGTGCTGAGAATTGAACACATTGTCTCATATGTACTAGGCAAGTGCTGTAGTAGCCACAACCCCAGATATTTACATGACAAAAATGGATCTAAATTAGAGACCAAATCCAACCATGTGTAAAATGCAAATAATCTAATGGAAGAACATGCCATAGCTAAAAATCACTGTAGACAGTAACAATTTGTATCTCGTGGCTGAAGAGTACATTTTGTCTTTGGTTATAAGATACCAAGATGTTAACATTTTCTAAGATGTTAATGTGTTAAAAACAACAACAAAAAATGTGACTTCAATAAAAGTACAATAACAAATCTCAAAGTGGTTCATGACACGTATTCTCTCCCTTTGCAAAATAACTGAGTTACACACATGGATCCCTAGTCTTTCAGCAGTTCTCTATGGTCTAAGATCCCTGCTCTCTCCTTGAAAGGTCTTGTACCTTCTGGTGTAACTCATTCTAGCCATTTGGTAGAGTCCTTTAGAGGTTTAAAAAAACATGCCAGATTTATTCTGTATATATTTTCACTTTTCCATATTCATCCTGTTTTCTATCTCTGAATCAGTCTCCTTCTTAATGGAAGAGAAAAGCAAAATAGAATGTGGAGTTTAGGTTTTTGTCTCCTCCCAAACTGCCCCATTGTCCTTGGTCAGAAGGCCTACTTTTCCTTTGCTGTTATGCTTTTAAAAACGACTTAAAGCAAGTTTCTTTTTTCTTTTCTCCTTTTCTTTCCGCTATCAACATTTTTACAATAGACTTCCTGACATGAATTTAATCATGCCGTGCTGGCTCCTTGCACTTATCCTCACAAGAGAAATGACATGTAAAATGCTGTCTATGGTGGCCGGCGTATCAGCAGCAATTGCTGTGGTCTTCATCATATTTGTTGTCACCATGGTTGCCACAGTTCCTTTAAAATCTGAAGTCCTGGTGCCATTGCAAAGCCTTCATTTTTAAAAAATACAAACCCCTAATAACTAAGAACCTAATAACCATCATCACTAATGCCTCACTCTAAATTGCTTGTCTGTGTTCCCATAAGAAAACCAGATTTCTAATAGTCTTTGAACAAGAAATGCTATATTTTCAGCAAACAGGAGGAACAAATTAAAAATTGGCTCCTATTCCTAAAGCTCTAAATGGGTGCACCCCATGGCTTTCTTTCAAAAGATTTTATATAAGATGTGCAGACTGGAAAACTGATCTCACAGGTGTGCACTTTGTATCTACTTATACTTGGACAAACAGCGTGGGGGAAAGGGACATTTGAAAAAGGTGGTCCTGAAAGGTTTCAGTGACTGGTCCCACCTGGAGGGTCACGAGAAACAGACACAAACTCCAAGGGACAAAGCTCTAACTAAAGGATCTACTCCCCAAATTATTCCCCCCCCCTTCCCTCCCTCAGATTTCTTTTGTGTTCCTCAGCAGTCTGGGGGTTGCTCTACAACTCAAAAATGCTAGTTAATTGGCCACCTTTGCCAGGCTTGCAAATTTCTGAATTGTATAATTAATAATTCTGAAAATATCAATAACAAGAGTAATCATCTATATTCAATTTTAGGTGATCTCCCATGAAATCTTTTCTGACTCAGGTAAGCCTAACTACTTCCTCCTTCATGGCCCCCCTCAAACTACTCACTTGACTATCCTGTCACACAACATTCACCGTGTGTATCTGTGTTGTTTCTACAGCACCCACTTTCTGCTACTAGGCATTAGCTTCTTGTAATGGCAGTCACACTGCAGGAACGTCACGAATCCCAACAAATAGTTGTTGAATGATTCCAGAACTAAAGAAATTAGTAAATAATTAATAATTAACAGTTTGGTACATCAATGTAACATGTAGTCAATACTGATATTTTATATTAAAAAAATGCTTTTCCCTAAAAAGATTGAATATTTGACCACTCAGAATAAAGACACGGTAGCAGATAAAGCCTCTCACCTTTCCTTTTTCTATTCTATCATCCTGACACCCAATCAAGTGCTGGTAATCCTGCTCATCAGAGCCCTGTCTGCTACCTACACTTATGGCAAGCTTGTGAAAATTTAAAAATTAAGACAGATGGGAGAGCTATGGTCAGCCTGCAATTAATTTGCAATTCATAGGACAATAATTAGAGGTTGGTAGAAGAATGTGTCAAATAGCTCACCAACATTCAATGACTGCCTGACTTAAAGAAATACTAATGACTTTCTAAATCTAGCAGATAATTTTCATAAATCAATCTAAATCTGAACCACTCATTTATTGTTCTGCATTTATTTTAGCACGTTTATTAGTAGTAAGTCAAGAAAGAAGAAAAGAGAAATGTAAAGTTAAATGCAAGAAATTATTTGCACAGAGTAGTCATCTTTTTTAAAAAATACATATATGTTGTATTCTTATAATAAACATTTTTATTGAACAATAACATATATGTAGAAGTTCATGAATCATAAAAAATGATTAACAAAATTTTTTCCAAAGTTAACCCACCCATATAATTATCACTCAGAACATTACAAACATCCCTTACTTTATCTCAACCCAATCACTACCACAAAATTTCTGAGTGAAAATAAATATGTATTTAACTGCAGTAGTTAAACCAAGTGTCAGCTGATATAAAAAAAATGTTTATATCAGTTGACACTTCCCACCAGTGGTTTGTGAGAGTCTCCATAGGATCTCCAACTCTTGATAAAATCTGTCATTTTTACTATACCCATTTAAGTGTGTATGTAGTAGTTTCGCATTGTGATTTGATTTTGCATTTCCTTGGTGATTAATGGTGGTGAGTACTTTGTGTTTACTGGTCATTTTCCTAGTAGTCACATAACAGGGAAAACAGGTTTTGGAAAAATGTTTAAGGCAGCAAACCTGAATTGAGGACTAAAACTTATTTGGATCCCTGCCCTAACCACCCTGCACAGCATTCATCAGAAAAACTAGCTTTAAGATTGCAACTTAGGTCCAAAGACATGTAAGTCGCCAGAAAAACCTAACATAGCACTTAGACACAGACATTATACACATATAGACACATATAAACCTCCAAGAGAAAGGAGATGAAAACCTTATACCAGAGTAAGTGCACATTGTATAATCTTTATATTCTCTTGAGAGGTTGAAACATGTGTGGTCCCTGGAAAAGAAGTTAAATGAATTATGCAGGAGATCAAAGAAGAGATAATAAAACACCATGAGAAGATCAACAAATAGTTAAAACTAGCAAAGAAATGGAAAGGAGAAAGAAAATCTTAATAGAGATCAAAGCCACATTAGAAACAATGGTAAGGGAACTCGACCAGAAAAAAACAAAAAACCAAAAATGAATGATCTCAAGGTTCCTAGTTGGTTTGATTTCTTCTTCCAATTTTCAGCTTTCTCATATTTATATACACACACATGTGTGTACATAAATATGTATATAGAATGTTTTACATATGCATATATAAGGCATATAGCTATATACATAATAATAAAACTCTATATACAACTATATATAAAACATATGTTAGTCTTATATATGTGTGCATAATATATGTGAATTCTCCAAAATTTTTAGCTCTGCTTTGTAGCAACCATAGGAAGGCATGTGCTTACCATGTTACCAGGATCTGAAGCCTGTAGATTGTATATTGGACGGATTTTTATGGATTCTCAATACATTTCTCCTCCTAAAGGAACACAGGATGGTTCACTCTGAGTTAGCATCTATTGGCCTCCCTTTTCCATGTTTCTACCTAAAGGCAAGCTCATGGAGTGGGGGTACTTTCGCTAGGATACTTTCTCAGGTACATTTGCTCATACTGTCTGGCTTTTAACTGGTTGGGCTAATAGGAATTTTAATGGTAGATGGAAAGAAGGCAAAAAGAAGGATATCAGGAAGGTAGCTTCTTGTTCTCTTCCTTTGGAGTCATGTGAGACCTACTATGTCCTACAGTGAAGATCACCATTCCACTTCAAACAGTCTTTTAAAATTTTCTTCTTGACCATGATGTTCAGGCTTACCATAAGCCCTGAGGAATGGAGCCCACCTTCTGTGGACTAAGACCTCTGAAACTGTGAGCCTTCAAATAAACTTTTCCTCTTTCAAAATTTTTCTGGGATTAGGTGGAATCCCACCAGCCAAGCCCACACGGACCCTTGGGCCGAGCACGGGTTCTCAGAAGGGGAAGGAAGCGGTACAGTCCCATCCCCCACAGCGGACACTCCGCCGAGCCAGTCAGCGGCCACCATCCGGGAAAGCTGAAGGATACACCGCCACTCTCCTTCAGAGTGCGACATCAAAACAGGTCGGTGTCATTCAGCTCACCCCCCAGACAGCGGGAATTCGCATAAAATCTCTCCTAGGCTTGCCGGGAGAGGGAGTATCAAGCTGAGCCTCCATACAGGCTAGGGGGAAACCAGAGACACCTGACCTCCAACCCCTCCTCCCAGTAGCAGCCAAAAGGAAACCTGGCTAGCCAGCGCTGGGGGAGGGGCAAGCAGAAAAAATCAAAGTGATAGAGTGCCAGGGATCCCAGCAGCCTGCAGCAGGGCCCGGAGAGCCAGGCCAACTGATTCGCGTGGCCTGCCCTGCGGCTACAGAAGGCGTGGCGCCTCAGTGAAGCCATTAATTGGCAAGCAGGGAGGTTAGGGAAGGCCATTAGGTGGAATCCCACCAGCCAAGCCCACACGGACCCTTGGGCCGAGCACGGGTTCTCAGAAGGGGAAGGAAGCGGTACAGTCCCATCCCCCACAGCGGACACTCCGCCGAGCCAGTCAGCGGCCACCATCCAGGAAAGCTGAAGGATACACCGCCACTCTCCTTCAGAGTGTGACATCAAAACAGGTCGGTGTCATTCAGCTCACCCCCCAGACAGCGGGAATTCGCATAAAATCTCTCCTAGGCTTGCCGGGAGAGGGAGTATCAAGCTGAGCCTCCATACAGGCTAGGGGGAAACCAGAGACACCTGACCTCCAACCCCTCCTCCCAGTAGCAGCCAAAAGGAAACCTGGCTAGCCAGCGCTGGGGGAGGGGCAAGCAGAAAGAATCAAAGTGATAGAGTGCCAGGGATCCCAGCAGCCTGCAACAGGGCCCGGAGAGCCAGGCCAACTGATTCGCGTGGCCTGCCCTGCGGCTACAGAAGGCGTGGCGCCTCAGTGAAGCCATTAATTGGCAAGCAGGGAGGTTAGGGAAGGCCATTAGGTGGAATCCCACCAGCCAAGCCCACACGGACCCTTGGGCCGAGCTCGGGTTCTCAGAAGGGGAAGAAAGCGGTACAGTCCCATCCCCCACAGCGGACACTCCACCGAGGCAGTCAGCGGCCACCATCCGGGAAAGCTGAAGGATACACCGCCACTCTCCTTCAGAGTGCAACATCAAAACAGCGGACACTCCATCCAGGCAGTCAGTGGCCACCATCCGGGAAAGCTGAAGAATACACCACCACTCTCCAACAGCTTGTAACATCAAAACAGCCAGCAGCAGGACCCCGGAGATCCAGGCCAACTGATTCGCGCGGCCTGCCCCGCAGCTACAGAAGGCGTGGCGCCTCAGAGAAGCCATTAATTAGCAAGCAGGGAGGTTAGGGACTGCCATTAGGTGGAATCCCACCAGCCAAGCCCACCGCCCACGCCCGGAAGAGGCCCAGCGATCTGCCAGCATTGTAGTCACGACACCCCAATTGGAATAGGGACAGAGTAGAGCCGCCTTCCACTCCCGGAACAGGCCCAGAGAGCCGCCAGCGTGATAGACACGTCACCCCAATTGGAGTAGGGGCACAGCCGCCGCCCGCACCTGCAAGGGAGACTTTTCAAGTATACAAGAGCAACATAAATAAATAGGGGGTAAATTTCAAAACACAACAGTTGCACCAAGCAGAAAGAAACGCGGGCAGTATGAAAAGACAAGGAAAGAAAGGACCACAAGCAATGCAGGTCAACTCAACTTTAGAAGAGGTAATAGCTGCAACAGATGGAATATCAGATAAAGAGTTCAGGATATATATGCTTCAGATGATCTGGAGTCTCAAGGAAGACATGAGACAGCAAAATCAGACAATGAAAGATCACATTGACAAACAAATCCAGGAAGTCAAAGATCAATTTCACAGGGAGATAGAGGTAATAAAAAACAAACAAATTGAAATTCTAGAAATGCAGGAAACAATAAACCAACTTAAAAACTCAATTGAGAATACTACCAGCAGAGTAGATCACTTAGAAGAGAGAACATCAGACAATGAGGACAAAGTATTTCAACTGGAAAAGAACATAGACAGCTCAGCAAGTCTGCTAAGAAACCATGAGCAGAACATCCAAGAATTATGGGACAATATCAAAAGACCAAATTTAAGAGTCATTGGGATACAGGAAGGCACAGAGCTCCATTCCAAAGGAATAAACAGTCTATTCAGTGAAATAATACGAGAAAACTTCCCAGAATTGAAGATTGAGACAGAATCCCAAATCCTAGAAGCCTACAGGACGCCGAATGTGCAAAATCATAAGAGATCCACACCTAGACACATTATAATGAAGATGTCCAACATACAGAATAAGGAGAGAATTTTAAAAGCTGCAAGAGAAAGAAAGCAGATTACATTTAGGGGTAAACCAATCAGGATAACAGCTGATCTCTCAACACAGACTCTGAAAGCTAGAAGATCCTGGAATAACATATTTCAAACACTGAAAGACAATGGGCTCCAACCAAGAATCGTGTATCCGGCGAAATTAAGCTTCAGGTTAGAAGATGAAATTAAAACCTTCCACAATAAACAAAAGTTAAAAGAATTCGCAGCTAGAAAACCATCTCTTCAAAAAATCCTTGGCAAAACATTACAGGAAGAGGAAATGGAAAACAACATTGAAAACCAACAATGGGAGGTAGGACAGTAAAGGGGGGAAAGTAGTCATAGAGGATAACAAATCAGGTTTAGTAACATCAATAAACAAATATGGATAGAAGAACAAACCATATCTCAATAATAACCCTAAATGTTAATGGCTTAAACTCACCAATTAAGAGACACAGGCTAGTAGAATGGATCAAAAAACAAGACCCAACAATATGCTGTCTACAGGAGACGCATTTGATAGGAAAAGATATACATAGACTGAAGGTGAAAGGTTGGGAAAAATCATATCACTCATATGGACCGCGGAAACAAGCAGGAGTGTCCATACTCATATCTAATAAAATAGATTTCAAGCCAAAGCTAATCAAAAGGGATATAGAAGGACACTTCATACTGCTCAAGGGAACCATACACCAACAAGACATAACAATCATAAATATATATGCCCCAAATAATGGTGCAGCTGTATTCATCAAGCAAACTCTTCTCAAGTTCAAGAGTCTAATAGACCAACATACAATAATCATGGGAGACTTCAACACACCTCTCTCACCACTGGACAGATCTTCCAAACAAAAGTTAAATAAGGAAACTATAGAACTCAATAACACAATTAACAACCTAGACTTAATTGACATATATAGACTATACCACCCAACATCAAGTAGCTACACTTTTTTCTCAGCAGCACATGGAACCTTCTCAAAAATAGACCATATACTATGTCACAGGGCAACTCTTAGACAATACAAAGGGGTAGAGATAATACCATGCATCTTATCTGATCATAATGGAATGAAACTGAAAATCAATGATAAAAGAAGAAAGGAAAAAGCAAGCATCACCTGGAGAATGAACAATAGGTTGCTGAGTGATCAATGGGTTTTAGAAGACATCAAGGAGGAAATTAAAAAATTCCTAGAGTTAAATGAAAACACAGACACAACATATCGGAATCTATGGGACACATTGAAAGCAGTTCTAAGAGGAAAATTCATTGCTTGGAGTTCATTCCTCAAAAAAAGAAAAAACCAACAAATAAATGATCTCATACTTCATCTCAAAATCCTAGAAAAAGAAGAGCAAAACAACAGCAAAAGAAGTAGAAGGCAAGAAATAATTAAAATCAGAGCTGAAATTAATGAAATTGAAACAAAAGAAACAATTGAAAAAATTGACAAAACTAAAAGCTGGTTCTTTGAAAAAATAAATAAAATTGACAGACCCTTAGCCATGCTAACGAAGAGAAGAAGAGAGAGAACCCAAATTACTAGCATACGGGATGAAAAAGGCAATATCACAACAGACACTTCAGAAATACAGAAGATAATCAGAAATTACTTTGAATCCTTATACTCCAATAAAATAGAAGATAGTGAAGGCATAGATAAATTCCTTGAGTCCTATGATCTGCCCAGATTGAGCCAGGAGGATATAGACAACCTAAACAGACCAATAACAATAGAGGAAATAGAAGAAATCATCAAAAGACTACCAACTAAGAAAAGCCCAGGACCGGATGGGTATACAGCAGAGTTTTACAAAACCTTTAAAGAGGAACTAACACCAATACTTTTCAAGCTATTTCAGGAAATAGAAAAAGAGGGAGAACTTCCAAATTCATTCTACGACGCCAACATCACCCTGATTCCGAAACCAGACAAAGACACATCAAAGAAGGAAAACTACAGTCCAATATCTCTAATGAACCTTGACGCAAAAATCCTCAATAAAATTCTGGTGAATCGGATTCAAATACATATCAAAAAAATTATACATCATGATCAAGTAGGATTCATCCCTGGGATGCAAGGCTGGTTTAATATACGGAAATCAATAAATGTTATTCACCACATCAATAGACTTAAAAATAAGAACCATATGATCATCTCAATAGATGCAGAAAAAGCATTCGACAAAGTACAGCATCCCTTTATGTTCAAAACGCTAGAAAAATTAGGGATAACAGGATCATACCTCAACATTGTAAAAGCAATCTATGATAAGCCACAGGCCAGCATCATTCTGAATGGAGAAAAATTGAAGGCATTCCCTCTAAGATCTGGTACAAGACAGGGATGCCCTCTCTCACCACTTCTGTTCAACATAGTCCTCGAAACACTGGCCAGAGCAATTAGACAGTCAAAAGAAATTAAAGGCATAAAAATAGGAAAAGAAGAACTTAAATTATCACTATTTGCAGATGATATGATTCTATACCTAGCAGACCCAAAAGGGTCTACAAAGAAGCTATTAGAGCTAATAAATGAATTCAGCAAAGTGGCAGGATATAAGATCAACACGCATAAATCAAAGGCGTTCCTGTATATGAGCGACAAATCCTCTGAAACGGAAATGAGGACAACTACTCCATTCACAATATCCCCCCAAAAAATAAAATACTTGGGAATCAACCTAACAAAAGAGGTGAAAGATTTATACAATGAAAATTACAGAACCCTAAAGAAAGACATAGAAGAAGACCTTAGAAGATGGAAAAACATACCCTGCTCATGGATAGGCAGAACTAACATCATCAAAATGGCGATATTACCAAAAGTTCTCTATAAGTTCAATGCAATGCCAATCAAAATCCCAACAGCATATCTTGTAGAAATAGATAAAAGAATCATGAAATTCATATGGAATAATAAAAGACCCAGAATAGCAAAAACAATACTAAGCAGGAAGTGTGAATCAGGCGGTATAGCGATACCAGACTTCAAGCTATACTACAGAGCAATAGTAACAAAAACAGCATGGTACTGGTACCAAAACAGGCGGGTGGACCAATGGTACAGAATAGAGGACACAGTAACTAATCCACAAAACTACAACTATCTTATTTTTGATAAAGGGGCTAAAAGCATGCAATGGAGGAAGGATAGCATCTTCAACAAATGGTGCTGGGAAAACTGGAAATCCATTTGCACCAAAATGAATCTGAATCCCTATCTCTCGCCGTGCACAAAAGTTAACTCAAAATGGATCAAGGAGCTTGATATTAAATCAGAGACACGGCATCTGATAGAAGAAAAAGTTGGTTATTATCTACACGCTGTGGGATCGGGCTCCAAATTCCTCAATAGGACACCCATAGCACTAGAGTTAACAAATAGAATCAACAAATGGGACTTACTCAAACTAAAAAGTTTTTTCTCAGCAAAAGAAACAATAAGAGAGATAAATAGGGAGCCTACATCCTGGGAACAAATCTTTACTCCACACACTTCAGATAGAGCCCTAATAACCAGAATATACAAAGAACTCAAAAAATTAGACAATAAGATAACAAATAACCCAATCAATAAATGGGCCAAGGACCTGAACAGACACTTCTCAGAGGAGGACATACAATCAATCAACAAGTACATGAAAAAATGCTCACCATCGCTAGCAGTCAGAGAAATGCAAATCAAAACTACCCTAAGATACCATCTCACTCCAGTAAGATTGGCAGCCATTAGGAAGTCAAACAACAATAAGTGCTGGAGAGGATGTGGGGAAAAGGGCACTCTTGTTCATTGCTGGTGGGACTGCAAATTGGTGCAGCCAATTTGGAAAGCAGTATGGAGATTTCTCGGAAAGCTGGGAATGGAACCACCATTTGACCCAGCTATTCCCCTTCTCGGTCTATTCCCTAAAGCCCTAACAAGAGCATGCTACAGGGACACTGCTACATCGATGTTCATAGCAGCTCAATTCACGATAGCAAGACTGTGGAACCAGCCTAGATGCCCTTCAATAGATGAATGGATAAAAAAAAATGTGGCATTTATACACTATGGAGTATTACTCTGCATTAAAAAATGACAAAATTATAGAATTTGGAGGGAAATGGATGGCATTAGAGCAGATTATGCTAAGTGAAGCTAGTCAATCTTTAAAAAACAAATACCAAATGACTCCTTTGATATAAGGGGTGTAAACAAGGACAGGGTAGGGACGAAGAGCTTGAGAAGAATATTTACAGTAAACAGGGATGAGAGATGGGAGGGAAAGGGAGTGAGAAGGGAAATTGCATGGAAATGGAAGGCGATCCTCAGGGTTATACAAAATGTCATATAAGAGGTAAGGAGGGGTAAGTCAAGAGAATACAAATGGAAGACATGATTTACAGTAGAAGGGGTAGAGAGAGAAAAGGGGAGGGGAGGGGAGGGGAGGGGGGATAGTAGACAATAGGACAGACAGCAGAATACATCAGACACTAGAAAGGCAATATGTCAATCAATGGAAGGGTAACTGATGTGATACAGCAATTTGTATACGGGGTAAAAGCGGGAGTTCATAATCCACTTGAATCAAACCGTGTAATATGATGTATTAAGAACTATGTAATGTTATGAACGACCAATAAAAAAAAAAAATAAAAATAAAAAAAAATAAAATTTTCTTCTTAATTTGTTCTTTTAGATATACGTGACAGTAGAGTATATTTTGATATATTATACATAAATGGAGTATTAATTATTCTTTTTAGGATCCCATTTTTGCAGCTGTACATGATGTGGAGTTTAACTGGTCCTGTATTGATATATGAACACAGCAAAGATATGTCCAATTCATTCTACTGTCTTCCCTATTCTCATCCCCTACCCTTTCCTTCTCTCTACTTTGTCTAATCCAATGCCCTTCTATTCTTCTCTCCCTCACCTTTATTATGTTAGTATTCACATATCAGAGAGACATTCTGTATTTGTATTTTGGTTTTGGGGAGGCTGGCTTATTTCACTTAGAATGATAGATTCCATTTCCAACCATTTACCAGTAATGCCATAATTTCATTCTTCTTTATGGCTGAATAATATTCCATCATTGTGTGTGTATGTGTGTGTATGTATATATGTGTATGTGTGTATATATACATATATGCCTATAAATATATAATACTTTCTTTATCCACCTGATGAAGGGAACCTAAGTTGGTTTTAAAACTTGGCTATTGTAAATTGAACTACTATAAACATTGATGTGGCTGAGTCACTGTAGTATGCTGATTTTAATTCCTCTGAGTATTTTCCAATGAGTGGAATAACTGGGTCAATGGTGGTTCTATTCCAAGTTTTTTAAGGAATTTCCAGACTGCTTCAAAGCCTATTTGCAGTCCCACCAGCAATGTATGAGTACCTTTTTCCCCACATCCTTGTCAACATTTATTTTAACCTAAATCCTTGATAATTGTCATTCTGACTGGAGTGAGATGGAATCTCAGTGTAGCTTTGATTTGCATTTCTCTAATTGCTATAGATGCTGAACATTTTTTATATATTTGCTGACCATTTGTATTTCTTCTGTGAAGTACCTGTTCATCTCCTTTGCCCATTTATTGATTGGGTTATTTCGAGTTTTTTGGTATTAAGTGTTTTGAGTTCTTTATATACCCTGGAGATTAGTGCTCTGAGGTGCAGTTGGCAAAGATTTTTCTCCCATTCTCTAGGCTCTTTCTTTGCATTTTTGATTGTTTCCTTTGCTATGAAGAAGCTTTTTAGTTTGATACCATCCCATTTATTGATTCTTGATTTTACTTCTTGCACTTTAGGAGTCTTGTTGAGGAAGTTGGTTCTTAAGCCTTCATGATGGAAAGTTGGGCCTACATTTTCTTCTGGTTGGTGCAGGGTCACTGTCTAACGCCTAGGTTCACTTTAAGTTGTATTTTGTGCCGGGTGAGAGATGAGGGTTCAATTTCATTCTGCCATATGGATTTCTAGTTTTCCCAGCATCATTTGTGGAAGAGGCTGTCTTTGCTCCAGTGTATGTTTATGGCGTCTTCATCTAGTATGAGATAACTGTATTTATGTGGGTATGTCTCTGTGTCTTCTATTCTCTTCCATTGGTCTTCGTGTCTGTTTTTGTTGCAATACCATGCCAGTTTCATTACTACAGCTTTTTATTGGTATTGTGATGCCCACTGCTTCACTTTTCTCGCTAAAGATTGCTTTAGCTATTTTGGGCCTCTTATTTTTCCAAATGAATTTCATGACTGCCTTTTCCTTTTCTATAAAGAATGTCTTTGTAATATTAATAGGAATTGGCCATTTTGAAAATATTAATTCTGTCTCTGTAAGAACATGGGAGATCCTTCCATCTTCTAAGGTATTCTTCAATTACTTTCTTTAGTCTTGTGTAGTTTTCATTTCAGAGGTCTTTCACCTATTTTGTTATGTTGATTCCCAAGTTTTTTTTTTTTTTTCTTTTGAGGCTATTGTGAATGGGATAATTTCCCTGATTTCTGTTTCTGTTGATTTGTCATTAGGGTATAGAAATGCAATTGATTTATGGACATTAATTTTATATCCTGCTATTTTGATGAATTTGTTTATGAGTTCTAGAAGTTTTCTGGAGAAGTTTTTTTTGGATCTTCTAGATATAAAATTATGTCATCCACAAATAGGGGTAGTTTGAGCTCTTCTTTTCCTACTAGTATCCCTTTAATTTATTTCTTTTGTCTAATTGCTCTGGCTAAGGTTTCAAGGACTATGTTGAATAGAAGCAGTGAACAAGGGCATCCTTGTCTTATTCCAGTTTTTAGAGGGACTTCTTTCAATTTTTCTCCATTTACAATGATTTAGGCTTTAGGTTTAGTATATATAGTTTTTATATTTAGCTTTTACAATATTGAGGCATGTTCCTACTATCCCTAGTTTTTCTAGTATTTTGAACATGAATGGATGCTGAATTTTGTCAAATGCTTTTTCTTCATCTATTGAGATAATCATGTGATTCTTGTCTTTAATTGTATTGATGTGAGCAGTAGAAAACAGGAAATGATTAAAATCAGAGCCAAAATTAATGAAATTGAAACAGAAAAAAAATCAAAAGATCAATGAAACAGAAAGTTGGTTCTTCAAAAAAAAATAAACAAAATGGATAAAACCTTAATCAAGCTAACAAAGTAAAAAAGAGAAAAAAATCAAATTACTGAAATTTGTGATGAAAAAGGCAAAATCACCTGGTACACAACTGAAATACAGGTGATAATCAGAAACTTCTTGAAAAATCTATACTCCAAAAAAAATGAAAAACTATGAAGACACTGACAAATTTCTAGAGACATATGACCTACACCAATTGAATCAGGAGGACATAGAAAATTTAAACAGATTATTTCTGGCAATGAAATTAAAGATTCCCCCAAAAGCCTACCAACAAAGAAAAGCCCAAGACCAGATGGATTCTCAGTCGAGTTCTACCAAACCTTCAAATAAGAACTTATATCAAAGCTCCTCAAATTATTCCATGTAATAGAAAAGGAGGGAACCCTTCCAAACTCATTCTATAAAGCTAGTATCACCCTAATATCAAAACCAGACCTTGACACATCAAAGAAAGAAAACTTCAGACCAATCAATATCTCTGATGAGCATAGATGCAAAAATTCTTAGTAAAATACTGGAAAATCGCATACAAAAATATTGAAAATATAGTGTACCATGATCAAGTAGGGTTCAACCCAGGTATGCAAGGTTTTTTCAACATACAGAAATCAATAAAAGTAATTCATACTACAAACTCTTGACACAACTTTCTCCTGCAAGTTCCTTCCTGACTTCAGAGTTAAGAATGGTTGGAACTCCACTGTCACTCATCTCAGGCACTGCCCTAGTACTACCAAGAGCACTTTACACAATTTTAACCATTGCCTGACAAAACATATGACATATCTCCTTAAAATCATCTTCATTTTATTTATTTATTTTCAAATTTATTTTTTAAAAAATGACAGCAGAATACATTACAATTCTTATTACATGTATGTAGCACAATTTTTCATATCTCTGGTTGTAAGTCTTCATTTTATTTATTTGTTACATCACACTCAGTATTTCTAAGTTTAGCTAAAGGGTTTTCAACTTATCTCATTTTTATATTCCTCTTGACTATGCTTCTTAATATGTCTCAGAATCCTGATGGACTCATTTTGAGTGTGACACTTTGGGTGCATTTATTCAGGTCTCTAAACCACTATTTGGAGTTAAGTTTTTTTATTATTTTGAGCTTTGATGAAATGAAGTGTACAGAGGTCCAGGCCCAATACCTGCACCATGCCCTTCCTTTAGACTTAACTTGCTCACATGTTTTATTAGCCTCTTTCCAGGAACTAGAAAGTCCCTTGCTCTCATCTTTTGCAAAGACCTTTCAATCATCTTTATTCCTCAAAGTACCAAAATGCAGCTGCCCATCATCATCACTGCACATATTTTTGCATTGCTTTTCCATCTCTAATCAAAGGATATATATATCATCTTTGATGTTTGTTTATTTCTTGTTCTTGTATCTTTCATTACCATACCTTTGGAACAGAGAGCGTACTTCAAAGCCTTAACTCCCTAAGTCACCGTGGCTGAAAGCTTGTTCCATTCTTCTGAACCGCAGACTGTTCTCCATGTCAGTCACCTTCATAATTATTTCAGTGTCTCATTCTTCTCTAAAATCACTGGCCACAATTAAATAAATATATACCAAAAGTCTCCTAAGAACAAGGTTCTGTTCTAGGTGATGAGGACATAGTCATGAGTCAGGAAGCGAAGTTCTTATGCTGGTTGATATAATCACATGTTTTTGTTGCTTCTCAGATAACTTTCACCTCCAGCGATTTTTCTTCTTCCATCTTTTTCTTAAGCTCTTTCTTTCCATAAACTGTACTCTGATCTCTTCCTTTAGTACTATATATTTCTGAGCACTTTTAAAATTAAAAATTATGTTATCTGTATTTAAAAAAACTGTATTTTGTCAACATTTTTTAGAATGACTTAAACAATATTTGACACATTAAAAGATATAGAGACTTTTTTTTTTTTGCAGTGCTAGGAATCAAACCCAGGGCCTCGTGCATGCTAGCTAAGTGTTCTATCACAGAGCCACATCCTTAGGCAAGAGTAAATTATTGAACATACATGTAAGTAGTAGCTAACTTAAGAACTACGATATTCTTAATATAGTTGAAGGCTCTCCTGAATCTATTTATGTGCCCCCTACTGCTACAAGCAAAAAAAAAAAAAATTTTTGTCATTTCTGTGCTTATCTTCTGAAGCAGTATATAGTAATGTTATTCATGTTTTAATAATCAAAAAAGATACCTCTTACTGTATGTATTATTTGGACATTTTAGGTTGATCTATATTGACCATAGAAGTATTATTTTTCATATTATCATGTCACGAATATGATAATATCCATCTTGTAACCAAGGAGCTTGATCTGTTAACATTTATTGTTGATTTAGTTGTTATTGTTTCTAAATTTCATTTTGTACTTTTGTCCTATTTTTCTTGATTTCCTCCCCTCGCCACCCAGTTTTGTTTTGTTTTTTGCTTTCTCCATTTGCTGCTGTTATGCTGTATCCATTTTTCTTCTTATATTCATTTTTAAGTCGTATGCAATGTTTGATAGTCCCCATAACTGTTCCCTGTTCTTTACAGTCTGAAGTTAATAATTTTTTGCCTTCCTATCATACAATACAAAGACCTTGATCTCTTAATTCTTGGAGCTGCTTCTGATTTCACATTTCTTTCTTTATTTTTATTTTTAATTATTTTATTTATTTGTTTGTTCGTTTGTTTTTGGTACAGGGGATTGAACTCAGGGGCACTTGACCACTGAGCCACATCCCCAGCCCAGTGTTATATTTTTTATGTAGAGACAGGGTCTCACTGAGTTGCTTAGCACCTCACCTTTGCTGAGGCAATCCTCCTGTCTCAGCCTCCCGATCTGCTGGGGATTACAGTTGCGTTCCACTGTGTTCAGCTCACATTTCATTCTTGTTCATTTTTCTGTGCTCATTCATAAGCTTGTTTTATAAAATATCATTTTTAAGGATTTATCATCTTATTTAAATTTTTCTTTTCCTCTTTTCCCCCTTGAATCTGATTCCTTTCTGGGTTCAAGTTCCTTTTTCTTGAAATACATCATTTAAAAAGGCCTACCAAACATCCTTTAGTAGTCTACTTTCAGTTTTGACTGGTCTAGAAATGTCCTATTCTATTCGGTAGCAAAACAGAACAAAACAACAAAACAAAAAACAAACAAACGAACAAAAACAAACCCTCCAAGTTAGAACTAATTTTCTCTCAGCTGTTTGAACATTTTATTTCACTACCTTCTGACTTCAGTCATAGTTGAGAAGTCAATCATCAGTATAACTATTGTTCCTTTACAGATTGGGTTTTATCTCGGAACACTCAAATTTTTCATTAGCTTGAATATCCTGCAGTTTAACAGCAATGTATGTAGCAATGTATGTATTTACTTTACTATTCTTGGCATCCATCAAGAGTCCTAAGTCTTTGGGTTAAGGTTTCTCTTGAGTTCCAAAAATTTTTCACCATTTATTTCTAACATTAGTTCCCATCATTTCCTGTCTTTTATTTTTGAAACTCCAATTAGACTTTCTCATTCTATCCCATTTTTCATGTTTCTTTAACTCACTTTGATATTTTCTCTCACTTTTTTCTCCCTTTGATGTACATTCTGTATGATTTTCTTAGAACTACTTTCCATTTTATTAATTCATTTTATTGCATTTAATCTTTATTTTTATTAATTGAATTTTTAAATTTTTATTTTCATTTCCACAAGTTCTTTTTCTGATCTCCCTATTCAATTTTTAAAAGATCTAAGTCTTACCTTTTTACACATTAAAAGGTAATCATTTGGCTGAACTTGGTGGTGCACACCTGTAATCCCAGTGACTTGGGAGGCTGAGGCAGGAGGATCACAGGTTTGAGGCCAGCCTCGGTAACTTAGTAAGGCCCTAAGTAACTTAGCAAGACCTTATCTCAAAATAAAAACTAAAAAAGGACTAGGGATGTAGCTTGGTGGTTAAGTGCCCTGGGTTCAATTCCCAGTACTGCCTATCAAAATTATTTCATGGTTCTTATATGCTATTTCCAAAATTTGAAGTCCTCAGAGGTTTAATTCTGCTGTTTATTGTTTCTACTGACTTGTGAGTTTGTTTTGTTATGTATCTATAATTGGAGTTGTATGATCCTATTTGGTGATCTAAATCTGTGGAAATTATGGTGGATTATTTGTCCAGAGAGAGAAGTTTTGTATTTTTTTCTTGCAGAGATCTTAGAAAATTGTCAATTTAAGACCACACTTCAATTTAATATTCTGTCCTGTGTACCTGGGCTACACATAGAATACAAATTCAAAACTCTAAATGTATGTGATGACAAGCCTAGACTCACAAAATTCTCAATGGTGAATTTATTTTTCCATTGAAAATACAAATTAACTTGTTATTGTCTTTCCCAGAAAGGCATGCACTTTCCTTGTCTACCCTACATCATTCTTTAGTTCCAACCCCCGCTTTGCACAAACCTCTGGTCTTGTTTCTATTCTGCATGTGGATGTCGACATTTATGAATGAATAGATATTTCTGGTGCTAGCACCCACTTTTAGGGCTGCCTTAGCCCTGGGACAGTTTTTTTTCCCCAACTATCAATTTTGGTTCTAAAGAATTCAGATTCTTTTATTTTTATGTTTATTGTTATTGGGTATTGAACCCAGGGGTGCTGTACACTCCAGCTATTCCCCCTGTACTTTTTTATTATTTTGAGACAGGATCTCACTAAATTGCTGAAACTGGCTTTGAACTTGAGATCCTCCTGCCTCAGCCTCTCAAGTCTCTGGGATTATAGGTGTACACCACCACACCTGGCAAGAATTCATAGACTTTTATTTTATTGATAAGAAATTAGTTTTTTCTATTGCTAGAAATCAAAACTATATTCTCCATTGGCCAAAGTTCCTTTTCTGCATTATTTTTATTCACCTTTCATGTAGATAGTCCATTTTTCACTTTTACTGGTAACCCCTCGTCTGGGAACAGAGCCAAACTTTTGTTAAAGGGGGAGCTTTTGAGATGGAGCATTTGCATCCCCCAGAAAGAAACTCCATGAAGATGGAGATCATTCTCCTCATCCTGGCTTTGTCACAAACAGAGAATATTGATTCTGACACCACGTAGGTTTTCAATACAAATTTTTTGAGTGAAAGGGTGGACAACTCCACAACCCCGGTTTGTTTCTTGAACACTTGCCATTTTTTTCCTCTTACATGGATGCATATTTCTCTTCCTTCAAATTTGTTATTTGAAATTTCAGGCTTCTTCATATGAAGATTTCTCCTGTACCAGACTGTTTTTCTCCTTGTCCTGCCATTCACCTAATCGAGGAGACTAGATCAAAAAAACTTTACCTCCCTGACCATTCTGAGCTACTTGAACTAGGTGTCCATAAGGGACAGTCTTATTTCTAGGTTTGCCCACAATCTGGAGACAATGTCCCTTTAATTAAAGGATCAATGGATAGACTTTTCAGGACTGTAACAGTGACTTTTAAGGAGATTTGTCTACCGATTGATGTCTGAAGAGGCCTGTGTGGGCAGTCCACTTCCTCCTATTTTCACTGGTACAGAATTCTTAGTATTTGGAAGGTTTGCTCTTTAACTTGTGGTTTGAGGTTGTGGCTACTTCCTTCTAATATAGAAAATGGAGATTGATCCCCTTCTAATCTTTGCTAATTTGTTATTTTCAGTTTGTGAAGGAGTGTCAGCTGTAACCCATGTTGTCCTTCCTCTCCTGGAGTCAACCTCCCCCAGGGTACCCCCCTCTTTCTCTCATTACTGTGGTCCGTCTTCTCATTCTAGAAAGCACTGCACCTTTCTTTTGAATAATTTTGGCATCAGGCTCAGCCTTTTCCTCCACGACCACTTTTGATCCCACACTCTATGAGGGTTTTTAACTTTAAATTGGGATCAAGAAAAGCGGTTGGTGCTTTTTCCCTGTAATTTGTGTTTCATCACATGATATGTCAGTGTCTGAGCTCTGGGACTGCTTACACAAAAGTGAATCTGTGATTACAGCAATGCCTAGTGGACAGCCAGATTGCCCGGATGTTGAAATTGAATCTCTTTATGCTATTGATCTACAGTCTGTAAGATTTCCAAGTGGTAAAGGATTGAAACAATGTGTAATTTCATAAATCTCTCCGGTGACCAGTAGCTTAGCAAGATGGAAAGTTAGGTTAGATAAGCCACCCCTAACAAGAGAAACAAGAACAAACCACCATAGGAATCAAATGACTTTTGTTGTATTATCTCTGTATTTCTATTTGAATCTGCCAATCAACCACAGACTAAATTTACTATTCCCTAAGTAATGTGCTGTAATATTCAATCTATTTGTGTTTCCATCTACTGCCCATAGGTGTGGTATTTTCAATAACAAAAATATGTGTAACATATTTAAGCTCCTTTAAAAGGCAATGGAAATGTGAGTATTGTTTTCCACAATATCTACTTTTCTCTCCCTTATTTGTTAGCTTAGAATGTAGGTAAACTAACAAATGAAATAGGGAGAAACTAAACATGAATATTTCATTCCCTCTACCTTTTCTAAAAATGTGACAATTCTGTTTTTTTTAACCTCCCTTTAACCTTTATCTGATACCACTATAATATTGTCTTTAAATCAAAGTCTAGAAGGTTTTAGTTGTTTTTAGATTTTTATCAATTTTTCCCCTCTGGGAAAACAAAGGGGAACAAATCTTGCCAAATTTTTAACATCTTTTCCAGATGTAAATAGTAGCTTGTATAGGATCAGGACAGTTGAAATTCTCTGAAATCTTTGATAACATTACCTATAATTCAAAGTAGAATTTTCTTCCTTTTCCTTCATTATCTGGGCATTATGCCGTTATTATATACTACTTTAATGCTTGTTTTGCAAGATGCAAATTTGTTTCAAAGCCATTAATAGATTAGAACATAATTTGAGCATAACACTATTTTGTCTTTGTGATTTTGTCTGTAAGAAACAGTAGGTGAACACAGAAAATTGCCCCAAAATGAGATACATAGGAACACATACACACACACACACACACACACACACACACACACACACACACACACACACCAGTTTTCAAATATCTACCAGCTACCTCTGTTCACTCTATGTATTAAAATTTTTATCTGGTATTAAAACTTTTTGTTCTATTTCAGACTACCCTGTTTCTACCATTTCAGGGTTACTTGTTAGCTGTCACTCCGGCAATGCTCACTTCCACAAGCAAACTTCAGGCTTTTTCAAGGTACAGTGTGATGGTTACTGAAGTATTCATGTATTTCTCAACTATTTAACATGTGTAAAACTGTACTACTAGTTTTACAAGGTTCTTCTTCTTTTTTCATGCGATTTTTTAGTATGGTGCTCCTAATCCCACTTTTTCCTAGATTTTTAAATTTGTTCTAATTAGTTATACATGACAGTAAATAAATACATAAATGGAGTATAACTTCTCATTCTTCTGGTTGTACATAATGTAGAGTTACATTGATCCTGTAATCATATACATACATAGGGTAATAATATCTGATTCATTCTACTATCCTGGCTACCCCTGTACTCCCTCCCTTCCCTTCACTCTCCTCTGTCTAATCCTAAATACCTCTATTTATCCCTAGCACCCTCCCCATTGTGAATTAACATCTGCATATCAGATAAAACATTTGGTCTTTGGTTTTTTTGGGTTTCCTAGAGTTTTTCAAATTATTTATTTATTTATTTATTCTAATTAGGTATATATGACACAGAATGCATTTTGATTCATTGTACACAACTGCAAAACAACTTTTCATTTCTCTGTTTGTACATGATGCAGCATCACACCATATATGCAGTCACACAGGTACCTAAAGTAATGATGTTCATCTCCTTTCATTAAAAGAGAATACAATTATGACATTTTAGGTGAATGTATGGAGTTGGAGAATATCATGCTAAGCAAAGTAAGCCAATCCCCAAAAACCAAAGGCTGAATGTTCTCTGTGATCCATAATAGGTGGGTGGCATGGGAAAAATGGAGGAACTTAGAGTTTTTAAGTTGCACTTTTAGGGCTGGGGATATGGCTCAGTGGTAGAGAGAGATACACACACAGAACAATACTTTCATTTTGAGATAATTACAGATTCACATACAGTTGTAAGAAATTACATAGATTCAGTTTGTCCTTTACCCAAATAATTCCCCTAATGATACTACCTTGCAAAACTATAATCTGATATTACAACCAGGATATGGGTATGGAGTTGGTCAAGATGCTGAACAATTAATTCCATTGCCACAGGGATGTCTCCTGTTGTTATTTTATAGCCATGCCCACTTCCCTCTTGGTCCCCTTTCTTGTCTCTAACCCCTGGCAACTTCTAATGCTACATAAATGAAATCTTTAGTATATACTATTTTTTAAGAATGTTACATAAATGAAATCTTTAGTATATACTATTTTGAATTACTTTTGTCACTTAGCAATAATTCCACAGGAGTTCATTTGAGTTCTTGCATCTATAAATTTGTTCCCTTTTATTGCTGAATAGTATCCATTGTGTGGGTTACTGCAGTTTTTCAATCATTCAGGGTTGGAGGATACTTAAATTGTTCCTAATTTTGGACTATTACATATATAGCTACCATAAACATCCATGTATCAGTTTCTGCAGGAAGGTAAGTATTAATTTCTCTGGGGTAAATGTCCATGAGTTTAATTGGGGGACCTCATGGAAACTGAGTGCTTAGTTTCTGGAGTTGCTAAACTGTTTTCCAGTGTGCCTATGCCATTTTACATTCCCAATAGCAATGCATGAGTGATCCAGTGTCTCCACAGCCTCATCAGCAACTAGTGCTGTCTTTCTTTCCTATATTAGTAATTCTGATAGGTGTGTGTATCTTATTGCAGTATCATGTGCAATATCTCATTGTGAATCTAATTTGCATTTCTCCTGAGGCTAATGTTGAACATTTTTCATGTGCTCATTTGCCATCTGTATAACCTCTGCTCTAAAATGTCTCTTTGTGTCTCTTGCTCATTTTTTAATTGGATTTGTGTGCTCAGTTTTCAGAATTCTTTATATATTATAGATACTATTTCCTCATCAGAAGTGTGGTTTACAAGACTTTTTTCACAGTCCATCACTGGTCTTTTCATGTTCTTCACAGAGTCTTCATAGATGAAAAGTTTTCCATTTTAGGGAAGTTCAGCTTATCATTTTTTTTTCTTTTGGAGGGAGTTGGCTCATGTGTTGGTACCCACTGCATGATTGTATGTAGCAAGGTAGTGTTTAGGCATGCCCATGCCATATCTAATTTAATTAACTGTACTTGAGAGAAATTGAAATAGAAACAATTAGGGCAGCAAGACTATTATCTTCAAATAAGTTATCAAGGACTCCATAAAATTATGAAAGCCCTGAGAGCCTGAAAACTGATTTTTTTCTGGTTCCTTATTGCAGTAAATTCCTTGGTGGTTGACAATTAGCTGGCTAATTTGACAGTATTGATGAAACTCCAAGGAAAAAGAGCCTTGCAAGCTTAAATGTGAAGATTCATTCTGCTCAGGGCACCACACTGTATTTAGCCACTAGTTCCAAAAAGTAGTGGGAAAATATCTTTCAATGAGTTTAAGTACTCTTGTTAAAAGATCTTTTTATCTTACTACTTTGCAATTTAGCAAGACCCTCATTGCAACAAAAAGCTGAATGTTTTCCAGTCAGCCCCTCAGGGAAGATACCATTTTTGGCTCTGAGAACCATTATGAAAATTTGACCTTTTTACCTTTTTCTGATCAGGCCTTTTCCAGATGCAAATTTAATGGTTTAAACATTGAATACTATCAGCCTCATAAAGCATGAAACCTGTCTGGTCAAAGCAGCCACCATAATTCAACTGGGGAGGCTGCCACCGAGCAGTGGGCTCCAGCCGTGTGCCTGCCAGAGAAGCCATCAAATCAGTCCTGCTCTTTCTACAGTTTTCAGGGGTACTGAGAGTTGACCTCAAGTTATGTCTTCCATGTAGAGGAAAAGGAGGGAGGAAAATAAATTATTACCTAAAACAAAGACTATATTATGTGGTACATATGTTATGGTTTACCCCATTTCATCCTCTGAACAAGAGATTGTCTGCCTTCAACTTTTCCAGGCTTTTAAAATCCCTTTTTATAGTCTGTGCAGTCAACTTAATGAGGACCATTTGAGGAGCATAAGAGAAATGATGTCATTTGGGCTCTCTCCTCCCTCTCCCTCTCTAACTGCAGGATACGATCTACTCTGAATGGGACAAAACTACGCACACAGTCCCAGAACTGTTAAAGTGAAAACTTTGATTTGCTTCAGAACACCGAGTACTTACACATTTTACCAAATAATTCCTGCCCCCTCTACCATCCAAGACTATTATTTTGCATTTACCCCAAATTTATTGAGCACCAATATGCTAAGCACTGAACTAAACATTTCTATTTCATATGTCCATTCACAACAACTTGCAACACTAGCTTACACAGTTCTGGAAGATAAGTATTGGACACGATTCATTGTATTGCACTCAGTGGAGCAGCGCTGGAGCTGGGGTGTGCTGGCTTGTGAAAGCCAATTGTTAAATTTTCAGGAATTTTTTGAGTACTTATTCAACATAGTCATTATTTAAAATTACATTATATAAGTTTGCAGTTAAAGAAATTATAAGCAGGGGCTGGGATTGTGGCTCAACGGTAGAGCACTCGCTTAGCATAGGTGGGACCCGGATTCTATCCTCACCATCACATAAAAATAAAGGCATTGTGTTGTGTCCATCTACACCTAAAATATATATATATATATTTTTTAAAAAAAGAAATTATAAGCAAAGCAAAAGTAACTAATGCTCAAATTTCACAATTCCTGATTATTTTACTACATTTTTCTAGTGTCTTTATTCTTGAGATTATTTACAACCACTTCATTTGTTTAGGGGAATAATTCAAAATTGTATTCTACTGATCATCTCTTCCCAATTCCACTTTCACTGATGTTGTGTTGGTGGCTTAAAATTGGCACCAATGGGAATATTTATAGCATGGAATTCAATAAATGATATAAATCAGGACTTTTACCCTCCAGTGAGCTAGAGAGCTGGATGCTGATATTTTACCAGCACACAGTGGCTAAATTTTTCCATGCCTTATGCAAATCATATCATTGACTACAAATTTTGTGGATAATTATGTATAAAAAAATCTTCTCTGTGTCTTAACCTCTAGTAGAAATCAGGAACATCTTTAACTCAAACGCATTCTTTTGTTATTATAACATAGGAAATGCAGTGAACCTTGGTGTCTCAGTAAGGTGTGTATGGGAAGGGGCTCTCAAAAGCAAGGGTTTTGTAAGAAAATAAAGAATCTCATGAGACATGAGTTAGGGTAGAGAATGTTCCTTCAGTTCAACAGGAGGGTAATTGGGACTTAGGGAACCCAACACAAGATGCAAAGTAAGAGAAGTCACAGCAGCCAGATTAGTCTCACCAGCTTATAGCTGGAGTTGACTCTACATTCTGGAGGACATGCGGCATAATGGTGGATAAGGTGAGGTGGTGAGGGTTTAACATCACTGTAACAGACAGATGGAAGATGACAAGTATTGAGAAAGCAAATAGTACATGATGAACTAGGAAACCAGCACCTCCAAGTAATGCTGGAGAGAATGGAAGGCTTCATCTAATGGCCAGGAGGAACGTTTGCATGTACGGAAACAAGCTGTAGGGATTTCTTGAAATAATTGGCATAAATTTAAGAGGATTAATCTCCATGTTTTTTACAATAGGAGCTGAATTAGAAAATATTGGCATGTTGTAATTCTTCAGAGCTAGTTATTCTCAGTTTGGGTGGGCTGAAAGAGAAAGAGCAAAGGCAGGAGAAAATATGAAATTTCACTAAAGTTATTAGTGAAAGCACACTAGGGTCAAACTCACTTTTGTTTCCAAGGCCTTACCTATGTTCTATGATGGGAAGTCATAAAGCCAGAATTAATATCATGAGCATTAAGTGGCTATTCTGTTCATCTAATAAAAACTGTAGGACAAAAGTAATACCAGTATAGGTCCATACAGTTTTCTAGTCAGAAGAATCTGGTATCCTCACTCTCTACATGTTCACCATAAAATATGTCTCTTCATGAGTGTATAAAACAAACTACAGTCCCTCTGCTTTTGAAGAACCGTTATGAAGAGTTTGGGTTTTGGTCCAAGCTCTGTCACTCTCTCATAGAGTGGTCCCTTTTGAGTCACAAAACGTGTGTCCCTCAGTGTACCATCTACAATGGGAGAGGTCTAACATTCTAGAATTCTAACTGTGCCAATCCAAAGGAAAATCATGCCTATAAAGAAACGTGTTTCCAATTATTCAAGTGGCCAAATAGTCAGTCATCACATAATCTTCTTTGGGAGAAATCTTCATAGCAATCTTTGAGAAACACTTGGCCTAGAGGGTGGTGGTAATGACTCTGACGGTTTAGTGTGCCAGGATTCTTTTCTATTTGCTTCACTGGCACATTGCAGGGAAGAGTACTTCTACAGAAACCTCCCTAATAAACTCTAAGGTATTTCCACAAAGACATTTTGTGACTTTCAGACTGCACTACTATATTTGAAGTATGTGTGTGTGTGTGTGTGTGTGTGCGCACGCGTGCAATAAATGAATAGATGATAATTTAGAGAGACAGATCTCAGAGTGTGCTCTTCCCACTTCATGATTTATAGTAAGTCAAGCATAGACTCAGCATAATCCACATCTTTTCAAGATGCTGTGTCCACCAAGCCTACTTTAAAATAATAACATAGTCATGCTTAATTACATATTATTTTATTATTTAACATAAAAGAGAGAACCTAGCATGGAAGTAATTTTCAGATTAGTTACTATGGAACTGCTGAACCAGGATAAAAGAAGCTCCAAGGAAGTGATTGATGATAATGAGGGCATTTTTCACACATTCCTAGAAAGTGGAGCAAATGATCTGGGGCTTTTCAAATAGAGAAACTTGAAACAAAAGCAAAAATTTGAGTGTAAATAGCTGGATACTCTCATTCTCTGATGAAGATATTAGGTGTGATTCATGGGTTGAAGGGCAGCTAAATTTAACTGAAAGAAAACCCATTATTTTTATGCCACTCTTTATTGAAAATCGAATAGGAAGAAAATGTTGAAGTGCAGAGAAAAGAGTAACTTTATCTCAAGAAAAAACACAATAGGTAGCCCTTATTTTGATTAAACACTGGCTATATAACTAAGTCAGTTACACTGAAAGAAATGTTGCTTTTCATATAGTTCATTTTGCTTAATACTGTGCTACCCACAACCTTTCTCCATAGCCTAAGTTGACATTCACATTTGCCAATGTTATTTGCTGAGAGGAAATCAAACGGTGTGGTGCTTTTAACAGTGTTAAAAGATAGTATTCACTGGGTCTCAGAGTCCTTATGATGGATTTTATTATTCATGTTGAGTAACAGGGAAAATAAACACTGGTTCAAGAGTCCAAAAATCTAAGTTTAGGCCATGTCTTCTTCAGCAAGCTACAGAACCACTCAGAGTTGCATTAGATAAAAATCAGGATGTCTTCTAGCTTTACACTTGGATTCTGATAAGGAACCATCAATAATTTGTAGGTAAATTGTGTTTAGGATTCTCACTGAATTAATGATAATACTTTAGCCCTTTGGAATGCGGTTGTTCTGAGAGAAACTAAAACTAGAGTGATTGCCTCAAATCCAATATCAGGAGTCTCTGAATTGTTAAAATAAACGACAGATAGGGAATGAATCTACAGGTCATTTTGTTTGTGAGAAGAAAGAAATCTTGTTCTACAGTCCTCTGGAGACATTCTTGGTCCCTTAATCCCCTAGGTTAAGTCTTGCTTTGAAAAGATACCAGAATGCATAACACAGAATACCAGTAGATTATAGTAAGGGACGAAAAAGGGAAGAATGGAAATTTATACTGGGTTAATTTGCAATGAACTACAAATGATTTATGCCTGTGCTTTCCATTAAGTTGGGCAGTAGCCACTTGGCTATTGAACTCTTTAAAATGTGGCTAGTGGGATTTGATATGTGCGGACCTTATACCACAGCTTTTTTTTTAAAGACTTGGTGTGAAAAAAAATGTAAAAAAATCTCAAGTTTTATACTGATTATATGTTGAAGTGATTGTTTTTATTCTAGTATCATGAAAAAATTTATTTATTTATCTTATACATTTAATATAATTTTTTTCTGGCTCTGAAGTGAGCTCTCCCTCTTGTTATATACATAGATATGATGATGGCTGTATCTGGAGAATACAGAGGCATTAGCACATACCTGTATAGTTAAGTCTTCACACACACTTCTGTTTCTCAAAACTTAGATTTATTGAATAATCTTTTTTATTTTAATTTTTTCTTTTTTTCTTTTTTTATTGGTTGTTCACAACATTACAAAGCTCTTGACATATCATATTTCATACATTAGAAGTGATTATGTTTTGAATACAATATGTGTTTCATTACCATTAATTTTACTTGTTTCCTTTTACTTTTTGAAAGGTACCCACCTGAAAATCTAAGATCACATGCATGTCTCAGATTGTGTTTCTAGTGGGCAGTTGCTGTTTTAGGCATCTTGCTGGCTTTCTATATACCCTGAAAAATGTATGTTACTTATTGCATAACCAAGAAGCAAGACTGAGACTAAAGGATAGGACTGAAAGTAGAAGGGACCAGTGAAATTCTGCATCATGTACAACTACAAGAATGGGATCCTAATTAGAATAAGTTATACTCCATGTATGTATAATATGTCAAAATACACTTTACTGTCATTTATATATAAAGAACACATTTTTTAAAAAAGATGCTATTGATGACAAGATATAGCCTAATTTTAAAAAATATTTAATATGAAAAAATAAAATGAATCTTAATCATAAAAGAAAGAAAATATAGGGGAGGTTGGTTGGGAGAAAAAAAAAACACTTTATCATTATGCCTGGAGCTGTATGGGTTCATGTCAAAAGGTGTACTTGCATTTGCATCTGTTTGCTTCTTTGACTGCATTATAAGTCAAGCAATATTGGGTTTGTCTTTTGTTTTGTTTTTAGTATCTAAGCATCTCTCCCTCATTAGGTTTACTTTTTTTTTAACTACAGACACTTTGATTCACAACATCAGTATGAAATATGAACATATCTTTTTCTTTCCTTGTCCATACTTCCTAAGCAGGAATAAAAGCAAAATTTGGAAAATCTACGACCAAGAACAATGTTCACTAACTGACATGCTCTTATGACTACAGCAGACATTGTGGGTTACTGAACAATTTCCAACCCTCCTAACTGTCAATAGTCAATTTTAGTCAAGCATCAAATCTATTAGATTATTTACTTTTTATTTTTGATTGTCTAAATCTATTCACAGAAGACAAAATCCAAATGTCCAATAAATATGGTAAGATATTTAATATCAGAAATAGGTACATTTAAATTAATTAGGATAAATTTCAAATTTATCTCAAATTATTTTAATGTATGACAGTAATGTCAGCAAGCTCACAGAGTAGTAGATATTTTCATAAGCACTGCTGGTGGAAGAACCCGCTGATACAACTCACTAGGAAATTCAGCAGTATCTATTATACTCGATACAATACTTTCCAAGCTAACACCTTCTCTTCTGAATATTTACCCTACACACAAAGAGATGAAAATTCATAGTCTAGAATAGTCTTGTCCAATAAAAGAATGTGGTATTTTACACAATGCAATATGATATAGGAATTAAAGTGAATGAACTTGAGTCCTACGGATTGATACTTTTAAATCTTCACAGCATAACACCGATTGAAGAGAACAGTTGAAGCATAACATTTAAGTGTGATATCATTTTTGTAAAGTCCAAAGGCAAGCAAAACAACACATTACTTACAGTTATATCTGATATATAATTCAGAAAAACTTTTGGATAGAGAGGAATCAGGGTAGGATGCATGGAACCTTCAACTTAAATTTAAAGTTTTATCTTTTTTAACAACAGAAAGAGGGCAAATGTGATAAAAATGGCCTAACTAGAAACAAACTATCTATAAGCAATTATTTTGCAGAATCACACTGTATCTATTTGTTCACCAAATTTTCAATCATCCATTTATTTATCTAACAGCCAACTCATTTTGAACACTTACTCTGTACTCAGTACTAGGGACACAAAGAATAAGATGTTAGTGAGATTCAGAGACAGCATTCATGGCACAAAGCATAAGTATAGCTGACCCTCCATATCTGTGGGTTTTACATCTGGAGATTCAACCAATGTAGATGGAAAAATACTAGAAATAATTACATCTATACTGAACATGCAAAGAAATATTCTTCTCATTATTCACTAAATAATATGATATAAAAAGAATTTGTGTAACATTTACAATATATTAGGTATTACAAATACTCTAGAGATGTTTTAAAATATATGGGAGGATACATGTAGGTACTACTCGGTGTTCAAGCAAATACTGTGCCATTTTTGCATAAGGGATTGAGCATCATATATTTTGGTGGGGGTGGGGGATTCAGGATAGTCCTGACATACTGAGGGAGGACTGTAGCTCATCTGGCCTGGGGATGGGGTGGTAAGGATCACAGGAAAGCCTCCCTAGTGAAGTAGTCCCCTGAGTAGAGTTTCTAGTAATGAGAAAGAGGAGGGCAAAGGAAACAGAAGTGGGCTTAGATACTTAAGGAGAGGGAAACCAGGAGAAACCTCAGCATGAGTAGAGATTCAGGGATGGAAGCAGCATGCCTTCTTGGCAGAAACTCTAACCAGTTTGGCTTCTGCAAACCAGATATTTGAATGAAAAGATTGGGCTAGAAGTGGAAGGTAAGAGGGAGGCTGGTGAGGGGTGAGGCTTTAGAAAAAAGATTTTTTTTTCCTTTCTTCCATAGGTTCAGGAGGTCAATGACATATTTCATCAGGGACAGTGCATGGTCAGACCTAGATTTCGTTGTGACAGGATGATAACTGGCTGAAAATGGGGAGGCACCCAAGGCAGCCACAGGAGCTTAGAGGTAGTACAGTTTGAATGACAACCTGAACTACAGTGGTGGCCATATGGGTGGATCAAAGGGGATGGGCTCAAGAAGTACTTTAGAAGATTCAAAAGAATTGACAGATGAATGGATGTTGGTAGGTGATGACAAGGTGGGAGGAGTCAAAGATGACTCCCGGGATTCTCACAGTAAGTCCTTCTCTTGGCAGAGATAACTCATCAAGGAAGCCAAATGAAATCCTGTATTGTACCAAAGTAGCCTCAGGATCAAATCTTATATCGTCTTTACCACAGCCCTTGCCCTTAGACTAACATCCTGCTTTACAAAGGGCTGTTAATACCCCTGGAATCTGTTACTTCTACCTCAATCCTTTCAACCATATGAAACTTTATGTTGCTGGATAAGACTTCTTTGCCATGTGTTAGTAAGGGGCTTGTGGAATACTCCGAACATAACTGAAATGGTGTTAAGGGAATGAAACCCAAGATAAATGGTAAGTGAAGGCCATTAAATATAAAAGTCATAGAAGTTTAGTGGAGAAGCATGTTCAAAATATCCTTTAGCAAATTCTACTTGAAAGCCAATCCTCAAGACCCCCTGGGAGAAATAAGAATGACAAACAATTTTAGAAGAAATGTAATAAAATCCTAACAGACATCAAGCTATCACATAAATAAATTACATGCATAACCAACATGTATGCATGTATGTTCGTTTGATTCCTTTTACGAAAAAGAGGGTAGAAATATCAAACTCAAAGAATTTTTAAATGCAATATCCAAGTCATATGTCAGCACTTGGCAACTTGCTGTCTTTCAGAGATTTTCAAGTTTATTTATGTTAAGTTTAAATGTAAGGTTTGATCATGCTCTCAGAGTTGTGACTCTTTAAAGGTTTTACCTTTAGAATCTTTGCTCCATAAAACCCTCCAAACCACTTTCTACCAGAGACATAATATTAGACAGAGCAGCCTTGTGTTGATTTTTTTCCAACCATCATATATTTTGGGCCAAGAACCACACACTATGAAAAGCATAACTCCCCAATGCATCACCAGACTATTATTTTTTAATGTTCTTCATAATATGAAAGAGAAAAATGTCTTCATTGTGACCAAATGCATATGTGAGGTTTCTGAATGGACAAACATCAAGTAAATTCTAGCAGGACCAGAGAAATCTAAAAGAAGGTTTTGAGCAAGCCCATCTACCCTAATTTGCCTTTCATTTCCCGTTCCTATTCCCCCACAGTAATAGCAATAACAATTGCCTCTTCTGGCTGGAAACTTGAAATTCGACCTGTTTTGTCAGTAATGGAGAGACCTGTGAGAATGGGAAGCCACCTGTTGAAAAGACAGCTCCTCTTAAAATGTATATAAGCTCAAATGAGGAGGGAGACTCTAGTCAAAATCAACTGATGAATCTGCAGGAGGTCAAAGGGCAAAGAAGCGCCTGAGTATTGGGTACTGGGAGTTCTCCCTGTGAGCTAGCAGCTTACTCTTCTGGAAAAAAAAAAACAAAACCCTGGACTGAAATATTCATGGTACTGCTCAGTGTTCAAGCCACTCAAGGCCCTTTTCACCACCTGGTCCCTTTTGCCACCCAATAAAATCACACAGTCTGAAGTTATATATTTGCTTTGCCACCTCTTGGTTTGCCTATGCTTGTTTTGAGATAACTCACTAAAAATAACAAGGAGGATGATGAAACATTTGGAGAGCAGAAGTTTTCTCTTCTGTCTCTAGATGAACTATTTTTCATGAGCCCCTGGTGTTTCTGGGTCTTTGTTTATTTCTTAACAATGGGAGCGGGATCTCACCACAGCACCTGTGCAAACAGTCCTGTTTGGTTTGATTCTTCCTAGGAGGTCAGAGGACTAGAGAGGTTTCAACAGAAGAAAGCAGATTGTTCCTCAGAGCCCAGGTGGAGTGCTAGACTGTCACTCGGCCACGGTGGAAGTGTCTGAACGAAGGCCCCTGGACACAGGGTCAGAAATCTCTGAGCACAGAGAGCAGTGGATGGAGACCTCAGACTGTCTTAGAATCTCACATCTCTCATCCAGCAAAACACAGAAATGGGGACTCACAAAACACTTCCAATCCATTCTTACAACTTCTAGCTCATCTATGTAGACAACTCTTTGTTCCTCTTTTTAAAAGTTAGGTACCATTATAAGGAATGGCAGCAATGAGAGGAATATTATATGTATCACAAAACCATATCTTCCCTATGTACTGCCACTCAGAAGCCTGAGCATCCATCACATGGGCTTAAGAAATGTTGTGAATGACTGAGGCTCCGTTTCTTGTCACCTACTTGTCAAGTGTCCTGACTTTTCCCTGTGTGTTTCCACAGCTTCTCAGTATCACAGGGCTCTGTGCCATCTCCACGCCAGCACCCTGCAGGCTCAGATTCATATACAGATTGAAACACAGAGCAGCCAGAGATAGCTGCTCTGCATTGGACTTTTACTTGTGGGTGCCTCTTTGGCCAATCTCATTTGTCATCTGTCTCATTCTCAGCTCTTTGTTCTTTATTCAAGTTGACAAGCTGATCAGGACCAAGTTTATCATTGACAATAGCTGAAAATGTAGAGAGTGGCACAGTAAAACTGGCATTCATTGTGCCCCTGGAAGAAAGTGAGCCCGGGGGGAGAGGCAGAAGGAGGCAGAGCACTTGTGCTCTATCTGCGGAAACCCGATCCTTATGGATGCATTTAGAGTATCCTAAATTGACAGAACCAAGAAGTGTCAATTTTGATTTAAAGTCAGAACTAAAATGGAGAAATATCCAGCTTATAGCTTTTGCTTGGTTCTATGCACCCTTCACCTTCTTGGACCATCTGCTCTTCCTTGAAGTTTGTATTTTGCTCAATGTCACTGACCTTGAAGACACTCCTCCTAAGTCTCATTGCCAGAGACAATTCATGGAGTCCCTTGGTTACAGTTCTCCTCTCGACTCCAAGTCCTGCTATCATCCTGGAAAACTTCTGCAATTGTGTGGGTGGCAAAACCATCCACCAACCCGCAGAATTTCTCAACTTCCTCAAAGCAGTGGATGGAGACCTCAGACCTCAACAATTTTCCCCTCTACTCCACCCCAGTCACCACTGTTGAAACATCCCAGGCACCATTATCTCCTAGGGCTGTTCCATCTAGAAATCTCTGAGCCCAGCCCAAGACCCCAGCAACCTTGACTCCTCAGTCCCAGTTTCAAAACCTCTTCTTCTTCCTCATACTCCTTCTCATCTCCCTACTCATAACCTTATTTTCCAAGTCTCCTGGATGTTATCTATGTGCCTTCTGTGTTCTTAGTCACATTATTTTCCCCATCTTTTTCAAAAGCAGGACTTTTATCTTTCTCCTATAATTTCATTTTTTTCTCTCTCAATTTTTTTCTACCACACATCCCATAGTCATATCCTCCACTATCACATATACATACATATGATCAGCATACATATATCATATGTAACTTACACATGTATATTACATGTATTACATCACATAGTCATATGCCCCACTATCATACATATACAACATACATACATGCACCCTGCAGGCACAGATAAACATGTAATATATGTATGAGAGTGGGGGATATAACTATGTGATGTGTATCTGTATGTATATGCTCTCCCTTACTCCATACTTTTTTCTAGTTACATCTGCCATTTTCCTTTACCCTCCATAGCTAAACTCCTCAAAAGAATAATAACCTACCTGGGTTGTCCATATAGTGCTGTCACTGAAACAGCTTTGGGAAAAGGTAAATAAAACCTCCAAATAAAGGAATTATATTCATTTCTTACCTTGCAGAATTTGATAATGCCAATTTTCTATTTATTTATTTATTTTTATTTGAATTTGTTATATATGACAGAAGAATGCATTACAATTCATATTACACATATAGAGCACATTTTTTTCCTATCTCTGGTTGTACACAAAGTAAAGTCACGCCATTTGTGTCCAACTTTCTTTTTTTTTCCTAAAGGATGTTTAATAACGTCTTTGACATCCTCCTTCTAGTGTCCTTTACCTACTGTCCTTCTGCTACTCAATTCTTAAATAATAACTTTTCTACAGGAGTAGCAAGAGTTCAAGTTCTACCACTTCTTGATTGTCTGAACTGGATAAGTATCTTAAGTCACTCTGAGCCTTGGGATTTTATTTTTCATTTTTAAAATGAGAAGAATCATATCTACCTGGAAAGCTTTTTTATGATTAAGTGAATCAGCATGTGGAATGTACGTAAAATACTTCCTGCCATGTAGTAAGCATGCAGTAAATATTACTTATTGCTGTTGTCTCCATTATTATGAAATTGGCCCTCTTCCCACCCCAGATCTCATGGAGGGAGGTCTTATTCTTATGACTCCCACAGATATTTCTGTGTGATGACTCCTCTCAAACCCACTCTATCAAACACTAACCTTATTTAATTTCCTCCTAAAAAGTTACTCCTCTATTAGTAGGAATCTCATTGGAAACCCTAGTATCATTTATTCATTCTTTCAACAAATATGTATTGTCCAGTTCTTACTAGGCAATTTTCATAGTGAGAGATACAGAGAACAAGAATTAGGCCGAGTCCTTGCCCTCAAAGGCAATAACCAAGTGAGGACATAGCTGTCCTCTCAGAAAGCAATGAGATCTATGAAGACAGGCAGGAAAATATGGGACAGAGAGTCACCAGGAAGGGTGAAGGGTAGTATTTTTATGGAAAGGGTGGTCAAGGGTGTTCTGGAAGACATGACATTTGAGCAGAGAGACACTCAAGCCAAGCCACAAACAAGTAAAACAAGTAATTAAATTCTCATATTTTTGTCTTACTGATTGTTGTATGCCAGTCCTCTCTTTCTCTCTTACCATTATTTCTGCCATTGTAGTGTCTTATATCTGGTTATTACCAGATTTTTCTAACCAATATCTCTACTTTTAGTCTTGCAGTCTTTGCTCCCCCAACCCCCTCTCTCTCTTTTATGACTGGTCTTTAAAAGTGCACAATTCCAAATCCAGCTGAAAAGTCATCAGGGACTTCTCTCTCTTTACTTGGAGAGGTATGTGAGACCTCTGTGAACTACGTCTGGTTATTTGTCCAAAATCTTCCAATCAGCCCTACTCAGCCAAGCCTTCTCTCCTGTCTTCCCCACCAAATACTCTTCATTATAGTTAACCTCTTGAACTTTGTCCATGATACTCCTTTTGACTCTGAGATTCTTTCACACAGCAATCATTTAAACTACCTACAAGTTTTCTCACCCAAAACAAGTTTTATAAAGTCTATTCTGCCTTATACATTACTAGCATTATACATTACTACCTCCCCAAATATGCTTCTTCTGTGAACTTCTTTGCTTATTACCCTCAGCCCAAAGATCCTTAAGGGCAAGACCTATTGCCACTATAGGACTTTATTGCATAGGTCATATGCAGCACAGGAGAAATTTAAACCCAGATCTGAATTCAGAGTCCTCTTTGTTTCCAGAAAACACTGAAATGAAAGTCTAACCCTCAGTAGGAACAAGATTAATGATTGCACAGACTGTCTTTGCTTCAGGACCCCAGCACTCTTCTACAACTTTGCTCACACTGTTAGCCATGCATAATTGTCATCCTATTCCTGCCACATGGGAATCTATCGGCCACACTTCACTCAATGGCATACCTTTCTCTGCCCTCTTGAAGGCCTAATGCTCTATTGATGCCAGCATTATTTTCTTAGTAGATGTGCTGCCTCACCTAGGGAAAGCAAAATGAAAAATCAAATATTAACTTTAGTTTCACATGCACTTGCTTGAGTAGTTGCTGTTTGAAAGGCACTGTGCTGGGGAATTATGCAAGGAAACTATGCCAGGAGACCAAATGTGGTTACTGCCCTTAAGGCACATAGAGTGGATGGATGGCAGATTGATGTCTGCAAGTGGAATGGAAGGCAGAACATGAACAGAAATTCATCAGGAATTTACAAATTTAGTGAGTTTTTCTTGGGACATCAGGCAATAACTCTGTGATAATCATTAATTCTATGGTTTCCTCCCACCATCATGATATATCTTAGCACATTAAAGCTCTGAATAATCCTACTTCAATGGAAATCTATTAGACTTTAACTCAGAATTTCCCATTTATCTAATTACTAATTGCAGGAGAATTTTGTGGTGGGGAAGTCTCAGTTTCAAGTGTGGTCCCTTCTCACACCCCCTGATGCCAAATCACTATCCCCATGGTTCTTAGGACAAGAACGTCCTTGTTGCTGTCATAGCTTGTAGCACACATGAGTATCTGTAAAATGTGAATGGCCTGGTGTTTCACTTCTCCCATCTGCTGCTCTTACCTTTTAGAAGTGAAGAGCAAGGTCTGTGTCTGAGACCACCAATGATACACACAGTTGTAAATTTACCTGCTGAGCTTGACAGAAATTTTTTCAGACATTCTGAGGGGCTCCAAATTTGATTTGATTTTCATTGCTTCTTCATTTCCTAAGTACTCCTGCACTGATTAGAAGAGATTTGAGAAAAAAAATCTGAGCATCTCTGCCATGTAATAGAAGCAACAGGCCCTAACCTCTGGTTCCCACAATTTCCCATGTAGGAATTAGTTCTCTGTACTCTGTTGGTGGCAACAGACACCTTTCTTCTCAGTAACTAAGGGAGCTGGTGTGTGGTCATTCTTACTTTGGTTTTTGGCTCATAATCCCATTGGATCCCCACCTGCTAGCATTCTGGTTGGTTGGGTTCATAAAAGTCTGAATATGCTACACTTACTCCACATTACTTTGAAAGTAAGAAAGGAAGCACAAAACAGAAAGAATACTCATTGAATTGGATGAATCTAAAACTATAGAAGTTCAATTCTTGGGAGATTATCTGCAACATTTTCAGTTTATTTGTAATTTCAGATGAGGAAAAACTTAAGGTATGGCTTTTTGGTGGAACAAAAAACAAAACTCTACCCCCAAAACCCCACAAAATTCAGAGTAGTCCAGTGTTCTCCTAGAATGTCTGGATAACACCATGAGTTCCCTACCTTTCCTTGTGCAGCATATTTTATATTCCAAAATGTGTTCCATGGAAAATTCCCTTGGGATAAGTAATTAGATAACTTTGAGGAATTCTGGATTAAAGTTAAACAGATTTCTGTTGAAGTAGGACTAATCAAAACTTTAATATGCTAAGATACATCATGAATTTCCAAAATGGCATAATGGAAAGCACCATTTTCCAGGTATGTTGGAAAATAAAATGCTTTCTTCAAAGTACGTCTCATGAGAACAGTATTCCTTAGGGAAATTCTCTTCTAACCACATCTCAAATATCTATCTACTCATGTAGATCAGCCTTAAAGAAAAATCCTTATCTTCCTCCTTTTAAGTTTTCATTAGTTTCATTTTTTTTCTGACAATGCACAAGCTAGTCAATTTGGTTTCTTCCTGAAGATTGTAAATTCATAACCAAAAAGCTCAGAATAGTAGCATTCCCATATCTATCTCTTATCTAATGTGGCTTTTAAAAGTGCTAACCATTTTCTAGTCCAGCTGTATTTGGAAATATCACATCATTAGAGAGTTAATAGTGATGCCTAATTTTAATTGCCTGAGACATTTTTTTTAATATTACAATAACATTCCCAGAATTTAAACAGATACTAGTAATAGTTAACATGTATTGGGTGCTTGTTTATTCTTCATTAACTGATCATAGAAACACTATGAAATAGGCAGTATTATCATTCCCAATTTGTAAGTAAGTAAACTGAGAGAGGTTAAGTAACATGATGAAGGTCACACAAATAGAAAGTGGCTAAGCCATGATTTGAATCTTATTCCAGAATTTACCCTTACTCACTAGATGGTACTGTTCTGAGAGTTAATGAAGTTTGTAGCAATATATCTAAGAGTATACAGTTGATGGCACCATCCCAGTTATCTGAATCTCTGCATATATATGTGGATGGATAGTTTCAAATATCCTAGCACTGGGAATTGTCTCTGTATATACTTACTTCTTAAAGCTGCCTTAAGAAAGTTAGCAATGATAAGCTGACATGGGTCAATAGTTATACCTTTTGAAAGACATCACAAATGGGTGACTATGTGTTGGGCTTTGAGGATACTCTCTGTCCCTATGAACTCTCCCAAGGAATATTTGAAGTGCTATCATTAGCAATTTCTTCAGCTGGATTAAGATATTGATAGAGCAGAAGGATGGGAGGGGAGGGGAGGAGGCAGGGGGTTAGAAATGATGGTGGAATGTGATGGACATCATTATCCAAAGTACATGTATGAAGACACAAATTGGTGTGAAAGTACTTTGTATACAACCAGAGATATGAAAAATTTGTGCTATATATGTGTAATGTGAATTGTAATGCATTACGCTGTCATATATAAATTTAATAAAATTAAATAAAAAAGTAATAAAATTCGTAAAAAAGATTTTTAAAAGATTATATATTGTTAAAATTAAAGATTCTTAGAATATTTAACACATTTTTATCATTATTTTTTTCTATCGCATGCTATTCTTTTTCTCTATAAGAAGTAATGTATAAGAGCAAAAATCACTGAGTGTCTATCAGACAGCAGAAATTATATAAGAAACCCTAAGCACATTATCTCTTTCCTTCTTTCACCAACTCTGTTCAAAACGCTTTATTACCTCCTATGGACAAATGAAGAGACTGAGGTTTGAGGGAGATTAAGTAAATTGCCCATTATTTTACAATCTGTAAAGGGAGAATGATGACTTGAGAAGGAGGTTCCTCAATTTTCCATCCTTGCACATACTTATTAATATTAATATTTCAAAATGGATTAGTTAGTCAGGTTCTTTCCAAACCAATCAATTAGCTGAGTGCTTTTCTAAATGATAGGTCTTTTTATAGGCCTATGGTATGGAAGGGGGCATGCCTAGCATGCTGATGTTCCATCACAAAGGATATATGAAAGCTAGAAGTTATATAATATGAAACAGTAGGCAGAAGTTAGAAGCTCAGGACTAGTTTGTGACAGAGCAACATGTATGATCTTAAAATATGAAGCTATATAGAAAAAAAGAGTGTCGATGAGCACTATAGCTTTTGTATAAAAAATTTTAAATCATGGGCACAAAACATGCTGCATGTTTTTATGGATACAGGCAAGTTCAAGCATGTGCATCAGTGGTTGACTAGGCAAGAAAAAGAAAGGAGATGGAGTAGGAGGCAAAAGGAGAGAGAGAGAGGAGGAAGAGGAAGAGAAAGAGAAAGGAATTTGGGTGTGGGGTACACTTCTGGAATTCTAGATACTCTGGAGGCCGAGGCAGGATGATCACAAGTTGTTGGTGAGCCTGGGAAACTTAAGGAGACATTGTCTCAAAAAATTTAAATGTAGGGGGTGGTGGTGGTGGAGATGTACCTTAATGGTAGAGCATTTGCTAATGTATGAAACCCTGGGTTCAATTGATAATGTACCCTGTCTGTCTACTGCCCTGTATTGGATGGTAGAATTTATTCAACTTTCTGAGACTGAGATCCCAAAATTTTTAAAGGAAGAAAAAAAGGAGCACCATGGTCCAATCAATGCCTGAGGAACTGAAGACAAGAGTCACCCTCCCATTAGTGGTCCCCCAAGAAAAAAAAAGGTGGAAGAGTTGATCAACAAGCCAGGAAAAATAAAACAAACAAAAAGAATGGCAGAATAGGGAACACTAATCTAAAGTTCAGGTCTTGCAAGATTCCAGCAAAAAGTTGAGACACTTCACATTTGGAATTCAGTGCAGCATAGGTATGACTCTGACAGACGATGAACACCGTGGAGCTATTTGGAAACAGCGCACCTCCCGGCATTCTGAAAAGAACCATCTTTCTTGAAATTTTTGGTCAGTTTGTTTTCTGATCATAGAAACCAACAGCCAAGAAACTAAGAACTCAGAAGAGTAAAACAGCTGTACAAGTAGAATAAATATGCTTTATTAGCCCAAAAACTCAAAGAAAAGCCACAGGAAAGGTGTTGTGGGGGGGTCCTGCACACCTATGGGGAGCAGCCCAGAGGGTATTCTCAACTCCTCCAGTCACTGTAGGACACAGGCATAATGAGTGGTTTGCCAAATGCAAAGAGTGTGGGGAGACCCCCGGCTTATGGTATCCTCATCTGCAACCCCCAGGATAAGGCTGAGCAAAGCAGGGTGACATGACGCTTATTAAGACAATCCTCTGGGAGAGAGGCCTAGTTTAATCATATGTTCTCATCCAATACCCTGAACTGAGTAGTCCCATGTTTAGCATTTGGCAGGACTCAGAACTCATTGTGCCAAGCTTTCTTCTCTTTAATTGCTAAACCCATGTTTATTTGAAAGCAGAGTTAATCCATGTATTTCTGATTACCCATCAAAACTCATCAAAATGAGGCCCTGAAAGAAGCCTGTTTGATGTTCAAAAATTAATCTGAAGCCGTCACTCTTATAACAGGAAGCTGGACTCTGCCAAACACAAACTGTTCCAAATTTTGAAACACTTCAGTTTGGTCTGATACTTTATAAGACATTTGAACCTCTTTTCTCTAGACTTGGCCAAAACTCCATCTCTCTTCCTGTATTTTTTTTTAAATCCACACTCCATGTGTTTTGTTATTTTGAGTGTGATGGTGAATTTTGTAATATAGGCTGAGAATACTGCTAAAAATTATACCATGTAAATAGTAGCAATAAAAAAAAATGTTACTCCCTTCCTATGCCTAGCTATGGTTTCTACATTCAAGATAGATAACTTTTCTTTTAGTGTTTTTTTTTTTTACTTCTCTTGCTGAATGTAATTTTTTTTTCATCATGGTTGCAGCTATCAACTAGGCAATCAACAAGTGTGAATATAACAGCGCTGAACTTGTAGCATATGTTAGAAATTGAAGAAAACCCTATTAACTTCAATATGTCTCTTACTTATATATGCATGCACATTACATATGTGTATTTATTTCTGGACCTTAGCAATGGATCTTTTTTAAACTATATAAAAAACTAACTGCATAATCTCAGCCACTGAGACTCAACTCCTAAATTCTGATCAAGCTATTAATTTTGTAAGATATTGCTATAAAGAAGTGAGACACCAGCCACACATTAAAACTGTCCTTACACATAACATCTCACAAAATTCTATTGAAAATATACAGAACAGATTCAGCACATTTACATGATAGGTTTATAAATATGAAATTTGTGTAAACATCTTGCAAGGTTGATAACATCTATAAGTAAAATGATCAATACATTATTGTTCTTTCCTTATTAAAAATTTACATCAAAAGCTCTGAGTACAGGAGTCCATTTGTTTTTGAGTGAGTAAGACCTGTTTCATGGTTTAATTTAATTTAAGGAACATGAGAGTCGACAGAAGATAGCACAGGTGTATTCATTTTCTTTCCTCACAAAATAAATGTTTCTTTTAGTTCAATCGTCTGTTCCATGGCACAGGAATGAACTTCATTCTCTCTCACATCTGGATATTTTGATCCTGAGGAAAACTGCAGTTAACACTGTCACCCAAACTCCCATTTGCATGGGGACCCAGCATTCCTATTAGCCTCCTGGTGTTGCCCATCGCTTGACAGTTCCTGGCAAAGGAAGAGTCATGATCTCAGAGGGGCATGAAGGCGCCAACTGACTGAGCAGACACCTTCATTCAGTCTCCTTTTAGCATCTGGTGACTTTCAAATCCCTCACAGACAGGAGGGTGCGGCTTGGATGCAGAGAGGATAATAAGCTTAAGCAGCACATTTCTGCATCTCTCATCTAGAATACATGGCTCTCAAGTCACATCAGAACACTTACAGGCAGGTAAGGTAAGAATTCCAGGAGGCAAGCAAGACTAGAAAGTGCCCAAGATCCGGTCACCAAAACAAAAGTCCCCCCCCAGGTTGAGAACTCAGACAGTTCACTGTGTCTGCACCCTTCAGTCTTGGTTTTGTTGTTGTTCTCAGACAAATCTGACAAAACTGTTAATTTTCATTTTTTTCATAACCTCTTTGGTTATCAAAATAACATGTTTCTTACAGAAAACCCTGTGCATACAGAACATGTAAAGAAAATAAAAATGACCCAGAGATAAATGCTGTTAATATTTTAGAGTATTTTCCTCCACCATTTCTTCCCCATGCATTTATTTGACAAAATTGGAATTATGCTCTTTAGAGAGTATGCGTCTCTGCTTTTGCATTTAAACATAATCTGAGCATAACCCACAAACTACTAAATGGTCTTCAAACCATGATTTGGGATGACGACATAGTCATTTTCTTTAATGGACCAGTATTGAAAGGTTTGGGGCTGGGTAGGATCATAAGCCTTCGCTAATAGGTATCAGTAGTTCTTTGCTTTTATTCTTTTTATTCCATTTTCCATTAGGAGTTTTCCTGCATTGGGGTGAAGGTGGGAGAACTGTGCAGGAGGTTCTTGGAGTAATAAAGGAAGTGGATCTGCAGACTTTGGGGAATCAGTGCTCTGTCTCCAAAGGTAAGACACTGTAAGTGCCACAGCCTGTCTCTTCCATTTCCCTAGCATGTTTCTGAATTTCTGCTTTCTTATCAGGATGTTAAGGAATGACAGGTCATACTGAAGAAAGGAAGCAAGAATGAATTCACAAGCATACTACTGTAGTAGAGATAATGACAAGCATTAATTAAACTGGTGATTAAATATGCACCTCAAAAAGATTTCAGAAAGGGTTTCTGACTTTTGAAATTGCACACATAAGATGGCTTCATTGTATTGTATATACATTGTCTCAATAAAGTTAAGAAAGAAGAACAGTAAAAAACAAATGTTTCTGTATGCAGAATGTGGTGATAAGAGGAAGAACATCAGACATTTATAAGAGACAAAAATAAGACAAATATCATATAGATCAGATTAAACCCAATATATGTATGCATAACTAGTAAAACTGTATATTTAAAGAAGCTCAGAGAAAATTTAATATAACGTTGAGGATAGGGGCTACCTTATGGAAATTTGGAGCTTATAAAAAGGGAGAACTACACAAATAGTTTTGCATGTTGTAAAATTTTTATTTCTTCATCTACGCAGCTACATTCTGTGATTAATCTCTGAATATGTTCATGCACTTTCCTGTATGGTACAGTTGTAAGAAAAAAATCCAATCAAAAATTCAATCAAATTGCCAGAGATACTTGCAAGAGTTTGGAACTTATGTTTGAACTGAAGGAGAATAATTGTTCAATAGGAAAATATTCAAATGAGAATCAGTCTCCTGTGTAAAGGGTAAAAGATGGAAAGAGAACTCAAAGGTGGAAATTGGTGCTGATAAGGATAAAAAGATGCTCCTAATTTGCAGTACAAAGTTCTTAAGGGTAGATATATTAAACTCCTGGCAAAGGTTTTTAAGAAGCATAAAAGAAAAGAGAAAAAAAAACAAGAAAATGAAGTAAGGATTACTGATTGTATATATATATAGTGTGTGTGTGTGTGTGTGAATACATTAAAATCAGTGGCTATTACCATTTATCAATGCTATTCTTTAATTACCAAGGTCTGGGAAACAAATACGCGGGCGCGCTTGTGCGCACGCGCACACACACACGCACACACACACCACATACATACATAACATACATATATATGGATTGCAATTCTACTAAATTACTTTGTAATATTCTGCAAGTGAGTTGATTTTGAAAATAAAACAGTGATATGGTACAGTATTAAGTTTTTGCCTTCATAGCCAGACTAATGAGATCACATCTCATTTTATACTTAAGAATTCTTTGACTCTGGGCAAGATTCTTAATCCATGTGCTTCAGTTTTCCCACTCTAAAGTAGGAATCAGAGTCCTTATCTCGCAGAATTGACATAAGGAATAAATGAAATAAGCCACGTTATTCACTTAGGACACTGCTCATAAATATTGGCTAAAGTTATTATTCTTATTACCAGTAATTTTATGAGTCTTAGCTCTAAAATAAGGGCATTTAACTATACACATATTAGAGTCCCTTCCTATTCAAAAATAATGGGATCCCATTCCCATGACTATGACTTTGATGTGTTAGATGTCCTTGGGCTGTCAGATATCCAAGAGTAATCAGCTAAAATTGCATCCAAGTGCAAAGAAATATGAGATGAAAAATCACTTCCATTATTCTGAGTCCATGATGCCATATTCACCAAGAAAGACAGGGTGGTAAAAGTTTACCTCCTTTCTCTGCTGACATTTCCAGCAAACCAACCAAACTAGTCTTGAAAATAATCCCTGAAATAATGGAATGCTTGACATTGCCTTCCTCAAGCTGTGTGCCAAATAATTCTTTACAAGCATATTATTCAAGAGAAATATTTATATACATTTTTAATAAGCTTCATTTTAATAAAAAGTATTGTCTTGAATATTGACTTGCTTATATTTGCTGATGACTGACCTTCACCCTGAGGTCTTGGGACAGTCCCCGTGACTGACTAACATCCTTCAGATGCTGCAATCAGTGCCATGGCACTCTTGGGTGAGTCAAAGACCAAAATGAAAATGTTTTTCTGTCTCTCAGAAATACTACTAAATGTTTTTGTGATAGTTAGGTGTATCTGATGTCTTATATTCCAACAGCTTGTTCAAGCAGACTTCCACCCTCCTTTAACAGTAGTATAAGAAAGGGTTTATATATTTACCCTTTGTCACCATGAGGTCACCAACCTGCAGTCCACCCCTCTCCCAGCCAGTCACCTTCAAAAAGCCTCCTTTCATCTGCTTCCATCCACAACTCATTTATATCTCAAACTGGATCTGTGAAGACCATTAACTGATTTTTAGGTTTGTGCCCAATAGACCACTTGTGATTCAGAATTATTTTTAAGAGCTTACCATGCATATCTGAATTACTGAAGGTCAAAAAAGGAGAACGTGTTACATTTTGTGAATACAGTTTATGTTCTTTTTGTTACCCTCATAGTAAATGAGAAAATTATAAAGATATGACATGAAATATAGCTAATAATAATTAAATTATTACATCAAATATAAAACGGTTTCATGGGTATTTATATTTATTTATATTATTTATTTATTTGTTTTAATTAGGTGTATATGACAGCAAAATGCATTTTGATTTATTGTACACAATTGCAGCACAACTTTTCATCTCTCTGGCTATATACGATATAGCATCACACCCTATGTGCAGTCTTACGTTGTTCCTTTATATTTTTAAGAAAATATTATACATTTTTAAATGATACAAAGAGTTGTTTTAAGTGCAAATAAATTTTTTAAAATGAAATCATTTCTACTAAGTTACTGTTATTCAGGTAATTTTATGTTACATCTTGATCATTATCCCAAACAAAAATACTGTAATTTCACAAATTGAAAGGCTCATGAAATGTTATATATTTTATGAAAACTATCACTTCAATGAAAGCATTTGCAGTGGGCAATCCAGGGAGGCAGAATTGATACTTTATAGACGTTGGATGAACATCTTGAAGATTATAGGGCAGGTGGTTGGCAATTCTTCATAAAGTTTCTAAAGATTCATTTTATTAAAACCTAACAGGATGGATGAGACACTTCTGACAAAGGATAATGGACAGAGAGGGACAATGAGAGCCCTGAAATTAAATCACCATGAGAGAGAAATAAAAGCTGGCTAGGTACCCAATAAGGGGACACAGAGGACTGAATGTCCTAGATTTATGAAGTCTCAGGCCCTAAAACATACTCCAGTACCCAAGAGGAAGCCAGCTTGTATGTTAAGAATGTTTATGTAATTAAATAAAGACTTACTCCACTGCCCTGGATGGTATCTTGTCTTGAACCTCTGCTGCCAAGAAAGGAGTCAACACCAGTCTTAGTGGCAGCCACTGCAACAGAAAGCTCACTCTCAGGGTCAAAACTGGGGCATATAGCAGGAAGCAGTGTCTCTCCTCAGTGTTAAAAAGTGATTCAAACCGGCAGTGGTGTCACAGACCTGTAATTCCAGCTACTTGGGAGGCTGAGTCAGGAGGAGCATAAGTTCAAGACCAGCCTGGGCAAATTAGCAAGATTCTGTTTAAAAAAATAAAAAGGGCTGAGGCTGCAGCTTAACGACAGAGCCCTTGCATAGCATTGTGAGGCCCTGGATTTAATCCCAAGGAAAGAAAGGAAAGAAAGACAAGAAGGAAAGAAAGACAGAAAGAAAGAGAGAGAGAAAGAAAGAGAGAGAGAGAGAGAGAGAGAGAGAGAGAGAGAGAGAGAGAGAGAGAGAGAGAGAGAAAAGGAGGGGGTATGGTCCTTGCAGGAAAAGAACAACTCTATGAATATCTGGGTTTGACATGAGAACTACTCGAGCAGCAATTCCAAAGCAATTACCTTGAGTGACAATTGTGGAGTATCCCAGCCTCACAGATTTGCTGGCCTAGCTGAGGTGGATTTAGCACAGAGGCAGACTGACCCTTCAGAAGATGCAAGTTAACATCCAAAGAGACTGGCTGACAAACCAGGGGCAGGATGTGGAAAACAGACAGAATTCCTAATGAAGGAAAACTTTGCAAAGCTTAGTCACATCCAAATGCAAAAGCAATACCCAATATTAAAGGAGAATTTAAGTTAAAAAATTACTTATTTGTGAATTTATGATATTTTTGGCAGTCATATTGTGAATTTATAATATTTTGGGAGTCATATTTATTGGGACAGTTTTCCTGAAACCAGGTTTTTTAACTTCCTGCATTTGAGTCAATATAAGTAGTACACAAATTCTAAGTTCAAAATGTGAATACTTGTTCTCATTCGAAGTGAAAATTTAATCACAAAAATCCTTCAGATTAAAATACAATCAACCCACAAGATCACATAAATTTTAAGTTTATTTCATACTGTAGAATAGACCTTTTCAGTGCAAGAAAATGGACAAAAATTCAGGTCAGTGAATGTGTATCAAATATAATTTTTCCATAGTGCTGCACCATAAAATAATGTGAAAGGGAATTGTAGCTGAATTTTATCAGCCACTGTTATGATTCATTACTATGAGTCCTAGTACCAGTAAGGTCCCTATAAATCATATCCCATTTTGTATTTGACTTTTTACAAGAATAAACGTAGCTGCATATTAGAATTTCATTTTATTCTAAATTTCACTTGTATCTTTGAGTGGGTTTTCTAATTTCCAAACTCCAAATCTACTTTCTCCAAAATGAAGATTGTCTTCCTCTTTGATTTATGAGTTCATTTCTCCCTGACTTTGTTTTCTGTGATCAAATACCAATACCTTCACATACTTTCAGAAAGCTAGGGACTGTCTGTGTTAAGCACACATACATTTTACACCAAGTCCCAGGTAGTGATGATTGATGGCTTGGTATTGAACATTGTATAGAATGGCAGCTAGCCCACGATGAGTTCGTGTACTGGATTTAAAGATGGAAAGTAAGGAAGAAGGGCTTATTCAGTTCCACTCCATCAAGTTCATAATAAGCAATTAAATATCTGTAATTAAATCTCCATTTACTCAGCAGACCAGAACAGCACATTCAAATCCAGTCTTAAGGGTAAGTAATAAGCTTTATAAAAACTACATTCGTTAATTCTGATAATAAAGAATGTAACAAAAACAATAAAAAATAAATGTGTGCTTAAGAGATCTGGTGGCATTTAAGGTCTAGACAGGCTTAACTGTACTCCAAAATTAATATGCACCTGCAGAAATAAAATAAACAATACTAAAAATTAATATGCATTTATTTCAGTACTGGATAAGCATAGCAATTAATGTGGGCAAGAAAGAGGTTTAAGAATGAAACACCTGTGGGTATTAAAAATGGTAATATGCCCCTTTAAAATATTTCTGTTGCTAAGGACAATATTCAAGACATGTGGAAGAGGGAGATTTATAATATCATAAAAGTCTGATTGCTGGACTCTAGTAGCATTCTTGAGTCTCAATAATACCCTTATTCTGTATAAAACAAAATGGATTATATAGCTTTCCATCAAAAATAATAAACACGAAATAAAAACAGTTTCTAATTTGAGTGAGTGCTGCTGATAAATGATTGTACAAGTTAACTGTATTAACTTTTATTGGGAGCTTTATGTTTTCAGAAATCTGAATTAAAAACACAGGGTCCAGAAGAAGCAAAAATATGATTCCTGCTTTTCAGAAGCCTGTGCTGTATCTAGAGACTAAAGGCATATAAGAAACCAGTAGGAGACAATTTTGAAGATGTGTGTACACATCCATTCACAAGGGACTTTCCATCATGATTTCACCAGCCCCACAATAATCTTTTGATGTGGGGAGAGAGGACAGCCATTGTTTTTATCTGCATTTTTTATGTGACAAAACAGGCAATGTTGGCTTTTAGGTTTGAAAAAACCCAGTTGTGCTATAAAATAATATAATTAAAGAATTAAGTATTTAATAGGGTCAGGCATTAAAATAAGCAATTATATACAATATCTTAGTTATAGTTCACAACAAAGGTGTAATAGAGGTATAATTATATTCTTATTTTTAAAAAGAAGAAAATGAAAATTTTTCAATAACTTGCCTCAGAACACAGACAGTAAGTAGGTGGATAGAGTTAGGATAGAGGATTTGACACAGTGGGTCTGACACAGAGCCCTTGACCTTAACCATTACAGTAGCTCACCATCTTCCATTTACCTAGTTCTTGGAATTTGGCAAGTTACTCAACCTCCCTGAGCTTCAGTTTCCCCATAGACAACATGCAGACAACATATCTCTGAAAATGTTGTGTGAATTAAATTACCTGGCTTTTGTCAAACTCATGCCCTGGTGAAGAATCCATTACTGGTGGTTTCTTTTTCTCCCTCTTTCTTTTAGGATGAATTACCCAAAGCAAGGCAGCTAACCCCTGGAAGATCAAGGACAAGACCCCTGCCCTCTGCTTCTATGCTTTTGGGTTGCTCCAGGTCTCCTTTCACAATATGCTGGTGTTATGCAGCATGTCAATAAGCGTTTTCCTCTCTTCATAAGCATTTATTGCAGTTCAATTAATCATATGTCTAAAGTTCATGCTATATAATAAATATAAGTAAGTAGCTGGTGTTCCTCAGCATTCCCAAGACCCTCCTTTTAAAAGGCTAGCTTCTCTGTGAGATATGAAACAATGACGGATGATTTCATTTAAAAATAAATAAATAAAATAGGATATCAGTGAGACATACTGACTCAAATAAACCAAGGTAGTCTACAAATAGTGGAAGTCCTGAGGATTAGTTATATACTCAGATTTGAAAACCATACTAGAAGTACATCATTAAGCCATAAGGCGACTGGCTGACAGTGTTATGTCTTAAGAAGTAGGAAACTTCAAATGACTTGACTTATTCATTGGAGTCTCTTCTTCCTTGAATATTCCTTACTATGCTCTCACAAGCTTTTTACATTTATATGATCTGAACCAAACTGTTTAATAAAGTATACTTTATATGCTAAGGTTGTACAAGAGCACAAAGATAGTCAAGTTATCCATCATGTATTAGCTTCCTAGCTAGGGCCAGTGGCTAACAGACATTAAGAGGCAATGAGTTATGTTTTGAAATCCATGAGTTGAATCTTGATGTTTGAAAAATAGATAATGCAGGACCTTAATAATTACTGGTAAGAATAATCACTTGTAATCACAATAATCACTGGCAAATAATGTTAATAGCAATAATATTGCATGCTGACAATTCTTCCAGCTCCAGCAGAACTACAAACCATCCTCCTTGGCTGAGGAACAATAGAATCCAAGAGGTAAGAACTCACAGTGGATCTATGAATTATTCATGAGATCATACATGTCATTCGCATCTGTACGTTAAAAAAAAAACTCACTAGAGTGTAACAGCACATTAGTAATGCAAATTACAGAAGTACAGACTTTATTCTGGCTTAGTGATGATTTTCATAATTCAGTCCAAAAAGCATCCTTACTAGCAATGAAGTGCCTGTTTTTTTATTCTTTAAAGTTACTAAGATTGGTTTTACATGGTCAGGTCAATAATCAGGGCATCTTTATTTTGCTTAGTGTTTATTTACCCATTTTTATCAGCTTCTAATGCATTTTAGCAACATTGATTAAATCACTCCCATAATTTCTCTGAGGTGTGGAATGTGTATTTATTATTAAATTCACATATTTTAAATGCACATCATTTGTGCATTTAAAATATGTGAATTTAATAATAAATATACAAACAAGGAAAATCATGCTTAAAAATATACTGCAAAAATACACGAAAGAAATAGGAAACAACAAGGCAAACACTGTTAGAATGTTATATAAAATATTGCCCATACTTGCAATATTTGATTGCCTGAAATTGCATAAATATTAAAAATTAAAAGAAAAAAGTTGCCTTGCAAGTCAGGCTGTCATTCCACTAAATGAGGAGAGGTCATGAGGTGAGAGAAGACTGGACATGAAATCTTCAGTCAGCCACAGTAAATATGTTCCTCAGTAGTGCTGAGTGTGAATACAGTGTTCCAAAATATGTATTTTTGATATGAAACTATTTAAAAAATTTTGCATATGCTGTTTTATTATATACTACATATTATAAATTTATATATGCAAATCATTAAATAGAGTCTATAAGCCCTGTACACTATAGTTCCAGGGTCATCTAAGGTTTTCAAGGGTGATTTTGACTGTATGTGATTTTTGCCTTGCATCTAACTTCAGGTTATATCCTTAAGTAAGGTGTGACTCAACTGAATTCTCATAGGATAAAGGAAAGCTACACGAATTAATACCTTAACATTTTGTTTTTCACTTTTTCCCTTTCTCTGCTCTTTGCCTCCTATTTAGTACCTCTGCCATCACTAAAAGGTTCTACCCTTAAAGGGTCCTTTATGTCTCTGGTCACCAAATGAAAGCATCAGATAAACATAATGTGTGCTGTATATTCCCAGAATATTTTCATCTGGGGAAAGGTAATGTCTGGGGAAGTAACAAACAAGGAAATCTCTGAGCAGAAGATGTTCCTGTAGTTCTGTGATTATTAATGACACAGAGACATTTATTCCATTTGCTTTTTTCTTGCTCATTTCAACCTCTGGCATTACTGAGTTCAAGTTACTTTTATCCTGATATGCCAAATACTAGAGGTACACTATGCACATTATGCCCAGAACAGATTTGGCCAAGAAGACTTTTACATTATATATCAGAGTGTTCATCTTTGGGGGCTTTAGTTGTCGTAACTATTATTGTTTAGACCTGGAAATAAATGTAAAATGTAGCCAAAAGAGCCTAGGATTAAGAGTTGGAAGAACTAATAAAAGTTCCACATTACTCAAGTTACAAAATCTCTCCACACTTCATTTTCAGAAAAAAGCATGAAGCTCACCCCATGTCTTAATAGTTACTCTTTGTGATAATAACACTTTGTGATAATATTAATAACAACATACCCTTCCTAGGTCACAGGTTTGCAGTTGAAGACCAAAAAAAGATAATGTTTATGAAAGTGCTTTATCATCTCTACCATGTGAAGTAAATATGAAGCAGAAGACTAGCTGTGATGGTTGATTTTGTGTCAACTTGACCTGGCCATGAAACATTAAACATTATTCTGGTTGTGTCTATGAGTGTGTTTCTGGATGAAATTGAAGTTCGGATCTGTAGCCCAAGTAAAACGGATTGCCCTCAATGACATGCATCAATTTCATTCAGCCTGTTGAAGGACTGAACAGAACCAAAGACTGAATAAGGAAATATTTTGAGCCGGCCCACACCCCACAGACCCACACCCCCCCACCGCCCCTGTCCACCTTCATACTCTGACTCAGTCAGGAACTTATCCCATCAGCTCTCCTGGTTCTCAGGCCTTCAAACTTGGAATTATACCACTGTGGATTACAGATGTCAGGATTTCTCAGCTTCCATAAACACATATGCCAATTTTCTATAATAAATTTCTTTATGCATATACTATTGATTCTGTTTCTCCAGAGAATCTTGACTAATATACTAGCTATGAAAAAAAAAATGTGGATTCTTTATATCTGTTAGTTGGGTAATTTAAAATCATGATCAGTGGTCAGTTATGGCAATCAACCAATTTCATGACAATATCTATGCCCAATGATCTGTCTGAAAGGTTTATACCACTATCACATTCTAAAACTATGAAAAGGGCAGAGGATTCTGAAGTAGGATAGAACTTCCCTGTCTGAACAATGCTGAGTAGGTTTCTGGGACAGACCACTTTTACTCAGCTTGTCTTCTTGATCCCTAGGCTATTGCACAGTCACACAAAAGGGAAGGAAATGATATTTCATAATTTAAAACACGAGAAATTACCCGACACTGAATTAGATATAAGTTGGAATTATGAATTCAATTTACTTCACTTTGACAATGTCTCATGAATTTTCTGTTTCTTTTTAAAAGGTTTCTGCATGTTCCTCATCATTACCATGTTCTTATAGTAATACTTGTTTTTCAATAACATATCTATAATAACCATATGACATTCATTATTTTCACAGGTTCTTTTTGTTGCTGTTCACCTTAAATCTCAACTAAATTAAGTATTTAAGACACTATATGCCTGGAGGACAAATAAGGACATGCCACCTGGGGCCCAGTCCCCATAAGTGATAATGAAATGATGTCACAATTTTATTCACTTGTAGGATTCTACTTCGATGATGCTTCATGTCAAGTACAATGCATTAGATTCTCACTTGAGGGGAAAAAAAAAAGGTCTAGGTTAGTCTGCCCTCTAGCGTAGCTTACTTGTTCCTTAAGTCTAGAGAAAAACGTGTCCAAGAAGCTGATTGTGGGATTCTGTCAGGATGGCAAGCTGCCATCTTTGCCAGCACCACATTTCCCAGCTCCCTCCTCCTTGGGAGAGACGGGCTTTTCTAGCATTAGGTCATATTTCTAATCCAGTTTGAAGAAAAAATACATAGGAGCCACACCCTCCTGAAAATATAACTGCATGAAGATGATGCTATCTGTATATCCTTGACATTGTTTTGCCATTTGCTCCCCTTTGAGAAGAATAGGGATGAAAACAAATAAAAGAACGGATTTCTGAGATCAAAAATGAGGGCTTTACAAAGGATTTCTGAAATGGAGTCTGGGAACTGTTATTCATGTGGGCTGATCTCAGGAACAGCCGGGCCTGTCCACATAACAAGGCCCCCTCCTCCTCCTGAAAGTGAACTTACTGTAGCATAGAGCTCTTGCCTGACTCCAGGGGCTGTGTGAGCAGGGAAGAAGCATCTTTAAGCTCCTGTTTTATATCTTCACTCAAATTCTGCTTTAGAGTCAGAAACTAAAGTGCCTTGGGGGATAGTTTCTTGAAAAATCTGTAGTTTATACTCAACTACATAAATAGTCCCTTGTTTTCTTACAAGAAAGTCTACTTCTTACAAGTGGTGTGCTCAAGTAGGCCTGAAGATGCTCTGGTTATGGATCCATTACAAATTTATTTCAAACAAATAAATACAATGTTAAATTACCTTCTAGATTTTCTTCAGGGCCCGATATATATGTTTACCTGGAAAATTCAACTTTCTTGGTTGATCATAATCTGTCCTGTATTTCCCTATTCTTTCCACCCCCTTCATCCAGATTACAAAGCACTTTGGCAAAGAAGCGATAGCCCTTTGTTTCTTGGCACCCTCAACCATGGCTGATTTTAGTAAATAGCAGGTACTGACCTTCAAAATAAAAAGAAATAAAGGAAATACCTTTTTTTTAATCAACATAGATTATATGTAAATTACATGCATCTCTCTCTCTTTGTATGTGTGTGTGTGTGCGTGTGTGTGTTTGTGTACACATTGTAAGTCTGTAAAACATAAGAATATCCTCCTAATTCTGTCATCATAGCCAACAGTCCACTATTGGCTAGGCAGAATATCCAAGAGCACAATAGTCCTGAGAGAACACTGTCATAGGTTACCTTACTGATGGTTGACACTGTGACATCCTTAAACAACCCAGCTGGGTTCCTTCACAATGGAAGTGTAAATACAACTTTGATCTGTTTCCTAATTGCCCTTCCATGGACAGTAATATGCCTGAAGTAGGACAGAAGAGGCTGGATACCTGAGGAATTTTCAGGAAGCAGGTTTATTGATGACAGGGTCCAGAGATGGCTCTCGCCTAAGAATTCTTCCTCTGAACAAAGATCTTGGACATTTTTTGAACTTTATACCCAGTGGGGGTGGGGGAGAATTGGAGGTTCACATGACAAGTGCTCTCTGTTCCATCCCCTAGACCAGACATGGGTTTTGTAAGTTTAACCACGAAAATAGAGGTAATATCTTTGTGCACAACAAGCTTGTAGACTAATTCTACCACATCTTTTGTGTGCAAATCTGGCATTTACAAGAAAGAGAAAGCTACCAACCCCAATAACCTCTGCAGACATCCTGCTGATCTGACAAGAGGAGAAGCTTGATTATGGCAAGGGTCTTTGGGGTGGAGGTCTCTGGCCTGCTTCATGACCACACATGTACACAAGCTCTGAGGCTCTAACAGTGCTTACTAAAATGAATGGAAAGGAATTTAAAAGGAGAGGCAATATAAAGTAATAGACCTAGATTCTAACTGTGGTCCTGTTGCCAACAAGGCAGTTGACTGGAGCATGTCACTTTACAGTTCTGGAGATTTCCTTTGCTCGTCTGTGATAGGCATGGCTGGACTTAGATATCTAAATCAGAGGAATCTGAATTTTTATCTCTGAACTTCCTATTCTAACCACATCTGTGCCTTTACAGGCACATCTGTGTTTGAATGTATTTTTGACACAAAATATAACAGATCTAAGTTTGCCAACCCAGGGACAGTATTACCCAAATATCATGTTCTTATTGACTCTGGTTCCCAGTATAATCCACACCCTTGGCGTGTTTGTCATTTGCTGTATTGATTTTCCAGCTTGTTTTCTTTACTAAAGTCTCTGAAAGACATTAGGAGCTTAATCATTGTCATGAAGAGAAAATAAAAGATTGCAAACTTTCTGATTAGTCTTTTGCATATTTTTTTTTCATAAAATTTCAAAGAGCACATACAACTCACTTGTTCCCTATCAGCATTTCCTCTTGCTCCTTTAGTTTGCTGACAGGTGATTTTTGAGTCATTTTTGGAAATCTGAAACCTGTTAGAGATTGCAGATGCCAAGATCTGCATGACTGCTATAGCTTTGGCAGAGTCTTCTCTTTTAAGACAACAAAGCAAATAAGTAGAAATCTGCTTTTCTCTGTCTCTAGTCTTTTCCAAAAGAAAAAAAAATAATGTCTGTGTGGATACAGGTCATTTAATAAGATTTTTAGCCTTCTTGGTTTAAACTGGTTTTATTCAACCTAGCATTTTGGCTTTTTGTCTTAAAAACTACAAGTCTATTCCTGTTATCAGCTTCTACTAACTGCATAGTTTTGTAATCTTCTTTAATGTCTGTGATTCTCTTTAATAAAACTCATAATCCAAGTGCCAAAGGTTGGCAGCAGTAAAAATATGTTTCTTCCAATATGAACAACTATTTGATTCATCTGAACTCTAAACATGGCCAAATCCCTATGTCTTCATGTCATTTAAGTCAGTTTCTAAAGAGGCAAAGCCAAAACAAAACAAAGCAAAAAAAAAAAAAAAAAAAAAAAACTAAACTGACCAAAGATGTACATCTAAATCAGCATAGGGTTGAAAAGAGACATCAGATTTAAGTGTATGTGGGGAAATGAATGCTTTGAGGCCTTCAAGATTGGCTATAATTTCAATGAAGTGAAATGAGAGAGAAAGAGTAGGGTAGCAATATGAAAAGCAAATGTGAAGTGACAAGAAAGGGACAAACATGTTGCAGAACAGCCAGGATTTCAGTTTTGTTATAGACTTAGTGTGTGGTAACACCACATGCTGAGAGAGAGAGAGAGTTGGAAAGATGGCTTGTAGTCAGATTGAATCACATGAAAAAAGAGGTCTGTACATGGTTGGTGAACAATGGAGAGAGTCAATGAAAGTTTAAAATAAAGGAGTAACTCCAAAACATACAGAGGAATTGGGCAGATGTGTTCAAGGAGGAGGATGGGGACAGAAAGTACAACACACCTTGTTAGAATAATTATTGCAATGGGCTAAGGAAAAGCAATGAGAATGAAAATAAAGGAACAGCAATATGGGGCTGTAGCTACTCTTGGATGTGAGGAATCATTGGCAAGCTTTTTTTTTTTTTTTTTTTTTTTTTCATTTTGTTTTGTTTTTGGTAGGGCCCTTCTCTATATGAACAACTTGATTTACAACAACAACAAAATCTTCTGCAGAATTCATAGACTCGTGAAATACAACTATTGATTGAAAACGTAGAACAATGGATGGAGAAGTACATATAAATTTTTTTATTGTCTACTCAGTACATGTGAGGATTTTGTATAGTGTCCAGGGACCATCTCTTTTTATTGTCACATGCACTGTCTAATTTCCTATTTCTACCACAGGAAAAGGTGGGATGGTGTTAACACAATGCCGTGACTCTTCAGAATCTATTTGTATTTAAACAATAGGCCTTTTTGGCCACTGGTTCCCTTATACCATTTGCTGAGCGCAACTACATTATTGTTTAAGATGCTGAGTCATCCACTGTGTTTCCTTAGAACAGCAGAGTCCAAAGACTCTCAAAGATTGTTATGATCCTTTATTGATGGTGCAAGTCTCACACAGTTTGTTTGAAAGATGAACAATACTTTGCTTTCTGGTCGTTTTCAGTTTACCATTTGGAATTTTATAGTGTGAACCTAGAACAATTCATCTTCCCATCTCATCTTCTCTGGAATCCTTTGGTTTTTAGTCATTATATTTTTATAATGTGATTTATTTCAACCTATTTTTAATGCCAATAATAGCAAGAAAGACAGATAAGGGGCCCAGGCAGAGAAAAAGTTGTTTCATTCATGTCACAAATTTATGTCCCTCATCTTTTCTGGCTTAAGACTGACTCAGGATAACACAGCATCTGCACATCAATCCAAAACAAGAGGAGATACCCTTGAGATGAGTCCGTTAGCATTGGGAAACAGTAGTCTTACAAGCCCTTAGATGTATTAGGTGTGGCCACCCCAGATCTCTGATCTAGAGCACCATTGTCAATGTAGTGACCATTCTGGTTCCAGCAGTGGAAAGACACATGGAGAAATGATTACCAGTGCCATTACTACTGTAGCACTCATAACCAGAACATAGTTGGGTAAAATCCAATGCACGGCTCACATATATGGTTGGCAATGGACCAGAGTCTGGAATTCATCCTGTGTATCTCACAGGTGGGAGTAACTCCAAATCAGTTTGAAGCACCTTTCTTGTAGTCCAATTTTGTACAATCCCAAGAAAGCAATATGCTGACCAGCAAGAATATGGTATCTTTTCTAAGAGTCCTTATAGGCACAAGTCCAGAAGTTCCTTAGGGCCTGTGCTTACCTATGCAAATGATGAGGGTCAGAGATTTTTCTTAAGGGACAGAGAACAGCTAGTACATGGACTTGGGGACACTCCAAGAATACCATTTATGGCCCAAGCCAGCTCCAGAAGCAAGAAGGAAACTTAGAAAAGATTGAGGAAGGCATTCTAAAGTATGGGGGCCCTGAGCTGTGAGACCCAGGGCAGAGATCCCACGTGCCTAGGTCTAAGGGCAGTACTTTGAGGGACTTGCAGAATGACAATAGAAATTGAAGCATGCACACATAGTGGAGAGAGGCATAGAACATGACAGTGAAGTTCTGCGCCTGGGGACTAAAATATTCAGTGGCATTTGTCAGGAGCTTCAGTTTCCTTCTTTACAGTGTGTTAGGCTTTTACCTCTGAGACTTTTCAACAAAATGAAGGAGAAAAAAATGTGACTGTGGTAAATTACTTAACTTCTCTGTCTCAATTTTTACCTGCAAAATGGGAATAATATGGCTTTTCATGTTTATCAAGAGTATATAGTTAATATTTGTAAGTGACTTGGAACAGTGCCTAACACAGAGTGCTATTTAAGTGGTTGTTAAATATATGATGTCTTGCTTTTCCAGAACCCTTCTTCACACATAAACCACCTAAACCAGGGAACTAAGGAATTGCAAAGATTACCAAAACTTTAGAGCCTCAATATACAACTACCTTATCCTTCTAGAAGTTCTTTCTTCCCTCAGGAAGGGGCAAAGGGGAATGGAATTTTTTCCTGCCCTGAAATAATAGTCCTCATGTAAATTTGTATGTCCTCCAACTAATTTATCTGAGAACAAAGCTCGAACACACATTACCACTAGCCTTCAAAAACCCTCTGCTATAACAATCCAAATCTAGAAATTTGATACACAGTTTGTGCCTGTAATGGAACATGGTAGCCAAGATTTCTTTTCTTCCTCTACCATAACATCAGCTCCTTTTTACCATACGGAGTAGCACACATATGTAGATGTCTGCCTGCCCTTGTTAGACTGTAAGTTCCTTGTGGCCTGGGGCTGTGCTGGATTCATCTTTCTATCCCTCAGCCGAGGGTGGCACAGTGTTTACACATGGCACATACTCACAAGCTCTGTGCTGAGCAAATCTGATTCAGGAAAAGCACACAAATGACATGTGTGTACAAACACTTTCAAGTAGATGCAAACAGGTTTCCTTGTAAAATCCAGAACCTGTGTATGTGAGGGTATCTGGCTGAGTGCTTCGTCTGTGACGGGGCCTGAATCACCTGTTTTGTCTGAAGACTAAACTTTTAACCTCAGCCCCACATTGCAGCACAATGTGACAATGTAAATGAAGCCATGTGGTCTAGCATCCCTAACAAATAGCAGTCTCATTTCTTCTGCTTTAAAGCCTTGAAGTTTCACATGACTGCAGCCTGTTAGAATTATTTGAAGTATGTTTCCAAAGTCTTGCCTCTGCCTTCTTTGAAAATAACTCATATCCAGCTGCACTTCCTGCCACGTTGTGGTATAGTTAAAACACATTTAGCTTTGTTTTCTATTAATGTAGAAAACCTGAGTTCTGAATCCTCGACAAGCATCTACAATATCGGAGAGATTTAAAGCAGAAAAGACCTCAGAGATCAGGTGGTAGGAATTCCTTATTTTTCTGAATGAAGATCCATAAATATAAATGTTAAGATAACTCCTACTTATCCATATATTTCAACAAATTATATTTTAAGGAGTGTGAGATGGCAAGGAAAATCAACTTTTAGTTCAGAGATATGTGGGATTTTCATCTGGGGGTGAAAGTGTTTCATTCTGTTTTTTTTTTTTTTGGGGGGGGGGTGTATGTGTGTGTTCACTTCCATCCCATTCGTTCTTGGTTTTCCTTCAACATTTCAGCCTATTTTTCTGAACTTGTCTCCTCTCTCTCTCCTGATGTCCTGTAAATACTGATGTTCCTTTTCTCCTCTATCTATCTCCCTCTCCAGGTGAACCCACCTAAGCTCTGACCTCACCAAGCACTATTTTTTGATGGCTTCTAATTATTTTCAACCCTAGAACTACTTTCTGAATCACAGACTTTTCTGTCTTGAAGACCACGTCCACCTGAGTGTTGTCCAGACCTGCCCCAATCCGGGTACAGTGCAATTTCTTCCACCCATGGCATTGAGGACTCCCATAACTTTGGCTGGCCCTTCTCTAGGCTCATGTTTTACCTCCCTCCCCTCACACCTACCCAGGCTTTCATAACAACCTGTTCGTATTTCCTTGAACATGAGGTATCCTTTGTCCCCACCATTCCTTTGTATTTGGTGCATCTTCTGCCTGGAAACCTCCTCTACCTTCCTCGCTGGTTAACTCCCATTCAATTTTCCATACATGGCTCAAAGGTCATCACCTCTATGATAGCTTTTGCCTCCCTTATCTGTGTGATACCACTCTCCCTTCTCACATGCTTCCTGTGATCACTTGGTTAATTAAGGAGGCCAGCTGTCTCCACTGTAGAATTACTATTTTTTTCCTTTATACTTAAGAACTATGGGCAGGAAGACACTTTGAAACACTTTATTCTGACATATTAATAAGTCAGGATAAAGTGTCTCATATATATATATGAGGATGTGGAGAAAAAGAAACACTTATACACTATGGGTGTGAATGTAAATAAGTATAGAGGTTTTACAAAGGACTAAAAAGAATTAACACATGATTCAGCTATCTTACTACTCAACAAGCATCTATAATATCCTCCTAAAGAAATGAAATCTGCATAGAAAAGAGACACCTGCATAACCAAGTTTATTACAGCATTATTCACAAAGCTGTGATGTGGAATCACACTGTGCACCTGATTAGAGGAATGAATAAAAAAATTATGGTATATATCCAAAATGGAACATTATTAGTTATAAAAAAGAATGAAATTGTGTCATTTGCAGAAAAAAATGGGTAGAACTGTAGATCATAATGTTAAGCAAAATAAGCCAGAAAGAAAGATAAGTATTGCATAGATTTCTCTTATATGTGGAAACTAAAAAAAATAATTAATTAATAACCCTTTTTTCACATCTACTAAGATTGAGCACACAGATATGTAATAGATTAAATTGATTGATTTACATTACTAAATATCAACCTTTAAGTACCTGGTTTAAAGATATCTTAGGAGTGATCTGTTATTCATTTTTATATACCTGAAGATTGGATTCATCAAAATGTTATTAATATTTTTGGTTTTATTTAGTTTTTAATTGTTTGCTTCTTAATGTTCAGAAAAATATTGCATTATAATTTTCTATCCTGGTGTTGCTTTCATCTGGTTTTACTACCAGAGTAATTCTAACCTTATAAAATAAATTGGGAAATACTTTCTCCTATTTTTCAAAAGATTTTGTATACAAATGTTATTTCTTCATTAAATGTTGGAAGTTTTCACCACTAAAGTTATCTGAGCCTGGAGAATTTTTGATGGGAGGATTTTTAACTATGAAATTCAATTATTTATAGGTTATAGGACTATTTAGGTCATCTATTTCTTTTTGAGTAAGCTCTGAAGGTATATATCAGAAAATCAGTTAATTTAATCTAAGTTGTCAAATTTATTGGTGTAAACTTTTTTCTTATTTTTTAGAATGAATTTGAATAAATTCTAAAGACTTATGATGATACTCTGCCTTTAATTTCTGCCATTTTAAATTTGTGTCTTATTTTTTCTTCATCCATCTGGATAGAAGTTTATCATTTTCATAGATTTTATTGGTTCTTTAATGCACCAGCTTTTTATGGTTTCTATTTCATTTATTTTTCCTCTTTCTGTTTATTTTATATTTAATTTGCTCTTTTTTAATACTTTCTGAAAATAAAATATTAGATCTCTGAATTGATGCTTTTTCTCTCCTGAAATCATTAATATTATAAATTGATTCTTAAGTACTTCTTTAGCCCTATTTCACAAATTTTGATATGCTGGGTTTTTATTATTATTCAGTTGCAAATTCTCTGTGAATTATTTTTGATCCATGGAATATTTAGAAATATATTTTTTAATTTTCAAGTATTCAAGGATATTCTTATTTTTTTCATTTTTTTCTGCTTAATTCTTCTGTAGTCAGAAAATGTAACTGAAGAGAATGTGATTTCTTTCCTCTTATATTTGTTGAGATTTGCTTAATGAATCGGTATGACCTGGATTGATGAATTTTCCATTGCATAGAAAAAAGGTGCAATTTTCTTTTTTGGGTAGAATAATCTGTGGATGTCAATTAGGTCAAATTAGTTGATGGTCTTATTTAAATCTCCTACCTTAAAATTTTTATGTCTGTGTCTGGAGTTTACTGGGGATTGAACTCAGAAGCAAGCACTTTACCATGGAATTACATTCTAGCCCTTGTTTTATTTTTTATTTTGAGATAATGTCTTACTAAGTTGCCCAGGCTAGCTTTCACAATCCTCCTGTCTCAACCTCTTGAGTATATGGAATTATTTCACCACAGTCTATAGAATTTTTTGTTTTTTGTTCTGTCAAATTACTAAAAAAGAAGTGTTGAAATTTCCCGTGTAATTGAGTTTTGTTTGCCTTTTCAGTTGTATCAAGCTATGGTTGATGAAATTTGATGTTCTTTCATTAGTTGCACATAAATTTAGGATTATTATTTATTCTTGAGTATTGAGATGTTTATTTTCATGAAATTTCTCTATCTTTGGCAGTATTTCTTGTTTTGAAATCTTCTTGGCTAATACTAATAGAGCCATTTCAGGTTTTTTAAAAATTTTTATATTATTTTCATAATATGTCTTTTTTTCTGTTCCTTTACTTTTAACTTACTGATGTCTTTATATAGGGTTTCTTTTAGACAGTATATTGTTTGGTCTTCCCTTTAAATCCAAAATGGCAACCTCTGTCATTAATAAGGACTGTGGACTGCTTTCATTTAATGCAACTATTCATGAGGTTAAGTTTTAATCTACCATTGTTTTTTTTGTTTGTTTCTTTATCTCATAATTTTTTAAAAATACTTTTGCTCTTTCTCTGCTTTTATATTTGATAGCTTTGACCTTGTTTTACTTCTTTTCTTTTGCTGACTATTTTAATTAAATCTCCTTGTTGTGTTACTATAGTGGTGTTTTAAGGTTTATAATATACATCCTTAACATATCATAATCTACCTTACCATAATGTTACATCATTTTATGTATAAGAATCTTCCAACAGAGTACATTGATCTCTCAGTGTATATCAAAACACCAAATCCCAAAATCTGCAGATGGTCAAGTCTCATGTATTAAATGGTATATTATTTGCATGGAGCCTAAGCACATCCTCCTATATACTTCAAATATCTAGATTACTTATAATAGCTAATGTAATGTAAAGCTATGTTAAATGTAAGTAGTTCTTCTATTGTTTAGGTGATAATGGCAAGGAAGAAAAATTCCACAGATTTAGCACAGATGCAATTATTTTTTCTGATTATTTTTGGTCTTGTTTGTTTGAGTTACAGATGTGAAACTCAGGATACAGAGAGCAAGAGGCCCAAACATACTTCTACTTCCCTTCTTCTCTTTTCTGCCATTCTGGACATATATTTCTGAATTATAAACCCTGCAGTACATTGTTATTATTTTCCCCTTAAAATAGCCAATTTTTAAAAATTTCTTTATTTGTTCTAATTAGTTATACATGACAGTAGAATGCATTTTGACACAATCATACATAAATGGAGTACAATTCATTCTTCTGGTTGTACACATCTGGTTGTAGCATCACACCAGACATGTATAATTATATATGTACATAGGGTAATAATATACAATTTACTCTACTAGTCTTTCTACCCTCATACCCCTTCCCCTCCTTTCACTCCCCTCTGACAAATCCAAAGTACCTCTATTTTTCCATAGCACCACCCCTTATTGTGAACTAGCACCCACATATCAAAGAAAATGCTCAGTATTTAGGTTTTTTGTATTGGCTTATTTCACTTAGCATGATATTCTCTAGCTCCATCCATTTACCTGAAAATGCCATAATTTCATTCTTATTTAAGGGCATGTAATATTCCGTTGTGTATATATACCACATTTTCTTTTTCCACTCATCTAAAGAACTCAAGAAACTTAACACCAAAAACAAAACAAAACAAAAAAACCAAACAACCCAATCAATAAATGGGTTAAGAAACTGAACAGACACTTCACAGAAGAAGAAATACAGTAAATCAACAGATACATAAAAAAAATGTTTACATTTCTAGCAATTAGAGAACTGCAGATGAAAAATACCTCACTCCAGTAAGAACGGAATTATCAAGTACAAAAGCAACAATAAATGTTGGCAAGGAGACGGGGAATAGAGTACACCCATACATTGCTGGTTGGACTGCAAATTGGTGCAACAATTATGGAAGGCAGTATGGAGACTCCTCAGAAAACTTGAAATGGAATCACCACTTGACCCAGCTATCCCATTCCTTGGTTTCTACCTAAAGAATTTAAAATCAGCATACTACAGTGACACAGCCACATCAATATTTATAGCAGCTCAATTCCCAATGATCAATTATCTTTTAATGAGATTGAAAATAAGATCAAGGTATTTTTTTGCATACATAGTTACCTCTTCCTCCTCTTTACTCCATCCTGAAGATCTGGATTTCCACCTGGAATCATTTATTTTAACAAGGAAAAAAATTTCTTTAATGTTTCCTACAGAGCAGATCTACTAGTTGTGAATTCTCTCCTATTTGGTTAGTCTGAAAATTTTTTAAATTTTGCCTCCATTTCTGAAAGATGTTTTTTCCAGGTACAGAATTCTGAATTGAAAGCATTTTACTTTAGCACTTTACAAATATTGTTCCACTGCCTTTTTGTCTGTATGCTTTCTAACAAGAAATGCTATGATTTTCTCAGCATTGGGTTTATCAAATCTAGTGAAGTGGTAGGGTAGTGAGAAAGAAAAACTCAGAGATAGGTGATGAATCTATATCTGGAATAATTCTGTAAGTAAACATAGGAGTGATAAGAAAATTGTTTATGACTCTGAAGACAGGGGATTGGCTGGACATACAGTGACTTTTTCTCTTGTAGTCTGAAGTCATAAAAGTTGCCTTCCTAAGGACAGGTCTTCTCATCTAGTAAATAAGCATCATTGCCAATATAGATGATAACAAGAACTAGAGGTGTATCAAGGTAAACAGACAATGCAGAATAATTAAAGGAAAGAGAAAGAGTAAATGTAGCAGTAGAAAAGTAAAGCAATCACATCCATTTACAAGGAGTATTTACTTACAATAATATCTTTGTCTGCTTATGTATCAGGTTGATTTTGTGAAAATTCAGTTGTTTGTAATCATTGACTCTTAATGATTGCTTATCCTTCTACCGCTTACATCTTAATATCTTATATTTCATACTAATTTCTAAATAATATAGTAAAAGATTTTTCTGCCTTTCTAAAAGCTATTTGGGAAATTCATTTTTGTGATTTAAGATGTTACTGTTTCTCAACGTTTACAATGCCAATAGCCATTCTCACTGAAGTAGTTCTAAGTTCAATGGTATTAAAGCAATGTTTCGCAAACTTAAATACTCATAAAAATTACCTGGGGAATTTATTTAAAATGAAAGTTTCTTACCCCATTCCAAATATTCAGATTCAGTAAAACAGAGTAAAGCTCCAGAGAATGTGTCAACAAGAATCCCTCCGAATTTTTATATAGGTGATGTGAAGGGCACACTTTGAGAAACTGTTGGGTTGAACTGACTGGAAGATACCTGCAGAGATTCAAACGAGGCAAGTTTGCTTGACATTCATTTCATTTTTTTTTAAATCCATCTTTTCTTTCTTATTAGTGCATTTTAATTATAAAAATAATGAGTTTCAGTGTGACACATTCTTATATGCAAATACCATACTTTGATCTTATCTCCACACTATTCTCTCTTGCCTCCTCACCCTCTCCCCCTGACTCCCTTCCTCTTCTCTAATAGTCTTGCAGCTACTTTCATGACTTCTCCCTCCCCATGTAAAGCACCCACAGGAGAGAAAACTCATGGCACTAGTCTTTCTGTTTCTGGTTTATTTCACTTAACATTCCATCCATTCATTTTACTGCAAACGACATGATTTCATCCTTTATTTCTATAGCTGCATAAAACTTCATTGCATCCATCTGCTACATTTTTAAAGTTTTTATTTACAACGACTACATTATCTTTATCTACACATCTATTGATAGACACCATCTGATTCTTGACAATAGTGCCAAAAAAGTACATTAGAGAAAAGATTAACTTTTTAACAAATGGGTCTGAGAAACTTAGATATATGTAGAGGATTGATACTAAATCACTATCTCTTGCCCTGTACAAAAATAAACTCAAAATGAATCAAAGACCTAAATGTGAGACCTGAAAATTTGAAGCTGCTAGAAGAAATCATAGGGTAAATACTTCAAGACAGGCACAAGCAATGACTTCCTGACTAGAACTACAATAGTTCAGGAGATAATAGCAAGAATAAACAAATGGGACTTTATCAAACTAAAAACTTCTGCACAGCAAAGACAAAAAGTAACAGAGCAAAGAAACAGTCCACAGAATGTGAGAAAATCTTTTCCAGCAAATATTCTGACAGAGCATTAATATTCAAAATAGGTAAAGAACTCAAAAAAAATGGACAAAAGAACTGAACAGACACTTCTTAAAAGACGTACAGTGGCCAATAATTATACTGTGAAATGGTCAACATCTTTGGACATCAGGAAAATTCAAATCAAGACTACGTTGAGATTTTATCTCCCCTCAGTTAGAATGGCAATCATCAAGAATACAACAAAACAAAACAAAAAAATCATTAAATGCTAGCAAGGATGAGGAGAGAAAGGAAAGCTCATATACTTTGAGTGGGGATGTAAATTAGTACAGCCATAATAAAAATCAGCAGGGAAGTTCTTCAAAATACTAACAATAGAACTGCCATGTGATCTAGCTGTATCACTCCTTGGAATACACCTGAAGGAATTAAAGTCTGCAGAGACATCTGCATATCCATGTTTATTGCAGCACAATTCATAGTACTCAAGTTACGGAATCAGCTCAGGTGCCCATCCATAGATGTATATGTGGATAAAGAAAATGTGATATATATGCACAATTGCCATTTAAAATTTCTATCCTCTAAAAATATGTTGAAAGTAGGGCTGGGGGCAAACATACACGTTTAATTTTATTGTATTTAAATGAGAGTAGACTTGTGATTGGATGAAGTATAAGATTCTTCATATATATCATCACTGAATTAAGTATTATGGTCTCCTTTTAATGCAAAATGTGGTTGAGAGATGTGAAGTAACTTGACCAAGATTACACAAGTGACAAATGTGAGCGCTGGAATTCACCTCGGGGACATATAACCCAGAGCCCTTGCATTTTCTGTAGCCTCTGGCAACTCCTCCTCATGCTTCCTCTGTGCTGTTCCCAGGTATGTTTCCAGGTGTGGTCGTCAGATGCCTCTGAGTTACCACCTTACAACTGACTCACACGTGGAGTCATCTGTTTTTGCTTTGGAAAATATATATTATTAAAATTAAATAAGACCAACAAAAATGAGCCTGCTATTCCTTGAATCATTTAGGAAAGAAAGAAAATCGTATAAAGATTATAAATCTTATAAAGAATCGATCAGAACATGCTAGTTAATATTTCTCCCAGTACTTGGCCTCGGTATTGTCATTTTCTGGGTAACATACCTTTGTTTCCCATGAAAAACTGAGTTTCTCCATCTCAGGTTTTCTCTAGTTATTTATCTCTGTAACTAGCCATCACTTCCATAATCACACTGACAAGCTGCCCTGTGGAGGAGGACTATGACTTTGAAGAAATATCTTCACAAGCTTTGATATCTGTATTCACTACAAGATGTGATTGAAGACATCGCTCCCTGTACTACACAGTATCCCTTACATGAAAAATCGTAGTGCCAGGACAGTCTTTTTGTGCCTCAGAAATTAATACATTATACACAACATGAATCAGATAAATTTTTATAACATGAGTATTGCTTTGCTTTCCAGGATCTCAGGAGAAAAACTTGTTGGATAAGCTACAGAATTGAGGTTAGCCTGAAACTTTCTCCTCTAAATTCCCATTTATCTTGACCTAATAGTCTAATTTATATGTTATCATTATTATTTATTTTTACTTCCACTTGAACTTATGCAATATTATAGGTTGTCTCAAATATTTTCTGTAGCAAATTATTAACTAATTCCCCATGCCTAGCTATGTTACTTGATACTGCATTAGCTTAATTAAGAGATAACCCTATTTAACAGAAGAGTCGTATTTCTCAATCACATTGATTCGTGGTTAGTCCTTCACATAGTTATTCAGGCACCCAGCTCCTCCTTCCAAGATCCAGGAGACATTTGCATTCCTCCAGTTTATGGAGATAAGACCAGGAAGATACTTCTCCTTCCACTCATATTTCACTGCCAGGAAACAAGACACTAGACCTCACCTATTCTAGGTGTGGGAGGAAATCTTGATTCTGAGTTGGAAATAGCCTCTCAACATCCAGCTTTCTGTGCAGAGCAGAGGTGCATGGCACACATTTTTGTTGCTCATTTACCTAGCCTTGAAGGATATACCAAAACATTTGCTGGGTGTTTTCAAGGGATTCTAATATAGTTAGAATCTTTCTTTTGGCAAAAGAGTCATTATGTGTACACCTGTCTATGGACCTTGTGCTATTATTATTATTAACTAAGGTATATATAGTATTTCCATGACAGTATCTGTGAGTTGAATTTTTTACCTAAAACATTAAAGTTAAGTGTCTTGTATGACCTCAAACTGCCAGTTGAAGTTCCTTGGTCATGGTATGTGAGCCAACAGAAGGTGTTTGTTAATGACTGGACTCCAGTTGCTTAATTCAGAACCATGACCAGTAGGCTGAGCAGATGGCTGAGGGGATTTGGGGTGCATGGACCATGAACACACAGTTGTCAGTTCGGTAGCAGCGGCTCTAAAACAGGAATCTTGATTTCTTCTAATCCTGAAAAAAAAATGAATAAAATAAAACAGTGCTGGAGTGGAAGGCCAGAGGCTAATCAGCAAAGTTTGGCCCAAACCATCAAATTATGACATGAGAAAGACCAATAGTCCTTGAGTTTTAAGTTCCAGGGCTGCAGCAACTTAACAGCCAAGTTAAATCCCCAAATGTCAGACCTTTATGTTTCAGGTTAGATCATGAACATACCCTACACAGGCTTGCCTAACTATACCATTGGGATCTATGACATTCCCTAGTATTTCCTTAAGTATCTCTCCCTCCTTACTTAGGTCTCACTTCTTCATAAAAAATGCATTAATTTAAAAGAAAAGACTATAAAAATAGTTCATCTTATTTTGGTTCCTTCACTATTCTCTTATAGAAATATTTTAAGCAAACACACAGAAGTAAAGAATAACCATACATCCCAGTTTTCTAAGACAATTTTGGTTTGTGCCTGTTGGACCAATGTAAGTATTAATAGTATTCCCTTTTACCCCCAGAGTATCCCAGTTTGAAAAGTAAAGTACTATCAATCAGGAATCCAAGACTAGAACCTTGTCCCCGCTGACTCATGGTTTAGTGATCTATCTGCAATATCAAATTATTTCTAAACATATCCAAACATTTGCACCAAGAGGGTAGGTTGTGGGGTAGGTACAACACTCCCTCCTTTCTGCGGGTTACTAGACTTTTAGGGAGGTGATTTAGTCAGAGCAGAATAAAGCCATGGTTCTGCCTTTCTAAGAATAAAGTAAGCAAGTCTGGAAGGCTGTCCCTTTTTTAACCCCAAGGTAAACTCCAACATTTAACCTAAGTTTGGAAATTATGTCAATTCAATTCAAAACTAAATTAAAAGAAAGTCCAGAGGTTTTTCCCCAGACTCATGAAGCCACTGCTATTTTTCAACCCAGTCCTTTTCCTGCTGAGCTACGTAACTGCTAGTCTGACACCACTTCTGTCATCTGTTGAGAAGGTCCACTGTAACACAATTTTCATATTGTTCCCCCTTACACTATATGAGGCCAGAGTGTGGCATATTTTTCTTTCCCCAAACAGTTAGTCATTGCAGACAATTTAACATCAATTGATAACCAGGTCATTTGCTGCTACATAAAAGAAAAAAATATAGGTAACAATCTGAGAGTAAATATAAAAACCAAACTGTAAAGATCTGGAGGCTGATCCTATTCAGGGAGGAGGCAAACAGCAGAAATATACTCTGTTTTCCTGTCATTTAAACATGGTTGTAACTGGTTAAATTTCCCAGTGTACCCTTCTCTTCATCTGCATACCTTTTGGGAGGAGGTACCCTCCATGAAGCAGGGAAAGAGACTATCTTAACCAAATGGCAGTAAAAAAGGTAGACTTCTGTCTAAAGGAAATGGCAGCTCTTGAGCTTTTTATGAAAAGTACCTTTGTTCCAATAGTTTTTCAAGAACAAAAAAAATGTATCTTCACACTTTTGTCATTATATTTATGAACTGTAAATCCTCCCTTTATGGAAACACTCCAGAATTTCAAAATCCTAAATCAACTTGGTAAGTCTCCAACCTCAGTTCAATTCAAGGAGCACCTTTTCAAAAATACTGACGTTTTATAGGGAACTTCAGGAAAAACAAACAATGAGAGTTTTCAGTGTACATTTTTTGTAACCTGAAAGGCTCGTCATGAGAGACAACTAACAGTTTGAAGATTAAAGGCTGCTGTGAGAGTGCATTTTCCGAGCCCAGGTCAATATGACTTAAACAATAACAATGAGACGATCTCTTGGGAAATCTGGTCTGGGGCTCCTAACAAACCATCATTGTTTCCATAGAAAAACTTTTTACTTGTATATCAGGGTATCATGATGTGGGATATACAATTAAACTATTAAAAAGGGGGAAAAGGGCCCCTTAGAAATTCTATTTGCAATTGCAATTTCAAAGCACTTTGTAAATATTGTAGGCCTCAGTTTTCACTTCCACTCTTATATTTCCCATTATTTGATGGACACTGTCCTGTCAGAATGGTTGGTATCTCTGTGAACCATCTGCCAATTTCCACTAATGATGACGTTTTAACACAGTCGGCCTCACCAATGTTTAGCCAGCTGGTAGCCCACATCAGCCAATCCAAATATTCCATTGTTGGATGAAACAGTTTCACAGGCAACCACACGTCTTAGGCATGTAATTTTATTAAGGCTTATTCCACAAACTAGGGCAAAACAGAACACAAAGCAGTGTATCCCGAGTTGATGAGTGAGACGCATCACAATTTCCACCCCTTCACTAAACAACGTCAAAACTATTATGGTCTACATGGAATTTTGAGTTGTGGTGGGATGTATAAGTTCTTAGGGTCACAAAAACCAACAGAAACGGTGTATTTCTGGTAGTGGGAAAAGGCCTTAGTACAAACAGTGGAGGCAAGTGTCCACAAATAGTCTTAATAGAAAGTGTACAGATGCTCTAGGGTGAAATGCGTGGTCCTCTTATTTCCAAGGCATAATGGTGGCTATGCCATGCAGTACTGTTCCATTTTGGACACTCAATAGCATACCTATTCAATTGCATTATTAGCAAGTGTTCTGAATTCATTTCTCCATGTGCTATTTTCTGTGCTTTTGAATTAAGGGCTTCCCTTTTGTATGCTAGTGCAGAAACACAATTGGCCATAGCTTCCACTTCTCCAGCCTGTCATAACTGCTTTGGGAAATGTCTTTATCAGTCACTAATGACCCAAAAATGGGGCAGGGGAGAAATCCAGGGCTCTCCTTGGATCTAATTACAGAGTAGGTTTTAGAGTGTTCAGTGGTGTCACCAACACATAAAAAGAATCAAGTACTTCTCAATGCCTTTGGAAAGTCACAGAGAAACTACACTTAGACTCAACAAATTCAAAAGCAGAAAATGAACAGATCACATCACAATGTAATGCTGACATCAACCAGGAGGAGAGCAGTCACAGCAACACTGCTCAAACAATAACACTGGATTTTAAAAATCAGTGAAGTGCTGGATACATAGAGAAACTCTGGCAAGATTCTACAATCAGAATTTTTTTTTTCTGTTTGCCTATAATGAGCTGTGAGATGCCTAACCACCTTGAGCAGAGTTAACTGCCCACTGTTCCCACCCAGGGTAGTGTCTTAGATTTACAACATTGTATTAAATAGTTTTATATCCTATATTCTCTGATTTTTTAATTAATTAACAAATTTGTATTGGATACTGACAAATTGTAAAAGATATAATACCTATACAGGTGTGAAATGATTGAATAAAGCTAATTAACTCTATTGATTCATTTACTGTTACTGAAATAAAATACCTGCTGTTAAATACTTCATAAAGAATTATTATTTAATTCCCAGTTTTGTAGGTGCAAAGTCCAAACAACATGGCACCAGCTTGACAAGTATGACCACCACCCTTGACTGTAGCACATCATTGCAGATGGCATCATGGTGGTAGAACATCTGAATTGGAGAGATCACAGGGTAAGTCAGAAAGCCAGAGTATGAGGAGGGGCCATTAACAATCTCCCAGTAGGCCCCACTACTTAACGGTACAAATACCTCTTAATAGTGCCACACTGGGGACTCAGCTTCCATCACATGAAATTTTGGGGAGACAAGCCACATCCAAAGCATATCAGCATATCTGTCACTTTATATACATATTATTTGTTCTTCCTGCCTAATCAAAACATTGTAACCAACTTCTCCTCATTCAGCCCACTCCTCAGCCTCTAGTAACCATCATTATACACTCAGCTTCTGTGTCTTTGATTTTTGTCGTTTCTGCATGTAAGAGCATGCTGATTTGTCTTTCTGTGCCTGGTTTGTGGTGTTTAGCATAATGTCGTCCATGTTTATCCATGTTGTCACAAATCACAGTATTTCCCTCTTTGTAGAGGCTGAATAGTAATGTGTATATGTCCTCCTTACACATTCCTTGTCCATTGATTGGCTAGTGAACATTTAAGTTATTACATAACTGGGTTCTTATGAACAACACTTTGCTGAATAGAAGAGTGCAGCTATCTCTTCAACATACTGATTTCAAGTCCTTAGGAGATATACCCAAAATGGAAATTGTTGGTTTTAGTGATTTTGAGAAACCTCCATACTGTTTTCCATAATGGCTATTTTAATTTACAATAACCCACCAACAATGTATTAGGACTCTTTTCTGTCTACATTCTCAACAGAATTTGTTATCTTTCATCTTTGTGATTATAATAAATCTGACATGTGTGAGGTGATATTTCACTGTGGTTTTAGTTTGCATTTCCCAGCTGGACACAATATCACATGCCTGTAATTATAGCTACTTGGGATGTTGAAGCAGGAGGATTGTGAGTTCCAGGTCCTCCTGGGTAATATGTCAAGACCCATCTCAAAACCGAACAAACAAAAAAACAAATAATTTGCATTTTCCTGATGGTTGGTGATGTTAAATAATTTTGTTTTCTTTTTTTGACAAGGATAATCTACGGGCTGTGTGTGTAGCTCAGTGGTAGAGTACTTGTCTAGAAAGTGCGAGGTACTGAGTTTGATCCTCAGCATTGCATAAAAATAAATAAATAAAATAAAAGAGTTGTGTCCATCTATAAATAAAAATTTAAAAAGGACAATCTAATATAGAGTACTGGGAAAACTGGAATTCACATGCAGAAGAATGAAATTGGACTCTCATTTCACACCATATACAAAAACCAACTCAAAATGTATCAAAGGTAAAACTTTAAATAGTATACCGACTTAAAAAAAATAAGGAAAAAGCTACATGGCATTGGTCTGAGCAATTATTGTTTTGATCTGATGCCAAAAGCTCAGGCAAAAAAAAAATGACAAATGGAATTACATCAAACTGGAAAAATTTCTGTAAAGGAAAAGATACAGAAGAGTGAAGTGGTAACATACAGACTGGGAGAGGATACTATAAACCATATTTCTGATAAGGGGTTAATATTCAAAACCTACATAAGAAACTCAGACAATTCAATAGCAAGAAAACAAATAACCTGATTTTTAAAAAAAATGAGCAAAAGACCTGAACAGACCTTTCACAAAAGAAGACATACAAATGGCCAATGAATCAATGTTCTCCGATTTTTATGATGTGCCCATGAAATCTTTTCCTCACATCTAATCAATAACCACTTTAAGGTCACAAATTATATAAAATATGCCCTTTGAATCTTCCATAAAACTTCTCAGAGTATTGAGTATAAAATCTTTACTCAATAAATATTTATCGAGAAGTTAAATATAATGATACTGAAAGAAGAACAGGAAATTCATGTATCCAATAAACTGAGTTCCATGAACTGGCACTGTGAGGGGTTTTCTGCTCACTGTGGTGTCCCTGATACTCATCTCAGGTGCTCAGTTCATTTTTTTGTTGTTAAATACAGTGGATGAATTCATGAATGTAGATATTTTACAATTTGTACGTTTTTGCCTATGTTTTCATGTACTAATTTATAGTATGCATATTCCCAATTAGTAGCTATTCATCTATAACTGATTTTGTAGCAGTTGCACTTTTTGCAGGGTCACTCTCAGGAATGGAATTATTGTTCAGATAAAAGAGATCCAAGAGAGGCTCCTTGTCCTCCCCATCATGAGGACACAGCAAAACAATGGCTACCTATAAAACAGGAAGCAGACCTGAATCAGCCATATTCCTTGATCATGGACATCTCAGCCTTTGGAATGTGAGAAATAAATTCCTGTTTTTACATATACTATGGTTTTTGTTATAACAGTGCAAATAGACCAAGTTGGATTCATATAGGTAAGTACCAAGGGATGTATGGTAAGAGTAAGTTCAGTTTTGAAAAGCCTGACAAATTGTCTTCAAAGTGGCTGTGCCCTGGCATTACCAAGAACAATGAATTAAAGTTCCTGTTGCTCCACAGTCTCAACAGCATTTGGTGCTGTCAGTGTTTTGGACTTGGCCATTGTAATTGATGTGTAGTGATATCTCCCTTTACTTTGCAGTTCCCCAATGATGCATTCCTATGATGTTAAACGTGTTTTTACTTATTTCTTTTCTCTATACTTTCTCTGATGAGTTATTGTGAGGATTTGGGACCTGATTTTTTTAATCAGGTTGTTTGTTTTCTTATTGCTGAGCAGTACAGATATTTTATTTTATGTATTTTAGATAATAATCCTTTATAAGATGTTTCTTTGGCAAACATTTTTCTTCCCCCTTGACTTGTCTTCTCATTCTCTTGGCATTATCTTTCAAAGATAAGTTTTTAATCTTAGTGAAGTTTATCTTACTAGTTATTTCCTTCATGAAAATTGCCTTTGGTGTTGTATCTATAAAAAGTCATTGTATCCCCAAAGTCATCTAGGTTTTCCCTATGTTATCTTCTAGGAGTTTTATAGTTTTGTGTATTTGGGGGCTCATTATTTTTGTTTTTCTAGTTATGGGGATCAAACCCGGAATCTCTTCCATGCTAGGCAAGTTCTTCATTAGTTATACCTAAGACCAGATATAGTTTTGTATTTTACATTTATGCCTACAAAATATTTTGCACTAATTCTTGTGAAAGGTACAAGGTCTGGGTCTAGATTCTTGATATTTTTTATTGTATGTGGATGTCCTGATGTTCCAGCACCATCTGTTGAAAAGAATATCTCTGCTCCATTATATTGCCTTTCCTTCTTTATTAAAATCACTTGATTATATTTAAATGATTCTAATTCTGGGCCCTCTCTTCCGTTCTACTGGTCTTTTTGTTATTTGGCCAGAATCACACTTCTTCAATGCTGTAGCATTTTAATACATCTTGAAGTCAGTTAATATCTGTCCTCCAACTCTATTTTTCTCCTTCAATATTGAGTTAGCTGTTCTGGGTCTTTTGCCTCTGCCTATAAACTTTAAAACTGGTTTCTCAAAATTCACAAAATAACTTGCTAGGTTATTGGTCAGGATTGTATTGACTGTATAGATCATATTATGAAGAACTGACATCTTGACAATTATGAATTTTCCTATCCATGAGCATGGAATAGTTCTTAATTTATTTAGTTCTTCTTTGATATCTGTCAGTGGAATTTTGTAATTTCCCTCATATACATCCTATACATAATTTGTTAGTTTTATGCCTATTTTATTTTTTGGGGGGGGGTTAAATGATAAAGGAGTAAATGATAAAGTAGTTTTACTTTCAAATTCTACTTGTTGAGATTGCCAGTTTATAGGAAGGTGACTTTTGCACAGTAACTTCATATTGTGCAACCTTATAATAATTATTAGTTCCAGGAGTTTCTGTTGTTGTTCTTTTTTTTTGTCAATTCTTTCAGATTTTCTACATAGACAATTTTATCATCTGTAAATAAACACAGTTTATTGTTTTCCTTTATGATCTACTTACTTTAACATTTTCTTGTCTTATTTCATAGGTAGGCCATCCAGTATGGCATTTAAAAGAATTTGTGAGCCAGCCATGGTTGCACATGCCTGTAATCTCAGCAGTTCTGGAGACTGAGGCAGGGGGATTACTAATTTAAAGCCAGTCTCAGCAACTTAGTGAGGCCCTAAGGAACTTAATGAGATCCTGTCTCTAAATAAAATATTAAAAAGGGCTGGGGATGTGGCACGGTGGTTAAGCTCCCCTGGATTCAATCCTGGTACCAAAAACAAAAACAAAACAAAAAGTGGTGAGAAGGAATGCCCTTTCTTTAATCCTGATATTACTAGGAAAGCTTCAAGCTTCTCATCATCATATATAATGTTAACTATAGGGTTTGGGGTAAATTTTATTTATCAATTTGAGCAAATTTCCCTTTATTTCTAGCTTTCTGAAAGTTTTTATCATGAGTGGATGTTGCATTTTGTCAGATGCTTTTTCTCCATTTGTTAATACAATCATAAATTTTAAATCTTTAGTGTGCTAGTGATTGATTATGTTAATTGATTTATTTAATGTTAAAATAACCTGTCTACTTGGGATAAATCCTTGCTGTAGTTTAAATGTGCCCCTCCAAAGTTCAGGTGTTGGCAATGTGATAGTGGTAAGAGCTGGGGCCATTAAGAGGTAATTGGGCCATTAAGAGGTAATTGGGCCATGAGGGCTCTTCCCCTGTAAATGGGATTAAAATCTTTGTAAATAAGCTGTATGTGGCTTTCACCCTCACTGTCTGTTGCCCTTCTGCCACATGAGGACATCATCCCTCCTTTAGGATGCAGCAATGGGGGTGCCAAGTTGGAAGTGAAATGCCGTCCTCACCAGATAATTGAAACTGCAAGCATTTTGACTTTTAATTTCCCAGCCTCTAGAATTATGAGGAAATAAATTTCGGATGTTTATCAATTACCCAGCATCAGCTGTCTTGTTAGAGAAGCTCAAATGGACTAAGATACCACTTAATCATGGTGTGTAGTTATTTTTCATTATTGGATTTGATTTTCTTATATCTTGTTTTACGAGTTTTTTACACCTATCATCACAAGAGATGGTCTAGAGTTTTCTTTTCTCATACTTGTGCTTTTTGTTTTATAAGGTTATTAATTATTGACTGGACTCTTTTAATAGGTATAAGCCCATGCAGATTGTCTATATATTCATTTGTAATTTTTTGCAGATTGTCTTCCAATAAATTGATCAAATTTGTGGGCATGAAGTTGTTCACAACACTTTTTTATTACTGTTTTAATGTTCACAAGATCTATAGTAATGTCCCTTCTTTCATTTCTTATACTTGTAATTTCTGTGTTCTTTTTTCTTAGTCTTCCTACAGGTTTATTTGTTTAATTTATGTTTTCAAAAAGCTATCATTTGGTTTTGTTGATTTTCCCTATTGATTTTCTATTGACTTTTGCTTTGATTTGCATTGGTTTTTTTTTTCTTCTGCTTGCTTTTGGAGTTAGTAGGCATGTTTTCCCTAATTTTATAAGATGAAATATTTGACTATAGACTTAAAATATTTCTTCTATTCTAATACATGTATTTGATGTTATAAGTTTCTCTCTAAGCACTGTTTTGGCTGCATCTCACATTTCACTTAGTTCAAACTATTTTAAATTTTCTCTTGAAATTTCTTCTTTGACCCATGTGTTACTTAGAAGCTTGTTATTCCTCTCCAGGTATTTGAGGATCTTTCATCTAATTTTCTGTTACGGATTTTTCGCTTAATTCCACTGTGGTCTGAGGGCAGACATAGCATGAATTCTATTCTACCTTTGAGATGTGTTTTATGACCCAGAATATGATATATCTTGATGAATATTTATTGTTTGTTTGAGAAGTATGTGTAATTAGTTATTGTTGGGTAAAATAGGATACAGATGTCAATTATATCTCATTGATTAATGGTAATATTGACTTCAACTTTGTCCTGATTTTCTGCCTGCTGGAACTGATAGAAAGGTGTTAAAATCACTAATTAAAATGATAGATTAATCTATTTCTCTTTGCACTTCCATCAGTTTTTGCTTCATATATTTTGATGCTTAGTATATATTTGCTAGACACTTATGTATTATGAATTATTTTACCTCCTTGGAATCTTGTCCCCTTTATCATTAAGTAACACTTGCCTTTGTTCCCAGAAAATTTCCTTGTTCTAAAATCTGTTTGAAATTTATATTCTTTGACTACCTTTTGGTTATTATTAGAATGGTATAACTTCATCCCTTTGCTTTTTACCTGTGCCTTTATATTTAAAGTGAGTTTGATTTTATTTTTTCTTTTTGAGAGTACTTTATCATTGAGCCACTTTGCCAGTCTTTTTCATTTTTTAAATTTTGGGACAGGGTCTGTTAAATTTCAGAGGATCTTGCAAAATTGCTAAGCCTGACTGCAAATTAATGATTCTCTGCCTCAGCCTCCAGAGTCACTACTAGGATTATAGACAAGCATCACTGCACCTGACTAAAGTGAGTTTCTTAGAGACAACATAGAGTTGGTTTATGTTTTTGATCCGTTCTGACAATCTCTTTTAACTGGTGTGTTTAAACTACTGGTGTTTAAAGTGATTCTTAATATGGATAGTATTATTGTTTTCTATTTATTTCCCTTTTTCTTTGTTTGTACTTTTTGTTATTCACATATTTCTTTATTTTTGTGGTTTTAATAGTGTTCCACTTTCTTTCCAATATCAATTATGTTTCTTTTTAAAAAAACCTTTTTTTTGGATATTGCCCCTGAGTGTGCAATATAACTTTACAACTAATCCAAGTCCACTTTCAAATAATAATATATCACTTTTAAAGCAGTACTAGTACCTTATAATAATAAAATATTCTCAATTTTCCATTCTGTCTTCTATCTCCTTCTTTCACTTATGAATAAGGACATATAAACACAGATATATAGGTAGGGAGATAGATAGATAGATAGATAGATAGATAGATAGATAGATAAATGGATATTCATTCATATCTACCAGCTCCAAATCCATGGATTCAACAAACCATGAATGGATTATAAATGTAATTAGGGCTAAGATAGTTCCATCTGTACTGAATATATGGAGACTCTGTCTCTTACCATCATTACATCAACACTGTATAACAATTGTTTAAGTAACATTTACAATTTAAAGTACACTAGAGGATGTATGGGTTATATACAAATATTGTGCCATTTTACATAAGGAATTTAAGCATCCACAAGTTTTGATATCTGTGATATTCACAGCCTATCCCTTGTGAATATCACAGGACACCTCTATATACATGTATGTGTGTCATATATAATAGAATACAGTGCTGCTATTGTTATTTGAATACATTCTTATCTGTTAGATCAATTAAGAATACAAAAAAATTAACTTTTAATTTTGCCTCCTTTTTTCCTTCTTTTCTCTAGGTAGACTCAGGTTTTTGACTAGTATCATTTTCCTTCTCTCTAAAGAATCTCTTTCAACATTTCTTGTAAGGCAATATACTGGCATCAAATTCCTTTAAAGTCAAATAATGTTATTTCATTTTTAAAAGACAAAATCATAGAGCATGATTCTGGGTTGGTGCTTTTTCTCTAAACACTTTATATGTCTCACTCTATTCTTACTCATGCATGGTTTTGAAGGAGTCTAGCAAAATTATTTTATTTGATCCTCTGTAGATAGAGTGCCTTTGTCCTTTGGCTTCTTTGAAGATTTCTTTTTCATCTTTGATTTTCTGATGTTTGAATATGATATAACTGGGTATCATTTTTTGTTGGGGGGCAGTTATTTTTTACTTTTTATTACTTTTTATATTTTATTTTATTTTATTTTGCCATTTATCCTGCTTGGTGTTCTCTAAGCTTCCTTGATCTATAGTTTGATGTCTGGTACTACTTTGGAAGATTTCCAGTCAATATTATTTCAAATATTTTTATGTTTCCTTCTGGCTTTCCCTTGACTCACTTGTTGTACCTTTTGTAGTCGTCCCACAGTTCTTGGGATATCCTACTCAGTGTTTTCCCTCCGTCTTTTTCTCCTTGATTTTCAGTGGTGGAGATATTTATTGTTGTAACCTCAAGTTCAGAGATTCTTTCCTGCATCACTCTTGAACCCGTCAAATGCCTTTTTCTTTTATGTTATGATGTTATTTATCTCTATCAATTCCTCTTTGATTCCTTTTTAGATCTGTCATTCTCTTTGCTCACGTTATCTATCCTTTTGTGTTTTTTTTCCTTTTCCCTTTAAGCCCTTAATATATTAATTATAGTTGATTTAGATACCTGGTCTATTTACTCCAACATTCCTGCAACATGTGAGTATGGTTCTTCTTTGGTCTTTTCAGGCTATTTTTGTTGTTTCTAGTATGCCTTGTAATTTTTTGTTGAAAGATGGACATAATTAGTGGGTAAAAGAAAGGCCAGTTAATAAGCCTTTGTTAATGTGGTGGTAGGGTGTAGCAGAAGAAGAAGCATCCTAAAGCTAGCTCTATGATTGTGTCTGACTCTTGCTGAGCCTATGCGCCTTGATTGTGAATTTCTCCAGTTCATCTTAGCTTTTGTTCTTTCTGCTTATGTGGGCTGAATGTCAAATGAAGAGTTAGAGTTGGGTATTTTCCTTTCCCCAGGTAAGTGAGGCTCTGATAAAACTCCAACAGGATATGCTCTGGTTAAACATTTTCTCTTGTTAAAAAGAACAGGATGCTCTGACATGTTTCAAATTGGATTGTTTTCTCCTCCCTCTGTCAGAAGATCAAAAGCATGAGGCAATTTTTCTCCAGTATTCACAATGAGAACCTGGTAGAGATAAAACTCACTAAAGTGTGAGTATTACCTTCTGACTGGTTCTCCCTGAAGTTTTGACTCTCAGATTTTGCCACCCTGAGCCTCCAACAATTTATTGACCACAGTACTAGTTTTCCTACTCTAACACTGATTCCTCAGAGGGTTTTAATCTATGAGTTTCTGTTTTAGTAAGTTGTGGTTCTCTGATCTATGGGTCTCTTCAGTTTGGGGTACAGTGGTGTACCCTGTAACCTCACTTCTCTGGCAGATATAAGAGGAGCTGTTGATTTTTCAGGTTTTCCAGCCTTTACTTGTTGTTAGAATGGAAGGAGACTTTTTAACTCTTTATATGCCAAACCCAAAACCAGAAGTCTCCCTCTGTGTTCTCATTTTGCATTGTTCTAATGGCCCATGATATAGAACACCTTTATATATGCTCAAAATAGTTTAAACTACATTACCTTTTGGTGATAGCTAACTTTTCTAAGTAAAAAGGATGATTGCATTCTTTCAAACCTTCCACTCAAAAATACTAGGCTACTCAGAGACTTAGAGGCATGGTAATCTGTGCCATCTATTTGTTTGAGAGCTTCCTGAGGGCAGAGGAAGTAACTTCTTCCCTAAGTACGCACACTGAGCTGATTGAATCTGTTCAGTAGATGACTCAGAGTCTGAAAACAGAACTCCAAGGAGGATTAAACATTATTTTCTTATTTCACAGAAATAATAGACATTAAAAGGCAGACACTGAAAAGGTAGCTAGGAAAACACGATTATAAATCCCTAAATTTGTTACCATAGTCCCAGGACAGAGGCCTGGCTCTGAAGGATCCTAATTGACCCTGTCCTGTCATATGTCCCAAAACAAAAACAAACAAAAAAAGTCATGTTGAAGTATGTTATGAAAGGAATTTTTTCAGTATAGCCATAAACTGGAAAGAAACAAAAGGACCTCCAACCTCAGTCCTAGTCTTCAGGGTACTAAGGGGAGGAACAAAAGTGGAAGAGCAAGAAGCAGGCATCCTCAACCCATCTTGGTCAAACTGGTAGGTTGATGATTAACTCAGGATGCCTTGTGGAGCCTTGTCAGCAATAAGAACATTGCTGCTGCCTGAGGGTAGTCCCAACTCTTGTCATAAGATGTTTATTGATCAGACCCTTGCTCCTGGAATCCAATAATGACTGCAGGTGAGAATTAATCAGAGAAAGGCACAAGTTAAAGGGACGAGTTAAGTTAATTCCTTCAGGTTTAGGGCAATCTAGGTGCCACTCTGATGGTCCTGGTAGTTGGGAACAAGACATGGTAAAAGCTGGATGTTAATACTCTGTTGATTGTGGTGTCCCTGAAAATCTTAAAAATATCCTGGTTACTCTTATCTTGATATTTTCACTCTTGAAAGGGAGGATTACCAGTTTTAGATGAATACTCTTTAAATGAGTAACATGTCTACATGCAGATCTGAGGAGGAAACTGATCCAAAGTTAAAGGTAGCAAAGGAGACAAATGTAAACTAAAGCAAAGATGCCAAGCTTTTGTCCTGCTTTTAATTACCCACTGGACATCTGCAGGCCCAAGTAAAGAGTCAGTGCTTTTCATCAAATGCAACCTCTAAGTCTCTGGTACAAAATCTTCAATAAATCATAGACCTGTGGACTCCATAATGATTTAGCTTATTGTTTCGTGTACTGGGACAATGTGAACAAAAATAGAATTCCAAGTGCTACAGATTTTAAGAGCTAAAAGGGCAATGTTTATCCTATCACAATCTCAGAATTACACGAGTTTCACTGTATTTTAAGCAAGTATGGCAAATGTCACTTTTAATTATAGCCCAGCAGTTCAGTGTTCCTAGTTCTAGTTAACTATTTCCCATTTTTCCACAGACTTTCCAGGAAAACTACACCTTTACAACAAACTTTCAAGTATGTAATACTGTTCTCCACTTCTGAAGTTATTTAAATGTTTTTGCTTTTGTTACTTTATGAACAATATGGATTAGTTTGGCCTTTTACATGGATGGATGGATGGATGGATAGATAGATAGATAGATAGATAGATAGATAGATAGATAGATAGACAGATAGATAGATATAGATATATATGTATATATTCTTATTGGTTTAAACATTAACAACTTTAAAGACATCAAATCATTGTACAGAGTCCAGGAATTGCATTGCAGCTGGCTCTATACACAAAAGTCAAGCTAACCCAAAATGTATTGCTGTGGTTTGAATGTGTCCCTTCCAAAGGTCATATTGAATTATAATTATCCTTGTGATAATATTAAAAGGTGAGGACTAGCCAGTTTTGGTGGCATATAATTATATTCCAGCTACTAGGGAGACCGAGGCAGAAGAATCACAATTTTGAGGCAAGTCTAAGGAACTTAATGAGATCTGGTCTCAAAATAAAATAAAAAAGGACTAGAGATTTAGCTCAGTGACTGAGAACTTGCTTAGTGTGAGGTACTGGGTACAATCTCCAGTATCACACATACAAAAAAGTGAAGATTTGGTGGAATTGATGAAGTAGTGCCTTATAAAATGTTGAAAGAAACTAACTGAAGTCCTTTTTGCCTTTTCATCCCTCCCACAATTTCAGGATACAACAGTCATCCCTTCCAGAAAATATAGTAGCAAAACACCATCTTGGAAACAGAGAGCAGCCCTCGCCAGACACTAAACGTAATAGCGGCTCAATTTTTGATTTCCTGGCTTCCAGAAATACAAGCAAAGAATTTCTGTTCTTCATAAATCACCCAGTCTCAGGTGTTTTGTTAGAGGAGCACAAAAATATATGTAATGGAGGATCAAATCAGAAGAAGCAGAAGGAATAAGAGTTATGAAATTGGGGCTGGACTTGTGGCTCAGTGGTAGAGCGATTGCCTGCACATATTAGGCACCAGGTTTGATTCTCTGCACCACATAAAAATAAATAAATAAAATAATAAAGGTTTTATATCTATCTGTAACTAAAAATACTTAAAAAAAAAAAGAGTGTCATGTAATTGCAATTGTTTCTTCCAGTCCCTGGAGACTTTTTAGGCTGTGATATGTGATAGAGCAATCTGTTCTGTATCCACATTTGTCATTCATTTTCCCAAACACACATTAGTGATCTATTGTACTCATTTGTCCTCCTGCCTATTTATTTTTCATTTGTGACTAAATAATATGTTTGTTCTTTCTCCTCTACTGAAATTACATTTTTTGTTCTGGTTTTAAAGTTTTTGAAGATAACATAAAGTTATAAGCATGGGCAGTGGATTTTAGTGAAAAAATCAAATATATAAAATATGGTAATAATGTAAGGATAGACTCTTACAGAATTTTAATATTCTAGGAATGTTGGGATGGAAGAATTTGAATCAACCAAGACTGAATGGTGTAGGAGAACTGGTAGTTGCCAACTAAGCATTTATTCTTGCCTTCTCTTTCATATTATTTTTATTATATTTATTGACACATATTAACTGTACAAATTAACCTTTAGATTATGCAAATTAATGGGATTTACTGTGATAAATCTTTACTCTTTTTTTTCTTATAAGTAGATTATTTTCCTGCCTTCCTTACAGACAAAGGTATCAACTGATATAAAAGCAAAAGATATGGAGTGGCATCTAGTAAAGCATTTTTGTCATCTGGTTCTTTTTCCTTCTTGCTACCTGGGGAATGAAAATCATCACAGAACCTCCAACAACCATCTTTGATTATCAGAAGGTAAAGAGAATCTTAAAGAGTTTGATTAAGACATACTAGCCAGCAAATGTTTTTCCTAAACATCTTATAGTTTGAGAAAACTAAGGTTTCATGTGATCAAACCATCCTTATTTGAATATCTAGCATTTCCAGCTCAACCAAATCCCTGCTAAAACTTTTAGCAATGGAAAGTGTTTGAAAGGCAGCAACACCCACTGGTTAAACTTGATTTTTAAGCTTAGTTCTTATTCAAAAGCAACAGGAATAACCATACTTATCCTCAATGGGGAAGAATATTACATAAATATATAATACAGTTGGTATATGATGACTTGTACAAATGTAGAAGTAGGAATAAGGACAAATTTAGGATTAAAAAAATCATAATGGAAGAATCACAACAAGTCCTTGGAATGACGGACTGATTTGGAGATTGGACCAAATGGGAAAGACTATTCTGGCCATGGGTTATACATGTAATTACTGTTGTTGGATTTCAAACTAAAACTTTTTTATTGTACTCAGGCACAATAACATGCCCCTATAATTCAAGCTACTTGGGAGGCTAAAGTATAAGAGCCAAATTATTAAAGATAAAAATTCACTTAACAGGTATATCAAAACTTTAGTTTAAATTATTAGAATATAAAAGGAAGAAAGATTATAGACCTAAATTATACAGCCACTTGCTTCAATGTTCTAGGCCAATATTTCCTTGTCAGAAAATATTCTTGTTAGTCTTTAATTTTGAACACAAAATGAAACTAAGTTAAGCAATAGAATTAGTTGAACCGTATTTATAATCATAACAAAATAGAATTAGTTTCAAGAGAAAAAACAAAAATAAAACAGTAGCTCCCATAGCCACACAGAAACCAAAGGTAATTTCCTCCTGGATAGTATTGTAAATGGGTTCTTTGTTTTTAGATATATAAAAAAGTTAGATCTAAAAAAGCAACTTTGCCTTTTAATAACCATTATTACTTGTGTGGAACCAGAAAATTCAAGCTCAATAATGGGCAATTAATTCTCTCAGTAAGATACTATACATTTAATGAAATATTTTTTATATGGAAAGGATTTTGGATTTTTTCCTTATTAATTAGGAAATTAAGAATTTGCAAGAGGGAAGATTGTTCTTATAAATATCCCCATTAATAATTGTTATATTATGCACACATTATGCTCTGGGCATTGTTTTTAAAGGTCAGTACTTTTAAAAAACATCTTATTTCAATATTCTCAAAAAGTAGGAGCTATTATAATCATTTCCGTCTGGCTATCAGGACAAGCAACTGAGGCTCAGAAAGACTTTTTATTTTCTCTGAGTCATGTGGTTAAAAGTATCAGAGAAGGACCTGAGTCCAGGCTGTCCGACTTCAAATCCTTGAACACAACACTACGTGATACTGCCTAGACTCTGAGGAACATGTGTTATAATGGAACATAAGCCTAAATTTTCCACAAATAAATGTGATACCTTCATAAATAAATGAAAAGAAGATTTATGACTGAGTGTATACACTTCTTCACACTTGAGACTTAAAAGATGACTGAAAAATTGGTTTTTATTTTGAGGCCATGTTAAATGAGCCAGGAACTCTCTGGTATCATGAAGAAACAGCATGTTTCATCATGGATGAGTGACAATGTCTACTTGGCAGATGAAATAATATAGAATAGAAGATGTAGACTTTTTTTTTATTTTCCAGAGAGTTTAGTCAAAAATAAACTAGTTTTTCCTTCCTCTTTCTTCCTTTCCTTCCTTCCCTCTCAATTTTGGATCACTGAAACTTTAGTCAACAGAAACCATTTTATAATATAGCAAGACCATGAAATTAAGGTTTCAGCGCCCATCCCGTGACCGTCTGATATCCCAGTAAGGGAATGAAATAAAGATCAATTCCTAATTGCTAATCTCTACGATATTATATATATATATATATATATATATATATATATATATATATAATTTTAAACATAAACTTTGACACATTACTTCTCTATTCTATAGTCCATAAGAGTGTATGAAATCACAATAAGGTCTAATGAACAGTGTAATAAGCACAAAGAACTCAGCACAGATTTGGAATTGGATTTTTAGTCCTCATTCAGTACTAATTGATCTTTTAAACTTAAAAAAAGTCATTTAATTTCTCTGACCCTCATTTTTTCTTATCTGTAAAGTGATGTCATTGAACTTAATGAATTCTACCTTGACCAGCAAAAAGATTCTGTTATCTGTCTGAAATTTAATTTAATTTTTCAAATATAGTGGGAGATAGAAAAATATTTTATCACACCTTTTCCTAATACAGAGGGGTCTGCACCACCATCCCCTCTTAAAGAAGGCTTCCAACACGGGTCCAATTTTACATGCAACAATATGTGTGTCCCAACACCTTGGAACGATCATTGCCCGACCAGCAAGACTGGCTGTGGTTTGGTAATATAGGCAGCAACATAACCAGATGGAGGTGACTAGAGGCATTTTGAAAACTTCAGGAAGGGAAGTGAGGAAGAAGTAGGGTGTGAAGTACTGCAGCAAGTTATTGTCAACAGGCATATTTTCTTACATAGTTGAGGACAATTTTTCAGGAGGTATGCAGAAAATAGCAACACAGGTATTAAAATTTTCCAGGACAAGAAAAGAGAGTTAAAGATGCAAAAGTCTTTCTGCTTTAGGAATAAGTTTAACAACCTCTCAGGGTGCACAGGAGGACTATATTATAGATTTCTCATTGGGAAATAGAATCCCACTTTCATGATAAAGTAGGCTTTAATGAACATGTATAAGCAGGGCTAAGGGAACCCAAAGAAACATTGTATCCTCCAGGAACCAGCAACGTAAGAAGCCATTATCATGCCCCTGCTTGAAGAGGTAGAAGAACCTAAAGCTCAATGAAAGAAAGAACCATGAACAAAGATCCATTTGGCAGAACTGCCAATGGTGGAGGGTGGTGTTTCCAATGCCAGAAAACACATCCTAAAGTGAGCAGCATTCAGGGAAGACGCGCCTCATTCTTTTTCTCATGTCACCCTCCTCTGTCCTATTGGTGCCCAACACTGACCAACCTCATACACCAGGGAGCCCAGTTGATGGTGTGCTTAGGGGTCAGTTTCCTGTGGTCCAAAATAGAACAGAGAACAACAGAGGATGGAACTGACTTCAGGAGAGGGCTGGTAGGCAGAAAACAACCAGCATAGGTGATAAGATTTTCCAAGACAAGTTTTGATATAATTGGACTACTTTTCATTCCTAATGTACAGCTGAGTATAACAAAATGACAGTTGATTCATCAGAAAGTCCATTTCTCACCAGTGATTTTTGCAGTCATACACTTTCCTTTTGATTCATTTTGATTTTGATTTTTCATTTTTGCTGGCACTTAGCTGTTAATGAAGAACTGCTTCGTTTCCCTCTAATGCTTGCTTTGATATAATTGATGCTTCTCCACATTAGAGTCTTGCTAACTATTGTCTAGCACTGGCAGCTATTGACCAAATTAAACAATTCTCTCCACACCAGAAGCTGTGTTGAAGCTTAAAGTGAGAGACGATATGAATTGTCTTCTGTCCTCAAACTTTTTGAGAATTTCTAAAATTTTCAATTCTGATTTAAAAGTTTAAGTAAAAATCAATTTAGATTGACAGAACAGTGGACACCGATTCTGAGTTTCTATTTACTGTCTTTGAAGCATCTGTTATGCCTTGGAGAGAAATGAAATTAAAACATAGACATCCATGTGTATTTGGGAGATGTTATTTCCCAGTGAACCATATTGCTCTTCCTAGGCATGATATTTTGGATTATTCTAAACATGATATTGAAGTGTGAACAGACTAAGAATAAAATCAAGTCCAGTGTGTTCCAAGTTTGGGTAGTTTATAAACCCAGTGAGCTTGCTGTTAACGTGTAGCTTGGCAAACTCACTCATGATTTGAGCTGCAAGCGGGGCTGTTTTCTCTCTCTTTGTGGCCTGTACAATTTTGGGATCAGACCAGAGCTGTCAGCTTGATTTAGTGAAACAGAATCCAGTTCCCTCTTCCATGTCTTCAGTTTCTTATGAGGAAATTAGCTATAATTTAAACTATATATATTTACACATGCATATCCAAAATTGTTAAATAAAAAGAAAAATTCCAGAGTATGGTGAGACTTGGATCACAAAATCAGACCTACTAGATTTCATATTTTGCTATTTTCCTGCCTTTATTCTTTTGTTATGTAATTTACTTCTAGAAATATATTTCAAGTTCTTGATAATAAATTCAACAACAAACACAATGTGAAAGAACAGAAGAACGTTTATTCATCTTAATATATAATAACGTTGTGACTCAGCCTTGTTGATTCACTAGAGCTAAATGGCTCCAAATATAGTAATACAGAAAGACACAGAAATAAGCACACAAACATCTGAAAACCTGTGCCTTCCAGTTGCAGATGAAACACTCAGAATGAATACTGCTGTGTGCACTGTCCAGTAGGAGAGAGATGGACAAGCAAAACACCGGAGGATAAAGCTTTAGAAGGTCTGATGATGAAACCTGGAGAATCTGAAGCACTTCCAGAAGGTAGTATCTTTTGGGTTGGACTTTAAGGAATAAATAAGGTTTATTTAATAAACAGGAGGGAAAAAGATATTCCACAATATAATAACTTTGAGATTATTTTGAGCAACAACTGGACTGGCCAAGTGAAGATATTAAGAAAGTAGAGATGAAGCGAGAGATTCTTTATTGTTGTAAGTCTGGCCCTTCCAACATGCCACCACACTGTATTATATACCATAGACTAGCAACAGCCTGAAAGGAACTGAATCCTACCAATAGCCATGTGAGTGAGCTTGGGAGTGGCTATTTCCCAAGCAGAACTTTATGATGATTGTTTCTTTGACTAAGATCTTGATCGTAGCCTTCAAGAGGAACAGAGGACTCAACTAAGCTATGTCTGGATTCCTGGCCTACAGAAATGGAGATGATAAAAGCTATTATTTCAAGCATTTGGCTTTAAGGGAAATTTGTTACATAGCAATAGATAACTCTAATGCATTCTTTAGTTACACCTTTTAGTCCAGCTGTACACACGTTTATCTCAACTGTATACACATTTCCTCACTTTGTGTCCTCACATAACACAACAACAATGGGACTCCTGTGGGAACCTGTTCAGCATTGCACATGCACAAACCAAGAAATACAAGAGAGCTATTGCTCAATGGACAAATCTAGCCAAGCAAGACAGGAACCAAGAGAGACATCTTTCATCTTCTGCTTCACAGACGGATAGTTCTGCACATAGTCTATAGAGGCCCTCACAAGGACCTGGTGTGATCATGCACTGGCTACAGCATCCTTCATTAGCTTTCTCGCCTACCTTTCAACCTCTTCTCAGAGAAGTTATTTTACAAAATGAACTACTGCTCAAACTCTAGTTTCAGGCTCTGATTTTTTTATGGGGGAGGAGGAACTCAAGCTCAAATATTTTGTCTCCTTTTATGGTGGTGTTTCCAAGTGAAGGAGTTAAGGAATTAATGACTCTGTTTCTTATATATGAGGAAGGAAATTTCCAGCATATTCTAATAGACACATATTCTTTCTTTGCCTTACTATTACCCAATGCCTCTTTTATTGATAGCATTTCTTGTCTTACAGGCTCAACATTCTCTCAACGTTCAGCTCAACATTCTCTCTGATAGACGTTGCCACAACATTGTGTACACTCAGTCTCAACTCGTATACACTGCACACTGAACCAAAATGTACTGACCATCTTGAAATGCTTATGAGGCATCAGCCTATTATTTACCAATTGAGAACCTTTACGAAATGTATTTGTTTTAGTTAATTCCGTGGTATGGATTTGATTCTCAGTTAATCTTTTGTTATTTTTACAAATATATGAATAAAATAACACCTTTAATTTTTTATAGGATCAGATATCTGGACAACTGCATCTAGACTTCAAGATACACACATACTCAGACAGTTTCCAAAACAATACTGGTTCCTGTAGAGCTTCCTATAATGCCTGACAGCTCTGGGTAGAGAGAAGGCCAATTCTCAGATGGTAAACACATGGTCTTTGCCCCAGAACCCAGGTAACAATTTTTATAAGCGTTGACTGTGTGTCTGCATGTGTGTTTGGGTGTGTGTATCTACATGTGTCTGTGTGGAGCAGGGGAAAATAGAGACCATTTTACAATTGACCTTCCAATAAATTTCAATATATATTTGAAAATAAAAGTGTGATACTCTCTTAGTATTTCTTAATTTAGAAAGATAATTAGTTTTCATTTAAAGCCATTGGCAAAATTTCCAATAATAATAAAAGAAGCCCCCAAATAAACGTATTTGTTCTTGGATTACATCGCTCTCCCTCTTTCCCTTCCTGAGTTCATGCTGAGATAAAACTTCTAATTCTCTCTCTCAACTCTGCTTCATTTTTAATCCTAAAAGCCAAGTTGATTGGCTCTCAACTCTACTTGGTTTTTATCCCAACACTAATGAGGGATGAAAGCAGAAAAGAGAATTGAGGAGATTTTCCAAACGAGCCTGAAGAGGCTATTCAAATCGCCTCTGAGCCTCTCAGGGCAACTTGGGGCCTTCTAAAGAATTTAAGTATAAATAAGCAATTTTCACATAGCAACAACCTTGCTGTGGAAACTAAATGAGTCACACCATAGCCGTTGGTCATGTATAAATTTGTTCTTTTCTTATATTTCTTTGTCCTTTGTCTAAAACAAAGGTCAGCAAATGCTTTCTTAAAGGGCCAGATACTAAACATGGTTGTGAAGCATATTGCCTTTGTTGCAATAGCTGGGCTGCCCCTGAAGCAGAAAAATAGTCATAGCAAAAATAAATAAATAAATAAAAAGAGCAAATGAATGTGGCTGTGTTCCAATAAAACTTTATTTATAAATACAAGGCTAGCCTTCCAGCAGTCTTTCCAACTCCTATCCAGAACAAAAAAAATTAAATAACTGTAATTTGTTTGCTTCCAATATCCTTCGTCCCCTCCCAAAGGTTCAGTCACATTATTTTAATACATTAAAATATATGGAAAAAATATTTTAATACATTAAAATATATTAATACATTAAAATACATGGAAATAAAATACATTAAATATATATTTAAATACATTAAAATGTATCTCCCCTCTTTCCATATGTACTTTGTGGTACCTATAAAAATGAAAACATAGTTTTGAAAAACTTCAGCAACAAGAAACACAACTGGAAATAATAAGGACCTGTCTGCACTGACATCTTATCCAAGCTTAGCTTCACAGTGTGTCTCCTGAACTTTGGAAATCCAAGTAAAATACTGTTCTGTGTAATAGATAGCTAAATAAGTATCCTCTTGACCAAAATAGGTATGTCTTATTCTTAAAGTAATCAGCATGCTGTCACACATGGCATGGCTCCATGTATCTGACATGATAGGTAACATCCTATAATTTTTCCCTCTATCTCATCCAAGATTTTGTATAAGGTCTTTACAAGGTATATGAAACTCTGAAATTGTAAATGAAAATTGCTATACCACTTTTTCTCAGAAGAGTATCCACCATTACCAACAGTTTCTCACACAACTCCATAGTTGCAGAGTAAGAAAAATCACAATAAGTGGGGGAAAAAGTGAAACTGATCATTAAATCTAAATTTCAGTCCACTTTTATGTTATGATTGGAAGGGTGACAGAGGAGTAAAATAAAAGAATCCCAAGTAAAAATTATCCTCTATGTTGAAATCCCAGCTGTCACTATTACTGGATTCCTTTGTGCCCATTATAACATCTTCTTTCAGCTCCTTTATAAAAGTGTCTTTGGTTTTAAAAATGGAATCATGGAACTTATTTGTAATGGAACATCACAGAAAATGAAAAAAAATGGGACTCCCACTTTCCCACTAGTGAGAGCTCAAAGTGAGGTTCCCAGATTTAGCAAATAAAAATATAAACAATTCAGTTAAATTTAAATTTTGTATTGGATGTACTTACTCTGAGAAATTCTTCATTATGTATCTGAAATTAAAATTTAACTGGGTGTCCTGTATTTCATCTGGCATTCTAAAATGAAAAGAATATTACTCTCGGCCTTATAAGGAAAAAAACTGTCAAATAAGATTCAAATTCATGACTTTATTTTGACACCATTGGGGAACTGAAATTGAGTAACTTCCTCAAAAGTTTGGGTAGATAGCATTGGCATAAGAACATAGACAAATGGAACAGAATAGAGATTCTAGAAATAAATCTACACATCTATAGTCAACTAATTTTTTGATGTAGGTGTCAAAAATAGACATTGGAGAAAAAACAGAAACTTTAATAAAAAAAATGGTGCTGGAAAAACTGAAAATCCACATTCAGAAAACTAAAACTTGATCTCTGTCTCTCACGTTGAACAAAAAATCAACTCAAGATGGACCCAAAAGCAATTTAAGCCCTGATACTCTGAAAAATTAGAAGAAAACACAGGGGAAGCCCTTCAAGACATTGGTATAGGACTGGATGTGCTGGCTAGAACTTCAAGAAACAAAAGTAAAAATTGGCAAATGGGATTACATCAAACTAAAAAGCTTCTGTACAACAAAGGAAACAAGAGACTGAAGAGACAATCTATAAAAAGGGAGAAAATGTTTGCCAATTATTTGTCAATTATTCATGTAACAGAGGGTTAATATCCAGAATATGTAAGGAACTAAAAAAACTAAACAAAAAAAACCCCATGTAATCCAATAAAAGATGGAAAAATGATCTGAATACTTTCTAAAAGAAGAAATAATACATGACCCATATTTATATGAAAAATGATGCGTATCAGCCATCAAGGAAAAGCAAATCAAAACTCAAGACTACAAATGTGTTAATATCTCACATCTCACCAGTTAGAATGGCTATAATAAAAAAAATTAAAGAAAAGAAACAAGTTCTGGTGAAGATGTGGAGAAAAGGAACCCTCATGCACTGTTGGTAGGAATTTAAATTAGCACAGTCCTTGTGGAGAACAGTGTGGAGGGCTTTCAAAACAGTAATAGTGCAGCTACCATATGATCCAGCTATTCCACTTTTGGGAAATGAACTCAGCATGCCAAAGAGATAATCAGCATACCCGTATTTATTGTAGCACTATTCACAATAACTAAGACATAGAATCAACCTACCTACCTATCAACAGTGAATGAACAAAGAAATATGACATATAGACATGATGGGGTATATTCAGCCATAAAGAAGAATGAATTTGTGTCATTTGCTGCATGATGGATGGAACTGGAAGACACTGCATTTGGTGAAATAAGCCAGATGCAGAAAGACAACAGCCACATGTTCTTTCTAATATGTGGAAGTTGAAAAAAAAGATAACCTGAAAGGAAGATAGCAATTAATAGAGATTGGGAAGGGTGTATATGGGGGTGAGTTGTGAAAAAGGGGAGGTTGTATTTAATTGGTGCACATTATATGCATATATGGAAACATCACACCAAACCCCATCAATATATACAATTAACAGAGGTTAACGATTTTTAAAATTCTGCCAGAGGAGAAGAGGTATGAGTTTTTATTGCTTGGGTTAAAAGCAACTGAATGCCAGTAAGATTCCAGGGGACTAGAAGCCGCAGCGGTGGCACATGCCTGTAATCCCTGTGGTTTGGAAGGCTGAGACAGGAGGATCATAAGTTTAAGGCCAGCTTTAGCAAAAAGTGAGGCACTAAGCAACTCAGTGAGACCCTATCTCTAAATAAAATACAAAATAGGGCTGGGGATGTGGCTCAGTTGTGGAGTGCCCCTGAGTTCAATCTTCTGTTATCCTCTCCTCCCCCCAAAAAAGGGATTGGGTGATTCTTGTAGATCTGGCTTCATTGATTGGGCCCTGGTAAGCTCATCTCCTAAACAAAGAAGACTTTGGAATGGCAAATAAGCATATGAAAGAATGTTGACCACACTAGTCCTTAGGGAAATATAAATTCAAACCATGAGGTGGTAATTTGTAGAATGGCTAAGATTAGAGAAAGCTTGGTGAAAGGCAGACAGAGATTCTTTGACTGTCTTTGCAAATCTTCTGTAAATAAAATGGTTGCAAAAGAAGACATGGGACCATTTTCTATTGTTGCCATCCCAGGAGCAAAAGCTCCTGGCTGCTAGAAAAGAAGGCATCAGGCCAAAGAAGAAAAAGGAGCACCGAAGAAACGCTTGGTCAAGATCCGCTTCCCTTACCAGAGAGCCAGTTGAATCTTGTCAAGTGGCCCTCATGGACTCTGTGCTATCCAGGGAATCTGACTGACAACACAGTATGTTCGGCCAGTTCTACAGCTGAAAGCTTTACAGTTATACTTTACTTCTCATGTATGATGGAGTCAGGTGTAATGATTTTCTTTGCTGTCTATAATGTCTCCTGTGTGAGGTGTTGAAGTATCAAACAATAGAGAAGAAAGGAAAGGATTTCTTAGGAACTAATTCCATTGCTGTTCAGTTTGGTGTTTATCATAGTGTCCATTAATGAAACATATTTTTAAAAGTGCCCTGTTTAGGTATGATTGTACCTGTTTTACTGACTACTTCCACTTGCAGTTATGGACACTTTTTCATTTAAGACAATTCTAACCCCCACCAGGAAGAAGGGGATTGTGTGCTTCATGCAGATCTGGCTTTACTGATTGGGCCAGGTAAGTTCTCCTCCTAACATTATTCTTCTTCAATCTAAAGCATCCTTATAAGAAAAATTAAATAATTTAAAGAATAGTTTGGGATTTAGACTTTTACTAGTGCTTAAAATCCTTTTCAGGTGTGCTAATATATAATCACAAAACATCTGGTGAATTTCTCAGAAAACATTAACCTAAATAGCCCTTGATTCCAGTTCATGATTCTATCATTTAAATTCAAAATAGCCAAAAATATGACATAATTTCTTCCACTTATCGCACACAACCACCTCTTAAGAAGCCAAATACAATCTTTTTTTTTTTTTTTGGCTGACAAATCATACCTCAAAACCTACATTTCTGTACATGTATCAAATACAGACCTATGTGAAGAAGTTCTAGCAAGTACTCGAAACAATACTTTTCCACATGAAATAAATATGTAGTAAATCACTTTTGCTTTGTTCATGTAGTGAATTTTTTTTCTTTTTCTTTTTCTTTTGCAACAAAAATTGGCGATATCTTATTTTTCTCTATGTTTTAGTTACTCTAGCTCTGAAGCTGGAAATTACATCCCAGAAGAAACTATGTTTCTCCTTTCATCACCTCTTGTACTCCACACTCAAAGGACAAGGGAACTAAGTTTGACATAAAGCTTTCAGTGGCATTCCTGTCCCTCATATTCTGTTTAATTAGCTTTAAATGGATGTCACAGTGCTCCACTGGCAACCTCTCTCCAACAGCATTGTTGCTGCGAAGGAAAAGAAGGGCCTTCACCCTTTGGAAGTTCTTTACGAAGAAGAGGCTTCTTTGTCCATGGCTTATCATGAAACTGGAAGAACACCCCCCACCTCACGTCAGTTCTCTCCTCTGGCCTCCAGATGCTCTCTGAATTCCCTTTCCCATGAACACACATTGAGAGAGAAAAAAAAAAAAAAACAAAACTCTGTCTTTTAGTGTTCCATTTTTGAGTTAAGAAGATATTTTCATTGAAATGAAAACATAGTTGGCTTCCATGTTAAGAGCCCTAATTACTTATCTTACTGTATGGTATTTATATATTTCCTTATCTCTCCCAAAAAAAGATGGGAATCTTGAGAGCAGGAACTACATCATGGTGCTACCATATCTAACCCAGGATAAATGTTCAGTACATTTTTGAAATCACTGCTTAATCACAATACTGTTTAATATTTATATTAACAACAAAAATAGATAGATAAATAAAAACTCAGATTATCAGTCAAATAACAAACAAAAAAACAAAGACAAACTAATTGGAGTTTAGGCCCTACACTGGAGACTAATAATAGTGATTATTTGGGGGTCTTTGTGAAAGATTTCACTTAAATATATGGGATATACTATCTATAAGCCACAGATGCAAAAGACACAAAAATACTAAGACTAAGGAAGACCTGTTTCTTAGAATCAAAAAAAAATTTTAATAGGTTACGTGACCTATAGCAGCTAGTTTAGCCAGTTCTCTTTTTCAGGTGGTATGTGCATGAGAAACTTTGCTTTTAGCTTATTTTTAAGGCAGACAAACAATCTTTGAAAAGTAATTTCCCAGTTAAATTTGGGCATGCCTGGTCTCTGAAAAGAGAAATAAATGTATAAGTCCTAACTATGGTAGGAGTGTGTTTGAACCACAATTTTGTTTGGGGAGTCAGAGAAAATAGAACCTGAAAATGAAGATATCTGTCAGTAAATGAGTGTTATTGCCTCTACCTAGAAATCCCACTGAAAACCTAGCAGTCAAGTTAATCCTCCTGTGATGCGTACAGCTCCTTAAATAAACTGCCTATCATCCCAGAGAGTACATTTTCACTTGGCTTCTTTAACTGTTGGAGAAGAAAGAATAATACCAAGGACCCTACAGCTGCTTCTGCACAAAGCAAGGGTTTTCCATTGATAGTGTAGCATTTGGCGCCCAACTCACTTTTTACACCCCACAGTGCAGGTCTGTACAGCAAGGAAGGAAAGGGAGTGGGAACCACATGGGAGCAGTGGTATTGGCTTCTCTTGGCATTAGGTACTAGACCATCTAAGAAGCTGCCCTGGGACACACCCTCAGTTCTTTGTTACAAACACTGCAACAGCCAAAGTCAAGGTGCTTGTTTTTAACATCCTGACACCTATAACCCAGACCAGGAGCTATCAAGAGGCTCTTGAGAGAACTGTTGGGGCACATTGCTCACCCACCCTTTTCCATGAGAGACATTAAGGGGACCATATAATGTGGTAGTTAATAGTTTTGCAGTCAGATAGACTTCAGTTTAATAATAGTTCTGCCACTGTCTAACTAGTACAAAAGATGTGTCCCAGGTTCTTTACCTATAAAATGGAGACCATAACACTAACCTTGTAAGGTTACTGGGGGTTAAATGAGAATAAACAAGACAAAAAATAGAGCTAGCATGGAGTAAGCATTCAGTGAATAGTAGCTATTTATTATAACTCTCCTCTTTGGTCTGTTAGCATTCCTTTTCTCTTCTTTTCCCTTCCTCCTCCTTCTCCCCTTTCCTTTGTACCAAGTCTCTGCCTCAGATTTCCCAGGAACCTCTGAGAAGATCCACAATTCCTGCAGAAGCAGCCCCTCTGCCTGGAGACCCCACTGGCTGTCCTTCAAGACTCTGTCAGCTTTTCCACCACAGGATGTCTTTCGGCAACTTGTAAACACCATCCATATGTTTTTACTTATTTAAACGGTCCTCTTTTAGAGTGCAAATTGAAGTTTACCTTTCACCTGTAGCATTCTCTAAAACACTTTGCTTATACTGAAGTGCACTGCATGGATCCTATGGCCATACAAATAATAGGATACTGAAAATTCAAAAGTCTTAATTTTTTATTGTTATTTAATTTTAGTTGCATTTTTAAAATTTGGAAATCATTTAACCCTTACAGAAAAGTTTCATGAATGAGAAGAGTACACAGAATACGTGTATGCCTGTCTTAGTCTACTTCATGCTGCTATAACAGAATATCTTCCACTGGGCAATTTATGAACAGAAATTTCCTTGGCTTACAGTTCTGGAAGCTGGGAAATCTAAGATTAAGGGGCTGCATCTTGTGGAAACCCTTCTTGCAGCATCACTCTATGGCAAAACACAGAAGAGCAAGAAAGAACACAAGCATGGGTTAGGAGTGGGGAGGAAAGAGAAACAAATTCATTCTCCCATCAAAAGACTACTCCCATAATAACTAATCAACTCTCAGGATAACAGCATCAATCCTTTCATGAGGGCAGAGCCCACATGATCTAATCACTTTGTAACTCCATGATTTAGAGATTGGCTTTGCAACACATAAACTGCAGGGGATATATCCACACCATAGAAATATCCTTGGCTACATTCACCTGCTGATAACATATTGCATCACTGTTATATCATTTTCTTGCCCTACACACATGCACGCTCTCTCCTCTCTCTCTACACAAGCACAAACACACATCTGTTTGTATTTATATGTGTTTATATATATATATATATATGCACATTAAATATATTAAATATATAAATGATGCAATATTTTTCTATGTCATTTGAAAGTAAGTTGCATGCATGCACACTGGATATTTAACCCTCAAAACCTGAGTGTGTATTATTTAACAATAAAAGTATATATTGATATTGATACAGTCTTTTTATTTAATCTACTCTTTTACTTCTCGATAGACCCAAAAATATCTTTTATAGCAGTTTCCCCTACAGGAGCTACTCTAGTATTTGGCATTTTCTTAGTTGTCCAATCTCTTTAGTTTAATCTGGAATGATTCCCTTGCCAGAAAGCCTTTATTTTTTATACAATAGCATTATTTTTCCCACGATAGGCTTCATAAACTTAGACTGTATATTGAAGAACAAGGTCATCTCAACTTCTCCCTAAACTGAAAGCAATTTAACCATTCACTTAAAACTATATTAGACATTAGGATTTTGGACAATGCTTAACTGATGTTCATTATTTTTCAAAGTGCCATTTTAGGTATTTCCTTCAAGCTTGATGAATATTTTGGTTTCTAACTTAAAATAAAAAATCAAAGACACATTTATAAAAGAATGGTTCTAGTATGCAACAAAGAAGAAAGTCCATTGCTAAAGAAATGCAGAATATTAAAAATCTGTAGCACTGTTTTCATTTTCTAGGTACTGATGAGACAGTCTATGTAAATTGCTGCCTTGTCAGGTTTGCTGGAGGCAAGCCTTGTGTTGAGGAATATTTAACATTTGTTCTCTACTCGAAGACTTAGATCTTCTCTCGTGTCCTCCCTTCCTTCTCCCTAGGTGTGTAAACAACTTCCAACCAGAAGCTGCAGGGATGCCAGCCTGTAGCCTGGATATCCCTCCACCATGCAACTTGGAGACTCAGCCCACCACCTCTCATGTCACCTGGAATCCATGACCTGGGAGTGAGGAACTCCTGAGGAGGGCTTACATAATTGTTCTCCGTAGCTGCTTGGACAAGAGCCTGGGAGAAAGAGCTAATGGCTTGCAAAGGTGTTTGCATACTTAAACAGGATGGTAAAACCCAGAAGGCTTTCTCAGACCCACCCAGACTCAAACACTGACTTAATGTTTTTGCCATGATGTAAGCCATTTGGCAGTCCTAGCCACAGAAATGAGTGAGAGAGATGCCATCTTTGATGTGTGGTATCCAGCTGGGTGAATGGTTTTTCTTGTTGTGGTCTGTGGGTAACAGCAAACACTTATTAAATATTAATTTGTGTCAGTCACTATTCTAAGGGCTATTTACATTATTAACTCCTTCAGTGCTCACACACGCTCACACACACACACACACACACACACACACACACAAAAATTATAAGATAGGTGATATCCATGCACAGAGAAGTTGAGTAACTTGACCAGATTTACACAGTGATTAAGTTTAATGTCTGTGCTACTTTTCACTGGAAGGTGCTGTGGAATTAGTGTTTGTGTTTCCTCAAAATTCATACCTCAAAGCTCTAACCCCACAGCAATGGTATTTGAAGTGGGGACTTTGGGAGGTAATTGGGTTTATATAAGGTCATAGGATGAAGTGCCCATGATGAGAGTAGTGCCTTTAAAGGAGATTATTAAAAAAAAAAAAAAAAAGAGTTCTCTCTTCTCTGCACGAGGATAAACCAAGGAAATGGCCATCAATAATTCACCAAGAACACGACCATGTTGGTGCCTTAATCTTAAACTTAACAGCCTCTAGATCTGTGAGGAATAGATGCTTGTCTATTGTATTTTGTTATAGAAGCCTGGACTCACAAGAGAGGAGGGATAAACACCCTATCACTCAGTCATAGAGGTGGGAGCCTGAAAGAGCTCCTGTGGGCTCAAAGACAGCAGAGTAAGCATCTTGATAAAAAATTCATAATTTCCCTCTCGATAGAACTAATACTGTCAGGTCTCCTGGATATGAGCGAGGAAAAAGTAAAAGACACTAGGAATAGTGAGACTCTCATTTAACAGAAGGGATGCTGAAAATCTCCAAGGCAAACTGATGAGCCCATGAGCATTTGCTAAGTTTATTTCAAAATTTTTCTCTGAGGGTCTCAAATACCAATGGAATCAAAATCATTGAATCTCAAGCTCCCTTTGCTTTTCCCTTTAAAATTGACATCGCATTCTCAATTAAACTCTTAATGTCCTTAAGGAATATTCCTAAATAAAGGAAAAGAATAAGAAATATGCTTGGTGAAGCAAAAGGTTTAGAAAACAAAAGGACTTATAATAGAGAAATTTAGTGTTCTTGAATTAATTTCTTATTGACTTTTGCAATGCCATATGTGTTGTCTGTTACCTTTTTGAGGTTAATAATTTGTGAACTGTATGTCTTTAACTATAAGAGTAGCAGTTGCTTATTAGCATCTATAAACATAATCTCTGAGCTAATTACTGATGCAAGTTGATGGAAGTTTAAATGAAGACCTCAAACTTATTCTCATATTTTCATGGACTTTCCCCCCAAATAGAACTTTTATTGCAATATTAGAAATCTTATAAAAATACCTAGGTCTCTATCTTCTCATTTAAAAATGCAGACTCTGTCACATTAGAGTAACATTATCCCATTCTGACAAGTTGAGCTAAGAAGTGGCTGTGCCCTTGTAAAAACCTTCTGTTGTTCTTTAGAAGTGCCAGTAATGCCGTGGGCAGGTGTTGGAGAGAGGTAGGAAGGGGAAAAGGATGGCCTCTGTGATGTAATTTACCTGGGCTGCAGAATCAGAGTGAACGAACTTACAAGAAGCAAAGACAGCAAAGCACATTTCAAACAAAGTTTTAGGAGGTAGTCTTATGTATACCCCAGGGAAAAATGTAAGAGATGGGTAACGAGTCTTCAGGAAGACTGAAAAGATATTTCTTCTTTTCTGTGCAAATTGCTACCAAGTCATATCTCTGAATACATGATACTAAAGATAATGCCATAGAAGTGCAGGGATGAGTAAATAAAATGATAATGCATCCAGAATTTCTAAACAGTAATATACACACACACATATATACATATATACCTATGTATATATATTAAGTATGCAATACATATTGATATAATCATCATATTTCAATGTATTACAACAAAAATAAACAAGCTGGACATTTCACAATGTAGCTTTAGATCAATACATATATGTATGGCCAGTGTGCCAAAAAAATTTGCCAATTTGTATTTAGAAGTTGACAACTTCTTTAGTGATGCAATCTCCTATGGGTGCTTGGCAACATAAAAGAACTCTAAGACAGTTACACACCATTTTTACTATTGAACATATAGTCTTTCTCCAACCCACTAATTCTCCTCACCTACTGTTCAGGAAAAAAAAAAAACAGAAAAACCCAATAATCTAGTGCAAAACTTTTATTCATGTGATATAAAGTATCCTTTGTAACTGTGCTGTATAAACGGTGGTTCTCCTCAGTAAATAGTACCTATTAACTGAAAACCATATTTACATGCCTTGGTAAACAATGGATTACTCTGAGGACCTGATTTAGTAAATACTGTGGTTTGTGGGGTTGCAGTACAAAATTGAAGAAGCAAATGATGTAGGAAATCTCTATAGCTTTTCTTTAAATTTTAAGGAAGAGAGGGAATTAAAGGCATATAATTGATCAAGTTTCAAAAAAGAAACATTTTTATTGATATTTAAGACAAGTAAAACTACTTGGCATGGTTTATTGTCTTAAAAAGAGATTTAAACAAAGTGAGAGGAAAATTAAGTTAGATTCCATGCAGGCATCTGATAACACATATAATTTCATATTAGTGATTTAAAAATAATGTTATTTATCCAATAACTATGACATTTATTTTCAGGCAAAACTCAATTCAAATGCATCATTAATTCATATATAATAAAATAGAACTGTATGTCTATTTAAAATGTAAACATTTTCAAAGTCTTCTCACATCTCTTTTTCTAAAAATACTGGTATGAAACTTAGAGGCCATGCACTTTCAAGCAAGTTAAGATCTCAGCTTGGTAACCTTAAGAGTTACTGAATTTTGGATTTAGAAGTGGCCTTGAAAATTAAGCAAGCTGTTAGCAAAATGGACAGGCTTGCATGAGAACTGAGTGTTAGCGCTATGCACTTGAATTCACTTTTCACAGTAATTATGACAGGAAATTATGAGAAATAGCAGAAACCTATATGAACATTGGCACCCATAACTGTGTGCATTTTACAAGCTCAAAACTCTATTAGTGGTAAAGATAGGTAGATGAATACCCAGAGACACTTCCAAGAGATTTCTTCTCAGATAATTTTTCTAATGGCTCAAATTTGATAGGACTGATTGCCATCTGAATATGAATTCCTTGTTCCTGTGAAAAGTTTTTATATTTATTTCTATATGTTACTAAGAGAGAGTGAGGAAGAAAGCTATAATCTTCGGAAAGAACACTATCAGGATATGATTGCTAAATGACCCCTCAGCATTTTCCACTTCCCAACGCATCATTACATTGAGCAGCATTTTAGGTAATTGTCAGATACATGTAAAGCCTCTCAAAGTCTCCTTGCAGAATTAACAGCAAAACACTCCCTGTGGTGTGTTTCCACCCTCCTGCATAATCATGGGAAGCTCGCCTCAGAGCCACAAGGGCTGCTCCTGGGCCACAGGCACACTGGGAAGCATATGCCACCATCCATCCTAGAATGGCGCTGACCTGGGAAAGATTTTCTTGTTGATGATTAAGGTTTTTAATGGAAGTGCTAGATTTTATGAAGATGAAGAGGTGAGGGGGGGAAGGTAACATCTCCTAAACATGGAGGAGAAATGGACCTCTCTACATGCAGCCTTTTGGTGGAGAGAGAAATTCAGCCTTTATCCAGTTCAGTAGTTACCAGAAAAGGAGTTATTCCCTTTGCCCAGATTACGGTGTTTTCTTTCCCTCTGCTGCATTCACTAAGAACATCAGTCAGGAGGAAAGTCAGCTACAGCAGGCCAAATTTTTCTATGTAGACCCTATATAGGTTGGGAGCTGTGTAGTATACACATATGCCATGAATAGAAAAGAAGAAGGAACTTCTTCACTTAGGTAGACATCCAAGAGTGCTCTTTTTGCACATTTGTGCCAACTACCTCCTCCTATATGAAAGTGCCAGGCATTGGAATGTTTCTACAAAGTCCTGCAAGGGCATATTAAGCAAAACTTAAATAAATTATTTATGGTCATTGGGGATGATGGCCCAAGAACAAAGAACATGAGAACACGTTTCTACCCTTGTGTAACAGTTATGGTTCAGATATGCAGTATCCCCCCAAAGCTCATGTTTTAGACAATGCAAGAATATTCAGAGGTGAAATCATTAGATTATGAGAGGTTTGACCTAATCAATGAATTAATCCACTGATATGGATTAACAGAGTGGTAGCTGTAGGCAGATGTGACCGGAAGAAGTAGGTCCGTAAGGCCATGACTTTGGGGTTTATAGTTTATCCTTGGTGAGTGGAGCTCTCTCTCTGCTTCCTGATTACCATGTTCTGAGTTTTCCTCTCCCACACCCTTCTGCCATGATATTCTGGCTCACCTCAAACTCAGAGCTGTGGAGTCAGCTGACTGTGGACTGAACCTCTAAAACCATGAGCCAAAATAAAATTTCCCTTTTCCCAAGTTGTTCTTATTAGGTATTTGGGTCACCGGGATGCAGAGCTGACCAAAATAATACCTGAAAGAGAGAGAGAAAGAAATTTTATGCATGTACATGACATTTCTGATGTTTCTATGACATTTCTGGCATGTGCCCTGTTAGACTGATTGATCATTTTCATAAAAGTGATTTTCTACTCACATACAAGTAATATAAAAACACATTGCTCTATTTTTAACCTAATGACCATTGCTAAACAATTAACGACTATCTGATAACACGATTTCTTGGCTTAATGAGTTACCTTAATAAAATAGGAACACAATGCTGCTTTTATTCACTGACCTTTCCTAATGACCTCAACAAATTCAATGGCAATTTATCACGAGGTCCTTTCAAGTGTTCAGTACATATTTACAAACCTTTCCTAAAGTCTGAGAATATTCTACAATGCAAACTAAATCTGTTCAGACTGGAAACCTCAAAAATCACTCCACAATAATAGAAGTGCTAAGCAAAGACACCTGACCTTTTAAACAAGCCAGCTCTGCACAGTCTCCAATTAAAGTATTACGTGACCCTAGGAAAGGACAGAGAACTCCCGCTAGTAGGATATAATTTCTTGTAGCCTCAAAGTTCCTTAAAATGTGGTGGTGATACTTGTGCAAATGAAAAAGAATTAGTTTCCAGGAGATTTAGTCTAGCTGCCTTCTGTCTAATTTGCCTCTGGCTATTTTCAGGAAGGAGGGAGCAAAAAAAAAAAATACCTATCTTATTCCAATATGACTAGGAGACTCCTTTCTGTGAAGATTTGATTTGAAACTTTAGACCATCAAAAATATCATTACCATATAATTAAAGGAACAAAAACAGTTCAAGAGATACAGTAGTTTCTTCTCCCATTTGAATGGGCAAGAAAAATTGGATTTTCTATGTTTAATCCCACAGACTTGAAAAAAGGAAGGCAATTCATAAAAGGTTAAGGGCAACAAATCTGATTTCAAAATAAGGAAAAATTATCTAATAGCTAAAACTATAAAGTCCCTCTGTGATGTGTATGTGTGTCCCATTATAGATACATGTGGAATTAGGGAGGGCAGATGTACCATTTTACGTTCACTGAACTTTCATGGAGACACTACCACAAGCCTGTCATTGCACAGACACAGATACATATCTGAGCTCCTTGGTGATGTCAAAGGAGTTCTTCAGAACAGACATGCTAAGGAGTTCAAAGAATGCTTTCTCTTACTACATTTTCTATGGAAATGTGCCCAGAATGTTAATAGATGATTTAATAGATTATTTATTTAAAACCCCATTATTACACATCAAGGAGGACCCACACTATCTATTTGAGTAGAAAGTAGAAATCTTTATGTGTTCCATGAGGGTATTTCTTTATCTATTCAATATATGTTTGTATTAATTAACAAAGCAGCATTATAACAAATATATAGTAATTAATAAAAATTTCAATTTATTGTTTCCTTATAATTGCCTTTGCTTTATTATTTCCATAAATAAGATTTTCTCTGCTAACATTTAGTGATTATTCCTTTAATTTTGAATTATCAATTAGTCATAAATATATTTTTTGAAAGCAGATTAAAAACTAGAATAATGAGCAGTGGTGTATGCCTCAGCTTGGGAGACTGAGGCAGGAGGATGACAAGTTGAAAGCCAGCCTCAGCAATTTAGCAAGGCCATAAGCAACTTAGCAAGACCCTGTCTCAAAATAAAAAATAAAAAGGGCTGAGATGTAGCTCAGTGGCTAAATCTTGATGAAAGATATTTGAGATGTCCATTTATAAAAATGTTTCACTAAGGGCTGAGAATGTAGCTCAGCAAAAGTGTGCTTGCCTAGCATACACAAGGCTCTGAGTTTGATGCCCAGAAACACACACACACACACACACACACACACACACACACACACACACACACATTTTACTTAAAGCTTATTAATATTCAGAAGTCCATTTAAATCTTTAAAAATTGTTCCTAGACTTTGAAAACACATTGAGACTTCACATTATGAAAAACCTGTCAATCAATGACCTCTTACTGAATACTTTATGAAACAAAGAGATGTTAAAACAGAACTCGTCCTAGACCAATTTATCATAGTGTACCATGTCATGAGAACTATATTTTTAGATTAGCATCTCAGATCTTAGATCATTCCCACAGAGTGAGAAATAAGCTCTGGAGTTTAACAGTTTCTGGACCGTGACAATGCTTAATGCTTTGGCAGTTTGTTCTCAAAATGGACAAAAATGGAGAGTCATTTGAGCAACAATAATTTGTATTCTCAGTCACACTGTGGACAAAATATCTATGAAATTCTTCCCCAGTTGTGAACTCTTATATTATTATACCTGAGTATTATAGGATAGTGGATTCAAAAATGCTGTGGAAATAAATAAATGTCTCACAGACTCCTGATTTAAACACTCATGAAAGGACCAGGTTTTTTTTGGTCTACAGTTCTATTTATTGAAGAATTAAAAGGTTATTAAAAAATATTAATGATAAAGATGAGTAATAAATTCAACATCAATTGTTTTTCTGGCATTGAGTAGTAGAGTAATGAAAAATTTTTAAATCATACCAAAAGCAATGATTCAGTAAGAAGAGAGAAATTTCAAGTTGAAGTAATAAGCAGTTTCTTTGTTTAATAATCTAATTAAAGAAGAGAAGGAAATCATATGAATATATGGGGAAGTTATTTAAATTTGTTGCTGATTAGACCCAGAATTTCACTATCAATGAATTTTATATAAAAATCCTAACTTACTATTTACAATAAGGGCATAATAGAAAACAAGTTAATTGATACTATGTTATCAATTTGAAACTTATTTAAGATTAGTCAGTGCACAAGAAGTCTCACAGCTTATTGTAAAAATTGGGTTGAGATTTTTCCATATGTGAGAACAATCCTAAATCTTTACATATTATTGGTAAATTATTAAGCATAAATTTTTCAATCAGTACACTAAAGGAAATATTGAATTGCATTCCTAGTTTTTTTGTAATGATGTTACAAAAACATTTATCATGATTAAAGACTGTGTACACTATTAAAACAAAAAAAAAGTTTGGAAAAAAAATTAAGTAGGTGAGCCAGGTGGCAAATTAATAAAAAATATTGGTTTTTTGGATTATGTAAAGATGTAATTTACCAATTTCTTGCAAGCTGATTTGTTTTATGTTCATGTTATTAAAAATTGATATCTATAATTTTATATTTGCCAAATATATTCTTTTTTCTTTTTCTTTTTTTTGGGGGGGTTTTAACTTGGTTTTGGATATTTGTTATTAAATTATTTATTTAATTTGTTATATATGATAGCAAAATGCAATTCATTTCATATTACACATATAGAGCACAATTTTTCAAGTCACTGGTTGTACAAAAGTATTTTCACACCATTCGTGTCTTCATACATGCATTTAGGGTAATGATGTCTAACTCATTCCACCATCTTCCCTATCCCAATTCCCCCTCTCTTCCCCTCCCTCCCCTTTGCCCTATAAAAAGTTCCTCCATTCCTCCCAGGACCACACCCCCATCACCATTATGAGTCAGCATTCTCATATCAAAGAAAACATTCAGTCTTTGGTTTGGGGGGGATTGACATACTTCACTTAGCATTATATTCTCCAGCTCCATCCATTTACCTTATTTTATTCTCTTTTATTGCTGAGTCATATTCCATTGTGTATGTATACTAAAGTTTCCCTATCTATTCATCTACTGAAGGGCATCTGGGTTGGTTCCACAATTTAGGTATTGTGAACTGTGCTACTAAACATTGATGTGGCTTTGTCTCCGTAGTATTGTGTTTTAAGTCCTTTGAGTATAAACTGAGGAGTGGGATAGCTGGGTCAAATGGTGGTTCCATTCTAAGTTTTCCAAGGAATCTCCATACTGCTTTCCAAATTGGCTGCACCATTTTGCATTCCCACCAGCCATGCATGAGTGTGCCTTTTTCCCCATATTCTTGCCAACACTATTGTTGTTTGTATTCTTGATAACTGCCATTCTGACTGGAGTGAGATGAAATCTTAAGAGTAGTTTTGATTCGCATTTCTCTAATTGCTAGAGATGTTGAACATTTTTTCATATGTTTGTGATCGATTGTATATTCTCTTCTGAGAAGTGTCTGTTAAGTTCCTTGGCCCATTCATTGATTGGGTTATTTGGGGTTGTTTTGTGTTAAGATTTTTGAGTGCTTTATATATCCTAGAGATGAGTGCTCTACCTGATGTGTTTGTGGTAAAGATTTACCCCCATTCTGTAGGCTCTCTATTCACCTCACTGTTTGTTTCTTTTGCTGAGAAGAAGATTTTTAGTTTGAATTCATCCCACTTATTAACTCTTGGTTTTAATTCTTATGCAATAGGAGTTTTATTAAGGAAGTTGGGGCCTAATCCAACATGATGGAGATTGGGCCTACTTTTTCTTCCATTAGGCGCAAGGTCTCTGGTTTAATTCCTAGGCCCTCAATCCACTTTGAGTTTTGTGCATGGTGAGAGATAGAGATTTAATTTCATTTTGTTACATGTGGATTTCCAGTTTTCCCAGCACCCATTTGTTGAAGAAGCTATCTTTTCTCCAATATATGTTTTTGGTGCCACTGTCTAATATGAGATAACTGTAATTATGTGGGTTTGTCTCTGTGTCCTCTATTCTGTACCATTGGTCTACATGTCTATTTTGATGCCAATACCATGCTGTTTTTGTTATTGTGGAAAAGTTTTCCAAGGAATCTCCATACTGCTTTCCAAATTGGCTGCACCATTTTGCATTCCCATCAGCAATGTATGAGTGTGCCTTTTTTCCCACATTCTTGCCAACACTTATTGTTTGACCATTTGACCCAGCTATCCCACTCCTCAGTTTATACTCAAAGGAATTAAAACACAATACTACAGAGACAAAGTCACAAAGTGTCAATACCATGCTGTTATTGCTCTGAAGTATAGTTTAAAGTCTGGAAAAGTAATGCAATCAGCTTCACTCTTCTTGCTAAGGATTGCTCTGGCTATTCTGGGTCTCTTATTTTTCCAAATGAATTTCATGATTGCTTTTTCTATTTCTATGAGGAATGTTACTGGGATTTTGATTGTGATTGCATTGAATCTGTATAGTGCTTTTGGTAATATGATCATTTTGACAATATTAATTCTGCCTATCCAAGTATAAGGTAGATCTTTCCATCTTCTAAGGTCTCCTTTAATTTCTTTCTTTAGCATTCTGTAATTTTCCTTGTAGAGGTCTTTCACCTCTTTAATTGAGTTGATTTCCAAGTTTTTTTTTTTTTGAGGCTATTATAAATGGGGTGGTTTTCCTAATTTCTCTTTCTGAGGATTTGTCACTGATATAATACAGAAATGCCTTTGATTTATGGTTGTTGATTTTATATCCAGCTACTTTGCTTAATTCATTTATTAGTTCTAAAAGATGTCTGGTGGAATTTTTTGGATCTTCTAGGTATAGAATCATATCATCAGCAAATAGTGCTATTTGAGTGTTTCTTTTCCTATCCATAACCCTTTAATTTCTTTTGTTTGTCTAATTGATCTGGCTAGAGTTTCAAGAAGTATGTTAAATAGAAGTGGTGAAAGAAGGCATCCCTGTCTTGTTCCAGTTTTTAGACGGAATGCTTTCAATTTTTCTCCATTTAGAATGATGTTGGCCTGGGGCTTGTCATACATAGCTTTTACAATGTTTAGATGTGTTCTTGATAACCCGAGTTTTTCTAATATTTTGAACATGAAGCAGTGCTGTATTTTGTCAAATGCATTCTCTGAATCTATTGAGATGATTATATTATTTTTATCTTTAAGTCTATTGATGTGATCAATTACATTTATTGATTTCTGTATGTTTAACTAACCTTGCATCCCTGGGATGAACCCTGCTTGATTGTGGTGCACTATCTTTTTGATATGTTTTTTTATTTGATTTTCCAGAATTTTATTGAGAGTTTTTACATCTAAAGACATTGGTCTGAAATTTTCTTTCTTTGATGTGTCTTTGTCTTTTTTCAGAATCAGGATGATATTGACCTCATAGAATGTGTTTGGAAGTGTTCCCTCTTTTTTCTATTTCATGAAATAGTTTGAGGAGTATTGGTGTTAGTTCTTCTTTAAAGGTCTTGTAGAACTCAGGTATATATCCACCAGTCCTGTGCTTTTCTTGGTTGGTAGGCTTCTGATGGTGCACTCTATTTCCTTGCTTGAAATTCATCTGTTTAAATTGTGTATATCATTCTAATTTAGTTTGGGCACATCATTTGCCTCTAGAAATTTGTCAAAGCCCTCAATATTTTCTATTTTATTGGAGTACAAATTTTCAAAATAATTTCTAATTATCTTCTGTATTTCTGTAGTGTCCATCGTGATAGTTCCTTTTTCATCATGAATGATAGTAATTTGAGTTCTCTCTCTCCTTCTCTTTGTTAGTGTGGCTAAGGGTTTGTCAATTTTATTTACTTTTTCAAAGAACCAACTTTTTGTTTTGTCAATTGTTTCTTTTGTTTCAATTTCATTGATTTCAGCTCTGATTTTAATTATTTCCTGTCTTCCAGTGTTTGGGGGGTTGATTTGTTCTTTTTTCTAGGACTTTGAGATGTAATGTTAGATCATTTATTTGTTGACTTTTTCTTCTATGAAGGAATGAACTCCATGCAATGAACTTGCCTCTTAGATCTTCCTTCATAGTGTCCCAGAGATTTTGATATGTTGTATCAGTGTTCTCATTTACTTCAAAGAATTTTTTAATCTTATCCTTGATATCTTTTGCAACCCTTTGTTCAGTCAATAGCATATTATTTAGTCTCCAGGTGTTGGAGTAGCTTTTACTTTTTATTTTATCATTGGTTTCTAATTTCATTCCATTGTGGTCTGAGAGAATGCAGGGTAGTAGCTCTACTTTTTTGTATTTACTAAGAGTTTCTTTGTGGCATAATATACGGTGTATTTTAGAGGAGGATCCATGTGCTGCTGAGAAGAAAGTGTATTCACTCATTGATGGATAATATATTCTATATATATCAGTTAAGTCTAAGTTATTGATTGTATTATTCAATCTATGATTTTGTTTTTGATTTTTTTTTTTATCTTTTGTCTGTAAGATCTATCCAATGGTGAAATAGGTGTGTTAAAGTCACCCAGAATTATTGTGTTGTGGACTATTTGACTCTAGAACTTGATTGATGAATGTAGATGTTCCACTGTTTCAGGCATATATATTCATAACTGTTATGTCTTGTTGATGTATGGTTCCCTTAAGCAGTATGAAATGTCCATTTTTATTCCTTTTGATTAACTTTGGCTTGAAGTCTACTTTATTTGATATGAGGATGGAAACCCCTGCTTATTTACAGAGACCATGTGAATGGTATATTTTATCCCAACCTTTCACCTTCAGTCTATGGATGCCTTTTCCTATGAGATGAGTCTCTTAAAGGCAGCATATTGTTGGGTCTTTTTAATCCAATCTATCAATATATGTCTTTTGATCGGTGAGTTTAGGGCATTAACATTCAGGATTATTATTGAGACATGATTTGTATTTCTGGTCATTTTTGGTATTTAACTTGACTTGTTTTCTCCTTTGGTTGGTTATTGTAGTTCTTCCCTTTGTTGATTTTCATTGTCATTTTTCATTTCCTCCTCATGGAATATTTTGCCAAGAATGTTCTGTAGTGAAGGCTTTCTTGCTGTTACACACACACACACACACACACACACACATATATATATATATATATATATATATATATATATATATAGTGCTGAGAATTGAACCTAGTGCCTCACACATGCTAGGCATGTGCTGTACCACAACCGCAGCCACATATCTTTATTTTAGTTTTAATCTGGTGCTGAGGATTGAACCTAGTGCCTCACGCATGCTAGACACTGTAAATTCTTCCAACTTTTGTTTATCATGGAATATTTTTATTTCATCATCAAGTCTGAAGCTTAATTTTTCTGGATATAAGATTCTAGGTTGGAATCCATTATCTTTTAGAGATTAGTATATGTTGCTCCAGGATCTCCTGGGTTTGAGGGTCTGGGTTTAAAACTGTGCTGAGATCCAAATTGGTCTTCCCTTATAGGTAATCTGATTTTTCTCGCTTGCAGCCCTTAAAATTCTATCCTTTTTCTGTATGCTAGGCATTTTCATTATAAGGTGTCTTGGTACAGATACCTGCTGTAATTTTGTACATTTGATGTTCTGTAGGCCTCTTGTATTTGATTTTCTAATTTATTCTTCATACTTGGGAAATTTTCTGATATTATTTCATTGAAAAGATTGTGCATTCCTTTGGTTTGAAACTCTGAACCTTTCTCTATCTCAAATCCCATAATTCTTGGATATTCTGATCATGGTTTCTTACCAACTTCACTGTGAGGTCAACTTTATTTTCAAGATTGTATATTTTATCTTCATTGTCTGAGGTAGCTTATGGGTTTTCCTCTGAGATGATGAAAATATTCTGAAACTAGATAGTAGAGATGCTTGTGCAAGATATACTGCATAATAGTTAAAATGGTAAATTTCATATTTTGTTGCAATTCAAAAATGTGGCTGGCAGCCTAGGCAGAAACCACAGAGTAAATGACTAGAGGGACAATTTTAGAGGCTATTGTATGGAGTCAACGTGTTAAGGGAAATAATCCCTTTCTACTGCCAAAGATCTCCACATACTAATCCCTGGCACCTGTGATTACATAAAGTGGAATTCAAGTTGTAAAAGGAATTAGGTTTGTTAATCAATTGACCTTAACACGGGGAGATTGCCCTATCATCTAAGAGGGCCTAATGTATCACAAGAGTCCTGAAAAGTGAAAACAGAAGGCAAAAGAAAGTGTCAAAATAAGGTAACATGAGAAAGGCTTGATTGGCCATTGCTGGCTTTGAAGGTAAAGATGGGTGTCACAAACCAAGGAATATGGAAGCTTCTGAGAGGCAGAAAAGGCAAGAAAAGGGATTGTCTCTTAAGGTCTCTACAGGGAATTCAGCCTGCAGACTTATTGCAGGCATCTGACCTGCAGGACTGTAGGATAATGAATTCATGTTGTTTAAGTCACTAAGTTCGTAGTAGTTTGTTACAGAAGTAATGTAAACAGTAGTAAGAAAGTAACTCTTTACTACTGATCTGAATTAATCACTTCACTACCTCTTCATTTACAGAGTAGAACTTGATTTTGTCCCTTTGAGAAACACTTTGGATTCCTGACTTCAGAAGCATAAGGTAAAAAGTTTGTATTGTTTGAAGCCACCAAGTTTGTGCTATTGTTATAGCAAAAATAAAGAACTAATATCCCCAGTAAGAGATGACAGTGATAACATCCTTGATGATGGTAGAGGTAGTCACAGGGAGAAAATTTGATTATCCAAGAGATCCTTTTACAGTAAAATTCATTAGAACTGGTTCTAGTTTTGAAATGGGGAAGCAAGCAAAGGAAAAAAAGATGCATTCAGGAAAACTTGGATGCCTCCAATGTTTGTAGCTTGAGCAAGTGAGTTCATTTTGGCGTTATTCCCTGGAAAGAAAGAAAGAAAGAAAGAGTAGGGGAGAGGGAGGGAGGGAGGGAGGGAGGAACGGGAAGGAAGGAAGGAAAAGAAATTCAACAGAAAGTTTGAGAGGGGGAAATTTGTGAGTTCAGTTATACTCTTGTGATAACTCGACCAGGAGGCCAAATTGAGATGTATATTTATCGCATATCTGAAAATCAGAAAATGTATATATATATATATATATATATATATATATATATATATATATATATTAGGAAATCCATATTTGGGAGTCAAGAGAATACACACAATAAATGAAAGTATCAGGTCAGATGACATGAACTAGCCCATACATGTAAAATGAGAAGAAGAGAATCCGTGAACACTTCTCAGGAGCTCATGCATTTAAGGTCCAAGTGGAGAAGTCCATGTTGAGAAGGAGGATGAGGAGCGATAGCTAGAAAGGAGGAGGAAGCCAAAAGAACTGAAAACTATCCCTTGGAAATAGCAACGTAGGCCTTGGAGTCCTGGGAAAGTGTAGTGGGAATAGAAGCTGGACAGGAGCTGACTGAGCAATGAACAGGAGGCTAGGAAATGGAGAAGTGAAGACATCTGTTCCAAGAATACTGGACAGGACAGAAGTGGAGAAAAGGGCTGGAGTTTTCTGGGTTTTTTGTTTGTTGGTTTGTTTTGTTGGTTTGTTTTGTTTTGTGGTTCTGGGGATCAAACCCAGGGCCTTAAATTTGTAACTGGGAAAGCACTGTACCACTGAGATACAACCCAGGAGCAACAACAGCTGTGCTTCAGGGTTAATGGCGTATGCATGCCAACCTCGCAACCTAAATGGGCTGGATTAGAACAGTGACCACTTTGGAGATGGATTGAAAGGATGGATGTGAATGACTTTGAATTCCACAAATCTAATCCTCATTGCCCAGTGTAAATTAAGTCTGGGCTGTGTCATTATTCCTCACACATTCCGAGAGTATGCTGATAACTTACTGATTTATTCGAAGACCACACAGTTGTTAATAATCTGTATGCCAATCTGTATGCCAACTCAATGAATTATTAACTATGCTTTTCAGGCTTTGCTTTATGTACCTATTTGCTTTATGTACCTATTTGCTTTCTACACCTAGCAGTGTAGAAAACATGATCCCCAGGGCTTTCTTGTGCCAGAGGAGAAACAGCCTCAGAGCTAACATAGAAACTCACATTAACATGTGAAAAATTGTGTTTTGGTTTACATCCAATTAAATAAGAGTACCATAAAACTCAAAACCTGTTTCTCACTTATTAAAAAAGTCTACTATTGGCACAGAACCTCTGGACCTCATATTTTTGTGCATAATAACATGATGTTTCTGCTTTCTTTCCCCATCAACATGTGATTTAATGTAACAGGTACCCCCTGAAAACTGCAGCATTCATTTGACTGTAACAGCCAAGAGTTTGCTGATTTGAGCAGTGAAAGGCATTCAGAAGAGCTGGCATTCAGCCAGCAATTCCATGGTTTGGAAGCACCCCCCAAATTAATTCTTACCCTACTTTCATTCAATGTGCAGCACTGCCAAAATGTTGTTGATCTGCTGGAGCTAAGTACTCAATGAAAGCCAGGGGTGAAATGGCAACCTGGAGAAATAATGAAAGAATTAAAGCAAGATACACATCTGGCTGGATTGCATTTTTTTCTTTTCTCGGCTGGCCTGCCCAATTCATAACTGGTTCATCACTCACAATGGCTGAGTAGTAGAGATTCCGTGGTAGATGGTAGGTGGCCATGGAAACAGGGAGTAAGGAAGACACTGCTTTACCTGTTCCACAAATTATATTTGAAATTGGTAGGGAAGGGATTTCTGCTAGAATTTAGTCACCACCACGTCCAGAATTATTTTCTTATATGTTCAGTCAGAGCTACTCCTTAAAACATAGTCTTAAAAAGGCTACTGTTTTATTACAAAAGTTAAATCCCATCTATCCCAACCTCTTAATTTTTTAATTTCATCATGATTTGTTCCCAGTGCAATTACATTGAACTCTGTTACTACCATTTAACAGTTTAGCAGAACACACTCAGAGCTAAGGCCAAGAGGTTAAAATAACAACTTGGAGAAAGGGGATGAACTAAACATTGCCTTTAAATTTTAGGACAGCTATATATTGGCCTCATTCTGGACGGACCAATATATGAACTTGCTTTAATGGTATTGAGTCTATTGGAAGATTAATTTCCAACTATAAAAAACATGTTTTCCTTAAAGTCAGAGTTCTGCAAAACTGAAAGGCCTTTATAGTTACTAAGTTACCTAAGAAAATTTTCTAAAGATTGCTAATTTGAGTACTCTTAGTAAAGTAGAAACAGAAAATAAGCTTACCTTTGAATTTTTTCTTTCTTATAAACTTTGCCTTTATCTCTCCAGCTTTATCAACTCTCTTATTTCTATCCCTGGATAAAATCCCATGGCAATACCATTGCTTGGTTTTAAAAAACCATCCAACTGATCCCAAAGCTTATCCAATTTACTCTTCTTCCAGCTCTGAAGCCCCATGCAGGGGTGGAGAAGGGGTGTGGTTTCCTCTTCCCTGTTTCTGCAAGCTGCCTCTGCAGTCCTCTCTCACTCAGTACATACTTTTGGTCCCTCCTGGGTTGTTGCAGGGGAAGTGTGTGTGTGAAAGGCAGATATCATACTGAGAAGAGCATTCATCATCTGCCATCAGAGCTCTATATCAAATGGCAAATCATTAACTCTTCTCTGATGGGGCATATGGAGGAGTTCTCTTCCCTACCTGCCCAGCTAGAGAGCTCTGAATACCATTCCTCAGAATGGCTGGGGCTTCTGCAATGGGTCACAGATCCCCTCTCAGCCCCTGATTTAGAGGCTCAGCTCCTGTTGTCCTTTTTGGCTACTTTAGTTTAGCTCCTAGTTGGCTCTACCCTTTTAAAGTCTGGCTTCTGGGACACAACTTTACACCCTGTCAGTGGTGTACTATTCACCCTCTGTCCTCACTGTTTCTTTCCCACCAAGAGAGTTAAAAGTTCAGGGGCTGGGAATATAGCTCAGTTGGTAGATTGCTTGCACCATATGCACTAAGCCCCTGGGTTCAATCCTCAGCACCACCAAAAAAAAAAAAAAAAAAAAAAAAGGAATTAAAAGCTCACCTTTGAATTTTTTCAGAAATGATCCAATCTTCATATCCCCAGCTTGTGAGAACAAACAGCATGCTTACCAAGTTGTTCTCTGAAATCCCTCTCATTTGCATTAAAATTAGGGGAAGCAGACAACTCATCACCACCTCACCTCAAGACAGGGTGTTCAGTGATACACAGTACATCTACAGCTATCTGTAGCAAATCATCTTGGATGACCCCAACTATATCTTTTGTAACCCTCAAAATGGGTTCCAAGTCAAGGGTGAAAACTAGTTTATAATCTTAGTACACTCGATAGGGATAGTCGGAAGACATAGAGGGCTCCAAGACCACAGGAAAAGTCATATTTATCAATTGCATATATACCTGTTGTTTCCCACCAGAAATGGGACAAACAATGGTAGAAGATGTTGAAAGAGGTTATAACGGTGAGATGATACAGAGAAGCTTTAGGGGATCACAAAATACTATTCGAATCTAACTTTCCGATTCATCTGAGAAGTTAATTTATTGAATTGGCCAACTTTTAACTATTTCTGTGTCTCTGAGATATGCTTTAAAGAAAGTACAAAAGTTAATCAGGACTTAGAGCCACACCATCCAAGAGTCCAAGGGTTTTGTTTTGTTTTGTTTTGTTTTCTGTCATTCTCTCCAGGATACAGCTGTCTCTGCTTATGGAAGATTAGATCTTATTTATATGTAATTATCAAAACATTAATGATCCTCCATGTTATCAAGCATTTTAGAAAGTGAGCCTAAGTGCCTAAATATGTTTGTGTGTGTATACTATTTTTGAAAGGGAGTGATGGGAATGGAGACAGTCTTGGAATGTATTAGAACTAATGTCAAAAAACAGAATCAGATCAAAGTGGTTGGTGATTTTGTAAGTCAGAGTCCAATCTGATGATGGAAACTAATTAATTCAAATTTATTGTTTCAGTTATGTATTTAAATAAATTTCTGATATTGAGGTCAATGTATTCTCCAAACTATTTTTAGAAAATAAAACTGCTATTTTTTTTGAGCTAAGCTAATTATACTTTGGAAAAACAAAGGTGTGTTGAAAAATCCTTTAGCAGTTTATAATAATAATTTTTATCCATTTTAGAAAGTTTGACTATAGTAAGGAGACATAAGAGGTGTTAAACTAATAAGGCAGCTCCAGGCTCCCCAAGGCAAAGTACTAAGACACGTCATGCTCTACTTATAAGTAGCATCTTCTTTAGTACTTAATATTGTTTTTTTAAGCCCAAGAAACCAGTTCTTTTAAATTCACAACACACAAATGTACATGTGTATGTATATGCCAAGAACAAATATACTAAGGCAGTTACAAAGTTTTGGAATGGATTTTGCTTGAATGGTTTTTCTGGGATTATAGATCATTTCTCAGAACAATTCTATTTTATTTTTTTAATTTGTTTTAATTAGTTACACATGACAGTACAATGACCTTGACATATCATACATTTGAATCAGATGGGATATAATTTCTCAATTTCTCAGAACAATTTTAATTTAACCATTTTGTTTAATTGTGATAGTGGAAATTAAATCTAACACTGAGTTACATACACAGCCCTTTTTATTTATTTATTTATTTATTAATTTTCGGACAGGGTCTCACCAAGTTTCAGGCTGGCCTGAAACTTAGGTTCCTACTGCCTCAACCACCCAAGTCACTGAGAGTTTAGGAATGCACCCAAATTCAATGGTTGTTGATGTAAACCAATTTATGTCATTGAGACCTGACATATGGTAGAGAAGAAAATAGGGCCAGTATGAACTAATTTTTCTATGTTTATTACTTTTAGGTCTTCATTATGTTAAGTAAGAGTAGCCACACCTTAGCCTACATCTATATTGACCAAAATGATCCCACATTACAACTCACAATGCTGTGAATACACCATGGTTTCCAGCCTCTTAACATTTCCCTCCTCATTCCTCTGCCCTATTCTCTCTTTACCTAATTTCTGCTCTCCCTCAAGGACTGGTTTCAGTCTCTTCTGTTAAGTTTTCCTCATCTCTTTCACCCAAAATGAATTCTCCTACTCAAGAATACCTTTCCTGACCAAATTCTCAAAAGTAGAATGTTTCTTCTCTAGCTCACCGGTATGTACTTAAAAGCATTTGTTATAACTTGATAAAGTCTGTCTACTTATTTGTCTTCTTAAATTCTTTGTCTCCCCCATTAATGAGGACCAAGGGCCATTTTGATTGTATTAACCACTGTGTCCTGAAGTCTATTGCAGTGCCCGACACAGAATATGTGTTCGATACACATTGTGGAATGAATGAATGAGTTCTCTCAAATTTGTTGTTTAACTTCATTCTTCTGCTCTATTTGATCATTCTTTCCACTACCACCTCTTCCCTTTCCATTTCTTAACGTTAAAAAGTCATTCCTCTGTGAACATTCTCTATGTGTCTGCTGGCTTTTTTTCAGCTGTCGAGCTATGGTTTCTGGCTCGTCCTTGCTACCTAATTGCTTTCTGCTAATTGTTATTCTTTCCTGCAGATTTTCTTCCACCCACATTACTAGCGGTGTACCCTCATTTTTTTCTTAGAGAGTGAGGCTGGATATCTCATTGGTACCTTCTCTTGGTACCTTTTCTGCAGACATGTTTCAGTAGAGAAAGCCACACCTCAGCAAAGAGCTTTCTAAAGTCATTAAATAACTATGTTGCTGATCACCGTGCTACAAACCCCATTCTGCTTTCCAACAGGCTCAAGAGTCCAGATTGGAGGATGAGTTCTCTTCTAGAGGATTTCCACTGGGACCAGAGTTTCAAGCTGCTGTTCTTGAAGTAAATAAATATGTCAAAATTTGTCACTTAATTCTCTACCTGAAAAACAAATAAATGAGCAAACTAATTCAGTGGTAGCTTTCTGGTTTATAATTCATGATGTTCAATATTAAAGGGCATTCAACAGATGAAAAACATAAGTCTGGTAAATGTCACAGAGCTAGTTAGAAGTAAGATCATAGACTGGAACCTGTATCTCTTGACTTCCCTGTCATTATGCAACATCCTGTGTTGTAAGCCAAAGCCTTTGGTAGCTTCGAGGGCAAAAGTCCACTGTAAAATGCCATCTGAACAACAGCACTAGAGCCCCAGGGCTGATTCCTGACATTTATTGGTGTTTTTCACTAACAAATTTAGATTCAATAAAAAATATATTCTCATCCCAGAGAATGAACTCAGGTTGCTTCTTTGACTAAATAGGTAATCTACCGTGCAATGCTTGATTTCTGATTGCCCTACTCTTTCAGAGTATAATTCTCTTCTACATATGCATTTACTCATTTGGTTATTTTATCCAGACACATGGTTTTAAACATCAACTCTGCTGCTGATGATTCCCAAATGTGCATCCCTAGCCCAGATTTCTGCCCTGAACTTAGACTAAAATATTCAACAGTTCAATTGACATCACCACTTGGATTTCTTAAAAGAGAATTCACACTCAATATGCCAAAACAGAATTATTTATTTCATCACCCCCCAACACTGTTCTCTACCAATTCACTCTGCTCAGTTAAAGGGTCATCGTTCATTAACTACCCCCACAAATAAGCAAGGAAAACAACCATTGGGCTCTTCACACTCAAAGTCCTTCCATTGTAAACCCAGAAATGGTTCCGAGAGAAGCAGGCAATTTCACCATGGATATTCCTATTCTTAGGCCAAGAACAGAAATTAACAAACTATTTCTTAGAAAATAGTTTAAATTTTCTATGGAGTATTTTTAATGTATGGAAATAAACATATTGTTTCTAGAGAAAAATAGAAAAAGAATAAAATTATTACTGTCAATATTTTAGGCTACATCTTACCAATGCATGCATGTGTGTGCATATGTGTATGTATAGTGTGTGTGTGTGTACCTGTATAAGTACATATGCATGTATGTATATATTTTTATATTTAGGTCTATCCTTCCAAATTGTTTGTGTGTGTCTATGTGTGTATGTGTGTGTGTGTGTGTGTGTGTCTATTTTTTACCAAAATGTAATCATGTCATACAAACTAGTCTATAATTTATTTTTTGCTTAGTAATGTGGATCATAAACATCTTTCATGTCAAAAATATGCATATATATATCCACTTTTTATGTATTGCATATATAAATGTATGGATTATGCTTTATTTTTCCAGTTGTCAAATGTTAAAAATTTCATTACACTTTTTTACTATTACAAATGGCAGTGTGATTAAGTTCTTTGTATATTTATGCTTTTTCTAATTTGTTTAATTACACATTTAGAATACACCTCTTCAAGGAAATTCTGTGTCAAGGGTTATTATGGTCTTAAGACTTTTATAAATAAAATGGTTGTTCTGTAGAACAGTAAGAACAATGTAGTTTTTATAATAAAATACCTTTAATGGTTGCTACCTCAATCGCCATAAAAAGAGATTATTATTATAAAAGGAAATTTAGTCCATTTGGAATGTACCAAAGATAATGTTTGCTGATATTATATTTGCTGTGTCTAACTAATTGTTGCTACCTAAATTGGGTTGTGATTTGTTAAAATAAAATTCATGAAAATTGATCATGAAAACCTGCTACATGCAAACATGATTTTTAGAAAGTTCTATTACATATTTCAAACTTGAGCACCCTTTTATAAAAATTCCTGGTATGTTGTATATCTAAGAAAAATCTACATTTTGCTGATTATAGAATTTCCTTTCTATATATTTTATGAGAATCTTGCTCTCTCTCTCCTGAAAGAAATAATTTTAAAGCCTAGAAAAATCAATCCTTCCACACAATTCACATCTATGACAGTAGCACACAGAACAAGGATGAGTTTTGAGAATTCCCTCCACCATGGCCCCGTGTAGTTCTGGCTTCCACTTGAATATTATTCTAGGAAAGCCCAATGTAACTAATAGACATGCTCCTATGGAGGATGAAATAATTTGATTAAGAATTTTGCTGATAAAATTTTTTGATTTATCTGTGAACGAGGTAAACTAGTCATTGACCCAAGCCTTTACACAGAAGGAAGCGGCACTAGTTATGCAGAAATATTTCCTGACTTGCAAATGAAGGAACTGACACTTGCCCAACTGAAGGATTGTAATAGTTTAGAAAAAGTTGTATAACACTATTCTACTAAATATCAGTCACACTTAAACATAATGTCTCTTAATTCAAAATCAGAGGTGTCCATGATATCACCACATAGGGGATGATTCTTATTTTTTAAATGTCCTGTAACTTACAGGAATGTACAATTTGTCCATATCTGGAAAGAAAGTGTATAAATCTATTTAGAACAATGATTCCAGAGGCTAAAAATGAATGATCAGTGATTTTCAAGTCCAATGTTGACAGAGATTCCTGATACAATATTAGAAAATTTCTCCTCTGTGGAACTCATTATCCTCAAATACAAAAGGAAGAGTTAGTAACGTAGAAAGGTAATGGAGAAGAAATCCCTGGACTCTCCTTCCCTCCATGGTCAAACTGACTCAACAGCAACACATGTGTCAATGTCTTTTTTGAGAAACTGAAAACCTGGTTGAGAGGCTCCTGCAACCCAGGCAAGGGAGCCACATCAAAACATATGAAGACTGGAGTCGCTCCTCCTGCCATAATCTCCACCCCAGTACACTGCTATACAATCAAGAAGAAACTTTCAATTTCAGCTTCACCCTGACATAGGAAAACATGGGACCTTACATCCAATGTTCCAACTCTTATGGGTGTTGCTGGAGCCATAGGAAAACATGGGACCTTACATCCAATGATCCAACTCTTATGGGTGTTGCTGGAGGGACTGGCTCCTATCTTACCTCAGACTACTGACAGGACCCATCATATGCTAGATGCCTGGCGACCACCAAGAATGATGGAGGCAGTTTGGACTAGCACATAAGAACTAACCACAGCCCCTTCTCTGGCCTGACACAGAGTGAGAGGTAAATTCCTTTTCATTACCAATCAGGAAAATCCCCTGAAGGGATATCGACTGGATGGGAGAGGAAGAGAGCAGCTGGCCAGAATTGTGTAGATTAGCCCTGGAATTCGTATATTTTATACCCTTTGACTAAGAATCAGATATCTTTTTACCAGCCTTCTTGGGAACATGAAGAAAGTGGTAATGGGGGTGGGGGGGACTTTTACTCCAGAAGAGTACCCCCAAACTAAAAACTGTTGATTTTAATTAGTCAAAAATGTGTGTTGATTTCTTACTTTTTCTTAAAATGGTATCTTTCTACCATAAATGAATATGCAATACTGAACAAAGCAGCATAAACTATGAACAAAAAATATCTTGTGAACATATCCATATATTTTTAATTTTGGCAATCTTATCATATTCAGTAGAAGTCTAATAATATACACCATGTTATGTTGAGTGAAGTATATACACCTCTTGTTAAAATTCTTCTTATTTTAACAGAGACTTGCAAATTTTAAATAACAAAAAAAAATCAATAGATGAAGATAGTAACCTGTTTTCCCACATTTGCTGAAGTGACACTAAAATTAAGAAGAGAATAGCCACGCCATGAAGATTCTGGTCAAGAATTAGAGTGGGTTGTTGTGGAGTTGAGGCTTTCTAATAATTATCATGAAAGAGAACACAATCCAATGCTTTTAGTATCTTTAAGCGTTATTAAACAGAAAATGACATGAAATGGATCAGGTGCAACACCATCTGGAGACAGAAATATTTAAATATGAATATGCATTTATAGTTTAAAGATTCTATGTGAGATGAAATTCAAATATAAAATAAAGCAACTGGATTTTCTCCAAAAGCACAGATTCTTGAGCCCCCTTCCTGTAAGTCAGAGATGAAAAAATGGTACATCTTCCAGTTCAACAAGCTCTGTACTGCTGGCCAGATGCTCAAAGGGCAGTAAAGAATAACTGGGCTAATGAAACAAAAGATGGTTTATTTTAACATGTTTGCCACTACCATATTCTTAAAATGTTTTTATTTCTTTTTTCAAAGAATGACTTAAACGGAAATCAGATAGCATCAAAAAAAATTTTTAGTACATGATTCTCTCCTATATTACCTTTCACCAGCTCCTTCTGTTGCCCCTACTCTCGTTCCCCCTCAAATATACACCCAAAATCGAAACCACTGGCGCCTTTGCACAGAAGGGGTGATGTGTATGCTGCACAGATGTATCACTGCCTTTGGGACTTGAATCACCCAAACAATCTGAGTTAATTACATCAACTGATGTAACCCAATTCCTTTAAAAGGGATGTCTGGCTGTGAAGAATTTTGAATGGATATTTAAAGCTTTCCTTAGCCCCCTGGAGAGGGTTGGAAATAGGAGGATATTTTTACCTAAGGAAAACAGTCTATCTTTGTAAATTCAATGTTTCTAAGGTCTTTACTCACTTATCCTCTTCTTTTTTGTTTTTGTTTTTTTTTTTAAGTTGAGCTTCTTGCAGAACCTCTAATAGTGTAAAGGTATGAAACTTTTATTAAAAAAGAGAAGTGAAGATAATGCTTAGCAAGTAAGGTAGCAATAGGCTTTGTTGAAAAAACAAAAACATCAAAAATAAGCCTTATCCTAAACCCTTTGCCATGTCCTCCACCAGGCAGAGTCAGTTGTGTAAAGCCAGGCGATTCCAGTTATTTTCTCATAAAGAGTAGGTGGTCTTTGGCTTCCTGAGTTCATCTATGCTTGCAGTGCCCAAGGGTTACTATCAGCCTCTTGAAACTGTTTTCTGCTGCACAGATGGTAAGGGTGATTGTTTTGAAAACAATTTATTGCATGGCTACCCCTCTGAAACCACCAAAAGCAAAATCTATCCAACACTTTTGTATTTACACTTGAGAAAATCTCCAACGTTACAAGGGTTTATGATATTAGAAGCATGTTTTTTTCATGGTGGAGTCTAGCCATCCTAAATACTGCCTAAAACATTTTAGCCATGACCAGACTGGAAAATTATAGCAATGGCCTGGATGCTGAACAAAGAAAACATCATCATTAAAATACAGTAATTCCATAATTCTGTCCACTAAAACAAATGCATTTTTATGGTACTCAAAATGAAAATCTGCCACGTTGGCAGAAGAATTGGTAAAGGGAACATGACTATAAACACATATCTAGTAAAAATATGGGCCTCACTTTTTTAAAAAAAAAATCTGATGGTAGAATAAGGTTAAATCATGAAAGCTCTCAGGAAATTCAATTAAAGCTAACAGTGCATCCTTAACTTATGTGCTTGCAATATAAAGGGCATAGTTGACTGAGCTAAAAAGAATGTCAGGTTTAACTTAGCATTCCATGTTTATCACATTCTAATAATACTAAAAATGTAAAGAGCATCTTTCTTTTTATAAAAAAAGGCTTATGCCTTCTAGAAAGCTTATGCCTTCTAGCTGGTAAATGGGAGAGGACGGTGAGTGAAGAGTATTACAAAAAAAAAAATAATAATAATGCTTTCAGAAATACTTCAGAAATGTAAGAACTATATAGTATGGGGTAGTAACTAGGAGCCATAAAACAATATGTCAAGAATAAGGAAGTAAAGGTCCCATTTAAACAAAATGACTGAAAAATGGCCAATGGCTGATGGGCACCTGGATTGCCCTTCATTGAGTTATTAAGTCCATGCATTCATATTAGGGGTTCTCAGGGATTACATCTGGGGAAAACTGGTGTTTCTCAGAGTTTTGGGTCATACTAACAAATCAGTCACCACTTTCTGAGCAATGCAAAAGAGTTCATTTGCAAATGTTAAGTATTGGTTTGGTAGTGCAAGTCCCAGAACTCTGGGTAAATAGAACATTTTGTTATTATAATCATTGAGATAAAGTAAGGATCTACTTCTGTCTTACTCTGAATCTTGGAAGTTGTAGATGTGTTCGCATAGTTTAGCTGCCAGTGACACAATGCAACTCAAGCTAAACTTATGCAAGGAAAGTTTATCCACTCACATCACTGGGATATGGAGAAATAAAGCTGCATTTGGGCAAAGCTGCTTTCAATGAGTTTCTCCCTCAGTATCTAAACTCCAATTCTCTTTGACTTTATTCTCCATGTGGGCTCCCTTACATGGGAGGCAAGATTATCACTAATAGCCAAAGTCTCGAAACATTGTCATCTAAGAGTAGTTTCCTTTGTTCACCTGAATACAGTGAAAGAGGCATATTTTAGCATAGCCTCCCCCTAATTGAGCATGGCTTTCCTTGCCTAACTGTATAAAGCAAAAAAGGTATACTTCTCCAATGAAGGACTGCTGAAAAATGAAAACTGCAGGTCCTCAACAATACTATTAATGAGTCACATGCTTGAACCTCTGCCAATATTCTTTAGAAGAGACCTCCAAATAATATCCCTAACATATACCTATTATCAACACTACCACCACCACCCCACCACACCAGATTTGGGATCTTATTTTTTTTTTTTTTTACTAAGTCAAAATGCACCATGACTCTCAACAAATGATTTCATTTCCCTTCTTCTCCATCTCTGAATTTCCATCAGCAGGAACAGAAAGGCAATGAGCAGCCCTGCCATCATCTTCAGTTCCCCATAGTAAGCTTACTATGTGTTCAGGTTGAAGTGCAGTTCTAAAATCCAATCATAATAATAGCAATGGTTGCATATTGATTATTTTCAAAGAAGAGTAAAAATGACATCCCTAGAAGTCAACTATTGAAGTTGGAATTCAACCCCTACAGAACTAAAGAAGAGATCTACACTAATTCTAAATGTGAACAAGAACTTCAGGATGACAAGGTCCCAACTGCACCATTCCACATTTCAGTTTCCTTTGGGGCTGAATTTTTCCATGGCTTTTCCAAGCCAAGAGATAATTACTAGAAGCTGTAGCCAAATCTGTTCACCCAAACAAAGCCATTTTTCTTCAGTGACATGCACCCAACAGATTTACCAGTCAGTCCAGACAAGAAATAAGATTTGAGCTGTTTGTTTTGAAGTTCATCCAATCCAACCAAATGCCATTAAATTGAGTTTGGAAATCTCACTAGAAAATTTGCTCCCAGGAAAGTTCCATCTAACTCAAGTCTGTGGAAAATACCCTGGAAATATTGCATCTCAAATCAGCATATTAGAATATCTACTTTCTATCTATCTCAGTTCAGGATTACAATGGATATTTTTAACATTTAGTTGCTTCAAGCTTTTTCAGTTAGTACAAATTCAGATTAGAGATATTTTTATTCTATTTTGTCTAAAATAACTTTACTCCTATCTACCTTGTACCTATCTTAAATGTCACTACACACCAACTGATTTACTAAAAGGAATCTTTCAATTAAATTTCTTATATAAAGTAGTAATGTGTTTAAGCCAAGACTCTCCCATTAGTAGACAAGTCAATATTAAAATTTATTATCAGTGTTTGTACTAGAATATCAATATCATCAGACTTGTTAAAGGATCAAATGTTAAAAAAAAGGAAAAGAAGAGCAATTATATATGGGCATAAAAGAAGCAATTATAAGAAAATTAATAAGTTTCTTTTGTACTTTTGGAGCATTTAATACAAAAAAATTATCCCCAAAATTCACTTTGAGAAATCTATTTTTGAGGGATGAAGATGGCTTCTTTTAGGTCATTTGCAATACTTTTGTCTCCAGAAAAGAGGACTGTCCTTACCAGCATTTTTTCCTATGTATTGTGTATGTGTGTACAGACAATTCATCTTACATATATTGTATATATAGTAAAAATTATAAATGAATATGTAATGTTTTACAAATGTATGTGTGTGTATATATATGCATATATATCTAACTGCTCTTGCCAATTTTGTCTTATAATATCCTACACAACTCTTTTAAGACACAGGGGACTTTTTCGTTGAGAATTAGGCAAGATTAGAATTCAGTTGATGAGCCCTGAATGTGGCACAGGCCTGTAATCCCAGCAATTTCAGAGATTAAGGCCAACCTAAGTAATTTAACAAGGCCCTGTCTCAAATTTTTAAAAAGCAGTTAGTGATGTAGTTCAGTGATAAAGCACCACTAGATTAAATTCCCAATGCCAACAAAGGGGAAGAAAGAAGGAGAAGGAGAAGAGGAAGGGGAAAAGGAAAGGGAAGAAGAAGGAGGAAGAGGAGGAGGAGGAGAAGAGGAGGAGGAGAAGAGGAGGAGGAGGAGGAGAGGAGGAGGAGGAGGAGGAGAGGAGGAGGAGGAGAAGAGGAGGAGGAGGAGGAGAGGAGGAGGAGGAGAAGAGGAGGAGGAGGAGGAGAGGAGGAGGAGGAGGAGGAGAGGAGGAGGAGGAGAAGAGGAGGAGGAGGAGAGGAGGAGGAGGAGAAGAGGAGGAGGAGAAGAGGAGGAGGAGAAGAGGAGAGGAGGAGAAGAAAAGGAGGAAAAAGGAGGAGGAGAAAAGGAGGAGGAGGAGGAGAAGATGAGGAGAGGAGGAGGAGAGGAGGAGGAGGGAAGGAAGAAGAGAAGAGGAGGAGGAGGAGAGGAGGAGGAGGAGGGGAGTTGGAAGAGAAGAGGAGGAGGAGAGGAGGAGAGAAGGAGGAGGAGAGGAGGAGGAGGAGGAGAAGAGGAGGAGGAGGAGAAGAGGAGGAGGAGGAGAGGAGGAGGAGGAGGAGAGGAGGAGGAGGAGGAGGAGAGGAGGAGGAGGAGGAGAGGAGGAGGAGGAGAGGAGGAGGAGGAGAAGAGGAGGAGGAGGAGAGGAGGAGGAGGAGGAGGAGAAGAGGAGGAGGAGGAGAGGAGGAGGAGGAGAAGAGGAGGAGGAGAAGAGGAGGAGGAGAAGAGGAGAGGAGGAGAAGAGGAGGAGGAGGAGGAGAAGATGAGGAGAGGAGGAGGAGAGGAGGAGGAGGGAAGGAAGAAGAGAAGAGGAGGAGGAGGAGAGGAGGAGGAGGAGGGGAGTTGGAAGAGAAGAGGAGGAGGAGAGGAGGAGAGAAGGAGGAGGAGAGGAGGAGGAGGAGGAGGAGGAGGAGGAGAAGAGGAGGAGAGGAGGAGAGGAGGAGGAGGAGGAGAGGGAGGAGGAGGAGGAGGAAGGAGGAGGAGGAGGAGAGGAGGAGGAGAGGAGGAGGAGGAGAAGAGGAGGATGGAGAAGAGGAGAGAGGAGGAGGAGGAGGAAGAAGGAGGAGGAGGAGAAGAGGAGGAGAAGAAAAGGAGGAAAAAGGAGGAGGAGAAAAGGAGGAGGAGGAGGAGAAGATGAGGAGAGGAGGAGGAGAGGAGGAGGAGGGAAGGAAGAAGAGAAGAGGAGGAGGAGGAGAGGAGGAGGAGGAGGGAAGTTGGAAGAGAAGAGGAGGAGGAGAGGAGGAGGAGAGGAGGAGGAGGAGAGGAGGAGGAGGAGGAGAGGAGGAGGAGAAGAGGAAGAGGAGAGGAGGAGGAGAGGAGGAGGAGAAGGAGAGGAGGAGAAGAGGAGGAAGAGGAGAAGAGGAGGAAGAGGAGAAGAGGAGGGTAGGGAAGAGGACAGGGGTGGGGAGAAGATGAGCAGAGCACATGCCTATGATGATGACTATTAATTATCTTATTCCTGGAATTAAGAGAAGCATAATAAAATGAAAAGTTTCTCAATTTGGAGTAAGGCAATTCTGGATTTAAATCTCAACTATATTCCATGTAAGCCACTTATTCTCAGTTGTTAAAGTTGTTAAAACTCTCTGAACTTTAGCATCTTCATCTGGAAAAAAAAATTTGTTGTTTTGTTGTGTGTGTGTGTGTGTGTGTGTGTGTGTGTGTGTGTGTTAATCATCCTTTCGTTACTGTAACCAAAATATCTTACATAAACAAACTTAAAGAAGGAAAAATTCATTTTGATTCCTGGTTTCAAAGGTTTCAGTTCATGGTCAGCCAGCTCCAGTACTTTGGGTCTAAACTGAGGCAAAACCTCAGAGTGGAAGAGTGGAAGTCAAAGTGGTTCAGGTCCTTGCAGCTGAGAAGCAGAGAGACAAGACTTGGGACAAGATATAGTCTGTAAGGGAATGGCCCCGAGGACCCACTCCCTTTCACTAGGTCCCACCTCCAACACTGTCTAACACCTCCTAATAGTCCGTTCACAATATGAATCCCTCAATAAGATATATCCACTGGTGAGATTAAAGCCCATATGATCCAATCACTTCTAAAGGGATCCACCTCTGAATATTGCAGTAATCTGGGATCATGCCTTCAACAAATGAGTCTTTGGGGGACATTTCATATCTCAATCATAACACTGATCTTGTGGTATTATTTTAAAGATTAAATAAAGCAATTATGTTATGGTAATTAGCTAATTTTTAGAAAATTATTACTAGTATTTTGCAATCTTAGAGTTGGGAAAGAGTTTATTTAATCCAACCCAATGACCTATAAAAACATTTCCTTCCAGATGATTCTACAACCTTGATGGAGAGTTCAGTATCTCATATGTTGCTATTCCATTTTTATAAATAGTTCCCTTAGCATAAATCCTCAAGTCTTTCCCTGGATAACTCATATCCCATAGCCCTAGTGCAATTCTCTAACATTAATTAATATATTTAATTTATTTCTTTCATGATAGATCTTAAAATATATGAAGACTATGAAATTGAAAAAATGATTAGAACATTAAGACCCCCACAGAAAAAGTTTTTTCTTACCCAAACTACCCATTTTTATACCTTTAACCATTTTCCCAGACTCTTTGATATCAGTTACTCTTCTAAGGAAGATGTATTCTAATTGACAAAGCTATTTTTATTTGTAATTCCATTATTTTCCCTGTTATATATACTTTATTTCTTTATCTTAGTGATTTCACTTAAAAATTGTTAATTAATTTAATATATTCTAAATCTAATGGAAATTTTTATCCATCTTGAAAAAGCATATGTAAATTTTAGAACATTTTAGTGTAAATCATCTCCCTCCCAAGTTACATACTTTTATCATCTGCATTTTATATCTTTTTAGGTAGGTCCTCAGTTTTCAGATTATCTATTCCTCCTTTATATTCATAAATGAAAGATATTTAAATTTCAATTTTAGTGTTAAGGATCATCTATATTTACTAAACTTACAGTATTAATTAACGTCTTTCTCTAGATTCTGAGCAAAACTACTAGGGCTTCTCCTCTATTCTAGCTAAGGCCAATACTGCCAGCTACCCCCATGGGACCCCACTCCTCATCTACAAAGAACACTCTTTCAAGCATCATCTTTTCTATAAATCACATCAATAATTTTTTATAATAAATAATTCTAATAACATATCAACAGGCTACTATTTTGGGGACCATAAAATAATACAAAAAATCATGAATTTATATCCCATATCTTTCCTTTTCTTCATAACAAAAGTTTGCAAAAGTATCATCTATGCCCATTGTCTCCAACTTGTTTACTTCCAGTCTATCTTGAATTTAAGAAAGTTTTTCCCCTACCACTCCACTGAAGCTGCCTGTTGGAAAGTCATCAGTAACCTTCACTTTATTAATAAGCATTAAGTTGAGCTGTCAACTGTACTGACAAAGTTTGTCACTTGTCTTTTGGACCCCACTGAGCCTCATTATATTGACCTCTCTGACTGTCCCTTTTCAGTCTTTCTCCCAGCTGCTTCTGTGTTCCACTCACTGCTAATGCTGATTTTAAAAGTTTTCATATACTTTATTACACACACTTTTCATAAGAACTCAGCAAAGTGGGTACTGCCAGCAAGCTAGAGCTATATTCTATAGTGATTTGAGTAGGAATCAGTCTTGGGTGTGTAGAGGGAGCAAGGGAATGATGCTGACTCTACACATAAAATAGAGTCAAAGTAATAAGGGCCCTTTGAAAACCTTTAAAGCAATTAGAAAAGTTTAGTAAATTAATTTGAAGTTTTTTGAAAACATATGATTATCAATTTATCAAGAACAAGCTTTTCCAGGAAAATCCAATCTTTATGGCTAGGCACCTTTGATATGTAGATCAGAAGAATCCACAAACATAATTAATTGTGTTTTTACCACATCTTTAGATGCTATCACTCCTGATGTTTTTGGAAAAGAAATGATAAAATATCTAGGAAGCTGACAAATCAATGCAATAAATTCTAATTAATGAATCCAAATAAAAAACAGAAGAGTCTTTGGTTCCACTCTGTAGCTATGTGTTGCCTCCACTTCTTCTTCCTTCCTTCTTTACTTACACAAATATTTATTGTGTATCTATTTGCAGGCACATTTTGAGGTGTGGGGTATATAACTGTACACACACACACACACACACACACACACACACAACCACAGCTCACATTATGGTAGAGAAGACAAGCTGTACATAAGTAAAATACATCATACCATAGATACCAATAAGGACTAAGAATAATAAAGGCAAGGAGTGGTGATAATAAGTATGTGCATGAGGGACTAACTTGCATAGGGTGGTCAAATAGGACTTAGTGTTACAATACATGTAAAATTGAAGGGAGGGAAATATCTCATTATTACTTTACTCACAATTGCAACACACCACTTAACATAATGACCAGCACAAGCCAGTGCTCAATACTACTTTTGAATAAATGAACAAGTGAATGAATAGGTGAAGGTTGACGATCTGCAAAGTCCTTCATCTTACTAGTCAAAGCAGGATCTAGAGAAATATTTCCTATAGAACAAAGTCATCTGGCTTTAATTTTTTCCTTGTACTTTTTGGATAATTTAACAGAGCCACAAAGTAAAGGAAGCAATAATTCTCTGGCCACCACAGCTGCCGTTGGAATGTCACCTGTTGCTACTTCCATTGTCTCAAAGTTGGCTTGAAAAAAGACCCTGTATATGTTTTGTTAAGAGTATGTGTTAGCTAAGGAGAGAAAAGGGTGTGATACAGCTGGAAACAAGATTCTGGGTTTTTTTTTTTTTTTGCGGGGGGGCAGGGGGGGGATGGTTTTTTTTTTTGTACCAGAGGTGCTTAACCACTAAACCACATCCTTTTTATTTTCTTTTTTATTTTGAGACAGGGTCTCACTAAGTTGCTCAGGGCCTCGCTAAATTGCTGAGACTGGCTTTGAACTCAGGAACCTCCTGCCTCAGCCTCCCAGGTCACTGGGATTACAGGCACAAGCCACTGCACCCAGTGCTTTTGAGATTCTTGTAGCTATATTCTCTAGTGATTTGAGTTGGCATCAGTCTTGGGTGTGGGGAGGGAGCAAGGGAATGATGCTGACTGTACACATAAAATAGAATCAAACTAATAAGGGCTCTTTTAAAAAAGTGAAATAAATACCTTCAATTTGCAGAAAGTCCTTTAATATTGTCAAACTTTTTTTCTCAGTGGTTTCTCCCAGATTTCTTAAGCTTGTGGTTCTTTAGAACAGAATTTCTCAAGAGAAACTGACATACGCATCACTGGTGTGCTTGCTCTTAGTCTCTAGCTGGCTGGCAGTACACACAGCAGGCCCTCTTTCTACTTTGGATTGTCTAAAATGGTAGAGAATGGAAAATTTTAAGAACAGTGCCATGATTACCTCTGTAATGGCAGCAGCCATTAGGGAACTTTCTTTTCATTTCTTGTAATTAAACAGTGGTGTGTGTGTGTGTGTGTGTGTGTGTGTGTGTGTGTGTGTGTGTGTGGTGTGTGTGTGTGTGTGTGTGTTGATGGGCTTACATCAAGCTAACCTGCCAAGACAAATCCATCAAAGTGAAACTTTCCTACAAGACTAGGGATACAAAGTCAGCAATACTCAAACAGGACAGAAGTGACTAGTTTGGCTTTGTTGTTTTCCAGAGCTTTACACTGACCAGCAGAGATTAAGTTGTTCCTGAAGTAGAAAGGAGATGAATCACACATGCCCTAAATATCAATTTACAAGGCATTGTTCTTCCTGTTTTTTAGCACTTGTCAGAGGGTGAAAGAAGAGAAATGACTGCTTTTTCTTTAAAATTTCTACATTCTAATAATAATTAGCCCTTACCTTATTTTATTTCCCATTTGCATATTCCAAACTCCTCAAGAATTAAATGAAAAATAAATGGGAACAGCAGGGTGTGGTGTCCTGCCTAAGGCAGTCATTAGTCTAAGAATTGGTTAGTGAATGCCACCTTTCCTTTCCCTCTTTGTCCTGAGACTCAGATCCCCTTCAGCATTTTCCCAGTCCTCCCTTTACCTTGTGATCTTGGCCAGGATATTTATTCATTAGATTCCTGATCTTTAAAATGTAGAAGTTCATCTCAATATCCAAGGTTCCTTTCAGCTGCAATGCAAGTTATATTCTTAAACATTGCTTTTTAATGAGTTGACTTTGGAAGAATTAGCAGGCCTGAATCAGCCAGGTTTCTGATTCTACCTTGTCCTGAACATGCCAGGATTCTGAATCACTGCTATGTGCATGGCTGCTTCTAGAGGGAAAATTTCTGTTTAGAGGTCTCCAGGGACAGTCCCATGGAAGCCAGTATGACGGAACCTTGAATGGTCACTTGGCCCACAGGTAGGGATCCAGATACTGGCCATGTCCTATGTCTAAATGAGCATGACCAATAAGAGTCTCTGAATGTCTGGAAATATTGGAGAATAAAATAAGTCATTGCTCACAGAATTTGGAAGTCATTGCAAGCAGAGAAGCTGGAGAGCAAAAGTGGATTATGTATAAACTCAGAAATTTAAAACAATTTTATCCAAAGATTAGAGAGATTAACTTCTCATTACCAGTATCACACTAATTAGACCTTTTAGTATAACCTAAAAAATAAAAGATGCAGAACATCATTTCAATTACTTCAGAAAGACCCCTTTCTTTCTACTCAAGAAAATATTTTTAAAAAATAATGAATTGTTAGAGTCAGACATGGTGGCACACACGTGAAAACCCACCAGCATGAAAAGCTGAACCAGGAGGATTGTAAGTTCAAGGCCAGCCTGGGCAATTTAGTGAGACTCTGTCTGGAAATAAAAAATTAAAAAGGTCTGGGATGTTAAACGATCCCTGGGTTCAATCCCCAGTAGTACTGAAAAAAATATTAGTTACAAAGGTTGTGATTTGTCATAGCCCTCGGTGGTAACATTTCTTTCCATAACCATTTCAGAATTGTGAGTACAAACTGAAGACATCCCTGCCTCAGGAGGGCTAAGCTTGGATCTATGTTGAGTTCTCTTAGCCTGCTTCCCTCTTCCAGGGAAGGGATTAATAGAAATAATTTTGATGACAATTTCTCTTCTCGAAGTTGAGCCATAAAGAGGCAACCCATAGCAAAGAAAGTACAAAGTAGCCATGCCAACATTCTCATGACAATATATAAAACCTGCCTTTACAGTAAGCCTCCATTTCCTAAGGTAATCTGAGGAGCAGACTCTGATAGTTACAACTCTAATATCAATAATCCAGGGGTTCTTTGATGAGGGAAAATTAGAGAATCATGAAATTAAATGGTTGTTAAAGAAGAGAACTCATTGAGTCCTTTGCCTGTAAAATTTACATACAACATAATGGATCACCACTGTTCGTATTTTGAGCAGTCCGGATGAAGCACCTCCTAGTGAATGTAAGAATTCCCCAAGTCCTGGATTATTGACAGTCATTTGAAAAGAGGTCTGGAAGTTCAGTGGCCTTCTGATTTCTCCAGGACACACTTCCTCCTGCCTGATCCCCAAATAAGTCAAGTTGACCTCAGATGGGTCATTCTGATCTATGGCAACTTCAGAGCTTTTGTTCCGTAGCCAGGGTCATCAGTTAACAATGCAAAAGTCTAAGGAAGCTTCCATAATTACCTTTTATGGGTACAGCATTTCTTCCTTTGCTTTCTTGATTCATCCAGCCAATAGCCAAATGTGAAGTGTTTCTAATTTCCAAATTGCCCTGAGCCAAGGTAATATAAGACAGTAACAACATCTGTGCCATTCAATATTTTATATAAAGAGGGAAAAAACAATTAAACAAATGAGAATATGTTGAATATAGCACTTATGAAGGTTGGGTGTCTTCAGATTACTAGGCTGACCTCCAAAGAGATCAAGTTTTAAAACGACAAGAAAGTTTTAAAATACGCTTTTCCATTTTGCAGAACCGTGCCATAGTGTCTTTGTCTAGAGTACCCCCTGAGAACTCCAGGACAGGTAAGGCCAGGAACACTGCCTTGTCCCAGTGGACACCAGTCTGTACATGTAGGCAAGGACACCCTTGGTTACTGTGGGTCCCAGAGAATTGGAGCAAAGGAGGGGGCTGATGGTCTCTGACGGCACTGTGCCCTAAAAGCCTGAACTTAGCCTCCTGAAGAAGAGGGAGTGAAATGCACCTTCACCACCTGGGGGTTGGAGAAGTATGGGTTGCTCTCCAGTTTCTATGTAATGCCAAACCACCTTGAAAAAGTAAGGTACCCAGAGGATGAAAAACTGTCCCTTCCTTTTCGAGGGTAATCATTTATAATCCCCCCCCTATTAAGAAGCCTACTTATTATTCCACAACTAAGTTAATTTTAAAATCTCTACTCCAGAGCACTCCTAATTTGAAGCAGATGTGAGAACCACCTCAGAACCAGGACAAGCCCCTTCTCCCATCTGTCCCAACCTCTGTCTGCTGCAAATAAGCCAAATGTAAACCAGCAATCGTGCGTGTTTCCAATCAGTGCTCCAGCCTTTTCCCTACGGAAGGGACTCCTTGGCTTGCGTGAGGGAAGGAAATGTTTCCTTCGGAAAGCTGTGCCAGGACAGGGAGCAGCTTATTCTCACGATACTTAACATGCTAACCAGCCAGTGCAGTGAGAAAATCAACTCAGGAGGAGCAGCCAGAGAAAGGCAGGAGAGGCCCAGAGCCAGCAGAAACAATGGGGAAGACTGAGCAGGACTGCGGGAAACATCCACAGAGTTTGAGCTGGTCTTCCTAAAAGCTCACCCTGCTGTGGATTCATCGGGAAGTGCAGTTCGTGTTGAGAATGTGTTCTCTATCTTATCAGACGCTCCCTGCTCATAAACTCCACAAACAGAAGTGATATCCCCAAATCCATAGAGAGGCTGGGGGCTGGCCCTTGTGACCTATGGAAGGAGGACATTAAACTAGTGCAGCTTAAAACCAAAAATGCCCATAATGTGTCTTAGGATAACGCTTCCTCCTGTGAAGTGAGAAATTTTCAATATTTTGTCATACCATGAAAAATAAGAAAATGTCCTGCTTGCCCAAATAAGAGGTCCTGGGGCAATATTTACTTGGGATCCCTCTCCTTTGGGACCTCTGATTGCTTTCTTTCCATTATTCTAATAAATCCTTGTTACTTTGCTTAAAAAATAAAAAAAAAAAAAAATTAAAAAAAAAAAGAGGTCCTGATGATCAAAACCTGTCTGAAAGGAAAAGCAAATGAAAATGTGACAGTCATTCTTCCAAGGTCACTCACACTTTTCTGGGTCTGTCCCTCAAAAGCTTCTCACTCATTCTTAGAAAATGTACAAAGTCACTTGTGAAAAAAAAAAAAAAAAACTGAGCTATTTAAGGCTTTTGGACACTTCATGAAAGAAATAGGCCAAAGGGGATATTGTTGACTTTGGCTTTTGTTTGGGGTTTTAAATGTACATGCAGAGAAAGATAACTTGTGAGAATGTTAGAGGCAGTTTCCCTGTCTGCAGAGTCTTTATCAAAAGTAATGAGCAATAAGCTAGTCTTCCGTCAAAGTCTTTTCATTGGAAAAAATCACCAGTTTGGATGTGTGTGCTTGTCTCTTTCTGACAGCAATTCTCAAAGCAGAGCAGAGCAACAGCCACCATAGCAACAATCAAAACACCAAAAGGCTAGTGGTTAATTCAATAAAACTCTTGAGCACACAAATAGCTGATAATGTCTAATTGACTGAATAGATAGTGAGGAACTGACAGTTCTGGGAATTACACTGCATATTTGCTTTAATCTGTTTAATTTAAAATTGGAACAATATTTTATTGTACAGTAGGTTTATATAAATTTTTTTAATAGTTGGCTAAGTTACATGCTTGTTTTTAGACGGCAATTTTAAAACATTTATCACATGAAACTTTTTAAGATACTTTCCATTTTTCAAAGCACTTCAGAAAGCAAGTTCAATGCAATAAACATAAAAAGTCAATAGACCATCACACTGTGTTTAAAAGAATCTTCCCAGCAACAGGCAACCTTCATTGAAATCTTGCCTTGCCACCTCCTAGCTCTGTGAACTTGAGGAATTTGTCTGCTAAACCTTACTGAAACCACCTATTGAGGGAGATAAAAATAATCTTGAACTCATAGGGTTATTGTGAGCACAGATACAACAATTCAGGTAGCGCAATCAATCAAATGCCTGGCTCTGGTCAGGACACAGTTACTACTTGTCAATCTCTTCTGAGATTTGGTATCAGCTAACTGATCCACACATTTTACCCTATGGCCCCAACTCTGGAGACATACTGCTCATGGAATCCTATTAGCACGGGGGTTATTCAAAAGCATATGGTTCTTTTTATTTACCAAAGTTCAAAATAGAGAACCACAGTTGTCAACAGAGAATTGCTTCACCTAGAGAGTCAGTTAAAGAACACACTTTAGGACACACTTCATTTTCAGTTTTTGCAAAAATTATCCCAGAGCCAGCAATAGAGCTTAGGCTAGACAATATCCAACACCTACCACCACTACACCACCCCATTCTCTATCACCTTACTGTATAAAAGAATAAAAATACAGTGAGTAGTTTGGGTTTTAACCTCATTGATTCAAATTTAGAAGCTATGCAGAACCAAATCTGGGATCTCCCAGTGCATGAATTTCTTTTTTTATTACTCAATGTGGGATTCTTATCCACAAACTTGCTCACTAGTATTTCTAGGTAAGTGTGAGCCAGAGAATACATGGTGACAAGGCCATTGACTTGTCAAAGAATCAAAGCTCACCAATTATTATGTTGTCTCAGGTTTCTTTATCTGAGAAATGGCAATGTCTTCAATACAGGGTTTAGATTCCCCAACATGGTACAAGGCAGCCTCCACAAATGTGCCCTCTGGAGGATGAAGTCTGGAGGAAAAAGTCATTGGTCATCTGTTTCCTCTGCCCGCATTATAGCATAGAAGCCCTTGGATGTGTGGACTAGGTTTCTTTCTTTAGGTCCTACCCAGAAACCTGTTAAATATCCCTTCTTGGCAGCTCACGACTGCCACTTGCAACTACCCTAGTCTGAGTAAAACTATTTAGAAGAGTTTTTGTTAGCTACTGTGGAAATCACGAAAGTTAACTCACAGTAACTTAAAATATTATACTCTTTCAGTGAAACTTTACCAATTTACTTTAAAAAGTTCAAGGAAGAGAATCTTTCCAGACCAGGGGCCATAATACAAAGACCTTCCCTTGACACCGTCGTTTTCTACACAGTGGTCTGCTCAGATGGTGAACAAGGATTTCCATCATTCAGGCCATCCACAACCCCACTTGAGCTCTCCAGATTTTAAGAAGGTACCCTTCAGTTTACCTCCTGAATTGGCAAATACTAAAAGCTCATCCACATAGACCCTTAGCTCCACTATAGAACTAGAGATTCTCTCCACAGACACTTCATTCTCTCTTTGTCTCATAAACTTCTGTAAGAACAGACTCTTCAAGAAGATGGGATTTTTGTCTTCACACAGAGTGCATGTTCTCTAGTTCTTCCTTTAATCTACTTCTGGGGACCTTGCTTCTATAATTCACCAGGAAAGATCTGGATCTCCTTTCTATTTCTCAACAATGAGGACTGACAACTTTTCTTAAAGGAAGTAGCTTGGACTCACATATGTGCATCTAAATCACATAAATTTGGGAACTGAGTTTGTGATTGCAATTGAGGGTTATCTTACCTGTCCTTCTACTCGATGAGGAAATGCCCCAGAGTTGGGAGAGACAAGTCTGATTTTTCCCATAAGTGTGATTATAGTATTTAAAAATACATATTTTGGGAATAGCATGGCCCTGAAATACAAGCCAACATCTTCATCTGGAGCTCATCTGCCTGAAAATCAGAAGGAAAACTGGCTCTATCTTGGTTTCCAACAGAGCATCTTCCTTAAAGCTTTCCAAGAATTATTCCGTCTCCATGTGATTTTTCACTTACTCACCACCTTTGGAATTTGGTCCTCCTCCTCCTAAAGTGTCCCTCCTCTAGTCCATTCTTGACTGGAGTTTGATAAACCATTGTGAGTTTTCTCCCAATACTCCCCATACATTGTTTTGAAGCAATAACAAAAACAGACAAATCAGGAAAGCTGCCACTTCCCTTCTCTGAGACTCCCTGTAAACTCCTCCTGAGGCTGGTATGTCAGCAACTCAAACAGGAGATTAGTAATGTGGGTGAAAAACAGTAAAAAGGTATTACCTGAAAGGAACATTGTCTCTCTCCTCAATGAAAGGAAGGCGTTAAGTCCGCTCAGCTCTTTGGCTTTGTACTGTTTTGGAAGTATTGTGAATTCCTTGTCTTTAAACTCTGCATTAGTGCTATTCCTAAATAGCCCTTAAAAGAAGCAGGGCATAGATATTATTTCAAAATACAGTTATGTTATTTCCTGGATACTTGACTGAACTTGAATTCCAAAGTGACCTGCCATCTATGTTTGAGATTAGCTTTTGCTGTCTCCCTGTAAAGACACCACAGGTGGAAGCTTAGAGTTCACTTGGAACTGAGAGTCAATCAAGTGTGGGCAAATGGAGATGATGACGCTGGAACAGCCCCATAGATGAAGGATTCTGTCTGAATCTGATGCAGATAACTGAGACACTAAGATAGTAAAAATATAAAAATAAAAAGGAAGAGGCAGCAAATATTGGTGCAGTAAGCCTCAGCACAAACTGAGCAAAGATCTCAGAAGCCAACCCTGCTGACCCTGCTCAGAACTACCTTTTACTTTTTTACACAAAATCTTTATTTATTTTTATGTGGTGCTGAGGATCAAACTCAGTACCTCACACGAGCGTGGTGGATGCTCTAACACTGATCTACAACCCCAGCCCCTCAGAACTATCTTAACAGCAGACAAGACATCCCTGGAGAGATGAAGCTAAAACTATTCCAAAAACAAAGCCCAAAATGCCCAAGGGAAAAATTCCAGAAGTAGAAAGCTCCCATTTGAGAGATGGTTTTAACCAATAAATAAATAAATAAGGAAAATCTTAACGGAGAGAAAAGAAATAAAATACACAAAGTTGCTTGCAAATTTCAGAACATCTTCAACCCAGAAAAATGCGGTTAGTGCATCTGGTATCCTTGCTGTCTGCATATTCCTTGGAGCATGACACGGAGCTTGGAGGCTGAGAGAGGCAGGCAACCTTCTGTCAAACAAGCAGCGGCATCCTGGCCAACTGGCCCAGGGAGGGGGGAGCAACGTTGTAAGCTTCCTGAATAGTGATCTGATCTATTTATTGTCTTTGTAAGAATAATACAGAAAATAGCTTCTACTTTAACCATGGAAGTATCTGAGAAAGTAGAGGAGCCAGTGACCAAGATGAAACCATCCATTACTGACCACAGTAGCATCTCTTGTTAAGTAGGGGTTCTATCACCCAGGCCATTGACATGAGGAAGTGGTTTCTGCCATGCTGCATCATATGTAAAAACATCAGCCTTTATTGGTCAGTCTGCAAGAACAGAGAATCACAGTGTCTGTGATACAAACTCAGTCATTACCTCGAAGCTAACACTCAAATAATTTTGTGCCTTAATATGGAGTACTCTCAATAATCAGATAAAAATGACTGCTGGTTGAAATTCCCAGACTGTAATTATAAAGTTACAATAAATTCCAAATTTATAGGCAAGTCCTTCCTCCAAACAACAAGACTATTTTAGCAAGGTCAGTTTGAGAGCATGTATCCTGAGAATGAGGAGGTCATTTTACCTAAAAATCTTTCTCTCTTCTTCAGAATATTATAGGCCATGCTGCGGTAACAAATAGCCCCTAAAATCACAGAGGATTAACAAAACAAAGACATTTTTCTCTCTCAGGTAAAATATGATATGGATTGGGCAAATTTTCCAGGATTGCTCTTCTTCATTTGGTAACTAGACATCCAGGTTGACTCTACCTTTCCATAGACAGGAGACAAAATGGGAAAAGAATACTGACTTTTTGGCTTCTTACATCCATCAGTTCAAAATAGTCTCATAGTCTTGATTGTAGGGAAGTGAAGATATTTAGAAAAACATAGCAATATTTAGCTTGTACTAATCGTTTTTGCTGCATCCCCATTCCTATACTTATTCCTCTCTATTTCTGAAGGTGGATGACATTAGGCTTGATGGAGCTTCAAGAATGACACAAGGACTGGTTCTGTATGCAGGTACTGTAGGTCACTTCTGTGGGACGAGATGGTGTCAGCAGAGAGGGTAGTCAGGAGAAGAGTGCATAAAAACAGTGTCTCTCCCTTGCACTATACTTGCGTTAAGACATTTAACGCAAGATAGGTATTGTCTATGAAGAATATATTTTGAGTGAGGATCATTCACAAATACTCTTAGGGGCAAAGTGAGATGGGCGAAGGACTCACTTCCTGACATCAAGGCTCAAGAAGGACACTGCCTTGATCACCCAGGAGCCAGGACATCTGACCTCAGGAGAAAGAATTACTGTCAGACAAGTGGTAACCCTTCTCCACTGACTTGACATCAGCCATTAGCACCCTATCTGGAGCAGGTTGATAAGTTGGTCTTGTCAGAAATTCTGTCCTCTGAAATTTCTTACTAGTGTAGAAAAAAAGTGCACTAGTAAGTTAGACTGGGAAGCAACATGTCATATTGGAAAGCATATGAGCTACCACTCAGATGTGGATTCAGATCACCAGTTCCAACTTACTAATGATGTAAGTTGCTTAATATATATGAACCTCCTGTGTAAAATGGGAGCGATGTCCTTCAACAATGCCTTAAGGTTGTCAAGAGGATAAAATAATGTCAAGCATCAGATTCAGAGAGGTATTCAGTGGATACAGAATTACTGTTGGGCAGAAAGAGATGGAGGGAAAGTTGAGGTTCAACAAAAAGAAGCTTAAAATGCAGAAAAACTGGATCAACACTGAGTAATTAGGTTAAGTGGTCATAGTGAAAAGGGACTGCAGGAAGAAAGGAGGAAGGGGAATTCAGTACATGCTTGGCCAAATTCACAGTTTGGGCGAGCTCAGCCTCATGTTTCTGTCCAATTCCCCCTCATTCATTGTGCTCTCTCATTTGATAAGAACTGGTAAAAATTGATAATAAGTTGCCTACAAAAATACCCTGGAATCTTACTAAAATATTTACAGTGGCTTTGGATCTATATTCATGTGCCTCTGACCTTTAATGTCTCACATAAAGTAGTGACTCTGAGGCTTGGGGTGTCAATCATGGGGAAAATGAGTAAAGCATTTGAACCACCAATATGAGGCTTCAGAGAAAAGAATTTACTTCCTAAAGAATCCCATTTTTCACCAGGCTCTGTGGCAAACACATGTAATCCCAGTTACTTGGGTGGCTGAGGCAGGAGGATCACAAGTTCAGAGCCAGCCTAAGCAACTTAGCAATTCCCTGTCTCAAAATAAAACAAAAACAAGGAAGGAGAATACAGCTCAGTGGTAGAGCACCCTGTGTTCAACCTCCAGTACCATAAGAAACAATTCCATTTCTCTTGTTATGATCTTGGATTATGGAACATAGAGAAACTCTCTCAACTAAACACTGCATTGATTAAGTTTTCAAATAAAAAACTTTATGAAGTATTCCAGGAAGGGGTATTCAGTATATGTCTCCAAAATGTTTTCAATAAAAAATGTTCTGCCATACTGCTTTTGCTAAATATTATCTGATTCAGAGAATTGTTGATGGAAATACTACCACTTTGCCAGTAAATCTTTCATTATCTGATAATGCATTGGTGTCAAAAATAAACCAGCACCAAACCAATTATTTAAAATATACAAAAAAAAAAAAGTTAAACAGTACAAGTTGCCTGAATTTAGGCATATTTTTTTAAATTTCTTTTAGTTGTAAATGGACCTAATAACTTATCTGATAGATTGATTGATTGATGTGATGCTGAGGATGGAACTCAGTCCCTCACACATATGAGGCAATTGCTCTACCATGGAGCCCAATATTGGATTTTAATCTATAATTAAATCATGGTAGCTTTTATGATCCAAGTAGGATTATTTTTTTTTCAATTGATATCTCCAAAATTATGATTGCCTTTCTTATAGGAACATGCCCTTCTACTCAATATATGCAAGAATCTGTGTTAGTGAAATGACAAGAATAGTTCTCTAAAACATAATTAAAAGTAGCCAGGAAGAAGTCTCTCCATTGAAAAATATATATGTCAAGATGTACATAGTTTTGCATAGGCCTCTCACAAATGTGTGCCCTGAAGCAATCAAAGTCCTTCAAGTACTGATAAAAAGCCAGGGTGGAATCTTCAACGTGCTTCCCAAAAGCCAAAAATGAAAGCAAAATCTACACTTTCAGAAACAGTAGATTCATGATCAGATTTAATAATTTGCAGCATTAACCATGTGACAGTGGAAAAATTACTTGATATTTTTGATCCTCACATTTCTTAACATTAAAACAAAAACAACAAAGCCTCCTTCACAGGGTTATCATGGGGACAAAGTATGAAGACCTGAAAATTCTCTACCTCTGCTTTGGGATCACAGCGAACATTCAGCTACTCTCTGCTTACACATTGATCGATTCTGTCATTTTTACTGGAACTGAACTTCCAGATCTGCTCTTTAATCACTGTCATCTGGGTCTTTTTACTGATGAGATCTACAAAAATGAAAATGGAGTTATTACATCATGTGAAAACCACTGCATGGATAGTATGTCTGGGAGGATCTGACTTAAATTATAAGCTACAAAGCATTTAAGAAACTTGCTTGGGAGGGCTTGGGAGGACTTGGGGGTAGGATCTTAGGGGAATGAGTCCATGTTTTCCAGAACAGCTGAAACTGGAGTAGTAAGGGCCAAAATGTCTATTGATTAGAAGACATCTTAAGCTTCTATGATTTCAAAAAATGAGTCCCAATTGAAGTCACAAGAGCAGTCTCTCAGAATCCGTAAGCAACCTCCTCTCACATGGGCAACTGTATGCTTAAGAATGATTAATAATTTTCCTGAGCAGTATACTAGAGGTACAACATTTCCTGGGTTTATGTGTAAATTATGCTAGCTCATGACTTTCAAATGGGAGCCCTACACACACTAACAAAACATTGCTCTAAAGAACCTGTTAGCTTTGGGACTGGGGTTACTCCAAATCAGGACCCTGTTACACTCATAGAGGGTGGCAATAAGAAAGAATCAACCTCTCTTTCTAGTCACTATAGGAAAGTACTACAGTTACTCAAAAAGCATTGTTGGTTTCTCTTAGGTGCCCAGTACAAGGGCACCAGACATATAAGTAGTCAGAGTTCCAAGCTGTGGCTGTCCATAATTGAAGGTTTTTGACTTAAGCATCAAAGAGATTTTTAAATTCTGTGCCATCCAGGGAGAAGCAACTTAAAAGTACTTGTGATTCATTTGGCTCTTATGATGTTGAATAGGGCAGTTGTTGATGGTTTGTTTAGTTGTTGTTGATTGTTTTTTCTTTATTTGCTTTGATCTGGATTCTTTGTGCTGGGAACAGGAAGATAAATGCACTACATATACCATCATAACTCAAAACTCACCCCAACAAGAGAGTACCTCAGTCTTTCATTATTGTTGATTGTCTGCCCATATTGTCCAGCCTTCCTGGTCTTGGATCCCAAAAACTGTCCCAGATAATCCCAACCATCCATTTTCTCCTTCACCAGGTTCTCCTTGGGAAATAAAAATAATTTGTATAGAAAAAGAAGCAATCCTCAATGGACTAAGAGATGGGGTGGAAAGGCTTAGCTAGTAGCTTCTCTACCACAATTCTCTCAGTGAGCCTAGTTTTTCAGGTCAGCATGTTCTGAAATCTTCTGTGTAGGCTAAGATACAAGACACCTTGGTAAATTACCACAACACAATATTAACAGTGCTTTGCATTTCATAATAAACCTCAGGACTCAAGGGTTTCATCATCTCTCTGAACTCACCAATATCCTAGGAGGAAACTATGGTAATATTCTTATGTCAGAGATGAAAAAATGGTGAAGCCAAGAAATTAAGCAACATAGCCAAGGACAGCCAATGAAGAAATGAGGATAGATTCAGCCCTGTGCCTACAAGAGTCCCAGCAATCCATCCTGAGAAAAACAAACTCACACAGGGCTATCGAGAAAAGAAATGACTCCCAATTTGGGAAAAAGCCCTACTTACTCACTATTTCACAAATAAATAGCCTTATTACTATTTCACTAAGTCTGTGGAGGTAGCACTTGATGTCAGTGTTATAGTGTAATAGTGTTATAGTTATTTGCTAAGGATTAATTAATAATTAATCTCATTCTTATGATTACTCTATAAGGTTGGGATCACCACACTCATTGTACAAATGATGAAACTGAGGTATAGAGAGACAGAATAATTTACATAGTTATATTTACAAGTAATCACAAGCAACTTGCCCCAAATAACATTGGTGTCATTTCCACCAGCTATGCTGGCCATCACACAATGACATCCACAGTACACATGATAAATCCCACAAACACTTGACTGAAGCATAGGAACTGGGCCTTTTTTTTTTTTCTCATGTGCAAAGCTTAATGTAAAATGCTGGGTTTTACTCCCACAAAAACAAAAAAAAAAAAAAAAGAAAAATTTATTTGCAGGGAAGTGCTCTAGAAATCATTGTCCATTTCCACCTTGTGGAAGCAAGAGGAGCTGTGCATAATTTAGAGTTATGAAAATATATAGAAACCATGACAAGCAGAAGAAAGACCCTATTGTTCTTCAGGAGCAACAGTAGTGGAGCCATTTCCCTTTAGTTCCTCACCCCTTTACCTTTCCCTCTTCACTCTGGGAAGCTCATGTGCACCTTGGGCATCTCCCAACCTGCCCTCCAGTATTACAAGGACTGGCATAATGCAGAGAACAAGGAAGGAGATTTGGGCTAGGAGAGACTTAAGTACTCAGTTTCTAAGAAATGTTATGGAATCAAATTCCCTTATTTCAAATAGGACATAGTTCTATCTTCAGGGTCACATTGGTTCAATTTGATAAATTGCTCTGCTGGCCCCATACAATTCTACGATTCATTTTACATGGAAGCCTTAATGCCATGATTTCAATACTGCTAGCTCTTATGTTTTGCCAAGTGGTACCGGCCTGTACATTTGTGGTTTAACTCAGTCTTCTGTTTATTTCCATTGTTGGCACTATGTAAATGGTTACATTAGCATTCATATTTAGAGGCAAAGCAAATTAACCTCCTCATCTTTATGGTTAATGACTACTATTGTGCCCTTGTTTCAGATATATCTGGGAACAGGAGAATGATTCTTTTCTAGTCATTCTCCAGAAAGCTGATACTGTAATTGAAAGCTTGGCTAGTAGTAACTGTTGGTGTGGAAAGTTGGGCTTTGTGCTGGGTCAGCTTTTGGTCAGCCTCTGTTTAGTGGAGACCCCAGTCTGGTGGTGCAGCAGCCTGTGTGGCCACAAGCTATCCCCTGGTGGGATGCTAGGCAACAGGAGTTCTCAAGCATAGCTTTCCTTGAAAGATGTGAAAGACTAAAATCTGTGTAGGTTTGTAAGGCACAGAGCTGCAAACTGATCTTTCTTTATTGTCATATATGGTAATGAAGACACTTGCAAAAATAACAGATAAATAAATCCAAGAGTGTTTGCATTGCCTCTTTGTGACACAAAGCTCCTTAAAAAGAATGCATGAGGACTTCCTGCCAGTATTTAAAGCTTCTGCTTGATCCCTTCCCAAGCTTAGAGACAAGTTTCAGGAAACTACATGTATTGAAGTCATTGCCTACCTTGAAAAGCAGCCTGAAAGCATGCTTAAGGCACGGCATGGAGAAACTCAGTAAATGATTTAATTGGCAATGAAGAAACTGAGATTTAAAAAGGCAAACAACTAGAATTTCAATTGTTATTTGTCTCTATTGTGAAATTCTTGAGAAACAAAACTCTCAATTCCAAATCTCAATGCCTAGCACAACTGCTCAGAGACTAACAAATAGAACAACTCTTCTCCCAGGCAGGCACTTACATTTTTACTGATTTTATTAATACAGTGGTGAGTCCTTATTCTTTTAAGATTTGTGGAAATATTTTTTTCAGGAAATACACCCGAGAAATTATAAAAAGGAAGATCCAAATGATTGGCAAATTAGAGTCCCATTGCTAATGATAGGAAGCAAGGCCTCACTGCCCCATGCATATAGAAGTCAATACTATGGCATCAGGTTTTTGCAAAAAGTAAAAGCTTTATTGCATGGTCACTGACAAGGAAGCCAGAAACTAGCTGTAAACTTGAAATGGAGAGGGAAGATGCTGCCTGTGAGTTGGGGAGAAGGGAGCTTTTAGGGCTTTTCCTGAAGGCATAGGTGGTCATCTTGCCTCTTCACAGGTTGTCTGTTTCTTTTGGGGTTGGAGGTGATTATGTTCTGGGCCCCAGGAAATTTTGAGCTTATGATGTCAAAAGGTCACTGACCAGACAATCTCACTGCTTCTATGCATGTCCTTTCTTGAAAAGTCCATTTCAAATGGTCCTTGTCTGTATTCTAGAAGCTTTTTCCAAAAAAACAACTACACACTTTGTTATCTAAGGAATTTGTGCCTGAGTGTGTACAGGACTAAACAGATTTCACTGTTATTATGATCTTGAGCCTTGTTTTGGTATTTGAAATCACATTGCAGTTCGAAAATTATTTTTAAAAAATTGATGTATGATACAAAGTAAAGAAAAATTCTATGTCTGTGTCAATCTTTCCTATGAAAATTTAGTTTAAAAAAAAGGTTAAAGAAATATTTTTTAAGCATTTGAATGACTTTGAATAAAATGATGATGATAACAATGATAAGAGGAGAAAAACATGAATGCAAAATTCAATATCTGGAACATTCCTAACTGACTGTGTTCACAAAATCAGAACAGCTGTGACTCACAGGGAAATGACTGATTTCTCCCAAAATTTGGGCAAAAAGTCCCATTGCCGTTCACTAGGCAGGCTTCTCTTTTGGAGAATCCTGAGGAAAAGTCAAATAATAATACAAGCCTGTGTTTGGCAGAATATTAACATTCCATTTACATCACAAAAGCCTAGGAACTAATCCTAATCCCACCAGCAAACTACTGTTCTCCCTACTCCAGGGAAGGCAGAAAACAAAAGGGTTTGAAAGGGCCAGTTGTCTAGGCAGCATTTCCTGGAAAGGCTGCAAAGAGTAAACACCTTCAACCCAGCCTGTTCCCAGACTTCATCTCCTTGGCCAGAGTTTCAGAATCATGGTGTATGCATCCTTCTTCAGATCAAGAAGTTGCTTTTATTTTCTAGAGCCTTGGGTTCAATTACAAAGGCAAGGTTAAAGAAAATGATAACTAGAATTTTCTTTTTTCAATGAGAATATTTTTCTCTTCTAAGCATACAGTCTCTACAGCCCTTGAGATACTTTCATCTTTTCAACTTTCCAGTTCAATGAATATGAACTTATAGTTTCATTTTAAGAAAAAAAAAGAAGAGAGAGAGAGAGACAGACAGACACTCAGACTGGCCACAGCCACAGAGAAATTGCATACCCTGAAGACCATCTTTGGATTTCAAAAAAGGGAAATGTATCCACTGGTGTTTTATTTAAAAAAAAAAAGAAAGAAAGAAAGAAAGAAAGAAAGAAAAGAAAAGAAAAGAAAAGAAAAGAAAAGAAAAGAAAAAGAAAAAGAAAAAGAAAAAGAAAAACAGCGCAAATCCGAATTTCTGTTCTGTCACCAGTCATTGTTCATGGTTATTTAGCCGACTGCATTGCTAATCTAGTATCAGCAAAAATTGTCCCCTCATGTCAAATACATGTCAGTGGCATCAAGACAGAATCAAGATTCATCCAAGTAGCAGCTGACTCCCTTTTCACTACTTATGTACTTATGTATGGTTCATTTCCTTCCATGGGCCAAAGTGCCAAAGTCAATTTTCCCAGCTCATCTCCATCAGATCACAAGGTCTCCTTTGTCTCCTTTCTGGCTTCACTGAGCTCAGTCAGAGAAATCGATTCTCAAGTTACTCCAGTGATAAAATCTTTTCTTCTGCCAGTAATTCTAGTGAGGTCTCACATTTGTTTTCAATGTTTTTGCACGTGTTGTTTTCAGTAACCTATTCTTGTGTTTCTTTCCTGGGGAAAATAAAAACCTTCATTTTTCTGTGCTTTTCATCTTCTCTTTGGTACCCTCTCCCTTTCTTTATACCTTTGTTTTTGTGATTGTCCTCATGGATTTCAAACAAGAGAATTGAATAGGGGAAATGTGATTGATTACTCATTGGAGAATTTATTTAGAAGATGATTTTAAAAAGTTGATCAAAATAAATTCAGCAGAGTTTATTTGAACAGAGAATCCTGCAAGGTGGCTTTTGAGTATTTATAGACATCAAAAAACTGAAGAAAGCAAAAGCAGGGGGAAAAAAAAGTGTTGATCATTTCAAAGTTACTTTCCTCATAAAGGAGCAGAGGGGACTTCCTCATCATCAGGGCTAAAACAGTTCTATTTGGAGATTTGGCTATGCTCTCTCCATCTCCCTCTCTGTCCCTCTCAGGAGCAGCAAGACAGGATTACCAGAACACACAGTGGCCTGTCCAGCAAAATTGTAGGTTGTGGGGCCATGGAGGAGAGAGGGTCATTGGAAACATGGAAACAGAAGGCAGAGCAAGTACAATACCTTCTTCTTTTTCAATCTTCCAGTCTCCCATCAGCCTCTCTTTGGCTAAACTCAGTTGGAAGCCTGAAAAATGGGATCTACTTGGGTCAGGCTCCCTATCATTCTGAGGAAAGCTAAGAATGAATATGAGAGCAAAAAGGCCGATGGCTGGCGCAGCTCCTAATGTCTTACATCCCTAAACCTACACCTGCCTCAAATCCCTGTTCACGACCTGATCACTCTGAACACTTAATTCATTATAAATATACCTTGGAGTTCGACCAGGCCCCTGAAGTTCTAGGATTATTCACTTCTAAGACATGAAGAGGTAGCCTTTGTTGGTCTCCTTGGCACCTCTCACTTGGCACATTTACTCTCCTTTGCCATTTAAATATTCCTCTAAAAACATTTTTGAGATTTTACTAACCATGATTCTAGCTACTGTTGGAAATAGAGATGATGACAAAGTCCTTAAAATATTAGGGGGATTAGATCGCCCAAATAAATTATTCATACAAAGGTAGTCACTTAGATGGTGTCAAAGAGCCGTAGATGAAGGCTGGGGCTATAGCTCAATGGTAGAGTACTTGTCTACTATCAAGACCCTGGCTTTGCTACCCAACACTGAAACAAAAGAAAAGACAAAAAGGGAATAGAGGAGAAAAGTCAAGCTCCTTGGGAAAGCTTAAGCAGACATTTTGGGAGCAGTAAGGATTATAAAGGAAGGTAGGATTTAGTTAGGCAGAAAGCAGCAGCTCAGGAAATACGTTGTGGACCAAGATTCACTGGCAGAAATCCACATATAATTTCACATCAGGAGCAAGAGTGTCATGAAGTGGAACTGAGGAGGAAAACAACCAATTGAAATGACTCTTCTCCCTGGCCAAATTGCCTTCAACATGATAATTATGATGTGTTTTCAGTTGACATGTTATTTAATAATACTTTTTAGTAAAGAAAATATCTCATAAATTTTTAAAGTAAAATAGTCTTTTTATGGATCAGGTAATAAAAGATTACATTAGTTCTGGTTGTGTATAGTTTGAAAGAATTTAGTAGTTTTTTTCCCCTTCAACTGGACTCACTGTTCTGTTTTTCTTTTTTTCTTCCCCCTTTCAATGCTTTATTCACTCAAATTTATCAATACAATTTCACTCTATAAGTTCTTTTTTGAAAATTTATTTCTTACATACATGACAATAGTGGAATGCATTACATTCAAATGACACTGATTGACATTACAATGTAGAGAACATTGCCCCCAAATTTATTTCATCTGCTTATTTTATTTAGTTTCACCCCTTTTAAAACAATCAGCATGGTTCAGATTATTAACATCTGCACAATACAGATGTCAAGCACAATACCTAAGGATGTGCTTGACTCTTGGCCAGTGACAAATACTTAGCAATATAATGATGATGTAAGTTCAACATTACTTGAAGAAAGTGTCCTGGGGAAATTAGGCCCTTATGGTGGTGAATATTTTGTTACTTCTTTCTTTACACATTTACTTTCCCCCTATTGTTCAACATATAGTCATTCAATATTTACTGGGCAGATTAAATCAATGTGAAATATAAAGCAAGTATCTTTTTTAAAAAAATATTTGTTTTAGTTATAGGTGTACACAATAACCTTTATTTTATTTTTTTGTGGTGCCAAGGATTGAACTCAGAGCCTCACCTGTGCTGAGCGAGTGCTTTACCACTGAGCCACAATCCCAGCCTCTAAAGCAAGCATCTTAATCTGAAAATATAAGATTTAAAATGTTGCAAAGTTCAGAATTTTTTGAGTGCCAATATGGCACTGTTAGTAGAAAACCCCACACCTGACCTCAGTCAACATGTCACAGTACAAATGTGGGTACACAAAAAATATTCTATAAAATTAATGCAAAGCTATGGTTATATATGAGACATAAATGAATTTCATATTTAGACTTATCCCCAAGATATTTTTTTGTGTACATGAAAATATTCCAAAATTAGGAAAATAGCAGAAATCCAATGGCTGAGACCCCATTTTCCACTTATAACCTGGAGTAGACACAGGGGCAGGAGAGAGTGTGGGAAATTTTGCAGTTAGGCTATTGCTAAAGGGTTGTCAGGGAAGGGTCCTTTTGTTCATCACCTCTGTTCTTTGAGGTGGTCATTGTTCCATGTCAAACTAGGTAATAATTTCAGTCTCAGTTAACAATTTCTTTATTTTTTTATTTTTTTGTATGATGATGGAGTATTATCTGGGGTTTAGGTCAGGTAGAATCAGAGTGATCATGAGGTGACTCTTGTTCTAAGGCGGGGGATATGTTTCAAAATGGTGTGGCCTGTGTCAAGTTCTTCCTAACATTAAAGGGGATACTCAACCTGTCCAGCAAAATCCAATGGACACTTTTCCATATGTATTTTGTTTGATAGTTCTATAGCATTTGACACTGTAGAACTTTCTCCTCAAGAGGGACATACCCACACTCTACAACACGATTATATTATGTATATCATGTCTAGTTGTCTGCTTACGTATCTGTCTCTCATGTTACACTGTTAGCTACTTAAAGAGACTGGATCTTTCTTCTTTTTAATACTAGATCTTTCCAAACTAAATTTTAGTGTACACAAATATTGCCCAAGGGAAATGCAAGCACCTGTATCATAATTGCATGGGAATCAATTTTCAGATTTTCAACTTTCATACCTAATACATATTTTTCCTAAAATCGATCTGCCTGAGAACTCATTCACATTTTTCTTTTCAATTTTCCCTTCTATAGATGCTCTTCTCTCTCCTTATCATCACAAGTGATCACATGAGCACAAAGAAGGATCAATATTTAAAATGACTTGAAAATTGTTTATATCTCTAAATACATGTTGAAATATGTTTACAAAACATATTTTAACCTACTTTGAATTCTGTGAATATGTGCTTATTGAAAAATTAATTGGGTACATTCAAATTAAGTTTGATGAGGTCATGAAGGTGGGGCCCTCATTATGGGATTAGTGCCTTTATAAGAAGAGACACTACTTTCAACCCCCCTTCAACCATGGAAGGGCACAACAAGAAGACATTTGTCTGCAAGCTAGGAAGAAGAGTCCTCACCAACAAACAAATCAACAAGCACCTTGATCTGAGACTTCTTAGCCTCTAGAACTATGAAAAATATCAACCTGTTACTTAAAATATTCAATTTATGGTATTTTGTTATAGCAGCCAAAGCAAACTGAGTCACACCATGTCAATTTCAGACTACCAGCATGATGTCACTGAACTTGGAGTTGATAAGAAACAAGCATAACTAGCTCTTGCAAATTAGCACACCACTGGTTATTTAAAGCAATCATAACTATGGAAAATTTTGATAGTCACCTCAAGTATTCCATAACATAGTGGAGAGAGGGGATAGAGGTTCTGAAATCTACTACTTGTGAGCAGTGTTCCTTAAGTAATTTATTTGAGCTCTCTGGATTTCTCCCATTGCAAAGTTGGTTATTTTAACTTATTTGAATAGGTCAACACCTATTAGATACAGGGAAAACATTATATTGGGGTGTGTCCATGAAGGAGTTTCCATAGGAGATTGAATTTGGATTTTGAGTAGACTAAGTGGAAAGGATCTGTCCTCAATGGGGCTGGACATCATTCAATCAAGTGGAACCTGGATAGAACAAAAACAGATGAGAAGTGAACAGAATTCTGACTCCTGGAACTGAAAATGCTCTTTCTACTGCCTTGAACATCAAAGTTCCAGCCTCTCTAGCCTTAGGACTGCAGGACTTAATACCAGTAAACTTCTAGCCCTCAGTCCTTCAGCTTCGGTGTGAGAATTACAACATTTGTTTCCCAATTCCTGAGGCTTTCAATCTCAAGGTCTCCAGCTTGCTGACTGCCTCTCATGGGGTTTCTCAGTCTTCATAATCATGCTGGTCAATTCTCCTAATAAATACTTTCTCATCTATCTATCTGTACATATTCTATTTGCTCAGTCTTTCTGGATTCCTGACTAATAAAAATATATTCTGCTTAATGGTATTTATATTACAATATTGTTCTCCTGGAATGTAAAAGTTTAATTTTGTGAAAGTGCTTAGCACAATACCTGGCAAACTAGTAAATGTCAGGGGCCTTTCCCTTCTGTTTCCTCCTCTCTCAATGGCTGCCATGCAGCTCAACCAAGCTAATTATTAAAGAGAAAATCTACCTCTTCTTCCCTTTCTTCTACCCTTTTCCTTCTTTGAGGGCCCTTCTCCATTGCTCTGTCCTGAGCACTAGCTTCCCAGGTCTTTGTGCAGAATCCTGACTACTTGGGTATCCTTTCCACAGTTCTGCCCCGAAGGGCCCAGGCTTTGCATATTCCTATCTCACCGCCTCCCCTCCCAAAGCCTGAAATCCTATAACCATGTCACCAGTATAACCATGTGGTTAAGAGATAGTGTAAAAGGGAAAGATCATTCATTGTTATTTATGAAGGCAGAAAGATGTGGTGGAAACCTACCAGGGGAGTTGGAAAGCATATGGCATAATTCCTTGACTGACCTTTGTAGACTCACTACCTTGAGAGGAAAGAACAAGGGTAGACATTGAACTTTTCTCAAGTAGCAAAATAAGCTGGTAATAACCAAATGTTACAATATAATATGTTGTAATGGTTTACAATTGAGTTACAGATAGGCCAAATTAGAGAGCTACGTGAAAAAAGAGCTGAGGGAAATCATGGTACTCTCCATTCATGGAACCCCACATGGAGGTGGTTCACAATTTCAACATTAGATCATACCACATTCTTTCTGACAACATTAAATCTTTGTAAAGCTGCATGTTCTATAATACTGTGATAAAAAGCAAGTAGCACTGGAAAAATCAATGTGGACAGGAAATCAAAGTGGCAATGTCCAACTTGAGTTCAAAGTTTAAGAATTTTAGCAGTACTCAACAGGCATATACTTCATATTGCTGAGAAATTATGGACAAGAATGAAGTTATATTTTGTTTCAATTTATACGTACTGTCTTTTAAGGCAGTACTAAGTTGTTAGACCATAAATATGTATTCAGTTACATGAAACTAAAGACTTAATAAATAGGATGCTCTGATATTTCTTTTGGCTTGGGGACATCATGGAAAATCACTGACTATGAGGCCCCCACAAACAGAACATATATGAACATCAGCTGAAATTCTTTTTATATGTATGATCTTTTATAGTCCTTGCAACAACCTAATGAGTGAGGTGCTGTTAAAGTTTCTGGTTTACAGATATGGGGACTGAGGATATGAACAATAACGAGACTAGGTTAAGATCCCAAATGACCTAAGTTGTTCAAACCTAGTCATGTGACTTTGAAACCACAACTCTTAATCACTACACCATACCTAAAGCTGACTATCAGATAATTTAGTTCAGACAAAATTGGACATCTTTTGGAGAGAGATGTCTACTTCCATACAGAGCTGAGTCTGACTGTAAAACATAACAGTCTCCACATGTTTTCCTGCCATCTTGTCAAAGGCTCAGGTTCTCAAAGCTATTTGCTAAAATAACCGTTTTGCTAAAATTACAGGCTCAAAACGTCCTGAAATGGTGTGTGTGCTTTAGATGAAAGTCACCTTGTATCCAGGCAAACAAAGAAAATCGAAGACTGTCTAAAGTGGCAGCTTGAGTTTATCAACTCTATCAACTTGCTCAACAAACATTACCAAGTACACAGGCCCTTGTCTGAAGGAGCCTCTGTGGAAATCCCAGATAAAAGAGTAGAATTTGGTAAACTGTTCCAAAGGCAACATGATGCATCCATTTTTTTTGGTGTGTTTTAAAACCTGGAAAACAGTTAAGCCATTGCAAATGAATGCAGAAGAGAAGCAAAAGCAATTAAGAAAGAGAGGGAGGAACGGAAGGAGGGAGGAAATAAAGAAAGAAAAGAAAAAAGAAAAACCTCTAGAAGGTTAACAGTCCAATCAGAGATCAGCAACCTGTGGGGCAAAAGATTCTCAGTGGGGCTTCTGCTAATCTTAGGGAGTTGTAGATAGATCCAGAGAAGGTCCTGCAGTAGTCTTAATATAAAAGGAATCCTTGTTATTTTCCTTATCTGAGTCCTCCTAGTTACGTGTTTTAACTTCCTCTAGAGGGAAGCAAAAGTAGTCAGAACACTAAGGAACTGAACATTGATAAACCAGAACCACACTGTACCACCCTCATCACCCCTGGTTAATGTCTCAGCCTGTCACACCAAAGTCCTTCTGGAACAGTCTTTAACTGTTTATGTGTATATCAGCCAAGAGTACAAAGCAAGTATGGTAAATTGTTCTCCAAGGGAAACTGCAAAGCTACCCAAAGATGGAAGATTGTGTGAAGTCATTGGAAGTAAAGTTGGGAAAACATTCAAATATTAAGAGGATCTGACAGTTAAACTAGTTAGCAACTAATAGATTACAGAAGTAGTATTTTCTCATCATTAATTATCAAATGTTACCACAAAGACCTCTCGGCAATAGACTATTCAGGCACTTTAATACCTCTATCCACTAGGCCCTGGAAAAAATGATGGTGGAGACTGTATTAGTCAGGGTTCCCAGAAAAACAGAAGAAATGAGGTGATAGATAGATAGATAACATAGATGTACAAATTGTATATACACATACACATATATATGTATATACATATATACATATAGATAGATAAGGTATGTTAGTTTAAGGAATTGGCAACATACAACTATAGAGGCTTCTTAAGTTCAAAATCTAATGCAGAAGACTGTAGGCTTCAGATAAGAAAAAGCTGAAATTTGAGTTCAAGAGTAGTTAGCTATTCAACCCGGAAAGAGTGGGGGTTGCAGATGGAGTCCAAAAACAGTCTCTAAGAAGTTCCCTCTTAGTTTGGTGAAGGTGTGGAAAATCAGCCTCTTGTTCTATTAAGACCTTTAACTGATTGACAAAGACCACTCAAAGCCCATCAATTGAAAGTAAGTCAAATCCAAAAGCACCATCAAAGAAATATACAGAATAATCTTTGACCAAATATCTAAAACTCTAAGTAGATTCTAGGAATCCCAGGCAAAATCCCCTGCCAAATTCTGAGAACCACATCTACATGTAGCCTCTCCCCAAGATAACAGTTCCTGACAAATACACCAGTTGTAGGAAAGGGGATGAAGATGACTGTTAGCAACATTCGGAGGCAAGCTGCTGACTTCAGATAAACTCATTAGAAACATTCACAGCAGGAGACAGCACATCACATACCTCTTTGTATACCACTTCAAAGTCTTAGGGATCCACCTCACTGTTTATTCTTGCTACAGTATACAAGAACAGTGCCAAGTTTGACTAGCTTCAACAGGGACACCTGGGAAGAGCTTCTCCTTGGCTTGGGGACATGATGAAAAATTACTGACACTATGAGGGCCCCCCAAACAGAACATTTATGAACATCAGCACAACATCCCAAGGTGGAGTGGATGATCCATGAAAACTCACACTGTGTGCACATGGGAAGTAAGAAAAAATCATACCCCTGCAACGGAGCTTTGGATAGTAGAGGATGGACTCCTAGACATGTTTTATAAGGGCTCCTACAAGAGAGAGTCACCTGTAGCAGTACCAAACTTCCCTCTGTTGTTATTTTACTCTCTTCCCTGCATCCCACACCCTAGAATTGCATTTTCACATTACTGTTATCACCTGCTCTGTGGTACTTAATTTCAGGTTCTGTTCTTACATCTCAATCAGAGGGTCAAAGTCTTTCCTTTACATTTTTAAGGAAGGAATTAGGTTAAGCATTGCAGTCTATTGATTACCAAGTAAAAGGTTGAGCATTCTTTTATTCCATGTCATAAAAACTATTTAGTTGAACTAGAAGTGTGTAGAAGCTGGTGGAACTCAAATATGAACAAGTCCAAAAAGTGCATGAAAAAGAACAAACACATTTCATTTTATGAGTCTCTCAGTTCTCCTAGTCTGAATAGCTGTTTTAATAGTCTACACTTACTTGCCAGTATTTTCACTGCTGTACTCTTTCCATTATTTCTGAACTGCATTGGCCTCTTCAGGCTCTTTATCTGGCCAAATTGCTCCCTTGACTTAGAAGATTTCCAGGAACTCAATGATGTTCCGAATTATTAATTGGTTGCCGCAAGTCATATGAGAAACAGTTTACCCTTTGTTGCCACAAATCCCCCAAAGCTGTGATTATGGCTATTTATTAAAGATCCAGAAAGATGTATTTTAAAACACATTTTAAATCGTCAAAAGATAGATAATAATAGCTTAAAATATGAGAACTAATGAGTCAGAGATTTCCAAATAGTATTCATTTATTCATTTTTCAGTATCGAAACAGATACTATGCAAGCAGATAGGAACAAACTTGGGACCAACCCAGGAGCCCAGAAAAAAGTTGAAGTTTCTTCAAGTCTAGTGTGATTCTTGTAGAGCTGCCAATCACAAAAGCTTTTCTCTAACCGTGGACCCAGCCTGATCATTTCCCTGAACAAGGAAACAGTTCAGAGGCAGGTGATAAGTTGCCCAATAAAGGCTTGGGGTTTTTCAGTTTAAAGGTACAGGAGAAGGGATCTAGACTTCTGTGTCAGAGTTAGAAGGTCTGCTAGTAGCCTTCTTCTCAGCTACATGGGTAAAATTTGTCTGCAGTGGAGAAAATGAATGTGAACCCAGAAAAACAGGGATGAGAGAGAAGCAAAGGGAGGTTTTCAGTTTTACAAATACCTGCACACTTATGCTTGAGGGTCACTGCTCCAATTCTTTCCAGTTAGAGTATAAAATTTTATTTTACATTTATGCTAAAATGGGTTTTCTGTAACTTTCCACTGGAAGGCACCAAGTAGTATTCCATGGGGAAGGTGAGTTTATTTGTATTAGTGTATTATAATTATTCATAATAGTGGGATTTATTATGCCATATTCGTACATGCACATAACATTATTTGGTCAATTTTATTCCCAAGTGCCCTTCTTTTCCTTGCCCTCCTCCATCTCCCCCTGATTTGCTTGCTGTACTCTATGAATCTTTCTTCTGTTTATTATTATTATTATTATTATTAGTGCATTATAATTATATTTGCAATCAGGATCATTGTAGTATATTCACTCATAGCATAGAACAAAGCATAATTAGGTAGATTTCATTCCTCAGTGTTTCCCACGCTCTTCTGTCCTCCATCCCTCTCAGTTCTCTTCCTCTACCATATTGGTCAGATAAGTTGTTTGGAGGCACATCATTTCTCTACTCCTATGGTTTCTGTAAGGAATATTTTTTCTTAAACATTCTTGGTCTGTTCTCTGCTATTGTTCACTTCATCTCACAGAGTATGGATTAATTCTGTAATAGTAAGGTTACTTTCCTACTAAAAGAACAAAGTCCTCCAATCTACTTTTTGAAATAATAACAATAATGTAAAATAGCTAATTCTTGACACTACTTGCTGCATGCATAAGTAACTCAATCCTCACAGAAATCTTCTAAGATGGGTGTACTCATGCTATAACCAAGTTTATATGTAAGAAAGTAAGACATAGATAATGTGAGGTCTTCTCCTTAGACTACCCAGTCAGAAAGTAGCAGGTATGGGATTTGAATACAGTTCATGTGGTCCTGGAGTCTATGGTCTAATCATTTTTCCATGTGTCACATGTACTAAGGGATTTACATGGGGGGTATTCTTTGGTCTTCCATTTGCCTTCCTCTTTTGTCGTAAATCTTAATTTGTTCCAATGATAATCTTTGGAGTCCCCTTAAAACTCCCAACTCTCGCCTGAAGTTCTGGAATAATTCCTATGAAGACATACCCAAAGAAAAATCTATGCCTGATACTTAAGTTCAGTGAATACTAATCAGATTCCATTTAATGTATGTCATATTTATGGTATAGTAAACCTGCACTAGTCAGAAAAACTCAACTTTACAGGCAACAAATTCTTTTCTCTTGATAAACAAAAAGTCAACTCTGCAATTTTCTTTAGTGGGCTTTAAAAGTTTCACTACTGAATTTTATGACGCCTGTCATAAAGTTTTGAATACTTCAACATACACAGTGTGAAATTGCACATGTACCAGTTAGTTGAACTTTAATCTGAACCAGTCCATTGCTAATAGAAATGGGTGATCTAGTGGGGATCAGTTAAGAATTTATGGAAAAGCCAGGTTCAGTGTTACACATCTGTAATCCAGCAACTAAGGAGACTGAAATAGGAGGATGATAAGTTCAAGGTCATCCTAGACAAATTAGCAAGACCATGCATCAAAATATAAAGGGCTTGGGATGTAGCTCAGTGGCATAATAGAATGCCCCTGGAGTTCATTCACCAGTATCTCCCCCCACCAAAGAAATATATATATATATATAAACATACACACACACACGTTATGCATATGTGTATATGTATGACTGAAGTTTTATATGTATAGAAAGGCCATCTTTAAAATGTCCACTTTCCATTAGGACAAAATATGCATTTATTTTGGTCCTCATATGAATCTGTGTTTTGCAAAGAAGTTGTAAATCACTGAAAGCACAAACACTAGTATGAAGTGGTAGGGACAGATTTTCTTTTCTCACTCTGTAAAAAGACACATCATTTATGCTATCAGCTTATCTTCCCTTGGAGATTTGACTGAACACCTGTTAATGAAAACTGTCTTATCACGTGATCTTTTCCTAAAACCAGAAATCGAGATACCACAAAGTGTTCCAACTCAGAGACAGTCAATAAATTTTCTAATTAACACTTGTGCTTGTATGCAATTCTTGCAGAGCCACAATCATATTCATCCCACCAGCGCTGCTTTCAAGTTTCATTCAATAACAAACACCAGGAGAAGAGGTATGTGAGAATTCTCAAGTGTCGTTCATTGGATCCTTGAGCATTATTTCATCTATTGTTTTAGTTAGCTCTTTATCACTGTGACCAAAATACCTGACAAGAAGTTTAGAGGTGGAAAAGTTTATTTTGGCTCATTGTTGCAGAGGTTCAGTCCATGGTTGGCTGACCCCATAGCTCTGGGTCTGAGAAAATGCAGAACCTCAAGGTGGAAGAGCACGGCAGAGGAACACAACTCAGGACATGGCAATCAGGAAGCAGAAAGAGCTCTACACACCAGGCACAAAATATAAACCCCAAAGCCACACCCCCGTGATCTGTTTCTTTTAGCCACGCCCCACCTGCTTACAGCTACCACTCAGTCAATCCATGTCAGTGGATATAATCCACTAATGAGTTCTCAGAATCTAATCTGAACATCCTTTCATTGTCTCTCACATAAATTTTTGGAGGATGCCTTATACATAAATCACACCATTTGCTGCAGAGTCATAAGCAATTTCTTTGAAGTAATAGTGTGTGGGAGGCAAAATGATCCCCTCCAAATATATTCATGCTCTGATCTTCAGGATTGTGAATATGTTAGATTGCATGGCATAAGAAGATTTGAGGTTGCAGATGGAACTAAGATTGCTAATCCACTGACTTTGAGGTAGGGAGATTATTCTGCATTATTCTTAGCGTAAAGTCCTTATTACTAGCGAAGAGAGGCAGAAGTGAAACCAGAGATATGAAAGTGTGAGGACTCAGCATGATGTTGCTGATTTCACGATGGAGGAACTAGAACTGATAGAGGCTGGGACTATCACAGAAAGGGATTCTCCCTTAGAATCTCTGAATGAGAATTCTGTAGTAATTTTAGCCAATTTCAGACCTCTGGGCTCAAGAGCTGTTAAGATAATAAATTTACATTGTTCTAAGCCCCTAAATTTGTGGTAATTCATTACAGTAATATTTGGAAACTAATACACAAAATTAAAAGAAATTAAGAAATATAATACATTGATATTCCCCTTCCCTTGCTACCAACAGCTGTGCTCCACATTTTTGCACTGATATGTGGAATGGGGCAGGGAGAGGGGGATCTGACCGTGAGATATGATCACCCAGGCTCCCTTGCTTAAGAGTCCTGGAATATAAGACCGTGAGTAGAAAAACATGACTTGTGATATTTCTTCCCCAGCTCTCTTCCTGTGGAGATGAGACGATCCTTGAGGGGGCTGCACCACCCTAAATACAGTCCCCTGGGCAGCCCTCATCCACGGTGCAGCCACCAGGCTCTGCTCACACTCTTTCCTCTCTGAGCCCCTTCAGACTTGGAGTTGGTGTTGACTACACATGGAACTAGACTCAGGTAACTAAATATTTTGTGTTAGTTCCTCTAAATATCCCTATACTTTTAATATTTTTAAAATTCTTTATTAAATTCTCTTCAGTTTACCCCCCATTTAAGATCTGTCAGGATATATGCATACATATGTGCTTATAAGTATATAGGCATCTGATAATAAATTCATTCCAGACCGTTGTCTTATTTGCTTAGAAGTTTTTGTTAATATTATTCTTGACCTTCTAACAAAACTATAAATGACTCAAAGTCCAGATCCTCTATTTCTCTGTGACTCTCCATAATTCTAATATAGAACCTGAAAACTCCATGATAAACAAATGCGGATTTAATAAATAACATTATTAAAAGTCAAGTGCAATATTTGCATAGTAAACTGGAAAAACTTTAGAAGCAGGGCTATTTGTCTTCTATCAAAGATAGTGGGACATTCAGAGGCAGAGCCAAGAACTAATGTGAGAAGCAGAAGGCAGGAGTCATATCCACTTCCTCTTTAACAGTGTTTGAACATGAGGGAATATAACTAATACGAAGGATAACTCCACAACAAAAGAACCCTTCACACACACACACACACACACACACACACACACACACACCTATCTGGAAAAAAAAAGAAGCAGAGAGATTTATTATTAGAAATTGTGGGGACTAGGGATGTGGCTCAAGTGGTAGCGTGCTCACCTAGCATGTATGAGGCACTGGGTTCGATTCTCAGCACCACATAAAAATAAAATAAAGATATTGTGTCCACCTAGAACCAAAAAATAAATATTAAGAAAAAAGATCGAAGAACTTCATACAAAAGGTGTGGTTCTCTTTAAAAAAAACAGAAATTGTGATTATGGAGGCAAAGAAGTCCTATGATATGCTGTCTACAAGCTGGAGACCCCACAGAAACTGATGGTTTAATTCAGTCTGAATTTGAAGATCTGAGAACCAGGGGGAATTGATAGTAAAAATCTCAGTCTAAGAGTTGAAAAAGATGTGATAAGACATCTCAACTCAAGCCATATCTTGAGTTGAGATGTCCATTTTCTGTTGTTACAACAAAATGCCCGAGATTATGTAATTTGTAAAGATTAGAAGTCATTTGTCTCATTGTTATGAAGGCTGGGAAAACCAAGAGCATGGTTCCAGCATCTGCTCAGCTTCTATATGGTGAGGGCTTCTGGCTGCACAAGAACATGGTGGAAAGCATCACAGCTCAAGACAGAGCAAGCTTGCTAACTCAGGTCTCTCTTCCTCTTCTATGTAGCTATTCATGTCATCATGGGGACCCCATCCATTCAACCTCATCTAATCTCAATCATCTCTCCAAAGCACCACCTCCAAATACCACTCATGTGAAATTGTGTGTTAATTTTCCAATACATGAATTTTAGGAAACACATTCAAACCACAGAGAGGCAGGAGGAAAAGGGTAAATTATTCCTTCCTCTGTCTTTTGTTCTACTCAAGTCCTCAGTGGATTGAGAGACACTCACACACACAAAGGAGTGTGCTCACTTCACTGAGTTCACTGATTCAAATGATATTCTGTCTAGAAGTAACCTCACACACATTCTGGAAATAAAGTTCAATTCAAGCACCTATAATGCAATAATGTTGACACATGAAATTAGTACACTTAAACAATAAGTAATTATATTAAGGGAAATAGGAGATAGTTTTCTTTCTTTCAGAAATTTGCACAAGAATGTTCAAGGCATTTTGCCCTTTATAGCTAGGGTTGATTATGTATCTGATAAATACACACAGCAGAAATTCTGGCCCCACCTGCTGACTCCAACTAAGAAGTCTGTTCTCTTCTTTTTGATACTAAGCAAGAGTCTGTGACTGCTTTTTCACAAAGAATGCTCTGGAAGTCCTTGAAGCACTTCCCAATGACTTCCAAGGAGGATTCATAGAAGACAGCTTGGCTAATGCTTGACTTTCTTTCTTCAGACACTACCACTGGAAACCCAGCCACCTATATTGCAAGGAATTGAAGCTTCATGAAGAGATTGTTTAGGACATGTTGTTAATAACTTTAGTGAAGGTCTCATTGGACTAAAAGCACTGACCAACAGGCAGTGAGTGTGTGAGCCTTTCAGAGACTAGAGATGTCAGATTTTGAGCCACTCTTATTGGTCCAGAAGGAAGAGGAGATGAGCCATTCCTGCTGAGCACTGCCTCAACTTCAGATCATGAACAAAATGAATGTCATCTTAAATAACTCTCATGAAGCCATACATAGTTACTGCAGCAATACTAGCAATTAAGAATAATCAAAATATCCAACAGGAGGAAAAGAGAAGCAATGACAGTATACCCATACAATGGAATATTACTCAGCAGTAACATGAAATGAATTACAGATACATGAATACAGGTAAATCTCAAAATTGTCCTGTGGGATAAAAGAGTCCAGAAGCTTATGAATATATACTCTATAATTCTATTTACTAGAAGTTTTAAAACAAGTAAAAAATAACTGATAGTGAAATAAATAAAAATACAATGCTAGTTGACTTTGAGGGGGGCTCTTGGAATTAACTGGATATAGAGCACAAGGGGATCTTTCTGGAGTGTTGGAATGTTCTACATCTTAATAGGGATATGGGATACACAAGTTGATGCATTTTTCAATGCTTATGTAACAGTATGCACAAATGTTTACATAGTATTACCAATGACAATTAGAAAGGCAAAAAGAAAGTTCTTTTTTTGAACTGTAAGTAATAAGAGTACACCATGCTAGGGGCCAAGATATCTTTCTATTCTCTCCCTACATAACTGTTATAAGAAAATGCAATCAATTGTATGCCATAAAAAGTGTAGATTAAAAATTATTATGGAGGTGTGTCAGGCAGTTCATGGAAACGTTATTTTTCTGTTTGTGGTATTTGTCAACTTTTAAAAATCAGTATTTTATTAGTTTTCATTGTAAAGAAACATTCATTTTATTATCTAATTTTGAATATTTTTCTTACAGAGAAACCCCCAAAATGTATAAGATTTTGATCCACATAATACAAATGCCCCTCTGTTTCTGTTTGATACATCTCTTCTCAGTATCAGCCTATCCTTGACCATGTCATCCATAGAAAGGTCTACTTTCCACCTCAAAGATGTTTGTTGTCACAGAGATATCAGAATCAGGACATGAAATAGTAGCCAATTGCAGAAAATCAAACCTTAAATAAAGGCAAGGCTTGTTTTCTTTTTCACAGTTGATCTCCAGGCAGAATACTTCATATTCCATTCTTCTTTCATTGTCCTTTATTGCTCTTCTTTTATTTTACTTTTCCTTCTCTATGTTCCCTTTCCTTTTCTTGATTTCTGTCTCTTCTCTTTATCTTAATGGCTTTCTTCTTTTTTCATCATCTTGGTTTCTACTGCCACTAGACCATGCTTTAGAAAATTAGGAAGCCACATTTTAGAAACCAAGAGAACTGGCATAGTAGGAAATGGTCTTGTGGGATAGAAATGTCAGAATTTACATCACATATGCAAAAGGTCACTCTATAATGTCAACAAGAAGGAAGAGAGGAGAGAGAGAGAGAGAGAGAGAGATAGCAACAGGAGGAGACAAGGAGAAAAAGGAAAAGTAGGAGGAGGTGGAAGAGGAGGAGTGGTGAGGAAGGAGGAGGAGGAAGAGGAGGAGGAGTGGTGGGAGAGAAGGATGAAGGAGAGGAAAGGGAGGGAGTTGGAACAAACCAGGATCTATTGATTTTGTCTTAACAGCTGCAACTTAACCTGAAGTCCTTCAAAGGAGCAGTGATGAATTTGCCCATGAAAGTGATCTGAAGTTCTGAACTCTTGCCTTGTGTCTATTCATTGTATACAATTCTCAGACAATTAAGCCTTTCCTGAAAATTGCTATAGCCTTGCATCAACTTGGGGCAATCCCCAGCTGTCTGATTAGCCTTAGGGCATAGCAATGGTTAATATTAAATCCCTTCTCTTGTTTCTGTCTTTTAAAAAGTTAGCTTAACACCCCCAGTAGTAAAACTTCACAAGCTACAGAAATAATAGAGTAATTTTTTTCCTTCTTCAGTGCCTACAGAATGTCAAGGGAGTTTTTATGTAAGAGTAACTAATGTGAATGTGAGAAGTGCTATCAAAGAAATCCTTACTGCTTTAAAATTTTCTCTTTTTTCAAATATTTTCTAGCTGCTCTGAAACCTTTAAATTTTCTTTTTTGCACAAAATGCAATGTTTTGGTTAGTTGAATTTCACTACACAAATGTACACAATGGAACTAACAGAAAAGGGCACTCACAGTTTGTTGTATATTTTATTTAACCAATTAAAGAATTTATGGAAAGAAGAAATCAAGTTAACAACCATAGGAAAGAGAAAGGAAAACAAAGTCTTTTGTACTTGAGCCAATTTCTGCACAATTTCACAGGTGCCCCACAAATGTGATGTCATTTTGATTGAAGCAAACTCTCTCCCACAAAGACAAATGAAAGAACTCTTTTTAAACTAACCCTTGCACTTCACACAGGTGGTCACATCTAAAATAAACCTCCAGACTGCACCTCTGCAACAGTGTTCTAAAGAAATGTTCTGTTAGGGCTTCCCAAAGAGAAAAAAAAAAAGATTCAGAATGTGCTGACTGCTCTTTTGAAGAAAAATAAAGAATATGGTTTTTCTGCTCTGATTGGAGTGAAAGGCATATTCCTCAACTAGTGGTTTTATAACGTAATTACAGAACATGAATAAACCTTTTCTTGACTTCTTTAAAATTGATTTTCAATGGGTTCTGAGTCTAAAATCTGGCTCATGTCCAGAAGCTGGGCAAGAGGTTGTGGCTGTTTTGAGTGACTTCCCTCAACCTTCTGATCCTTGATTACTTTTGCAAGTACAGATTTAGTTATCACCCTCCTTGGCTGCACATTTATTCACCCCCTAGGTCCTAACGCCCTATTCACCATCTCCAAAACTCTGAGTATGTCAGGGATCAGGCCCCTGTACCTGCCCCTCCAACCTTGACACTCATGACAACATTTGGGTCCACAAAAATATATATCACCAACTTGCTACCAGATCACACCCACTTTGGTTGGGGGTTTAACTCACTTTGGAGCTCTACTGCTCTTATGACTGAGTGTGGAGCACCTCTGTCCTTTCACTATAGGAGCTGGGCATTGCTTAGCTTTTAATTGCCAGTGAAATGTTCTCATCTTTTTTCTTATCTTTTTTTCCAAAGCATCAGTTGAGTCTGGAAATGCTTATACAATCAGTACTGGACTCTAGATATACTTTTTGATTTTACTTATTCATGCAAACCACTCCACCAAAGACTTGCATTTGTCTAAAGCAGCTTACTGACCTCTCTGGGCTCATCCTTCCTTGTCCATTACATGTTGTAAGATTTTATCTGCCAGGTATGCAGTATAAAGCTGCAAAAATAATATTTTATCCAGAATTTTTTCCTTTGTTTTTTACTGGGAAGGGTTTTCTGTTGTTTATTCCACAGTATTATCAGAAACAAGTCTTAGTTTACTCTTACGCCCATTCCAATCTGGCTTCTAGTCTTATCACTTAATTAAAACTCTTCTTGTTTTTAAAATTTTTCCATCTTGAAATTATTGTCTCATTTAGCTCTGCTATAATACTCTACCACTAGCCCTGCGCCCTCCCCTTTAATAAAATTCTGTTACTTGATTAACCATTCATTCTCAGTCTTATTTGTTATCATTTTTTCTCCTCCTTTGCCTCTAAAGAGAAAATCCTTTGATTCTCTTTTACACCATCTTTTCTACTTCTTTCCTTCCTCCTGGGTTATTTCACCAATTCCTGTGACTTTCAATGTCATCCATATGCTCACCATTCTCTAATTTATATCTTTAGCCCAGACTTCTACTTTGGGCTCAGACTCATCCACTCAATTGCTATCACTTAGATAACTCTATCTGAAGGTTTTTTAGATTTAAACTGAACTCTTGGTTTTTCTCCATAGACATAAATATCTGTCATTTCCCCCCAATGGAATTCTAGCCACCAGTTCCCAATCCAAAAATCTAGGAGTGATTTCTCATTCCTAATTCCAAATGATTAAGTCCCTACTTTCCTGCCTTAATAATCATATCTCATACTCTCCCACTTCTCTCCTTTATCACTACCATTGCCCCAGCTCAAACCATAATCATCTCTAGTCGGGCGGGATGCCCATGCATTCTTGTCAGTCTTCCCATGAAGTTCTTTGTATTTTCTTTTTTTAAAAAATATTTTAGTTGTAGATGGACACAATACCTTTATTTTGTTTATTTCATTTTTTTATGTGGTGCTGGGGACCCACCCAGTGCCTCATGCATGCTAGGTAAGTGCTCTGCCATTGAGCCACAACCGCTGCCCAATTCTTTGTATTTTCTATTCCCTCTTTCTAGAACATCTTTTCCCTGTGCTTTTGACATGATTGATACATTTCATCTTTGAAATCTCATCTTAAATTTGCTTCCTTGAAGAGTCCGTTTAATGATTACTCTGACTCTGCATTCTATTTTCTTCCTATTTTATGCAGATCTTAATTCTTTCATTGATTCATTTCTACGTTGTAATTTTTTACTCCCAAGCTCCTACGTGTAAGTTCCATGAGGGTAAGAATCTTGTCTATCAAGCCCCAAAAAGCATTTGATAATATATTTTATTTACAAAATGCCTAAAAAGAACAAGTCTAGAGTAATACGTTTAAGTCAAATTAGTTCCTGGTAGGAGGCAGAAGATACTTCCAGATCTCAAAGTTTACATTATATTGAATGCTTCCATATTTAGAGATCATACAGATTCAGAACATAGAGCTAATTCTATTTCAGATGTCAATCTAAAACAAAAACCAGGCAGTTCCATTAGTATTATAACTTCTCCAGGAAAACTGAACATTTTGTCAAAATCAATATAAGTAATAACAAAATGATAAGTGCCACAAGGCCAATAGTGAACCTAGTCTCTACGTGTACTCAGCACCTAGTGCCAAAAATAAAGTGTTAAAAATGAATTAATGAAAAAACGAATGCCATTTTAGGATCTGTGAGACATTTCCTTTACATTTAGCTATCTTCAGCTGAAATCTATACTTTGCAAGTAAGTGCCAGTACTATGAGAATTGAGCAGCTGAAATGTAGTCAAAAGATCAAAATGTGTTACCCAGTAGACTACCTGCTGCCCTTGTTAATTCACAGCATAAACTCCTGGACCCCAATGCTATAGCTGAACTTGTCTGTATCCTCCCCAACATAACCTAAGACACTCACCTTCTAATTCTACAGTTCCCAGGAACTTTTGACCAGCCAAACTCTATACATCCATCCCCAAAATTAACTCAGAAGTCTCCAAGCTCTTACATATAAGACAGTCACAAGGAGCACACATTTATCTTTCATGGAAATCAGAAAAATTTTACTATTCTTTCTTCTACCTTACTAAATACATTCATGTAAAGTTCTGTTCAGACTTTATAATCATTTCTGTGTACCTCTCGTGCATGTAAATCTGTGAGTACTTACCAATAACAGGTCATGCTTTTCTGTACTGTCTTGGCACAGAGGGGTTTTTCTTGCCAGGATTGTTTTATTTCTCCATTGATAATATTCTCTGTATACATGGGAAACTCTGCATAATAAAGTTCTTTCAAAAATTATATTTGAGAGGCTGAGGATTGATGGAGCACTTGCCTGCCATACATGAAGCTAGGCAAGTGCTAGCTTCATGTATTCCCTGTACCTGCAAAAAAATTTAAAAAATAAAGAGAGAGATGATGGTGATGATGATGATGACGACGAAGACAACAGACACACCTGAAATATAATAATCAAGACATACCACCAAATTTGGCAATTAGGAGATCACTGGTGATCTTGAAGAGGAGAATGAAAGCTAAATAGACAAGCAGTCAATGGCAGAACAGGTGAAAGTGATGAGTGCAGATTGCTTCCTCCACAAGACATTTGGGGAAATAAGAGAAAAGAGGTAAGGTAGATAAAAGTATTCTTTTAAGTAAGGAAAATTCTAGTAATGAGCACTATCCAAGAGAAAAATAAACCTGAAAACCTGGAGAAATTAAAGCTGTAATTCTGACAAGGGAAATTCATAGTCAAACATCCCAGAAGAACTGTGAGAGATCCAGGACTTCCCTCCAGTCTACTTTCATAAAGCAATCAAAGTATTGGTCTTGGTTTTGCATTTATCTGCTTTAGACTTATGAAAAATATAATATGCATTTCATTAATAATATTTATAAAATAAAGACAAGCAAAAAAATTGTAAAAGTCTGAGTAATCTCATTTTCCTACGTATCTACCCAAGCCATTTTCTACATGTCTTCTTTGTAGGTTAACATATACAGAAATAAACACACTAGGCTGATCATATTACACAAGCAACATTACAGTCTAATATTTCTTATTTAATTAATTTGAATGCTATCCTGTAAGTATAATGGTCTTTTAAAAAGAGACTATAGATTTTTATCACCTTCCCTGCTTAATAAAATCTTTCTTTGGTTGAACATTGTGTTTAGGGAAAAATAGCTAAGCTTCACAATCTAAGCTATATGGCCCTGACTTCAGTCGCTTCACACTACTTTGTATCTTAATCATTTTGCCCTAAACCATCTTTCCATTTCTCAAACACACAGCATGTTCTTGCATCACATTCTCAGCCCCTCTACCCAGATTGTCCTGCCCTTAGCTCTTTGCATGGCTGAGTCCTCTGATCCTTCGCATCTCCTATCCCTGTACAGTTGAATGATAAGTGTTAGTAAAAAATGTGGAGAAAATGGACCCCTGGCACACCATTGGTGGGAACATAAATTAGTGTCACCATTATGTAAAACAGTTTGGAGTTTCCTCAAACAAATTAAAAATAGAACTATCATATGACCTAAAAATTCCACTCTCAGGCATATATTGAAAAGAAAGAACTCAGTATTTCAAAGAAACATCTGCACTCCCATGTTCATTGCAGTACTATTCATAATAGTCAAGAAATGGAAACAACCTAAGCATTCATCAACTGATGAATGAATAAAGAAAATGCGATGTACAGTGGAAACTGTTTAGCTATGAAAAGAATGATATCCTATCGTTTGTAACAACATGGATGGAACTGGAAATCCCTGTGCTAATGAAATCAGGCACAAAAAGTCAAATCCTGCAGGATGTCACTCACATGTGGAATCTAAAAGAATTGACTTCAGAGCAGTTGAGAATGGAATGGTGGTTACCAGAGGGTGGGGACAGAGCAGGGAGGACGAGATGGGAGAAGTTCATCAATGGGTGTTACATTATAATTAAATAAGAGCAAGGAGTTCTGGAGTCTTATTTCACAGTAGGATGTATCAATAACAGTAATATACTGTATATTTCAAAAAGCTAGAGGAAAGTATTTTAACACATTTTTACCATAAAGAAATAATAAAATCTTGAGGATTTAGGTATGTTTAACCCAATTTAAACGTTATGCAATGCATACATGTATGAAAACATCACATGTGCATTAATAAGCACAATATTAATGTTTTTTTGCATGTGTCTGTGTGTGTACTAGCTAAAAATAATTTTAATTTAAAAAAGAAAAGAAAAGGTAATGACAAATCTTGCACAGCCACCTAGCTATTCAAGCCATTCAACAGAGGATGACCATACTGGCACCAACATTCTGACCTGGGACTCCCACTTACTTGACAGAGGCAGCTGGTTTCCTGAATCCAGAAACACACTCATCACCTCCATGGCAGCCCACTTCCAGTCAGGTCAGAGCTCCTCTAAGATACCAGACAGATAGCTCCAGCCAATCAGCACCTCTCAAAGGCATGGATTTCCTAACATAGGAGGAAACCAGTGGTCTTTTGGCTTTGAAAGCCCTGTTGGTCATTTCCCCTACCAGAACCTCCACCCAGGCACTGGCCTCTGATTGCTGGATCAGACACCCATTTACATGTAAGGAATCTTAACGAGGTTGAGACAGCAATGGATGGTAGATTCAAATCTAGATCAACTTGCTTTAAGGATAACGGTATGACAGTTCCTTAAAAACATAACAAGGGCTTCATTCTACCAAATACCAGGTGTAAAGTATATAAAAGCTATAAATTCAGGAGATGTGGTATTGGTATTGGCAGAGACAGGAAACAGGATAATGGCATAAAATACAGGTCCAGAAAATGGAAGCATGAGAGAAAAGTAGTACATGGTTTGTACATGTCCAAATCTGTGGGAAAAAGTTTGAATTCAACAATGGATTGTGTCAGGGAAGAAATGAAATTAGATCTCTTTATACTACAATAATACAAAAATAGGGCTGATGCTGTAGCTCAGTGGCAGAACACTTGCCTAACGTGTTTGAGGCATTGCGTTTGATCCTTAGCACCACATAAAAATAAGTAAAAGCATTCTGTTCATCTACAACTATAAAAATAAAAAATAAATATAAATAAATAAATAAATTTTAAACGGAAAAAATCCAAATGTAGAAAGAAAAAAAGAAAGAAAGAAAGAAACTTTTTAAATGTTTGGATGAATATATGGAATATCTTTTTGACCCTGGAGTAGAAAATTCTTTCTTAAACAATACCAAAGAGCACAAACCATTCAGAGAGAGAAAGTAAAACTATCCACATTAGTAACCAAGTCTGCAAAATTACCTACTTAATATACAATATCAGGTATAATGTTTTACCTGTCAGAATCTCATGCTAGAAAGCACTATTATAGTGGTTTGTGAAGTTTTCATAAATCACTTAATTTAAACATTTTAAAATTTTCATATTCAACCTTTTAAAATCCATCACATCTTGCGATAGTTGTATTAGGAGCCCATCAATATTTCCTCTTGAATGAAGGAAGATTTAGAGTAAGGCAAATAGTAAGATAATTCTTTGAAGACTTGAGGTCTGGATACTTTTCTTACTCCTGTGAAGCAAATATGTGAAAGGGCATTTATTTCCAACTGAGACCCATATCCTTTCATGAAAATCTTCTGATCTCACAGAAAGAGCTGGCAGCCAAAAAATCAGCTCAACACAAAGACTAAGGCAGGGAAAATAGTATAATCCTGAGTATAATCCTGAACTGTAATGGCTATTCTTTATTCTCAGCCTTTGACTCTTTGTTATTTCTCTTTATAAGTGTCTTCTTAGCCTAATTCATGCTACACATGACCCACTTCAACTTGCTGGCTCTCACTTCCAGCCACCTCTGAACAATTGTAGTGGCTTTCTATGAATACTCTTCTATGCCATTTTGGTTTGTAAAAATACTCTTAATAAGGTAATAAGGGCTGGGGAAGTAGCTCAGTGGTAACTCAGTGGTAACTCAGTGGTAGAGATGTAGAGGCCCTGAGTTCAATCATCAGTTTATACATACAACATAGATGAATATATACATTCAAGACCACATAGATATTTCCCAATTTTAAAAGATAGATATAAATAACAGAATCCATGAGCTATGATGCTTTAATCCTTAGAGTCTATTTGGAGTCCTCCTCTGCATCTCCAAAGAAAAGTCTGTTCCAAGCCCACTTCACCCCAGTCTACATTATCAATATTGTTAAATATTGGCCTTATAACATCTAACCAAAATATTAGACAAATTTTCTTGGCCTAGATTTAGGGTCAGGAAAACATATTCAGCCTAAAATTAAACATTCCTCACAATGCTGTATGTCTTAACTTACCAACTTTATTCCTTCCTTCTTCACAATCAGCCATCCCAAAGTTCATAGTTGCCATGATGCTTTATCTGTTGTCCAACCCACACTGGTCTTTCCTCTTTCCCAGATGTTTTTGTATGTATCATAATCTCTACTCTCTCACGTCTGTAGTTGATTTTGGACATGTCTCTAACGTGTACCTATTATTGTTGCCTCCATCATAGGTGGAAACCCACTGCTAACATTTACCATCTTATCCCAAACCAAAATGCCTGACACAACACATTTAAGTCAAATTAGAGTAGTGGATTCTTAAAAGATAAAGAGATAAAGGGAGAGACATGACTCACTTTCTTCTACTACCAGGTCTGATTTTTCTGCCTTTTGTAAATCAGCAGATTATTGCAGGCTCAATAGACAGGAAAATCCATCAGATTCGATGGAACTCCAACTCCCTAGAGTGACTGACACAACAAGTAAACAGAAATTAAAAGATCTATTCATAGGGATATAAGTTCAAATATGTTATAAAGAAATGTTTTCTGAACATAAAGAAAATTGTTCTGTAATTTCCATTATAATAATCCATGGATGAATTGAAGGGGAAATCACCTTTGAGACTCATATTAGTGATCTTGAAGAACATGTGGAAGATGCATTTGAAAGCAGGGCACAGAAATACAAAAACATAGAAATTGGAAAGAAATAAAATGAAGTATAGATTTGTGAATTTTTAAAAATTTTTCTTAATGTGATCTATATCCAGGCCAAGAAATTTTGTCTAATATTTCGATTAGATGCTATTAAAGCCAATATTTAACAATATTAATAATGTAGACTGGGGTGAAGTGAGCCTGGGACAAACTCTTCTTTGGAGATGCAGAGGAGGACTCCAAATTCACTCTAGGGATTAAGGCATTATAATTCATGGATTCTGTTATTTATATCTATTTTTTAAGTCAAATCTATTTCCACTATGATTTGACTTAAATGTGTTGTTCATCATTTAATGTGGGGATAGGAATCAAGGGATAGTTAGAATGATCTTAAAAGTTCATAGGGAGGTGCTGGGTATGTGGCTCAAGCGGTAGCCCACTCGCCTGGCGTGTGCGGGGCGCTGGCTTCTATCCTCAGCACCACATAAAAATAAAATAAAGATGTTGTGTCCACTGAAAACTAAAAAATAAATATTAAAAATTTCTCTCTCTCACTCTCTCTTTAAAATAAAAAGTTCATAGGGAGCATAAAATGTCTAAGAATAGCTAATTTTAGATTATTTTTTAAAGCAAAAGTATTGATTAGTAACAACTTCAAAATAAAAGTCAATAATACTTAAAAATATCAAACTGTGGGACATGAGAAGGAGAGACATGTCTTTGATAAAGAAAGGCATAAATCCTGATTCCCACTCCCTCCCTAATTCTTCCTAAACCTACCCACACCATCCTCTGATTTCTTAAGCTCAGTAAGAGATGCCACAGTCCATCCACACATAACCCAGATGTATCTTAAATTGGTGATTTCATTCACTCAGTACTACCACCTTTGCCTGGACCATGCTCATCTCTAGCCCGATCTACTGCATGATCATGTAAGTATCCTACAGATTTTGCTGTGGTCCCTCTCTATCTCATTATTCTCACAAAAGACAAAATGGTATTTCAAAATCCTTGAGTGGGTTTCCATTCCACTTAGATCAAAATCTGAACTCTCTACTTCAAAGACCTATGAAGTCTGGTTCCAGCTGTAAGGCGAAACTCATTTTATACCACTCTTGCCTGTCACCCTCGGTGCCCCTTCCCCCAACCACGATGTCCTTCTTTCAGCTTTTTAAACACAACAAGCTTGTTTGGGCTGTAGAAACATCTGGCTTGCTGGGCCCCTTGGAGGCCATGCTGCTCCCCTGATGGGTGCAAGGTCAGTGCCTCAAGCATTGAAGACATCCCTTGACCATCCTTCACATCACCCTGCTTTAATTGTCTGCATAGCACTATTGCTGGATATTTCTTTCTGTATTTATTTGTTTTCTCAATGTTTATTTCCACATAAGAATTTGTATGCTCCAAGAATAAGACACCCATCTGCCTGATCCTGACAGCGCTAGGCACAGAGCCTGACATGGGGAAGGCATCAAATAAACATTTGTTGAACAAAAGAAATAATGCTTGACCAATGTTTTATTTCTGAGGGTGTTTCCCAAGGAAAATGTTGAACCTCTAGAAATAGGTTTGCTTCAAAAGGTCATTGAAGGAATGTGCTATGGATATCATATAAGAGAAAGCTTTACTATTATAAAAAGAGATACTCTTAAAGCCTAATTTCAGGAATATTTGAAAAATTGAGATGAAAACACAAAAGCCTTGCCTTATATATCTGAAGTAATCATCATCAAATACAGATTGACTGCCTTCATCTCCCAAATGTCAAAAGACTGATTAGCAGCATCTAACATCTTGACTGTAGGAGACCTTGACGTATACACTGAGTGGTCTATCATGATTCATATAAATTAGCTGCCACAATTTCTAAAGGAGACATTAATTTCCCACATCAATTTCTAAGATGAATTACTAAATCCCAAACTCGCCCTCAATGAGGTGATCAGTCACCCACAAAACTAGGTGTCACTGAAAAGACCTCATTTGAAATTAACATGTGTTCCAGGCTGGGGGCAAACAGGAGGAAAGCCACGGGATAAACTGGGTGAATGGGTTAGCGTGCTCTGAGTGGCTACTTTAGAATGATCAGTGCACTGAGATGGTCACCTGATGAGGTTCCTTGTCTTCTTTCTGACTTGTGGGCATCCGAAAATGAGTGGGGGACTTCTAATCCATGCAGAATTTCTCCAACCATGAAGATTTATTTTTCTGAGCTTTTTGCAGGCTGCTTGGCTTTCATTTCCCCCATGGGAACGGTTATCCTCTGGGCTTGGTTTTTCAACATCACAATCATGTCTACTTGTTATTTCTGAATCAAGTTACAAATGACCACTAGAGCCACAGAAATCATTTGAACAACTGCAAAGGAATGCTGGGGCCAGACTGGCTGTGTAGTCCTTGTTGTGGATTGAACTATGTCCCAAAATTCGTATGTTGAATCCCCAACCCCCCAGCATGACTATATTTGGAGTCAGGGTCTTTGAGGAAGTAATGAAGATTAAATGGGTAATAAGGGTAGGCCTTATCCAATAGGACTAGTGTTCTTATAAGAAGAGGAAAAGAGGTCAGCTCTCCACCCCTAGATCCACACATAGACTGAGGACAGAGTGAGAAGGCAGCCTTTTGACTTCATTCAAACAGCCTCTACTAGCAGGCATTTACCAACCGCAGACAGAAAGGCTTAAGTAGCTTAAATGGAGACCTAAAGTGGTAGACCTAAAGTGTAGTTCTGAAAATGACAGAATGTACTCAACAGCTGCACAGAACTGTTTCCTTCCAATAACATCTGCTCTAGAGCAAGGCTGCTCTTTCTATAATACATAATTTTAAATAAAAGTTGTAGAATAACCTTTGATTGCTTTTTTTTCTAAACCCAAAACAAACCTGTTCTAATTAGCAGCTAACAATAGGCCAAGAAACATTCTCCTCTCTCCACCTATCAGTGAGAGCTGATCCAAGTCTCCCAACAGGATGAAGTGCAGATACGAGGGATGGAGCACTAAGATTTTCTCGGCCCAATAAACCAAACCTTAAGAGAGGAAGAAGTGAAAATAACAGGAGACATTAGCTATGGAAAAACAATGGGGAAAGTTCAAAAACCTAATTTGGAAATGTAGAGCATGTTATTCCCTTAAATTTAGCTTAAAAATTTGGCTTTGAGGATAATAATGTAAAAACCTAATCAATAACTTGGGAACAGGAAACCATGCTCCACTTGGATATTACCATCTCCATCATGTAATTCAATGATTAAGCAAGGAACAAAATCTATTTACACTTTGGGGACATGAGTCAATACATGTCCCCCCCCACCAAAAAAAAGACAATAAAAGCTCCCAATGCATTGACATCTCAAGCACCAAGACATTGAGGTATAAGAAAACACATTCTCAAAAGTGCCAGTGGAATCAGAATATGGTCATGCATCACTTAACAACAAGGAGAACTAAGATCTGAACCATTAGATGACTTCATCATCGTGCAAACATTATAGAGTATACTTTTAAAACTTAAATAGTATTGCTATATATGTATGGCCTATTGATCCTAGGATACAAACCTGCACAACATATTATTATTGTACTAAATATTTTCAGCAAGTGTAACATAATGGCATTTGTGCATCTAAATATATTTAAACATAGAAATGATACAGTAAAAATACAAGATAACAGGGATCTTTCAGATCCTTAATATCTTATGGGACCACATTCTACATTTTGACCAAAGCATTGTTATTTGACAAATGACTATCTTTCCTCCATATGAGGCCCAGGCGATGAAGAACCATAGGATATGATATCCCAGGATTCAGAGTTGGAGTCATCCTGATGTGTAGAATTCAAGCTCTGAACATCTGCCTGCCTGGAATGAGCTGCATCTTCCAATGGATCAGAGAACTCTGTGATGTCAGCATTTATTCCCTACTTAAATGATGAGAAAATTGATCCTTGAGGATAAGAACATGACTTGTACAAGGTTAGGCAGTGAATTTAATGCCAGAGACAGAATGAAGGACTATATGCCTTCACTCTCTCTTCCAAGTGCCTTAGACAATCTCAAACACTTACTGAGGTCCAGAAGGGAAGCTGAAAGGCATAAGCAGATCCATTGAAAACTAATAGTTCTTTTGTGCTTTGTGAATTCAGTTTTGATTTTAAAAAGGAAAATCCTCAGCATTAATGTTGGAAAGCAAATAAAGAGAATAATGTATACACAACTACTAGCTCTGACTGAAAACTTTCTCAAGAAGCCAATCTCTCTCTCTCTCCCTCTCTCTCTCTCTCCACCCCCCCCCTTCTTTTTTCTTGTTTCTTCTGTTTGGTTCATCCAAAATTTACCTAATTACTATATAACCTAATTTGAAAGCTAGGACAGTTCATGTCATGGAAAGAAGAAAAGTCCAGTCATCTAGTTTTGAAACAATAAAACCCAGAAGCTTAGGGTCTCTAAGTGACAATCAATTGTTCCAACCCTCGGTAAACCTATGAAATAAGTAATTATTCTCTAAATGCTCACCCAGTTGCATCTGGATGTTCTCCAACTTGTAAAAATCTAGCAAATTATTATTCATAATTAAAGTTTATTGAAGACTCACTTTCCAATTAAGGTTATAAATTATTAAGCAACAGTGCATGGCCACTTGTGTTTTGTAAGTCATTAGTAGCAGCTTTATCTGTCTCATGAGGCACAACGAAGAAGGTCAAGTGACCCTAGGGAGCCTCAAAACACATTAATAACTTGAACTGATAAATGGCCTTGGGGTCTTCCTGGCATTCATGGCTGGAACATTTTTAACAATGAGAAATTAATGGATTTTAAATGGTTTTCCATTAAATGTATATTGTATACATTTAATAATATAAGAAATTGTATAAGAAATGGAAAACAGTATAATGTAGTGCTTTACAAAAAAAAAAAAAAGAAACACCACTTATATAGAGGTCAGGCTACCTGTATCCTGCATTATTTCTACCCTTCTCACTACTCTTCTGCTTTGTGTCAAGTTTTCCTTCTCTGGTGTCAGGCTCCTCCGCTGACCAATGCCAGAGCTGGACCAGGTGACCCCAGGCTTCACTAACCTAAAATCACTTGCCTCTCATAACTTGACTTTTCCCCTCTGCTCAAATGCTCCAGGTGCAGTCTTTGTAGTTTTCCTCTTCTATATTCTTTGTTGGAGAATTACAACAGAATCTACTTTAAACAATGAATAAAGCTGACTTTGTTTCATTTTCCAGAAATTTTCAGTTTTTAAAATGTGCTGAGTCCTTTTTCAGATTGGTATTTGAATTCAGAAATCAAAGACTGTCTTTAAAATGGTCCATTTTTACTCAGTCAACTTTTCCCCCAATTCCCTTCTATGCTGGTCTTCCTTTACTTGTTCTATTCTTGGGAAAACAACGTTCACCCTTTTGGATGGGCACCTATGTAGGAAGAGCAATGTGTAGTCTGAGGTCAGTCCTCTCTGAAAAAGCTACCACTGCTTCAAAGGAATGGGCAAATGATCAGAAAGTATTTACTGCGCAGCTTACGTGGCTCAGTCTTGGGGACAATACAATGAAGGATGTGAAAAAGGTGATTCTTGTCTAATTATTGTCAGAGAGCCTGCTGCCTAATGTGAGTGACAAAAATATGACATGAAACTCAAGAAAACAATAGTGTCCAGCACAATGCTTCACAGAGAAAGGGTTCAAAGAGTGTTTGTTGAACTGTGCTGAATTCTACAACTTTTAGGAGGGACACTCATGCCATGGTCTATTCTGCTCTGACTGTGGCTAGAATAGTCCTCTAAGTTTTGTGTGTCACTCTTTAAAAATGTCATTTAGGAGAGAGAGAGAGAGAGAATAGATCCAGAGAAAAAAGATAGGAGGGTGATCACCTTGGAAACAATGTCCTCCAAAGATGTTGATAATCACCTTCAAATTTTTCAAGTCTGATTGATACATTAAAATTGAGGTGGAGGATAAATTTTCATTATATATAAGAAGGTAAAACTGAGTTATCATAAGGTAGTATTGTAGAAGAGTAAGCAATGAAGAATGGATGTATCTCCACATATCACTCTTGGCTTCCATATTAGCCCAATCAACAATATTAGTTTGCCAGGAGAGAAAAATTTTGCTTTACCTATTGGAAATATGATGCTACTCTACTAAATGAACTATACAAATTGTGAAATACAGATGACAAATGTATTTGCCTCTAATAGTGGGCAAATAGCACAATAGTAGGCTAATAATTTAAAACAAAAAAATAAAATCTAAGTTCACTATTAAATAGACCACATTTGACCTCTAAGCTCCTCCATGCACTTTTACCCAGTATTATGTACTCCAAGTCTCTGACAAAAGTTATGGATGAGCCACCATTAAAGGTGTTGAAGAAGAAAGTAGGACTATTAGGGGGTATGAGCTAGGAAGGATAGTAGAATGAATCAGACATTATTACCCTGTGTACATATATGATTACACAACCAGTGTGATTCTACATCATGTATAGCCAGAAGAATGAGAAGTTATACTCCATTCATGTATGCTATATCAAAATGCATTATACTATAATGTAAAACCTATTAGAATGAATTTTTAAAAATCTTTAAAAAATTATGCATCTCTTTGTTAGAGATGCTAAGTCCCAAATCTAACATTATAAGTGTTGTGCTGCTGTATGTGATTATAAAAGAGAGATCACAAGTCTGAGGTCAAGGAAGTCTTCATTAACTAGGACTTTACAAATGCAAAGCAACTTTGGAAAAAAGACAGAAAATCACCTCACATACCAAATGGAACAAGATCAAAAAATACATAGCAATAAGAATAAACATCAAGATGTCCATAACCTAGTGCAGTTAAGTTAACAATGCTGATCTGCCCAGTTATTATAGGGAAGTTGTCAGTTGGGCTGGGAAGTAAGTGGAGAAAGACTACATTAGGGAAAAGACAGGACCAGAAAAATATGGCAAAAAATTTTTGTTCAAAAAGGGTTATTATAAGTTCATAGTAGGGCAAGACCTCTGTTAGTAAATGAACAAAAAGGTGTGAACAAAGTATTCATATGAGGGAAAATGCAAATAAGAAACAAATATATGCAAATGAATTCAACCTTACAACTTGTGATTAAGAAACAGAACTACAAATGAAAACCATAAACAACAATAAAATTAACCAAAAATTTATGAAAAAAGAAACCCAATTTAGACAAATTTTAGTATTTATACATTGAAAATTTGTTAAAACCTTTTGTAAAGGAATGTAGAAACACACACACACACACACACATACACACACACACTGATCATAACCATTGCCCATTAATTCTATGATTTGGAATTGCTCCAAAAGAAATAATTGAAAATAAAAAGGTCATTTGTACAACAACATTCATAGCCATGTTGTATTTTTTAAAAGCTGGAAATAATTCAACCACTCTTTTATTATTGGACATTTAATTATAGCACATAATTAACAGAACATTATGCAGCATAACAAACAAAATAAACAATAATGTGAAACTTTATGAAATATCAAATAAAAATGTAGAAAACAAAGTTGTTCACATACTTATTATAGCCCTATAAAAATATCATGCATGGATAGATTGAAACATAAATATTATGAAAGGAAAGAATCCTATTAGGATGTTGATTAAGTATAATTTATTTTCCTTGTTCTTTTTAAATGTTATTTTAACAACTTTATTAATGTTTTTTAATGTTTTTTTTGTTAAGGAATTGGGGAATTTTAAAGTTTGGGTTTTTTTCCCCAAGCAATAAATATGATAAAAGTTGGGTCAATTGAAGGATTAAGAGCTTAAAAGTCATACAGTCTAGGTGGCAGGCTTGTGACATATTCAGGCTAAAAGTGACAAGGGGTTGGATCAATGTATAAGAGAATAGAAAATAAAGGATAATAATGGGAAAATATGCAACAAGAAGGATGTTTGGTTCTAGCAAAAAAGATAAAAATTAATGAACTCATCTTTCTCTCATCTTTCTAGCCTTGATGAATAACAACTAGCCCAGATGCTATAAATTTAGTCATTTATTCAGTAAACATTTATTGAGCACTTAATATGTGCCACACTTACAGTTCTAGGCCTTGCTCCTAAAAACATAATCAAATTTTTATGGAGTTTACAATCTATTCTTTTTGCAGAAGAAAGACAACAAATAGAAGACTCATGATAGATTAGTTAAATGGAAAGAGAGAAGATAGAGAAACAACAAAGTAATACATGGTGTTAATTGTTATTCAAAAGATTGAAATAGAATGATTTGTCCAAGAGGGACTAAATAGCTACTTTAGATTGGTCACAGTAAGATTTGGGGGGGTGACAATTGACACAAGGTATGAATCACATTAAGAGGGCTAGCTATACAACAGATATCTAGGCTGGGGATGGAGGAGAACAGAGGAGATATTTCCTAGTGGAGAAAAACCAAAGTACAGAGTTCTAGATTTTTATCTCATAGTTTTAAGGAATTGAAGGAAAGAAAGAAAGAAGAAAAGAAGGATGTAAAGAAAGGAAAGAAAACAGAGTGGCTAGAGCATAGTGGGCCCAGGAGAAAAGAGGCAGATTGAGGTAGAATATAGATCATGCAGTTAAGGATCTGATGAGATAAGGTAATGAATGGGATAGGTAACAGGAGAGACACATAATCTGATGCACATTTTTTTTAAAAAAATGTACTTCACATGACTAATATCATCTGAAGAGTAGCTTGAGGGGCCAAGAATGGAAGCAAAGATTTCAGTTAGGAAATTACAGTAGTGAGCCAGGGAAGAGAAAATGATGTCCTGAACAAAGGTGATGAGTGACAATAGAGGTGCAGGGGGATGAATCCTATAGTGCAGGAGAAGTAGAGAGAGAAGAGTCAGGGATGGTTTCAATTGGACAGAAAGATGCCATGAAGGAAATGCCACCAGAGTTGAAGCTATGAGCCAGCATGGTGACAACAGGTTAAAGAACCGACGAGATTGGGAAGGTCATTTAGTGTCATGTACACAAATTAGTCGTTCCAGAGCACTTTCTCACTGAGAAAAGGAAAAGCACAATTTTCCAACAGAAAGAGCATTAGGTCACAAGTTAATTACACAGACCTTCAGTTGTAACTAGACCACAGTTTCTGGGGAAGGACATGGCCTGGCTGACATATGTTTGAAGCAACAAGGTCTAGGAATCCATCAGCCTTTTGCACATGACCTCACTGATCCCCACAAAAAATCAATCAAGCCGCTGATACTCGTATTGACAAGCCGTAGAAAATAAGTCTTCTTGTGTTTGTTTTCTCTGTATTCCCATGGGAAATGCTCAGGTCAAAGGGAAAATACTTAGAGACCACCATCATACCATTTTTCTCTCATTTCCATTTTTAGAATGATGTTGAGATTTCACAGTGACCTGAAATTCTCAATAAATTTCACTGGAGCTGCTTCATGCTTCATTTGGGAAACATTCCCCTGCACAATAAACTTTTAATTGTTTATAGAGAATAGTACTTAAATAAAATATCAAGAGTAACAGAATATATCCCTTCTGTCACTTCACAGAACATTTAGAAAGTCATTGTTGCTTTCTACCCTACAACTTGCTTTAAAGGAAAAAAAAAAACAATTCTAAAACATCAGAGGTATAGGAAACTTGGCAAATTTGCTCTATAAATTGATTTTATATTTGGACACACAATTTGATGATCAAGACAGCCCACAGAAGTGTTTATAAGACTTTTTTTTTTCAACTTTGAGATTTTTAACTAGGCAAATGGATGGGTCAAGAAACTGAAAAAAGGTTTCACCACAAAGATCATTGGTTCAAACCCAGCCCAACTCAGCCGGAAAGTAATCACCATCTGCTGATCTTTATGAAATGTATGGGGGACTAAATTCAGTTTCTAGCAAGAAAAATAAACATCTACAATTGTTGGGAGCCTAGATGAGGGCCAAGGATTAATTTAGATGTTTCATGTCAGCACTGATATACATCAGAAATACTAGGTTACAGTACTGAAAATTTTCATCAACAATATGCAAGAGTACAAAAACAAAATCTAGGAAATCTACATGAATTTATGCACATATAAGTGTAAATCAAGGTGTGTATATACAAATACATATTATGCATATAAAGTGTGTATGGATATACACATACAAATTTTAAAATATCATAGCTCTTAATATGTATAGGCAATCTTAGAGATTAATGACATGTAGTTCTGTTGATCCTTACCACTCACACAGAATATATCTTTAGACTTCAAAAATCACATATTTGCCGATGTACTTATTGCATTTAATTTCTCTTTTCAAAGAACCTTATTATAAATGAAAAAAAAAACTGAAATAACTTAATTAGACTCTTCCCAGAAAACTTTCTTTTTCCATATTCCAGTAGGAGTCATGTGTCTCCTGTGCATATTCTCACACCACAAGTTAACTGCCTTTTCCACTTTCACCAAAGTTTAATCCCTCGCCTGTTGAAAAATTCTTGTGCTGGCTAGAACACAGGCTGGAGTCATTTCATGAAATGTTTTTGTCTTGTTAGCCTACCAAAATTAATAAACTTCATGGACCTTTATGGCCATACTACTTAGCCAAGCCCAGAAAATTAGCTCTTCAAGGATCCCCTGTAATGTACCATTTTGTCAAGTTGGTAATTTAACTCAGGCATTCTGTTGGAAGGAGTCCTTTAGCCAGTGAGACCAGCTGATTGCTCAATCATTTCCCCTCGGTGCAGTTTTGAAAATATTTTAAAATTGTGTTTAATAGCATAAAGTTAAATTTTGCTTCATTTATGGAACAAATCTACATATAATATCTGAAGAACTGCAGTTTCTAGAATACTTAGGAATTCCTAACAAATTAAGGATCTGCAGATTCAAGCACATTCTTTCTCCTGACAATGGGCTGGAAACTGGCAAAAGAGATGGCCAAAGATATCTGAACTTGGGTAATTAGAAGAATGGATGGTGTTTTAGTGAGCGTCTCATTGCTGTGACCAAAAGACCCAAAAAAGAACAACAAAGAAGAAGAAAAGTTTATTTGGAGCTCATGGTTTCAGAGGTCTCAGTCCATTGCTCTGGGCCCAAGGTGAGGCAGAACACCAAGGTAGAAGGACATGGTAGATGAAAGCAGATCAGGATATAGTAAGCAGGAAGCAGAAAGAGTGCTCTGCTCAGAGACAAAATATATGCTCCAAAGACATTCCCTCAATTAGCTACCTCCTCCAATCACACCCTAGCAGTTACCACCCAGTTAATCCATTCAAGTGAATTAACACATTGATTGGATTGTAGCTTTCATAATCCAATCATTTCAAGTGTGAACTTTCTTGCATTGTCTCACACATGAGCTTTTGGGGGATACTTCATATCTAAACCATAGCAGATGCTGCTACCAAGAAGAGAGAAATTGGGGGGGGATGAAAATTTCAGTTTTATTCATCTTAATTTTAAGGTTTGTTATGATAACTGCATAAAAAATATGTAATGGAAAGGTGGATCTTGGCAGAAAGTGTTAAGAAATGAAGTGAAAATATGGATAGGAAGATGGATCTTGAGAGAATAAGAAATGAATTGTAAATAGGAACATCTTCAGCATAAAGGTAAAAGCCAGCATCAGGTGGAGGGTATAGAAAATAGGTCTTCTAAAGGCAGGCAGACTCTGTAAACCCTTCACTGAACCTCATGTAAGTAAGAGTCAAAATTCACCAACTCTACTACAGTTCAAGATGTCAACTTTCCATTTACTCTATTTCTTTGTGTTGCTCAATTTTCTCTCCCTCAGAACTACAACTTCACACACCAAAATGATCATTCAGAAGAGCCCATTTCAGCCATGAGAAAGCCAAAATCTTACTAAGTTCCTCTGTGAAGGTGTCAGTCACTGTATCTCTTCAGGGAAGGATCCACATTTCCATTTAGCTGCCATGACATGGACTTTTATTTTGCTCCAGAATTTAGCAAAATTTGATTTAACTGCCAGAATACACAAACCAGATTCTGAAAGCAAAATGTTAATTCATCAAGTCATGTCCTATTTTCTTTTCTTTATAGGAAGGTTTTCCATTACAAATTCAATTTCTTTAATGGATATAGGGCTATTTAGATTTTCTATTCTGTTTTCTTTTATTATGGTTAGGAGTACAATGATAGCAACTTGAGGAAAAGCTTATATTTTCATAATATCTAACAGTAAAAGAGAAAAGGCTTTCCTTAAAAGGAACCTTTTGTTTAAATCTTCCTTTTCTGTTGAAAATTAAGCCACCATGAATGTGAAGCCCCAAACCTTGGTCTTTGCTTTTAATACAACACAGATGGACAATGTGCCTCTCTGGGGCCATGCAGGGGAGCAGCATTTCAGCACTGGAAAGGTCACACCAGAATTAAGTTGGTTTCAGTAAAATGAAACCAAATGAAAACTTTATGTCCAACTCACCCCAAATCAATTTTTAAGTTCTTCCCTAAAGACAGAGTCTGGCTGGGAATTAATACAGTTACCTATCACAGGCTTTGCTGTTTGTAATCTGGAAAGATGCAGATTCACTGCCCAGAAAATTTTATCTAGAAGTAACTTTGGCTCTTTTCTCTATGCACATTGTCCTTTACTTTCTAGACTGTGCTCTATGAATGTTGATGGAACACATTAGTGAATTTATTACTATTATGCTTTCCCTGCTTGCTGATTCAGCCAAAAACGTGGAAAGATTCAAAGTGTTGGTAATTAATAAAAGCTCTGGGTATGTATCTAATTTAGCATGAAACACATCAGGTGTGAACAATTCTTCTTACTTATGTAAGTTGTTAGCACCAACATCTACTGTAAAAAATTATGGTAGATGTGACCCATGGTAAACCATGTTATGGTCATAACACAAAGGATTTAAATAGATTAATTTTGCCCTTGAAGTGTTTTGATGTCAATTCATGTCCTTTAGGAAAGTCCTTCAGAAATTATCTCTTGAAAAATTTACTTACAATTTCAGCATCTTTGAATGTTATAGGTTAAAAAAAGAAAGTAATACTTCCTTTTATTTATTCTAAAATTATCTCTCCTTTTTATTCATTAGATCCAGAATTTAAATAAATCCATTCATATTCAACAAATCTAGACTCTCATTCTATTTCATCATCAACTATTAAAATAAAGGGTAGAAGACTTGAGGTCAGGACCTGGTTCTTCCACTAAGTATCTGTGGGTACTTGTTCAGTTATTTCATGACAGAAAGCACCAGTGTCTTAGTCCATCCTGTGCAGTTAAAACAGAATACCTGATACTGGGTAATATAAAATGAACAGATATTTACTTGGCTCCTGTTTCTAGAGGCTGGGAAGTTCAAGAGCACACTGCAGCCCTAGTGAGGGCCTTGGTTCTGCTGTAACCCAGGCCAGGAGGCAGAAGGCAAGAGAGCATGAGAGTCAGGGGTCAAGAGGGGCTGAGTTGCCTTTATAACAACCCACTGCAATGATAACTAACCAGTTCCTGAGACATTGACATTAATTCTTTAATGAGGGCTGAAACCTCAGGACTTGCTTCTTTCCTTATTAGTCCCATCTCCCAACATTGTCACACTGGCTACTATGTTCCCAAAGTATGAGCTTTTGACAACACATTGAAACCATAGCAGTCAGCTGGAAATATATATCACATGATTTCTATCTCATAGGTATGATGAGAGATTACAAGTGCTGTTATGATTTGAATGTTGTTTGCTCCCCCCAAAAGTTCAAGTGCTAGAAGCTTGGTCCTCAGTCTGGAGGTAAAAGGTGATGGTGGACCTTTATGAGATGGAGCCTTGTGGGAAGTCCTCAGGTCACTGAGGGCATGTCCTCAGAAGGGACCCCATCCTCTCTGACTTTCTGTTTTCAAGGTGTTATTTCTTCCTCCTACAGGTGCTCTCACTCCCATCATTTTCCACAAGGTAACAGACTCGCCATGCTGTTTGAACTCCAAAATTATTAGCTAATAAATCTATTTTCCTCACAGACTATTTTCCATTATCATAATAAAGAACTGCCTTTACACTAACAGAAGTAAACTAATAGAAGTACCCATATCAAAAAACTGTGAACTGTAAAAGCCTCCACATGTTGAGTTTTCTGTGCTTTCCACAGCTCTAGGACTGCTTTCTTGAGTTTCATCTTCCAGAATCAGGCACTCTGCAGGACTCACAACTGGAAGAAATGATTTCTTATTTATAATTCTTGTTTGATATTAAGAATAATAGAAATATCTAAGACTTATATAGTCTTTAGTGTGTTGCAGACAGGGTTCTAAACACTTTACAAAAATTACTGGATTTAAATCTCAAGACAATTTTACAAGGCATTTACAGAACAGGAAATGTAGGTCAACAGGGGTTAGTAACTGACTCGAGGTCATAAGGAGAGGGCATGGCCAGGATGGGTCTAGACACACTACCCAGAATTTTTATGATAGCTTCATGTGGGCACACTTAAAACAGAAAATCACATTTCATTTTCCAAATGCTAATTTTGGGGGGCTCATAATGCTCTTTGTTTTATCCAATAACACACATTTAGAAAACCACAATGAATATGTAATTAAAAATATGAAAACATCTTTAAACTAAAGATATTAGTATAATATTAATAATGGTAGATACTATATTAAAAACTAAGTGCTCAATAATACAGAAATAGTTTTTAAAAACATAAGCATCATTGGAAAAAACTCAGTTGTTATACCCCCATTTAAAATTATGTTCAAAAGAGTGTGTGAGAACATAGAAAGAATCCTGTTGTAATATAAAGTTAAACAAGTAACATAAAAAATGTTTTCATAATAATATGACATCCATACATATGCAAAAGAAACATAAAAAAAAGAATGAGAAAAAAGAAAAACATTTGTTGTCTGTAAGTGATCCTTAACTTCCTATTAAATTTTCTGGCTCCTACTTGAAAAATAAGCCTCTATGATTTTTAGCATAAAAACATGATGCATTTTATTTTGCAAGTTAATGATATTTTCCCCCAAATTATTATTTTTTATCTGTCACACTTAGACTTCTCTGCTATTGCATACTTGCTCTGTCAGTGATGAGAAAGAGAAATAAAAGGTACACTTGGTTCTAATTATAGACTAAGACACAGAATTGGATAAAATGTCTAAGAATCCTTCATTCTAAGAGAAGCATGCAAACATGAGACATAAGAATGACTGAAATATTAGGAATTAATGAAGAGGAAGAAGGTAAGGAGGGGAGGAAGGAAGGAAGGAAGGAAGGAAGGAAGGAAGGAAGGAAGGGGGAGGGAAGGAGGGAGGGAGGGAGGAGAGAGAGGGGAAAAAATAACTAAGAAGAAAAGATAAAACAATACATAATTCTCAACCAAAAGCTCAACTATGTAGTAGACTCAGTGTTTCTCTAAGCAGGGCCAGATAAAGCATGACCAACAGCAAAGTAGAGAAGATAGGGTTCAGAAATAGACAAGTCAATTGCTGGAGTAGGAAAGCTCTTAAAAGCAATCACAAGAGAAAGAAAGCATAAACCTAATTATTGCAGGTCTGAGGGTTTGTATAAGTTCACTCTCCCATCAGCAAAGTAGGAACCACTCTAAATTTCAAGTATGGAGGTTTAATACAAGAATTGATTGCCAACTTGCTAAAAGGAATTGAGAGTAATATGAGATTAGTTAAATTTTCCAGAGATTGGTAATGTAAAAAGTCTCTACAACTTAAAGGGCCAGAGAGGCATAAAGAAAAAAGATAATACCCAGGGCCCTTGATTGTTGTGTGTGTGGTTGCTAAAATGGAGCAAGAGCAGGAGATGTTACTGCCCTTTCTCAGAAGGACAGTCTCCCACCACTTCATCACTCTATAGAGGCCTGACACTGCCCACTGCTGTTGCTGCCACTACTGGAACCACAGACACTATACCTTAGAGGCTTCAAGAAACTGCCATTGCTCAAAGTGCCTGAGAAGAACCCTGGGGCAAACTCTTCTGCCACTCAGAAGGTCAGTGCCAGACACAGAGTTGCAGAAAGAAAATGATTCTTCCTTTCTTCTGCCTTCGATTTCCTGGGTTCTTCCATTGGTAGAACCCAACCGAAAGTCAATGGCCAACGAATCTGAGAAATGCATTGTATAAGCTCTTAACCCCTCGTGACACAGAAATGGGGGTGAAAGTCAGCAAACACAAGCAGCACCAGTACTAAGATCAACAGGCAAAACTGATGCTGATCTCAGGAGTCGCTGGTCATAATCCCCTTGCAGAGTGTTGGAATTGCTTTCTAAGATGCAGGTCCAAGATGATCCAACATAGGCTCAAATGCCACCATTAGAAGGATGCAAGAAAGAGGGCATAGAGGGTGTTGTTCAGTGGTAGAGTGCATGCTTAGCAAGTACACGATCCTGGGTTCAATTCCCAGCACCATTTAAAAAAGAAAAAATGTGCAAGGCTGAGGATCCTTATCCAAGTATGTAGTGCATGTGCACACGCAAGCAAGCGCGCGCACACACACACACACAAACACACACACACACACACACACAATCTTCTACCATTAACTCCTATTTGCCATTTTACTACTTATGAATCTTAAGAATCTTCTACAAATCTGAAAACTGAACTCACACTGGATTCCAACATTCTCATCTCAATTTAGGCCCAAAACATTAGAGTTTTCACCTCTCTCTCTCCATGAGACAATTTATAAAGTTACTATAATTTTGTATAGAATAAAGGAAGGAGGCAGGCTGTTTTTCTTTAATCCTATAAGTTGGTCTCATGCTTTGTTTTATTTCCTCTTTATCTTCACAAAATTATTGTTTGTGATGTCAATAAATAAGAGAATGTAACCAGGCACAGTGGTGCATGCCTGTGACTCCAGCAGTTCGGAAGGCTAAAGCAGAAAGACTGTAAGTTCAAAACCAAACTCTGCAACTTAGCAAGGCCCTAAGCAACTTAGCAAGACCCTATCTCAAAATAAAAAATAAAAAAGGCTGGGGATGTGGCTCAGTGTTTCAGTTCCCCTGAGTTCAATCCCTAGTACCAAAAAGTATTTTTAAAAGGGTGAACCAGGGCCATTCACATGTTGGATCTACACTCTACCATGGAGCTACACACCTAGAGTCCCATAAAGACAGGGACTTTGATCCTTCTGATGCTGGTATTTGAGTTTATGTAGACCTTATCTGAGTCTCACCAATTATTGAGCCTGTTTCATCATTTAGGTTATGCTCATCATTTCTAATGTTTACATAAATATGTTTAAGGAATGCTGTCAAGGTGCTAATATGGACATATAAATAAATAGCTCACTTTTAAAATTAGTTCTCAGGAGGAGACAGAGAGAATGTGAGGCATATAATAATTGAGCCAATTTTACAGATAGAAAGTCTGTATCATACATATGAAAGTACACAAAAATAACTGTATGGGATGAATTTTAACTCCCTGGAAACTGTCTTGGCCACAACTCACTCTGCCTCCCCAGAGCATCGGTTTCCTTTGAGTCACCTGAAGAGGTCTTTCTCCTAGACCCTTCAGAACAACCGTGGTACAGTTATTAAGCCTGGAGGCAGGGACACATATTTTTATGATGTTTTCATAGACTAGTAGGGCTGGAAGTACCCTCTGGATATCAGGTTGCTCAGCACTTCCCAGCTGTTTCCTGTCTGGGACTCACTGGAGAGTTTTTCTGGAGATATTTATGGGAGAAGAACTCCATTCCCACCAACCACCCTCACTCAGTCCAGACCTACAGCCAGCCAGATGCTGTCCTTCTGGGTCTTCACCACACCTCAAACTCAAGGGGCAACATGAAGACCACACTAACAGCTGAGAAATTCATTCAAATTCAGCTCCATTGTATAGTGCCTCAAACTTCCTCGCCTGTAAAACAGAATAATTGCAAGAAGCCTAATACTCTATTCCTTCCTAATATTTAGGTGCTTCCTTAAGTGACTGTATCCTTACCACACACACACTCTCTTAGACAGCCAGGATGGTATCCCTCATGCCTTGCATAGCTCTGGTATATGAGCGACTCTTAAGTATGTATTTGTTAAATTAAAAACAATGTTGAATTAAAAAAATAGAGAAAGCAACATTTGTTCAGTATGGAAAAGAACTTTGAAAAATATAATTCTTTTCACTTGAGTGGAACTTCACACTTAAATACTTATTTTATAGTCAGTAAAGTAAGTATGTGTGTATACATATTATTAATTTAATTCTGAAAAGGGACTTCAGCAGATATTATTATACTCACTTTATCAGATGGAAAATAAGTACAAATGGTTAAATAATATGCCTAAGCCCCCAATGAGTAACCTCTCGTTCTTCACATGTAGAAGGTGTTTTTATCTTCTCAAGCTGAGCAATGTTTTCCTTTCTCAATTTTCCACACCTTGTCTTCCAAGAAAATTAAGGAACTGAGATGGTTCCTCTGTCATTATTTGCAAGGTGCATTTTACCCAGCACCATTTTCTGCATTGTCTGCCGGTATCCAGGTCTTCTTCCTAAACAAAACAAAACAAAACAAAAACAGAGCTTTTAGAGTCTGTATGGGAGAGAGGAAAGTATGAGCCATCCTCTGCTTTTGTAAAATGGTCCTTTATGCTTCTGGGAGGTGTTTACCTCAGGAAGAAAGGCTCCATTGCCTCCTACACAGTTCCTAATAAACTGCAGGTAATACAGTTAGTGGAACAGACCATTTGGACAAGTGACACTTTTAAGTGCTGAAATATATGGTTGCTATTCAAGGACCACAAATCAGTCACAAGTAGTGAATGGAAGATTTTATTTGTTGGCCTACTTCTAATTAAGCTATCGGAAGTAATCTTTGTCTTTTACCTCCAAAACAAATCTCTAGAAATACTAGAGGAGCTGCCTTTCAATCCCCTTTATTAGACAGAGACATTGTAAAGACAGGGAGACAAATAGAGGAGTTGGGGAGGAAGAGACAGGATGGTGAGGATTGCATTTCAACAATGTGTGGCTTCATCAGCTATTGGAGTTTATTGCCTACAAGCTTAGATGTGGGACATTGAGAGAGCAACAGTTCTGTGATCCTGGAAAGGAAGGGAGAGGCCACTGCCAATCAGATGCAGGAGGGATGAGGTCATTCAAACACAAGAGACAGAGCAGAAGCACCAGATAAAGAAAAAATGGCTGACCCTGGGGGAAATTCTGAGCAAAAGGAGGACTTTGAGAAATGGCTATTGCTACACAAATGAGCAAAAGATGTCAAACTTATATGCTTAACAATAATTCTAGTGATTATCCCATGCTGAACATTTCCTGTATGAAGACCATTTTAATAACAATAATAACAACAAGCTCTTATGTGCCAGGCTTCTAAGAACTCTACATACATTACCTCATTCATTCCTTACAAACCAACTGATATGCATATTATTGTTACCATTTTGTGGATGAGAAAGGGAGGTAAGGAAAGTTTGAGTGACTTGGCTGAGCTCCTCAATATGTAAGTGGCTTAGTCAGGACTAGGCAGCTTGATTCCAGAATGCATCCTCCTAACCCCTCACTATTGCATCTTTCTCCCTCAATATTTCATTTAATGCAATTTCATTTAATGCATTTAATGCAATTACATTAAACAATGCAGTTAAGGTGTTATCATCCCTATTTAACAGATGAGGAAACTGAAGCCCAGAGAGGTCAGTAGCTGTGCAATGTCAGACGCAGTGATGGGGTTAGGATTCAGACTAGGGCTGTCCTAATCAACAGCCCACAGACCTTCCCTGCAAGATGCCAACTGCCTAGGAAAAGGGACTGCAGATGCCATTAGGAAATGGATGAGGAAGAGCAAAGGAATGTGGTGTCCTTTTCATGTTTCAAACTTCTCAGAGCCAGGTTTGATGTGATTCTTTGACTAAAATAACTTCTATGTGCCCAAACCTCTACTCAGAAATTATGAATTTTTCCATGCAGAATGTCCATCAAAGTTTCCAAAACTAATCAGGAATCAAAGGCAACCTAATAATCTTTCCTATGATAAAAGCAGAAAGGGAAAGGAAGACAATACAGTAGTCTTCAGAACAGCTGGGGAAGAATATCTGTTCAAGGAAAGATCCTGTTTTCTGCAAACTCACACAGGGTTGGATTTATTTCAGCAGAACAACATTCCCAGAAGTCTCCTTTTTAATAAGTTGCAAAACTACTGTTCCCCAAGCTCACTCTTGGATGTTCCCTACCTCAACTTTCCTTATATCTCAACTCAGAAGAATTTAGTTGGAAAATTACAAAAGAAAAGTCCAAAAATAAGTAAAGACTCCCTTAGGGGGAAAAAATCACTAATGCTACAAATTTATTTGCTTCAGAACTTCACTTTTCATTCAAGGAGCACTGATCCCCAGTAGTCAGACCAACCTAGATGAAATTATCAATTGGGAAAACTCTCTCCCCTCATCTCCCACCCTCAACACACAAAGCTTCCTGCCAAGACCCTGGAATCCTCATTCAGCCTAGAGCATCTATAAGTGCTACAAGTGTATATGCACATGGGCACATGCACACACACACACACACACACACACACAACAAAGTAACACCAACACAGATCACTAAAGAATATGCTTGTAATTACATGAGCTCATAAGACACACTGCCCCCGTGATGGACACCTGACAGCCCATCACTCACTGACAACCAGTCCTCCAGTCCTCCAGAGCCGACAGTTCACAGGTCAATGACTAACTCAGCCTCTAGTCACCTGAACTATTGGCTTCAACTTGTACACACATAAAACAGCAAATGGATAGTCTAAATATACTTGGAATCTGACCATGTCTATGTCTCAGTCTACCCCTGTCCTTTCCTCTACACAACCTTCTTTTCCTCCATGTCCTCTCACTCTTCTCTCCCCTTTGGCTTCAAGCAGCCTTGTTTGAGGACAGGATCCTTTGAACTTTGGACATGAGGGAGCAGCAAAGTGCCCCCTTTGCCTGTGATCATATGCAGAATATGCTCAGCAGGAGCCTTTACTCTCCTAGCTCGTAAAAGAGGCCTGGATCATTCTTTCCTCCTGCCTGTCTTTCCATTCAGAGTGGCCCATTAGATCTTCTGTGTGTGTGACCCAGACAGTGGACAGTGAGGAAAGTCCTGGAATGATTAATGTTTCCCGGATAGCTCTGGATAGATTCATTCACATACAGTAAATCTCCCTGTCTTACTAGTGCTAAGATGTCATCTTGGAAAGCTCAGAGTCTAACAGGCTCAGGAAGCCAAGGGTAAGTTCATCAGCAGCGAATGCTGTATTAGACACGGAAATTCCCTGAGCATTATTCCAGAGCACTATGTCTCATACCAAACCCTGGGGCTACAGAGTAGATAATTCTGATCTATTTAATTTAAGTAGTTAGGCATTCATGGTGAAGGGTAATGGTTTATATGTTTTGTGTTTTTATATATGTAAATTCAAAAGAATCATCATTCTCCAATTCCTATTCAGTTTGCTCTTTACCAAACTATGGCCTTAAGGATCAACAGTAAATCTTAACTGAGGACCGTCTTGGTGCAAGTTCCTGTGTTAAAGACCAGGAAGATGAGAAGGTATTTACTTCATGTAAGCAGTCAAGGAAAGAATTCAGGAAAATGTTGATAATTCTGGTCCAAACTAAAACTTCTAGACAATTGAAGGAAGAATGGGAGACTGGTTAATGTTAAAAATATTCAGATAAAAATGCCAATTCTATATCTACAAAGCCAAAAGTACAATGTTACTTATTCAATTGTTTTGGCCCATGCAGATAATAAATCCAGGCTCCAGGAAACCATATAAGTAAAAAGGACCAAAATAAGTAGAAGCAAATAGAAAGGCTAAATAAATAAACGCTTGCTCTATCCACTCCATAGCACATACACAACTCATTGTTCAACTCTTTCTCTCATAAAACCTCTCCCCCCTTGATTCAATAGTATGCTTTGGTATGGTTTATCTAAGTAAATACACCTACAAGCCACTTTACATTGCTGTGTCTACCCTCACTACCATCTGGGTAGCAGTCACATGAAGACAGTTTTCTGCGTCTGCCTGTATTTGCAAGAAGACCGTGTATTTGCTTAGTAGTCCATCTGTGTTAGAAAACTCCTGTTAGATAAAGCAGAACCTCCCATTGCTCCTGGATTGGATCTCTACTGAAAGCATGCAACAGAGAGAACCAAGAACATAGATATGCCAACTGCTCAGCCCCCAGGGGCTTCTGGTGTGAGCTCCTTTTCTACCCTCACTCCTCCCAGATGATCTCATCCAGTTCTATGATTCTTATTAACAAACTATTTCCAAATATGTGCTTCTAGCCAGGGCCACCCCTAGGGTAATTGGGACCTGGACAAAAGGTTTTTCCAATCCCCATCTATATAAACAGCTTGAGTCACCCAAAATCAGCAAATCATTGCCATTCTGGTGGCCCAATTTCACACAATTCTAATAAAGAAAGACTCAACTGGGCAGTGGAGTGATTGCTTTGGAATGTCCCCATCCATCAGTACACTGACATTTTCAGTTGTCCCAGGCACCAGAGGGGTACCAAGAAAAGCTAAAGAGGGTGAATCAAAAGCCCAGGCCTCTGAAGCACAGGGCCTTGCCAGTAGATGCATGTCCTGGCTGAGAGAAAGCTGTCCCTAGCCAAATCTCAAACTTGCCAGAAATCACCACTTCTAAGCATATACTGTCCACTAGTCCAACTATGGCAAGTTCATACATCTGCATATATGTACACCTTGTATGTCTGACCTCTCTCGGGCAGGTTACCACTGGATAACTCTTATGAAGTCTCATGGTGCCAGGATCCCCATTATCATGACAGCGGGAAAGGGGGTGACTTACCAAATGCCACTTATCAGGAATTGCATCTAAAAATATTAACGTAACTGACCTCATTCTGCCTAATATTGTGGCTGGGGGAAGGAAAGAAAGTTATGAACTCAAAAGAATCCAGGTTAAGGAAAGAAACTTCTTTTTTCCTATATGTCCAGAATTGGGACACAGTAAATGCTCTCCTGAACCAAACAGGGAAAAGCAGCCTCAATCAGAGAGAAGTATCAAAAGGAACAAAAGTTAAAGAAAGTTAAGTCTGCTATCCCCACTTCACACTGCTCCCCAAATTGTACCTCAGAAGCCAGGAAAGCTACAGCTAGGAAAGATTCACAGCTGAGAACTCTCTTCCAGACCTCTAAGGGACATGTACCCTGGCATCCAGAAGTTAAAGAAGGTCACTCCAAGGCAAAATGGAACATCACAGATTGTGATGCTTGCCCCTGTGGCTGACACTGAGTTTTTCCAGAAACCTTTGAGGACCTGGAAGCCTCAAAAAGGAAAACAGCTGCCACAGTCAAAAGAACTTCATATCACATATTCAAGTAAAATCTCAACTTAAAAAAGAAAAAAGATCTACTATTTACTTCCTCCAACAAACATTATGATCCCTATTTGCTGAACAACTAGGGTTCCTTTTGTTTTTCCAGATAAACACTATGACCTTTTCTAAGTACACATCACTACTTTCCCACTTCTAATGGCTTCTTAAAGCTTGCCAATTTGTGACTTCAGATCTGGCTTACATGCCTCTGCTAAATATCACTAGGTTGCCCGAACTAAATGGCACATGGTCCTTCCTCCTCTGCTGACTACAGAACCATTTTGGGGTAGGAAGCAATATGAAGAACTGTGGGGCGATCATTTAACTTAACTTCCTCCTGTTTGCAGATGTTCAGAAAACAACCTAAGCCAGGTTTCAAAATTCTGAGTTTACAGATTTTTCTTCAGCGATAATTCCAATGGCATTTTCTTGCTTCAGACCTACAAATATGCATCAGAATTGTTGTTGACTCACCTTGTTCTTCTACCATAGATAAATCACAGGCAGAATTTCCTCTGAATATGCTCACAATAGACCTATATAACCAGTGACCAAATTGAACACATTTCTATTGTGTATGCTGCACATCCTCCCTGTTCATTGATTTTTATATCAACTAAAAAGCAGTCTGGCAATAGGCCCAGGTTATATCAACCTAAAAGAGTTCTTTGTCCTTTATAGAATTCTGATGTTCAATGAATTAGAACAATACCACTGTTTATGTAACCTAAGTGATATCCAAAAAGTTTGCACTGTCAAAGTCTTTCTAGTTTAAAGAAAACATATTCAGCAAATTATCACACTATGTGAAGAAATGGGACCTCCTCTAAACCATAATAAGACATCTGATTGATCTGTTCTTTGAGGACTAGAAGATAATATTAGAATTAAATATTTGACTAATACCTTGGGGCATGAACTCATAGACAAGAATAAATAGTGTTGAACAGTAAATTAAGATAGGCAGTAAAAACTTTCCCAATTCCTCTCTCAATATCCTTGAGGGGCATGCACAAGGTCACATTAAAGTCTTCACTTGTGAAAGGATGAAGATATTAGGAAACTTGGTTATAGTTTATCAAGAAGTACAGGACACAGAATGAAAAAGAACTGCTTCTTTCAAATATAATCCCAAAGAAGTAGAAAAAAAGCTGCAGATTCTGATTATATGGTACACACACACACACACACACACACACACACACACACACACAAAATCAAGCTCCTCACTTGTCTAGGGGGAAATGCTACACTGATATATCATTACAACTGTTCTGCCCTTAGTTTTGAGTTTTTCAAAACAACTCAACCAAGCCTTTTCTTTCAAGAAGATATCTTACAACTTGATCCTTAAAAATAATTTGCAACAAAATACTTCAAAACCTTCCTCTGGTCTTTGGTTCCCTTCCATACCTTCCCCACAATGCTACTCAAGTGGTTATTCTAAAATTTAAGTCTTACTGTGTCACTTTCTTGCTGAAAATCCTTTTGGCTTTACAGACTTCACATAAAGATCAAACACTTTTTCATGGTATGCAATGCCCCTCCACTTGTCTACCCCATCTCTTTCTACTCCTCGATTTTACCATAGGTTCCCTTTCACAATGAATCACTTGCAACTCCAAGAACTCTCCATGCTCTTCCATGCAGCCATGGCTTTGCTTATACCATCCCTTCTACCTGGAACATTCTTCCCTCCACTGACTGCTTAGGTGGATGCATGCAGACACACCTCAAGGCTGAGCTCATTCTTCTCTAGAAGGCTTTCACAGCCTCACCAACCTGTGCAGGACTTCCTTCCTTTCTGCTCTGTGTATTGCAGACCCTATCACAAATGCTGTAATTGTCCACTTATGAAAAATGATGTTATATATAATTTTTGAATACAATTATATAAAAGAAAATACTATAAAAATGAGTAAGTATACTTAAAAGTATATAAATACAACATAAAAGGCACTGCAAAACCCTTTCCTCATCCCTATCATCCATTGATCTTTTAGTTTTTTCCTCTTTTTCCCTATACTCTTGCAAGACTTCTAGGTACACTTTATGTCTAGGATCCTCAAGAAAATTATGAACTGGAAGATGCCTCCTTCATCTCTGTTTACCTCTCATTGGACACACCCAGGTGCAAAGAAGTGAGGAACATAGTCTCTAATTATATGGCCACATGACAAGCTACATTCAGGGATCCCCCTACTGAAAGAAGGAGGAAGAATAGCTACTGGAGGACAGGACAGCAAGTAACTTAATACTGAGAAAGGTAAATGGATATAGAGAGCCAATACAGAAGTGTACAAATAGAGAATTCCAGAAGTATTCTTAACAAAATTTCCAATCAACTGATAACTAGAGAATTCATGGATAAATAGAGAAAGAGACTAGAATCAGAACTTGATTATGTGAAATATGCTCCTATTTTATAGGAACTGATAACATATCTCTCAAATTTAAAACATGAGTTTTAGACATAACAGTCCCTGAGCTTTTTAACCTTTGGGCTATAAACTAGTAGATATGCATCTGCTCTGCTTGTGAAACTTCTCTTGGCAGACAAGAGAAAAACTCAGCATACACAAAGTAGTTTCCTGAGATTTAACGTAGTAAAAGTAAAGATTGCAACAGAACTACATACTCTGCCAAAACTTCATGAATTCACTAATTTCCCCAATGGCTTCTGTACTTGCTCAGTTTCTGAGGAGCATGATCCAAAAAGAAGCAACTTATTACTTAAAAGCAAATATTGAGGAGCACATAGAAATGTATTTTTCCATAACTGACCAAACTTCGATTTCTAAAATATCTGGGCACTGGGTTTTCTTCTTGCCAGTGAACATCATATTCATGTAAAAAGCATTTTTTGTTGTTCTCTATGTGCTGTTCACTGACAAGGCCCTGAATTGGTCACGGTGGCTATCTTACAGGAACATAAGGCAGAACATCACTAGGGACTATGTACAACTTGCCTTTGGGAAACATAGAAAGAAAAAGATCAGGAGAAGGCTACTACAGAATAAATCAACTCTGAGACCTACGGGGAGATGCTGATTTCCTGTTTGGGGGCCCCGTGTTGAGGTGGAAAAAGATAAACAGCCTTGCCAAGACGAGAAAGAAGGCCAAGCAGATATTGGAGAAAACAATGAATTGTTAAAAAGCACAAGAAGAAAAGACAGAGGCAGAGAGACAAACAACCACACATCTTTATGGGAAGGGTGGATTACAAAAAGGCATTTAGGGTCCTGAGGAAGTCTGGAACACAGGGCATAGCCGGTGGAAAGTCATAATGGTAAACTTTACAAGCTAATGTGCAGTACTATTTCTACTAATATTGTATAACTAGGGCACAAAGTCCTCCTACTTTTAAAAAGAGAATTTAAATGTGAATCTGATTTCACACAAAGGTAAAGGAAATCCCTAGGGGCTCAAAGTGAAGAGTAAAAACCAGAAAGTTAAAGACCATTTGAAATGATTTGCCAGCACCAGGAATCCAAAGGTCTTAAGCTGGAACAACTGTGTAGGACAGAAAGGGAAGTGTCATTAAGACCTTCATGTGAAAGTGGAAGATTTTTAAATTTACTGCAAAAGGTATTTTAGGAAAAAAAAAATGTTCTACTACCTAAGGAAATGACAAGCAAGCATGTCTATTTTGGCCTGGGATCTGGGTAGTTAAAAAGTCTTCCCTGAATATGTGTAACCATATAGGTTTGACAAGTTTGGGTTTGGGGTTTAAATTTACACTTCCTGTGTGGCCACAAATCTCTCAGATGAGAATTATATAAATAGACACAGGAATAATGCACTCCCGGGAAGGACCTACACAAAGGCACATCCAGGGCACATCCTTCCAACACAATCAGGGAAACTTCTTCAAGAAAAATCCTGATTTCTTAAAACACCCCAAAATCAAAGGCCAAATGTTTTCTCTGATATGCGGATGCTAATTCACAATAAGACAGGGGGACTAGGGGAGAATAGAGGTATTTTGAAGGGAGGGGTGGGGAATGGGGGTAGAAAGGATAGTAGAATGAATGCGACATTATTACCCTATGTGCATATGTGATTACAAGGCAATATAATTCCACATCATGTACAACCAGAAGAACAAGAAGTTGTACTCCATTTATGTATGATGTATTGAAATGCATTCTACTGTCATGTAAAACTGATTATAATTAATTATAACTGTTTAAAACTATTTCTTAAAATCCAAAATTATAAAACATCTAAGGAAACAATTCAGAACAGACTACAGAAACAGATACCACAAATAGCAATGTTTTTAACTCCAAGAGCTACAGGTCAGAAAACTTTTAGAAACTATAAAATCAATATTTTTTAAAAAAAAGTCATAAAAGAGAAACTACAAGCAAGAAAACTGTACAAAATAATATCTACAAAGAATAGGTAGATCCAAAGGGGGAAATAAAACTTCTAGGAAATACAAATAAGGGAATTGATATTAAAATATCCATTGTTAATTCAAACTGCAAATTAATCTTTCACAAAGATTTAGTGAACTAAAAATAGACATAAGGAAATAATCCCAAAATGTATTACAGATATAATGATAGAAAATGCGAAAGAGAAGTTAAGAATCATGAAGGAAAGAACTAGAAGATTCAGCATAATCAATCTCAGAAGGAGAATTAATACAGAGAAAATATTTGAAATAACATCTGAATATTTTGCAGAATTTTTCAAAATTGAATAAAAATATGATGCTTGAAGCCAAATAATAAAAATGATTTCAAAGTATGATAAAATATCATTAGAGTGAAACTAAAATATATTTATATGGTGAAATGAGAGATTAAAGCAGTTAGAAAAAATTGATTACCTTCTGAAAAAACAAAAAAAAGGGGGGGAGGGAGGGAGAGAAAAAGACTGAAAACAGGCTTCTTTTAATAAATTAAAAGTCGAAATACATGGAATAATTTTCAAAGCATTTTATTTTGAAATAAACCTTTAGTAAATTCTGATAAGGATGAACTTTCTGAACTATGTGGGAAAAAAACCTTTCATATTACCTCTGATTCTCAATAGCTTATCAGGCATATGGTTGTGAGAGTAACAGTTACTTTCTCTCCGGATTTTATACTGTTTTTAAAAAATGAATTAAATACAGGAAAAAAAATTGTAAACATGTAGGTAAACTTAAATCCCTATGTAAAATAACAATAACAATAATAACTAATATGGTAACTGTGATGGTTAATTTTATGTGTCAGTTTGGCACTTTCATGATACTCAGATATTTGGTGGAACTTCACAGATATTTCCATGAATGTACTTTTTGGACAGAATTAACATTTGAATTAAGGAAATTTCCCTCTGTGATGGTTAATCTGAATTGTCATCTTGATTGGATTAAGAGATGCTAAAGATTAAGAGGCTTCTGGTTATGTGAATGAGGTTGTTTCTAAGAATGAGTGCCAATGGGACAACAAACTGAAGTGGCACCCACCCTAATGGGCAGCACAGTCAAATAGGTTGGAGGCCTGAATGCAACAAAATTTGGAAGAATAAGGAAACAGCAGCAAACGCAATCTTGCAATCTCTATTCTTCTTGAATGGGTTCCTGATTGCTCCTATGGACATCAAACTCCAGCTTCTTCACTCTTCCAAAGCATAACTCTGCCCAGTGACTCTCCAGGGAATTTCTAGGCCTTGGATCCTGAACAGGGACCACCTCATTGATCCCTCTTGTTCTAAGGCTTCAGCTTCTTGGACTGCATAGCTACTGGTTCCTCCAGTTCTCCTCCAGCCGGAAGACGGCCATTGTGGGACTATCCAGCTTCTGGTTGTGTATGCCAATTTAATAAATCCCCTTTTTATAATCATACCCATAGATATATCCTAATGGTTCTGCCCCTCTAGAGAACCCTGGATTAATACACCCTTCATAATTGAATGGGACTCATTCCATCACTTTGTGTTAGCTTTGTGTGATTGTAGCAGAATACCTGAGATATAATTATAAGGAGGAAATTTTGCTTGGGCTCATGGTTTCAGAGGTGACAGTTCATGGTTACTAAAGCCCCATCGCTTTTGGGCCAGTGGCAGGGAAGCACATGATGGCAGGAGAGCTGACAGAGGAAGTCGCTTACCGCATAGTAGCTGGGAAGGGAAAGAGAGGGAAAGAGGAGGCACTGTCATCCTCTTCAAAGACGTGCCCTTGATCATCTACCTCCCATCACTAGGTCGCACTTCCTAAAGATTTCAGCACCTCCCAAGAGCACCATGGGTTGGAAGCCAAGCCTTTAACAGATGGACCTTGGGGGACTTTCAAGATCCAAACTATAGCACACTTGAAGCCTTTAGAAAAATATGTAGGTCCCCCACAGCAGAGGGAATCTGCCAGCAGACTGCCTTCAAACTAAAACTGCAGCTCTTCCCTGGGCCTCCAGCCTGTAGGCCTACTCTATAGGTGATGGAATTCCAGTGCCCACACTTGTGTTTCCCAGTTCTTTAAAAAATATTAATTTCAACTTCCTTCCCCCATCATACACACGCACACACACATCCTATTGGTTCTGTTTCTTTGGAGAATTCTGACTAGGACAGTAATAGAAAAAACGACACTAAAATACCAGCCAAACATGGCTTACAATAGACACTAAAATACCAGCCAAACATGGCTTACAATAAGGAGGGGCCTAAATTGCCAAGGATGCAGCATGTGTGAGGTGTGTAAATACCTTGAGCATCTTTAGATTTTATCACAAGGAAGCATGTTAGATTTTGTTTTTACTTTCCAGATATTTGTTTTTATGTTTCATATTTCCTTATCCTTTGAAATGCAGAAATTTGAGGTTTCATGTTTATTATTATTGAGGTCATGAAGATAATAAATCTTCAGAAGTACTTGGTCTCCCATGTTTTCACAGACAGCATTGGGGGATAATTTACTTCTAAAAAATAAATTTCAGTCGATCCTCAGCACCACTTAAAAATAAATTTAAAAAAAATTAAATTTCAGGCTTTCAACTCTGACACCCACCAAGGTACATTTACATTGATGTGAAATTTTCTTACCACATCTTCAAACGCATATTTTGTTAGCTTTTTGTCACTTGATGAAGACTGTAATCTTGTTAATACCTCTAAACATTTCACACTTTAGCATAACCTAATACTATAATCCTTTTAAAATTTTTTGCTATGGATCAAGTATTGTATCATTATGAATACAAAGATGAACAAAATAGACAGTACTTGCTTTCACGAAGTTCTGGTCTAGCAGAATGCAGAGTGCTGGTTTTAGAGATTCAGTCCACGGTGGGTAGACTCCACAACTCTGGGCCTGAGGCGAGGCAGAACACCATGGCTGCTCAGATCATGACTGCCAGGAAGCAGACGGAACACGTTAGAGTCTGTAAGATAGCTATTAAAAAGAATAGGACCAGAACGTACAACTTCTAAACTAAAAGAGACAATCAAGAAAATTCATGGGATGACAAAAAGGAACAAAACACAGGAAATGTAAGGAAAAAAAGAGAAAACAAAAAAAAGATAGAAATTTAAAAAAATAAAATAAATAAAAATCTATCAGTAATGGAGTAAGTATGGACATGATAAAGAATTGCTAGAGTGGATTAAAACAGGACATATTTGAAGCATAAGGGCCAAGAAAGGTTGGAATTAAAAGGATGAAGAAAGATATATTGGGCAAATATACATCAAAACTGAGGTAGCTACATTAGTAGTAACATAAATGGAATTTAAGTTGAAAATATTTTTAAGGATAAGGATGGTCACTGCATTACAAAGAAAGTAAAGGTACACCAAGGAGATTTAACATTTCTAAACTTCAAACACATTGACATAGGCTTAAACCATGCAAGACCCACACAGAGGTCATACATAGGTTTAGCACATTCTAGCACTGAGATTCTTCTGAGAGGAAAATTAGTGTGCAACAGGAAGACTGACTACAGACCACAGTGTAACCAAAGAAGTTCAGTGGGAGCCACATAGCTTCGTGAGTCATGGCAGGGCCAGCATTGGCTAGCTCTGTGGAGAAGCAACCTTTCATTTTTATTAGAGTTTTGAGGAAGGACTTAGAAACCTATAACACAAAGTTCTTATCTTCCAGGTCTCTTGCTTTCTCCAAGGCAGTAATTTAGACACAAAGACTGATCTCACATTCCTTCATCAAGAGTCTCAAGATAGTACCATGCTAAGCATACCTAAGTCATTAACAGAACGTGGCCTCCACCCAGGAAGACTCTGCACCAGTACTTCAACATGAAGTATATAGTAACGATTTGGGAAGTCCACATACATTATCAAAGAAGCTTCTCCATTCCTTCCTTCAGTTAAGGTTACACAACCTGACTTCAGAAGTGGCTAAAAGCCTGTGCCTGGCCATATGATGTTTGTGTGGTCATACTCTGATTGCAACAAATAAGCTATAGGAAACTTGAACTTTAAACACTACAGGCTTCAGTTTCCATATTATCAAAAGAGAAATAAAAAGTTGGACATGGTAGTGCACACCTATAATCCCAGCAACTCAAAAGGCTGAGGCAGAAGCATTTCAAATTCAAAGTCAGTCTGGGCAACTTAGCAAGACCCTATTTTAAAATAAAAAGAGCTAGGATATTTTTCAGTGGTAGAGTGCCCCTAAGTTTACTCCAGTATCACAAAAAAAAGTGAAATGATATGTTCAGTATAAAATAGGACTATATTTGTCACAGAACAACCATAGAGAGTTATTTATACAAAGAATGATTATGATGATGTTGAAGATAATACTGATCATAGACTGACTAATCTCAGCCTCAATAACATATCCCTTTCCAGATACTCAGGTCTAAGTGGAATTCTTTAGTCCTTCACTAGTGGGAAACCAAGCCTTCTGTCTATACTGTCCTTCTACACCTCCCAAGCTGAGTGCTTTAGATCAAGTCAGATCCTCCTGGTACTCTCATGACCTGTTTTCCATTGAGGCCTCTGCCACTGACTGATGACAAAAAGATCACATTATAATCCATGAAAAAGCCTATGCTTTGCTGCATAATGGCTTCTGCTTCTGTGTTACTCTTTTGCTAACAGCAGTACCTGAAACTCTACTGCCTCCACCACCACATTTAGGCCATCCAGAAAGAAGGAGAAAATTCTCTTCTCCTTTTCTCTTTTTCAGGAAGAACAAGAGAGAAGCAGCTATCTTCAGGTCATGCTCTTGGCTCTGGCCAACTTTCTCTGTTTCTGTCTCTTGCCTGAAGTCACAACTGCATGGTCATCAACTCTCACTCTGATTCGTAGCCTGCTGCCATGAAGGAGACATGATCAACCCAGAAAATGGGCAGATGTTCTGCAGAGACTCTCTGAGATCTAAAGGCCTTGCCACTCCCATTTCTTACTCCAATGAGAGTCTTCCAGTAAAGGTGGAGGGAATCATTTTCTCCCTAAAAATCTCAGTGCCTAGTCTCCATGACACCTGCTGCTGAGAGACCAAGTCTCCCCCAAGTCTGCATAGCCTCCACCTTGAATGCCCCCTGAAAAGGCTTGCAGAACAGGGAAGTAAAGGGGAAGGACAAGGACTAACTCTTCCTCAAACAGCAAAGAACTAATAAATTTCTTGTATAGAATGGCATTCAAATGGATTGAAAAGAAACATTCATGGTATAAGGAGAATGAAAAGTCTGTCTCGCATATCCATGTCCCTTTTTGGTTTGCAATCAGCCTGTGAATTTTCAGCTCCTGGTTTCTTCTTTTCTTTTCCATCATTTTCGGTTTGTTTGGTGCTTTGTTTTGTTTTGTTTTGCTTTCAACATCTATTATTTAAGGTATTTACATGGTTGACTAGGAAGCAAATCATAACAGAAACAAAATGAACCACAGGCAATTGATTGGCCTCCTGTAAACACAACTCATTCTGGCTGCACCTCTTGAAAGCACAGAAGCCAATTCAGTCTCAATCCCTTTGTTATTTTTTATTCCCATCTTCAGCAATATATGAGAGTAAGAGACTCTGATTTCATTTCTCCTGCTTGAAATGACATAAATATATTCAATATCCATCTATCTTTGGGAAGTGCCTACTTCTCTTTGTATATTCTGATTTCTCTTATTTGAATATGGCCCACAAATATATTAACAAGGTCACTGTTTATTAACAGATATTTTGATGCCCTGCAATGAAAACATCTTTCCTGAAATGCTGGCACTTCTCATATTTTAACATGTGGAAAAAGAGTGGTTTGATTATTTTGCCCCATCGTCTGCAGCTCCCCTCTGTAGGACAGTGAGGATAAACAGACGGAAAGATGGGCAGTCAGATGTCTTGTAGAAATTTACCTCCTGAATCAGGAATCAAGGTCATCCATTTGCAACTCTAACAATTTGAAACTGAACTTCAAAGTTTAAAACCCAAGGCAGCAAAGCCATCCCAAGAACTGGAGATGTCAACAGAGGGGCCTCTGCAGAGCCACAGCAGAAAAAGGCAATGATTGAGAAAGCAAGGAGAGCCTGCCCAGTGCTCCACGTAGTGCCTTCCCAGGACCCCATAGAAATCCAAAGCTAAGTGTCCTCCCACGAAGTGGATGGAAAGCATGACTCCTTGCCACCTAGAAGCAATCTGAGATTTGTCCAAACATTTTAAACTGTTTCTCTATTTTGTGTCCAGCCAGACACAAGTAAGTTCCAAAAGGCTGTGGTCAGTTTCTCTGGAAGAAGCTCCTCATCTCAGGTAATAGATACAAACATCACCCTTTCAAAGTGTACCTAGGTTGTTCTCTCAGAACTTACCTAAGTTGCACAAGCAGCTGAGACAGGCAGTGTCGGAAGGTGCCAACATACCCAAGCAGCAGCACAGGGGTCTGCAGGCAGAAAGGTCTTCTAGGAACACCTATCCTTTCTCCTCTGCCCAACATGGATGGGAAAATGCTCATGTCAAGCCTCATGAATCTAATGTCCAATAAATCTGAGATTTATTAGGACAATTGTAACCTAAAACTTTTAATTAAAAAAAATAAACCAGAATATCAGTTTGAGGATAGCAAGGCAACAAATTCATTACATTTGTGTTACATGTCCTTCTCAAATACAACATCTCATTTCACATTTGCAATACTTCTGAGGTATAATTATTATGCATACTTGAGGCATGAGAGCCCCAGCTAGACTAAAATCCCAAGATCAAAGAGTAAATGGCAGAGCTGGGGTTGTGGCTCAGCAGTAGCACCCTTGCCTAGAATGTGTGAAGCACTAGGTTTGATCCTCAGCACCACATAAAAATGAATAAAATAAAGGCATTGTGTCCATCTACAACTTAAAAAAAATTTTAACTACATGGCAAAGCTCAAATTAGAATCCTAGGTTTTAAGCTCCTGGCTCATTATTTTTCCACTTGACCCCAGCTTCTTCAAGTAGGAAGTTGTTACATCATTTACTTTCAAAGTTCCTGATACATTTATTTTCACACTATTCTGTGAGATATGCAATGGATTAATGTGCTTATTTTTATAGATGAGTGATTTATACACAGACAGATCAAGGGATTTGCCCAAACTCTTTCAACTAATTAATGGCCATAGTCCAGGCCTCCTGAAATCCCAATCCAATGTTCTCTGGGCATTATGACAACAGCCATCAAACTATGACCCTCTAACAGGGATAGGCAATAAATTTAGGCCATGTCTAGAGCAAAGCCATCCAGAAGGATCACAATACATCTTTGGCATCAGCACACTGGACTGTTTATGATGGTGTTGAGATAGTTCCAGACACATTTTTTATTTCTAATGGTTTTTGTGCTTCAGATTAAGTTTATTTGCCTTACAACTCCCTTGCTGGAAACTGCCATCCTCTAGGCCTGGCCCGTGGGTTCTATTTCACACCTTGCATCCTCTAGCCTATAGATTTTCCAAAGCCCTTGAGTTACAGTAGTAGGAAGAAGGGGCCTTGATAGTCTACTTCCTCAGTCTGGGAACAGTAAGGTATGATTAGAAAAGTGCACATTAGGCCCTGATTCACACATTTCATACAACTAAAACATAAACAACAAACATAAAGAGTGGTAAAAATTTCATTATTTCTCTTTGGAAAACCTCTCCAGTGACATATTTAGAATAAGTCTCTCCATGATCAAGAAAAAGAAAGTGCCTCTCTTTTATATGGATTTTTGGCTTCAGGGAAGTGCAATCCCCTGAAAATGAAACCAAGCAAGAGAGCAAGCAACCAGTTTCTCCAAATCTTAAGCAACTCAGGCAATCCAACTCTGGGTAGACAGGTGCAGGCTGGAAAAGGAGCCTACTCACTGGGAACTGGCTCATAAATCATTGCACTTTTCTCTCCAGCCTGGGTTACTTCCCTTTCAACAGAACACCTGCCTCACCCCAGGCCAGATACAAAGTGCCCCAAGTTAACATTGTCCTGAAGTAAGCATGAGTGTTCTAAGCACCGGAGACTTTGGCCTTGGAAAGGAAAAGCATTTCCTTCTCATTGGGCCTTTATTGAGTGTGTGTGTGTGTGTGTGTGTGTGTGTGTGTGTGTACACAAAAAAGCCTAATAAAATATACATATACATGAGTCTATATTTGTATGTGTGCGTGTAGATGTGTATAGTATGTATACAAATATACACACACATATTTTTTCCCTGATGAATGATATTCTACTTATTAACTGAAGCTGGACAAGGCTAGATGCTGGAGGATGACAGGATAATAAAAAAGAGATTTCAGAGAAGAGAGGAGAGTTTAGAGTAGGCACAGAGAACTAGCTTTTATTTTAAGACCTTCATGGAGCCCAAGAACAAGCCAAGCTTGTTCAGGGTTGGAAGCCACATTCACTTCACATAACAACAAATGTTTCAAATTGCAGCCATGCAGAAATAGAAAGATAAATAGGAATGAAAGAAGACTTGTGGACTTCTAATTCAAGGTTTTTGTTTTGTTTTGTTTCCTCTTTGAAAGATTTTTGTTTGGTTCATTATTTGTGTTTTAGATTTTGGAGGCAGTCAGTTTTTTCATGACTTTACCTTAATCATAAACTTATAAAAATCCATCATCTTTAACCCTGATCTGCTGTGCAACTCTGACATCCTCATGTCATGCAGACCATTGTGCCCCAGGGTGCAGAGCCCTGATTGACAGAAGATTGAGCAAGGTAGGCCATACACACAGAAATAGGTAGAGAGCCAGGGGACAAAGAGCAGCAAATGTCATTTTGTGATTGTGGCCACAAAGTCTGACAATAGCCACCTTATGTCGTCCATGGAGAAAGAGCTCTGAAATGGATCTAAGACTCAACTGAGTCCTCAATCTATCCCAGTTAAGGAGAGCGAAAACCTGAAGTCTTCATTTGGGAGGAAAATCAGGCCTTGAAAATGCTCTCCTCTCATACACTGTGTATTGCCTCCCTTTTAAAATTTCTTCCCTTTCCTTCTTTCTGTGCAGATGGAACAAGCAGAAGAGCTCGCTCAGGTCTTCTCCCACAGAGGAGAGCCCCTCACCCTGGGAAGACCTAAGACATTCAGGAGAGGACTCCAAGTCAAGAGGTAAATGTAACCTTTTGATCTTTCGCCAGCCTGTGACTAGGAAATGAGGTTGCACTTGTTTCTTATTCCCAAATCACTATGATATAAGTTCCCATTCTCCCAATTCCTGGAATCCAGACCTAGGTCTGCTTAATGGTTTCCAGGAATGCTCATTAATTTCCTCCCTAGCAAAAGTCCCCCGTTTCTCCACGGGAGCCTCCTCGTCATCTTGACGTGCTGCTGCCTTTCTGACCACACCTAACATTATAAACTCCTCTGTGAACCCAGCTGTCTTCACAGGAACTCACAGCCAGTTGTCCATTCCCCCCAGGGAGTAGTGCTGAACCTTTTGTTAGTCCTTCTGAAACATGAACCAGACTCCCCAGTCCCCAGAAGTCACCAGCTAACCACTCTAATAGCCTCATTTTAACTTAATCTTTAAAGATCCTATCTGCAGTTGCTTGCACCTGATTCCTCAAACTTCCTACACTAGGTCTAGGAGACCTGAGGATTTGAGTCTTTGAAATTCTTGTCCTTCAATGACATTGGAGATGTCATAGATCTAATTTGAGCATGTGGGCTCAAAGCTTATCACAAGACAGGTCTGGGTCCTTCTATCTCCCCTTCACTAGGTGCACTAGAGTAGCATAGCACTGTGGCTGGTCATAGCTTTTGTCAACAGCTTCTGCTCACAGGCGAGTGAATCACTTTAGCCCCTGACCTTAGGCAGTGAGCCTGGCTCTGCTCCATCTGGACAAATTACAAAGGGCATTTTTATTTCCAGTTACCCTTTCTAATGTCAGATTCACGGCCATCATCTTTGCCTACTACCTGAAACCCAGCAGACACATGGCTTTAGCCACTTGAAAGTGTTATCTTGACTATGTACCATCAGTTTGCTCTTGCTCTATTTATGTATCATTTTATATGTTTGCAGCATATAGGGAGTGGTATTTTAGTTTCAGTAGGCATGCCACAAAAACCTAGCACAGACTTGGCAGAAGAAATCTGTTTTCTGAAAATTCTGGAAGCTAGAAGTCCAGGATCAAGATGTCAACAGGAGTGGTTTCTTCTCAGCCCTCTTTCTTGGCCTGCAGATGGGCATCTTCTCCCTTTGTCTTTCACATAGTCTTCCCTCCACACTGTCAGTGTCTTCTAAGGATGAGGAACCACTCTAATAGCTTCATTTTAACTTAATCTTTAAAGATCCTATCTTCAGTCATGGTCCCCATTTCAGTCATGCTCTGAGGTACTAGGGGCTAGGACTTCAACATTGAATTTTACAGGGACACAGTGCAGCCTATAGCAAGGGTTTGGGGGAAGGATTAAATTGTGAAATGAGAATACCTTTTCTACCATCCTTCCTGGAAGAAGGTGTTAGACTATGTCCCAGCTCTGGAGTCCTCTCAGGGAGATAGCATCCCTCTCCCGCATAGCCCAGCTACCCTCCGGTAGCAGCCACACATGTCCTTGGAGATGCACAGTTACTTGGGTGATACCAGCATAGTGCCTTGTTAGAAAAGCATAGCTGACAGTCTCCCTGCTTGTTCAGGATTCATTGTAACCTTTGACCTTGAGGGGCTACAGGGTTTGGACTGAGATGGCTACAGACACTGTGCTCACCCGATACTCAAAACCAAGCACCTTGACTGGGTGCTGCCACTACCAACATGCCATGGAATGAGACCTACTGTGATAGCTCCTGGGTCTCAGTCTTGTTGCTTTTTAAAAAAAACATATTCTAAAGTGACTCGAAATCTGATCTCTGTCTCTTTGAATCTAAGCCGAGGCTTCTATTTCTAAGTAATCTGTAAATATTCTGGAGCAAGCATTTCTTGTGGTAGACTGACCTTGTCTGAAGTATTCTGCCTGAGTAATAGGAATAGCATTTACATTAGCAACTACTGTTTTCATTTCTGCATGACATGAGGATGTCAGAGTTGCACAGCAGATCAGCACTTGAGATATTAATCTGGTTGTCCTTGTGCACATCCCTCATCTTCATTTCTTCCAGACTCTCAGAAGGACTGTATTCCTCCTCCCCAAACACACAAAAAAAAATTTAAAAAAATGAAATATAAAAAATTCAAAGAAACTGCTGACCTACATGCAAAGTGAAGCCAATCTTCCTGTCCCAGAAATTAGATAAAACTGGAGAAGAGTGGAGGTGAGACAGAGTGCTGACATGAAAGAGAGACAAGCAGACAGGAGGGGAGAGGCCTCCTGAAAGTCAAGAGGGAAGGGAGAGACTTCAAAGCAGGAAACCGAGTAGAAGCTGACCTCCCATGAACCCCATTGTGATCAACTCAGGGTCTGCGGACCAGCCACTGTTCAGGGGTCTATGACACATGTGTGACCCCTGAAGATAACAGGAAAGGCCTTTTAGAGTGAAAAACACCTGTATAGGGATGGGGAGTGAGGGAAAAATTACATCCCAACAGAAAGGAAAAGAATGGAATCAATTGATAGTTCTCAATAGGCAGGGTGTTATTTAAATCACCACCACCTCACACTTGGATTCCTCATGAGAAACTATTGGATTCGTCTTCAATACAAAGGCAATGCATTCCCAGTCCTATATCTTATTTTACTCTACTCACAGTTTAACAGTCTAGCCATTACTGTTTCCTCAGAGCTGGAAAAAGACATAAGACACCTAAGACAGAGACAAAAGCCTATGACCGACATCACCACAAGCAGCATGATTGTTAATTCTTCTATATCCCAAAGCACATGGGGGTGACACTGAAGGCAGCGAGTTGTAATGTAGAAAGGAGTATTGTTAGGGGCTAAAATGTCCCCTCCCAAATTCATATGCTGAAGTCCTAATAATCCCCAGTACCTCAAAATTTGATTGTATTTGGAGAGAGGGTATTTAAAAGGTGTGAAATTGAAATGAGAACAATAGGGTGAGCACTGATCCAGTTTGACTGATGTCCTTATAAGAAGAGGACATTTGGACACAGACAGGTATGAAGGAAGACTAGGTAAAGACACAGAAAGAAGATGGCCATCTACAAGCCAAGGAGGAGGCCTCAGAAGAAACCAGTCCTGCTGACATCTAGCTCTTGGACTTCTAGTCTCTAGGTCTTTTCTGGTTTTTATGCTTTGGGGTGCCTTTTGTGTCAGCTCTAACAAACTAATACCAACACCAAATTTGGGGAATTTATTCCCTTTCCAGCAGCCTGTTCTTTCTCCAAAAAGGTAGCATTACTACACCTCTGAAGGCTGCTCTCTGCAAACACAATGAAAAAAAAAAAATGACCCAGAGAGAGTATAATCAGGGTTTTCTCCTCTTGGCGTATCCAGTTAAGTAGGAGTGTAGAGGCCCATAAAGGGCTGGCTCTCCTACAAGGTACTCAGCCTGTACATCCCATCTGAGAAAACTCCAACAATAAATTGTTGAGATGAAAGATTCAATCAGACAAATTCTTCATCAGCCTGTGGAAATTCATGGTGAAATTTAAATTTCTCAATTTGAAAGGAGGGGCCCAGGTGAATAGTGGTATGCCTTCAGGCACCAACAGCCTTGGTCCAGGAGCAAAGTGGTCAGGAGACACTCTTGGCAATAATTCATTATGTGTCTCTGTCTGACAAACCATCAAAAAATAAGCAGGCTATGACCATGCATGTCCTGGAGCTTGAGTCTTAGCGCATGAGTCAAGGCCACCTCTTGCTGCCTCCTGTAGTTCCCTAGGACCAGTTCTCAGTCACCCATTGTCCTTCAACCCATATTGATGGTTATTACCCTCTCTCCTGTGAGGTTCTGAGGCAGGGCAGAAAGTGTTAGAGACAGGCACATGCACCCTATATGTTGAGTGATGGAACAAGGCCCAAGGTACCAGTGAGAGTTCTTTGAGGATCCACCTTTACCCCATGAAGATCCCATGCATTTCAGAGTGGCATTAAATGGCAAATAGTAAACACCATGAGAGGACCAGAGTGAGATCACAGAAGAAAGAGCAGTTCTTCTTTCTGGAAAAAAAAGGGGTTCACATTTTCATTTTGTGTGGCCTCACAAATGATGTTAATACCCCGCCTGTATGTTTCATGTGTCAGGGTGTACAATTTTGAGCATAGAAGTGATGCAGTAGCCACTGCTTTTTGCCTTCAAAAATAAAATTTGCTGACCTGACACATTGGAATAGGGCAGCCAGGGTCACAGATACTCCACCTTCCCCTAGATGCTTCATCTTCGCCTGGGTTATCAAATAGTTTGTCTGATTTCTGGGTGAGCTATGTGTTTAGCTCCACAGAGAGGGGCATCAGCTTTTCACATGTCACACACACACACACACACACACCATGTTGGGAGACAGCAAGGTTTATGTGTGTTCTAGTATGTACTTAAAGCTTATTCTTGCCATCTCTGCTTTACATTCACCCTGTCTTCTAGACTGTCTACTGGCTGGATTTCATGCTCCAGCTTCAAATACAAAGAATACATCCTAACCACTTCTGCAATTGTGTCAAGTTTAATGCCTCGGACAACATATTTCATATTTTATATCTTCTCATTGGTTCTACCTCTCTAATTGAACTGTGACTAATACTTATGACCAATTTTTTGAGTGGCTAAATGATTATTACTTGGTTGAGGAAATAGGGCTATGTATATAAAAATAAAACATAAATTTACATGATGTGGTGAAATAATGTATTTGCACAATCCTTTGCAATTTTCTTGCTTTGCCTTATTTGGTAATCACCACAAATCCCATGAGGTAGATTGCAACAGCTATAAGAATTTTCATTTTGCAGATGAAAGTAAGATGTCTCAGCCAAGGTCACATAATTAGAAAGTGGCAGAGTTGGAACTATTCTTCTAGTATCTTTCCCAGTGTACTCCCACTGACCTAGAGAGCTCCCAAATATGAAATGGTAGGATAGAATATGAATCTCAACTCTGTAGTGAAATAAAAGGCATTTTAACCAGTAGAAAAGGTCTCTGCTTCTCAGTTATGTAATTATATTTTTGCTGTCTGAATGTTAAGTCTGCAGACCATAAATTATTCAGCTGATATCCACCTCGACTTCATATACCCTCACTCTAAAACACAAAGAACTGTAAACTCTTGCTTAGTACTCAACAGTTACAATATCATAAAATGAAAAGGACACCCCAAATACTGCAGTGTCTCCACGACTCAGGTTTCTTACAGGTATATTTTAATGCTCATCAACACAAGTTTTGTAGGTAACAGACATGTAAGCAGTTTTCATCATTACAATTCATTTGTCTGGTACATGGAAGTGAGGCTTAGCAGTTGTTTCACAGTTGTGAAAAAAAAATCAGCTCCATTTAAAACAAATCATCTAAATTCCACAATAGATTATAAAAGTAAGTGAGACTTTGCTCTTCTATTTCTGCTAACCACAGGAATGAGAAATAAAACACTCTATTAAATTCTTTGAGCTATATCCATATAAAGTCATGAGTACACTAGCACTGTGAAAAATTCAGAGAAAACACAAACTTGCATCATTTGTCAACAATGGTAAAATCAGCCCAAATAAGGCTTTAGGTTATTGTAGTCTTTTGTTATAGGAGGAAAGCAATAGTTAAAATCAAAAAGGAAATAATCAAAGTTCCTTCCAATGAATTCTTGCTCCTCTAAACAGGTCTTATGAACACATAAATCACAACCGTGTTCTCCAGGACCATCAGAGAGCATGTCCTGTGGAGAACCAAGCTCACTGTTTCTTGCCTCCTGTGATCCATGCATTTATGCCAAATGCTCCCAAGATTCTTGGAGACAGAAGTCACCCAGGGCACTCAGAAACCAACTGGTCTGCTCCTCTTAATTATTACCCTTGTTCATGCTCACACGCCTGCCTCCTTAAAGATAAGGTTAACTTCATTCTTAAGCACAGCATGCTCAGAGAAGCCCTCATTTATTGATTAGAACAAACATTTGTGGAGAGTTTATTTCACCATAGACATTGTGCTTGGCCTGGGGACACAATGATGAAAAGGACAGATGTGTCTTCTCCCATGGAGTTTGTGGTCTAGGGTAGAAAAGAGATGCTAACCACCAATTGATAAACAAACATGTCATTGCCAAATGAGGTAGGCACTGGAAAGGATAGGATTATGCTGCTAGGAGTCATATGAGCCTAGCCTTATAAGGAGGCCCAGAGAAAGCATCCTTCAGAAAGTACCATTTTTGCATATCCCAAAAGGGTGCGATGGGCTCAGTACACACAGGAGGGAACACAGGTCTGCATGCAGCATCCCAGGGAGCCCTGATCCTAGCCAAACAGGTTAACAGTGGGTTCTGGTGAAAGAGAATAGGCCTGGGCGCAGCAGGCTGAGGGCCTGAAAGAGAAGTGGAGAAGGAAGGTAAAAATGGAAAAAGAAAAGAAGTTGAAAGGGTAAGTTTCATCTATAGCAGTGTTGTACCTCAGGAAAGTCCCTTCTCATAAATAAATTATGGAGGAAGGGGTATTAAACTCTGTCCAAGCTCCCCAGGGTCCTAAACAACATTGCAGTGTTCTTTCCTGAAGCCCATGCACCCTTTGGCAGCCTCCTGTTCCACAGCCTGCCCTTCTCGCCTCATGGCCTTTATGCATGTCAAATCTCCCCTAACCAAGTGTCAGGAGGGACAATGTCATCATCTGATTTAAGTAATGAACTCTGAGGTGCAAATGGCTAATAGATATGCTCCCCAGAAATTGTGTACTCCTCAAAGAGCCTACCAATTCTGAAGGACTCCCTAAAGAAAGGCCACATTTCTCAGCCAAAGCTAATGTGTCTGAAGAACTGGGTCGAGCAAATTTTTCTTGACCTTTGGAAAACTGAGCTCCCTTGATTTCACATTAATAAACTGGAGACTTCAGGAAACAAAGGTCAGCCGGGAGAGAGAGAAGGATCAAAAGCCAGTCCCCAGGAGAATTCCCCTGACTCTTCCTTCAGTGATGGAGTCCAGATGGAGAAGCTGCAGCTCTCTATGAAGAGTTGGAAGCTCTCCGCTGAGGACAAGCAACTCAGGACTGCTAAAAAGGAACAGGAAATGTCCCACTGCGTCTCAGGGCACATATTCCAATCTTGAAAGCTTTTCCCTGTTCTGGGATTACATCTACACAGAGTAGATTTTTTAAAAAATTGTGTGCATGTGCAGATTTATTCCTGAGCTGCTAAATCTTTAGAAAATCAGTGATTTGAAAGCATTTAATCTGATAACGATCATGTGCAATTCTAAGTAAAAATCTTATTTGAAGATCCAAAAAATCCACTTGTTTTTATACTGAATTTAAGAGGGGAAATTGAGGCAGAAAAAAAATGTTCAGTAAATTTTCAAAACAAAAATTTGTTTCTTGCCTAACAGTTAAAAAATATATCTGATAAATTTTACATGACTCCCTGTTTTGTAGAAAATCGGGGAGAATTCAAGTGATATATACTAATCCAAGTTTGTGTGTTGTTTTTTTTTTTTTTAAACCACCAATGAAGTTAAGAGATGGGAATTAAAAAAAAAACAGACACTAAAGTGGTTCTAAGGATATAATTGATCTAAATGTTCTGAGCCTTTGAATCATACATGGGCTGCCATTTAACTCATTGTCAGCATTAAGGTAGGAGAGGTTTATGTCACAGTGATGGAATCATGCTCCATTAGCCTAGGCTGCATAAGTACAACAAAGTACTAGAGACAAGGTGGTTTAAACATCCACAACTTATTTTCTCACAGCCCTGGAGGCTGGAAGTCCAAGATCAGACAAAGCATGGATAATTTCTGCTGAAGGTTTCTCTTCTTAGCTTGCAGATGGCTATGTTCTTCCTGTGATTTATGTGGTTTTCTGTCTGTACATGAACATACCTGTCTGAAAGTGTCCTCTTATAAGACACCAGTTATTGAATTAGAATCCACCCTAATGACTTCATTTTAACTCAGTTACCCCTTTTAAACACCTATCTTCAGATATAGCCATATTCTGATTATGGGGAAAAGATTTCAAAATGCAAATTTGGGAAAACACAATTTACCCCGTAACAGAGGCAACAGCCCATGAATTAAGAAAAAATTATTCATCTGAACAGATACATACCAAAGAAACTAGGAAAGCAATCTGAGTTGGAAAGGTGCTACTCAAAATGACCTGTCCCTGAAAGAAATGATCCGGATGGTGGAAGAGAATTCTCAGAATGGTCTCCCGACTTCACTAGTCTTCAAATAGGAAAAATGCTTTCTGGCTACAGCCAGAATGTACTTAGGAGTATAAGTTTTGGCTAAAACTCATGCTTTCTTTTCCTAATAGCATCTTTATATCATTATTTGATCCTAGTGAGTTAGGTTGAGAGTTCAAACAGGAACATAAATAAGGCATATTTGATGTTGGAAATTAATGAGCCCAATTCTATCTCTTTAACTTTTAAAGGATATTACTTGATTATATGGACAAGAGCCAGTTCTAGTGATAGCTCATGAATTGTTAATACAGTTGTCTTCAAAAAGAAATACAGCATGCTTTGTTTAACAAAGGTAAAATAGGGATTAATTCTGAGAGGCAGAAATCTGTGTTGTTTTATTTGCTTTTTAAATTGACTAGTCATTTTAACTTTCAAGACTCTTTTCCTCTCTTTACAAATATTTGCCAGTTTACATTATATAAAATGGGTTTTTGTTACTTTTATAATTAAGAAAACTTCTAAAAATTACTATGTATTTCTAAAAATTCCTTTTATGGAAATAAAACAGTTTTTAGTTTTTTTTTTTTTCTTAATTGGTCCAGTAGTTTTTACTTCACCTAAACAGGATTAAATGAAGTTGTGGGGAGTGAATCACGTATTCTCATTACAACATCAGAGGGGTATCTAGAAGGGAATACTCTGGGTCATAAAAAAAAAAATGTGAACTTCTTTGTTCAAATGTCCTTCTTCTTGTCAATTCTAAAGATACTTGTTGGAAAGAGGAAGCTACCCAATAAACACTATAAGAGCATGAGACAGGCACCAAAACCCTGGGGCCATCTCACCAAGGAAATTGAACCAATAAAAATGAACACATGCTTTGAGCAGTCACTTCACAGAAGAAACTATAAAAATGGCCAATAAGCACAAAAAAATATATTTAACTGTTTTAGTCAGCTTTTCATCTCTATGACCAAAAGACCTAACAAGAACAAGTTAGAGGAGGAAAAGTTTATTTTAGCTCATTTCATAGGTTCAGTCCATGGTTGGCCAAATCCATTGCTCTAGGCCCAAGAGTAGGCAGAATATCATGGCAGAAGTGTGTGCAGAGGAAAGTAGCTCAGACAACATGACAGACAGAAAGCAGAGAGAGAGTTCTGCTCACCAGGGACAAAATATAAACCCCAAAGGCACACCCCCAGTGACCTACCTTCTCCAGCCACACCCTACCTCTACAGTTACCACCCAGTAAAGCTTATCAGTAAATTGACCCACTGATTATTTTACAGCTTTCATAATCTAATAACTTCACCTCTGAATAGTCTTGAATTGTGCCCCACATGAATATTGGGGGTTACTTCATATCTTAAGTCATAACATTAATTAATCATTAATAATCAAGTCAATGCAAACAAAAAACACAATAGTTTATCAATTCACACCCATGAATAGCTAAAATTAAAAGACTGCAACACCTAATTTCAAAGAATGTACTTGAACTCTCAGATATAGGTCATATGAAATGTGTACAATTTTCACTTTGGAGAACTAGCAGTTTTTTATTAAACCAAATATATACCTGCATTGTGATTCCAATCCAATCCTAGATATTCACCTGGAAAAAAACTCATCCATAAAAGAATTGTATAATAGTGATTGTAGCAGCTTTATTTCAAAAGTGTCAAACTGAAAGCAATTCAAATATCAAACAATAGAATAGAAAAATAAACTGATATTTTTGGACAATGTGATAGATACTACACAGAATAATAAAGAATGAGCTACAGATACACAAGACAATTTGGATGTACCTTAAAAACAATGTACTGATCAAAAGAAGCCAAACATATAATAGTGCATCCTAGTTGATTTCATCTATATGAAGCTCAAAAATCAGCAAAGCTTGGGCTGGGGTAGTGGCTCAGTGGTAGAGTGCTCGACTGGCACACATGAGCACTGGGTTCAATCCTCAGCACAACATAAAAATAAATAAAGTAAACGTAAGTATATATACATATATATAAATATGTATATGTATATATATATATATATATATATATATATATATATATATATATATATCAGCAAAACTAAATTACAGAGCAAGAAATGAAAATACTGGTGCCCAGAAGGACAGAAGGGTAAGGTTAGACTGAAAGAGACCAAGGATACTTTCTGGGGTAGTGAGTATATAATGATTTTCTTGGTATGTAAGTTTTACTTCCATAAAAATATTACAAGAGGTTGTTAGATAAAGCTGCCATCACTTTGCAGTTCCATGATTCCACATACACCCCATTTCATAGTTTTCATCTGGGACTTATTTGCATGACTTGCCCACTGGCTGCTCACATGGATCCTGAGTGGGAATTCAGCCCTTCCAGGGAGGCCAAGCACACCAGTGAGCCTTTCTTGTTTGTCAGGCCTTACAGCCATGGCAGATTCAAGATTATAGTCTACCATTCCCCCTTCAAGAGCTATTTGTTCCAAGTGCTCTTAGCAAGAGTTAACATGGTAAAGTGGAAAGAACACAGACCATGGAGCCACACAGACTAGAGTTTAGGTTTTATGTCAACCATTTACCAGCTTTGAGCAGGTTATTTAATATCTCTGAGAATCTGTTTCTTTGTTTGTATAACTGATTATTGTTAGGATGAGAGATCAAATTAACAGCATACCTAGATCAAGGCCTTGCTCAAAGTAGGCCCTCAATAATGTATAGCTACCATTGACCAATCAGCTCCCTGAGAGCAGAGGATTATGACTGTTTAGCACATAGGTTATGTTCAACAAACTCTTCATATAAGGGAATAGCCTGAAAATTTTCTGTTTTTCTTTCATTCTTGTGAGAAAACACCAAGGGACATAATCAAGACGAAGCAAGATGGTTAAGAAACAGCAATTATTTTTTCCAATATATTGTTTTATCTCAGGATATGTCCAATCTTTTATCTGAAACCCTTGAAGTCAGTTATATTTCTGAACTCAAAATTATATCTGATTTTGGAAATGTGAGATGGCATATATGCGATAGATAGATAGATAGATAGATAGATGATAGATAGATAGTCTTCCTAGTAGATTGGGGCAGTGTCCCATATCAAACACATTAACATTTCCATAACAAAAAATAAATAGCCACACAAAGTGGAATAAATGAGGACAAAAATATTATTATCAGTACAGGTCAGTTTCAATTGTCAATTGATTTTTTTAAATAACAAAAGCACCATCATTTGATTTCAAAGCTGTTGGGATTGCAGAACTGTTGGAGACCCTGTTATAGGTAAGTTAGTGTAGCATCTGTAGTGCTCCAGGCATTCTGACCTAAGCACTTCATTTATTAACCCATTTTTCTTAAAAACAACCCCTTATTATTATTTCAATTTTACAGGTAAAGAAACTGAGGCATGGATAGGATAAGTAATTTGCCTAAGGTTACACACTTAGCCCCAGAGTCTGTTCTATAATCACTCTTCCACAGTGCCTCAATCTCCCCTTCTGTCAACATCTGCAATGGTGGGCTTTGAGAAAGCATCCATCCACCCACCCACCCACCCACCAAATTAAAAATTACGAAAGAAAAATGTTGCTGGCCTTTTTGTATCCTGTCTGATGTTTCTTCTACTTTGAAAACTCCAGAGCTTGTTGAAAATCAGGGACTTTAAAGATCTGCTCTCTTTAACAGACCCAAATAAGATAGTCTCATTTGCTTGAGAAAATCAGATTAACCCATGAACTAGGCAGGGTAGTGGGGGCATTTCGAAGGCTATACTCAGAAAAGGTTGAGCCACTGATGGAAGTTGCCAAAGAAAAGCCAGAAGCCCACGGTGCAGAATAACACTCTTTCAGCAACCAACAGGTCATTAAAAAATACATTCAAATTTATGGGTAACCCAGCCACCTTATCAAAGGAAAACAATATAAAAAGCTCACAGCTCCTAGGGGGAAAGAGTAAAAGCTACTCCACAGAAAAGAGGAAAGCACGTGCATCAATCATGTCACGGGGCCCAGTGTTAATAACTCCTAAACAGCGAAGGTGAAAGAACATTTGTTCACCAAAAGGTCACTTGCCCAATTCAAGGGGGAAGGTTTGGGAGCACATGTTGGAAAGTCTGCCTCAGTGAGTGTTACATGACCCTTGGGCCCAGTTTGCCTATGAAACAAGGCTGGTGGTGGTGAGCAATTAGTCTGGCAGCTAATCAGTGTCATTGTGCTGAAACCTTTCAGGAAACCATCCCAGCATAAAGGAACGATGCCTCATGTCCAGGTCTGTTTCTCACAGAAAACACAGAGTGCTGAGGAAGGAGCTTTGGGAATATGCACTTCCCTTCAGCCAGCCAGAGTTTACCAAGAGTCTATAAGGTACTTAACCCTACAATATGCATGTGGCAGCATTGGTTCAAAGAAATCCACTTTCCTCCCCCCAAAAATAGTTTAAAATCTAATTGGGAAAATAAGAAAACGTAATTACATCAGAGATGAAAAATATATACAAATGTAAGAAAGAGCTAGCAAAATGTTTTGACTTGCAATTCTCTGTTTCTCTTTTTCTGTTTATGCACAACTCAAGTTACAATCTTCATTCCAACCTCACTGAACTCTCAGAAAATAAGTGAACCCACTCAGGTCAAATATTTCCAAATGGTATTGCTTCTCAGAAACAATGTTTGTGCTTCTCACACTGCCTTTTCACAGAATTAAAAGACAATCTTATATGAGGGACAGAGCAAAGAGAAACCCAGGTCTCGCTCAACAAGTGTTTACAGAATTAAGTAGAAATCCTGCCCTATTCTACCTAACCTAAAGGATTCTGCCCATAATTCTGACTGTGAATGAATCACTAACCACCAGTGACTCGTGCTTATGTATTTTAGAGAGGCAATGTACTCAACACGACCTACATTCATTCCTCTGGGAAAGCTTTTGATTGCACTATCATAATTTTCTAAGTAAGCCTTTTACATTCATGAAATGATAATTTGCTACTGCTTAAGTTAACGTGCTTTTAGTATTGGCCAGCCCCTAAATATAATGCTACCCCAAGATTCTTTCGTCTCCTGACATGTTTTGAGGTGGAAAGTGAAAAGGAAAGGAGACATGAAAAAAAAAAAAAAAAAGCAAACTGGCTAAGAAATTAAACTTGACTTGAGTGGGCTGGGGATGTAGCTCAGTGGCAGAGTACTTGCCTAGCACATGCAAAGCCTCAAATTCCACTCCCAATATTACATACATACACACACCAAAAAAAAAAAAAAAATGGAGGAGGTAAGAAGAAGGTGCCAGGGCAACTTTCACCATAACAGTCCAGGCTGACAGAGGTGAAGGATCCCTTATCTTACTCTGAGAAAACCCTACATCCTTCACTGTTTTAGGAGCAAAGTCAGTTATATATGAATAAATTGACACAGAACATGAGGCCATAAATTTCACCTCCGTCAAAATGTGGTAGAATACTTATTAAAGAAAAATAGAGTATTTTTTGTATTTTCATAAACTATAACCATATTCTTATCACACCTAACAATTATATAACCCAGATAAGAGCTGAAGTCAGTCAAATCTTTAAGGGGTGAGTAAAAAGGGCCCAAGACTACATCTTGTGTCTAGATTTAAAAAAAAAAAAAAAATCTAATTCCTCTCTGTTTGAGTCACCTTTTTTTCCTGTTGTGACTAAAAAGACCCAACCAGAACAACTTTGGAAGAGGAAAAGTTTATTTGAGGGCTCACAGTTTCAGATGTCTCAATCCACAGACAGCAGGCTCTATTCCTTGGATCTCAAGGTGAGGCAGAACATCATGGCAGAACACTGTGGTGGAGGGAAGCAGTTCACATGATGATCAGAGAGCAGAGAGAGAGAGAGAGAGACTCTACTCTCCAGATACAAAATATATTCCCCATAGCCATTTTCCCAGTGAACCACTTCCTCCAGCCACACCCCACCTGCCTCCATTTACCACTCAGTTAATCCCATCAGGGATCAATTCACTGACTAGGTTAGGGCTATAAGCCAATACTTCTCCTCTAAAACTTCTTGCATTGTCACACACCTGAGCTTTTGGGGAATACCATGTCTCAACCATAATACTCTCACCTTCCTGCTCATCCATTCTATAGTCCTCTTCCCTGGGTCCTCTACTTCCCGAAGTCAGTTTCCACTATATTATAATTTGACAAATTTTATGGGTAGCCTATTATATGCCTGTTGGATGATGGAGGTGTTATGTGAACAAAACAGACATTGCTGCTTCCTCTGGAAGTCTAGAGCCTGATGAGCAAGATAGATGTTATTCAGGGAAGCTCACATCCTCTAGAATTCACTACAACTGAAAAAAAAGTAATTGCAGAGGCTCAAAATTCATCCTTCAAGAAAAGGAAAGTTATACGGAAGTATTTTTCCACTGAAAGAAGTTATGCCATTCACCAGAGTGTTAAAGTGGTTTCCGACACACAAATAGTAATGGGCCACATCAAAGACAGGATGCCCCGGCAACAATAGCATTAACCAAATCATTATCAATATAAGCAATATTGGAGTAAACTACTTAAAATATGGATAACCATGTATTAGAAGAGCTACTAAATTTTGGCCCTGGTAAAGGTAATGCAAAACCTTTTGAAAATGAAAGAGACCATTCATTTCTAACCAATGCATACTCTTTTAAACAGTGTACCTGCAAGTGTAGTTAACCAGCATCACTCTCTAACTTGTTTCTCTCCATGGACCACAGAGATAATGCTGTACCCAGGAGTAAGCTGGCAATGCTGCAAATGAAGGCAATAGCCTGAGGGTTCTGGCTACCCAGGCCCCATTGCGATGGCTTAGGGATGGGTACCAACTCCCAGATGTAGTTTATATGCTTCCCAAGATGCCCATGTTGTCTATTTCATTTCCTTTAGCATAGACAAAAAGTCTTGGAGAGGTAGCTGTTTTCCTCATTCCACAGCATTGACAAGCTGTCTCGTTGTGTTAAAATTTTCCTGTAATTCCACTGGCATCTCCACAGTGGAGGCCAAACATCCTGCATTACTGAATTGCCCCTGCTATGACCTCTGGTTTAGATCCTTTCCTCCCTGCAAAGAGTTTTCCCAGCTTATCACTATGCTTTTATTTTAATTTTAGTTCAAAGCAGACTGGTTTAAGAGAAGATCATACAATGCAGCTAAGTAGGAAGCTGCTACAAAGAAATTCACCTGAATAGTCAATGAATGGATTCAAAATGACCTGGCATACTTCTCATCCCTTAATCTGCTAGTGTGGTCTTTACAAAACCTGTGGAGGAGAAAGAAGTCAAGAGCAAAAAGAAACAGACTTTTTTATATAAGGGCAGAGACTAAATATGAAATGTAGGAGTAGAAAATGAAACTATTTTAAAGTAATGAAGACAGAAATGACTATGTTCATTAGAAGAGACTACAAACCGTTCCAATGTCATGACCATCTCAGCCATCCACTAGTATTCTTTCAGTTCCTCCAAAATATCTGCCTTCGCCCCTCTCATTTTAGGGCTATTAAATAAAAATTACTAGATGTCATTGTTTTGGTCTATGCTCCTAGGGGTCCAGCCAGACCAAAATTTTAAAATCAAAATGTAGTCACTTGTGCTAAAGTTCCAGGTCAGCAACTGAACCCTAAGTTGTTCTGACCACCCAAGTCATCAGGAGACGGAGATAATAGCAAACTTTCCTAAACAGGCCCATGTCAATCAGCCTGTTATAATGAAGTTCCCTCTGCTTTAATTCCTACATGTTTTACCCTTACAAAAAGTAGTCTGAAGTAATCTCATATTGACCAACCAGTTCTTTTTCTATTGTTCTGTCTCCTACTTTACAAGAAAAATAACTTCAAAATAACCAATCCAATTTTTCTTCTTTGTCCTGCTTTCCCCAGCTCTTCTCATCTATATAGGCAATCTCTTTGGTTCAGCTCATTGGAACACTTATTCTATTTTATGGAATGAAGTCTTGTCCAATTCTAAGGTTATAAAAAAAGTCAATTAAGTCTTTAAATTGTTGTAATCCTGTCCGTTGGCACAGGCTATTCACTCTGTATGAAACATTCTCCCTCCTTTTTCACTCCACTTATGATTCTCTTCTGCAGTGACTTCAAACCCCAGAAACACTCAGCAATGTTTAGAGACCTTTGACAATTGTCCCAGCTAGAGGGTGTTGCTGCAGGCATCTAGTTGGTAGAGATCAGAGATGATGCATAACATCTGTATTGCACAGAAGAACCCCCACCACAAGACTATCCAGGTTATTTATTTATTTATTTATAGCACCAGGGACTAAACACAAGGGCATTCTAACACTGAACTATATCTATAGCCCTTTTTATTTTTATTTTGAGACAGGTTGCAGAGGCTGACCTCAAATCTGAAATCCTCTTGCCTCAGCCTCCCAAGTTGCTGGGCTTATAGGCATGCACCAGTACACCCAGCTAAAACTATCCAGTTCAAAAGTCAATAGTGTGGTGGCTGAGACACCCTCACATCTCTTCACCTACCATGTGCCTTACATGGCAATTACTCCAAGCAGCCTTGCCTGACTCTTGTGAGGTAGGTCCCCATCATAACCTGGGCTTCTCCTTAGGGTATCACAAATACAATGAAAACCCTCAGTTTGTTGTTATATCTATGTTGACTGCTACAAAGGGGGCCCCATGAGGACTAGAATCATACCTGTCTTGCTCCACACCATATATTCCTTGCTTAACCCAAGATCTAACATTTGTTGAATTAAGGGGAAAAAAAAAGAGTTTAAGAATTCCCATAAGAGAGCAACCTTCAAAATAGTTGAGAAGCCACATATTGGACCAGTCTCAATACTTACACTCAGACCTCATTTTTCATTAAAAATGATCCTCCCAAGATGACTTCACTAGATTGCCTTCCAAATGCCTTTGACTGTTTTAAAGATCAAATACCTCCTCAAAGAACAAAGAGTTGCCACTTAAGGACTTTCAAGAGAATGGGAGGCAGGCCTGTAAATAATAGAGTAAGTGATGAGAAATATGAACTCCCAAGAAGACCATTTTCAAAGGGACAATACTTATTTGTACATACAAGTTTTAAGATACTTATCTAGAGAGACATAATGCCATTCTCTGTATCCATCCTAAGGAAACACACAAAGATAGGATGCCAGACAATTTTGTAAATAAAAAAGAACAGGTAGAAGAAGACCATGAAATAAAGGAGTTATTTCTAACATTTAACTAGTGTCCTGAAAAGCTCACAAACCCTAGAAATCATGTAGAGCTGACTCGAAACCCTCCCTGGCCCTTCCCCTACAAAGTTTGTCACCTGAGGCAATTTTCTTAAATTATCTAAGCATCCATTTAATAAACTAAAATGGAAATGAGAAACTCCAGCCTCTTGCAATCACGGATGATTAGTGTAGCGATATATTTAAAGTACTAGCCCAGCATCTACTTCATCCCTCAGAAGTCTCTATAAAAAAGTCTGTTGGCCATGAAAGAATAAGAATATCATTCTGGTCCCAAGAATTATGTAACCTGAGAAGGCAAACTAGAATATTCCTCTATTCATTCAGGGAATGTTTACTAAGCAACAGGTTCTGTGCTTGGGTTACAACAGTGAGCATGGGTGAGAATCTTAGCACAATGGAAGTTCTCCAAATATTTTTTGCTCACTGATGCCTATTGTGGGTCTGATAGTACAATAGTAGGTCCAAGAAATAAATTATTTTGGACTCACAACACTGTTTTCTTGAATAAAAAAAAAATTGGTATTAACACATCCATATACGTAACATTTATATAATTTTGCATTCTATAATTGCAAGAAACTGAAGCCAATCTGAGTAATCGAATAAATAGTATTTCATTACAAAAGTGATGTGTTTCTCAGAGAACCAAAGGTCTAAAGAAGCAGCCTAAGAAAGGGTTGGGACTAGAGCTACCCCTGAGCCCTCTCATTTTGTCAGAGTGGCCCTGCAAGTGAATCTGCTCTTGTTCTTTTGTGTTCCCTTAGTCTCTGTCCTTGCATCAACCCCCTCTACCTGCTTCAAGGGCACCAAAGCTTCAAAATAGTCTAACTTAGGAACCCTACCCACCCCTCAAGGGAGGAAGGCCAATGACAATCCCATCAAGACCACCCATGGTATTTCCAAAGGGTGTTGTAATCAAAAGAAAAAGAATGGAGAATGGAGAATGGCGAACAAAATACAACAAACTTCAATAATAATACTAGAAACCAACTTACCACATGGTTAGTACTATAGTAGCCACCTTAAACTACCACATCACTAAACTACTACCACAATCTTTCAAAGTAAAAATGTATTACTACTCTCATTTTAAAAATTAATATATTGAGCTCAGATATATTTAATAATATACCCTGTATCACAGAGCTAGAAAACAGAAAAATTGTCTGATACTTAAACTATCCTTAATTGGCCTGCCATTTGGCTTCTTGTATTAACTTTGAGCAGCAAACAAGCAAATTCTTAATACTCCAAATTCAATATTAAAAAGAAAACCATAGGGCTGGGGCTGTAGGTCAGTGGTAGAGCACTTGTCTTGCATGTGTGAGGCACTGGTTTTGATCCTCAGCACCACATAAAAATAAACAAATAAAATAAAGACATTCTGTTCATCTACAACTACAGAAAAGAAAAAAACTAAAATATCCTGTACCTTGATAAGTTCATTTGGTGTTGCCCACTGCATATGACAATCTAGTTATAGAATAGCAGGAAGCAGCAACCACAGAGCTAATAAATGAAACATAGAAAGCCAGAATAATGTTTTTCAAAAAGGGAAGGATGGTAACTCATGGACTACAAATGCTTTCTTCATCTCTCTGTAGCTTAAAACCTGTTAACCTTGGAAGTGAACAAATGACTTACTGCAAATTGGATTCCAACCACCATCCCAAGTAGGTTTTCAATCAAATGTCTGTGGATTAGTCAAGTGCAGTGAAAAACTGAGAATACACAAATATCATCTATCATCATGTTTTATCTTTAAAATAAATTCTCTGTTGCTGAATTGATAAGTGAGAAGCTGAGATTTCCTCTATCTACCTGCAGAATTTGGAACAAGCTAATAAATATTTCTAACTATGTTGTACATTTCAAAATTTTAAATAATCTCGTACATAACGTCAATAGTGCTAACAAATAAGTCTATGTGTAGAACTACAGAGGCAGCTACCACTTCCTCAGTGCCAATCCATCAAGAAGATTGCCACTCGTCCTGTCAGCCAGGCACAAACCTGAGTCTGGATACCTGCTGGGTGTGGCAAAGAGCACTGACACAGTCAGACTGCCTCAGAGTGAATCTCAGTTCACCACCATATGACTTGACACCTCTGTGCCTGAGTTCTGTGCCTGAGTCTATAAATGATTGTCTCCAAGAGAATCCTTGAGAACTAAAGAGACAATACTGTAAGTTGCTTAGAACCATATCATCTCAGGGTGGTTCCCTAGGAGCAGCGCCTGAAGCGGGGATGCCTGGGAATGTGATTATTTGAGGGTGTAAGAATGGAGAAGGGGAAGCCAACTAAGTGAGGCAAGGATGCCATCTCAGCTGGAGACTACCTTCAGCCTGATCCCACTGTAGGTTTTAAGCTACAGAGAGATGAAGAAAGCATTTGTAGTCCATCTAGAGAATGAGCTTACTACAAGATGGTCTCATCTTCAGGCAGGGGCTGGACTTATGTATTCTGGTTAGAGATTTAATTTCTCAAAATTTTTAGAGAAAAGAGGGTAACTCTGAAATTAAATCCTTATAGCAAGTGAGGGGATTTGATCAGCACACCAAGAGCACCTGCTATACATGCTTTTGTGGCATAAGTGTTTGATAAATATGGATCCTTTATTTTACCCTCAATGTGGCCAATATTTACTGAGCCAAGAGCCTTTGCCTGGCTGTGAAGATATAGAAATGAATAATGCATCATTTCTTCCTTGAAAGTATTCCCAGTGCAGCTGGAAAGATAAATGTGCATTGGACTAATGATGTAATGGGAAATAGGAGAGACTGTCTTTGGTACCCTCTTCTCACATCACCCTATCTTGGAATTCCTCTTTATCCAGTCCAGGACCCGGGGTCTTTTCTTTGCTGACCATTAATTCCCTGGCAACAATCAACAACCAGGACTGCATTTCAGAATTCTTGTTTTTTCTCCTAATACCTGGCATAGATAGATGTGTGATAATGGCCAGAAGTCAATTGATAAATCAAGCTCATGTTTTTCCAACTATAGTACTGAGACATGAAATCAATAAAGTGGATTCTAACAACATATATTTTTGAAAACAGAATAGAACAGAACTCAGAAGAAAATATCAGAATGTGTCACAGTTGTAAGTAAGGCTAAAGGTAGAGATGAATATGATTTACATATGTGTGTATATATACATGTACATACATATATATGCTTATATGTATTTTATATATTTTTTCCTGGTTTCAGAGTAAATGCCTTTCTTAAAATGAATTACCATAAAAAAAAAAAAACTTGAGAAACACTGAACCAAACTAAACCTAATTGTGTTGACATTTTTTTTTTTTTTTTTTGGAGGGAGAACAGGTACTGAGGATTAAACCCAAGGGCCTTCACCACTGAGCCACATCCCCCATTTCAAGACATGGTCTTGCTAAGTAAGTAGAGCTTGCTAAGTTACTGAGACTGGGCTTTGAACTTGCAATCCTACTATCTCAGCCTCCAGAGCTGCTGGGATCACAGGTGTGCACCACAGTGCCTGGCTCCTATTGACTTTGAGCACAAGATTCCACTCAGGTAGCATGTCTTAAATGGGTCACAACATAATTACAAAATGTAGGTATGAAGTCTGAGGGAGCCAGTTCACATACATTTACAAAACAAAAGGGTAAATCTTCTGGTTATTTGATTCATTCAACATTCCTTATATGAATACATCTCCTTGCCAATAAGAATTTTAAGTGTCTTACAAAGTTCAGTGTGAGGGCATAATGAATAAAAAACAGTCAGTTGGGCCATTTAGTTTATAATTTGACAAAGTCAGAAACACAAGGAGATCATTTTAGTGAAATATGATAAATGCTCTAATAGCACACAGGTGCTCAGGTAGAATGTAAAACACCGCTGTACAAAAAGTCATGTTTTCTGGTTGGCATGGTAGACACCTGTACCTTTCCTCAGGAACCTTACAGTTTTATTTGGGAGGCAAAATGTATGCAAAAAGAGTAAGAAAGGATTAAGTTTTTTGTTTTTATTGTTTGTTTCTAGCTCCAGGGAGACAAATGAGAAGTACAAAACCAGACTAGCTTGATTGAGGAAGACAAGACTAGGCCATGGATTTGTGAAGAAGGGCCAGAGAAATGCAAATCAAGCCCACTTCCTGGTGTTTCACCTGGCACATAATAGGCATTTCATAACTGTTGAATGAATGAAGACATTCAAATACAGAATCTTATCATTAATGAGTGAGTTATTCCTCTAACAATTCCTAGTAACTAGCAAGAGTGATAGTTCACAAGGTCCTACCTTATTTTTTTTTTAATCTAATCTCTCCAAGACAAATAAATACAAATCCAGTAAAGCTGTCCCAACCCTGAAAACCAATCACCTGAGGTCAGCATTGCATGGTGACATCAAGACCCAAAGAACACAGGGAAGAAAATAATTTGAGGTGGTATGGAGGATAACAATGCTAAGACATTGTAGGAAAATCTAAATTTGTGCAATTTTTTACTTAGCACTATGATTATTTTTGTCAGCTTTATTGAGATATTACTTACATAATCAAAATCTACTAATTTTTTTTTATTTTATTTATTTATTTATTTATTTGAGAAAAGGGGAAAGAAAGGTTTATTGCTTTGCTATCAAAAGACAAATATAGGGGATTCCTGTCCCAGAGCTATGATTCTCCAAAATCTACTAATTTTAACTGTATAATCTGAGGAGTTTTGACAAGTGCTTGTAGCACCATAACCATCAACACAGTTTGCTGCAAACTGCCCGGCCCCGGGCCGGCTGAGTCCCGTTCCTGCTGCCGAGCACTGCCTGCGGCACCCCTGCTGAGCGATCCCCTGCTGAGCTGTCAGTGCACACGGGCTTGCAATCTTGCAACCCGGTTGGGCACAAAAACACAAGCCAGTCAAACTGAGACAAAGTTTTATTTAGAGAGAGGCCGTGTGCGTCCCCTAACAGGTGGGTCCGCCACGTGTGTGTCCTACCTGAGCGGGGGGGGGGGGGGGGGGGGGGTTCCCCTTCCCCCGGAACACCCTCCTACCATCCTTTCCCAACCAATGGGAACTCTCCCATTACAAGAGTGACATGAGTAACCTGAGTTTTGAAATGGGCCCAGCTGAACAGCATGAGTCCAATTACCATATGAATGTGAATTGCTGGCTGGCAGTCAATAAAATCCAAAGGTGCCTGTATCAATATTTTTGCTGTGGCTCCTAACATCTGCCCCCTACTGTTTAAATAAACAACAGGCAAATGTGGCTAGGGACCGTGCCTGTTAGGTATGTCCAATTCACACATGGTTCTTACCCGTCATGGGAAAACTGACCTTATTGCGTCAGTCTCCTGGCTTAGGTTGATACCACTGTAACCGAATCATACCCGTCACTGACTACCGGTCCAGTATATAGCCATACCTGTGTAATAGGCCTATGCACCAGTGGGGGGGTGAGGTTCTTGCCTCACCTCTGTTGGCCCCCAAATTTAACCTTGGTGCCAGTGGGGGGGTGAGGTTCTTGCCTCACCTCTGTTGGCCCCCAAAATCAGACCATCACTAGCAGAAGGGAGAAAGACGCAGAATTGCCACGACACCAAGCCAATTGACGGCTCCTTTGGAAACACTGGTGACACATCGGCTAAGATATTTAGCACTACCAGTTCGCTGTATCAACAAATAGAACACAATGTATACAGGTGATACATAGTCCAGACAAGTTGTGTAAGCAGTTCAAAGTGGAGGAGTCTATCAATATGTCCATTTCCTCCCAAGGTAAATTAAGTCCTTGATTGAGCAGTTCAAATTGGAGGAGTCTATCAATATGTCCATTTCCTCCCAAAGTAAATTAAGTCCTTGATTGAGCAGTCTTATTGAGTTATTTTGATTGATGTATCAATTTATACAGTTTATAGTGATAGCTATCATAAAAGTTGTAGTTTGGTCTTAGTCTTCACCGGCACTGGGATGGAGATGGGAATTATGGCCATGTTGCTAAAGAGACATTATCCTGAACAGAATTATGAAATATAATGAAAAGGAAAGGTGAAAGTAAACAAACATACCTGTTAACCACCTTTAAAAACAAAACTTAATAACAGCTGTTTACCTAAAGTAAATTAAACCATATAAGTCACGTGACTAAAAATTTTTTTTTTTTTTTAATACTTGTATCTATATATACATGAGCACTCCTTATAAATGAAATATGGACATACACACATACAACACAAAACAGCATACATAACATAGAACATATAAGACAATAGTAAATAAAGGCCTTGTAGCTATAGCTAGGTGAAATCTCCATTGCAATGTTTAAAAACTTTACAGTTAAAAAATAAATAAATAAATAAAACACAGTCAAAAAAATAAAACTGATCAGAAAAACATTAACCTAGGTTTGTATGAGCTTAAAAAATAAGGTAAAATAAAATAAAATAAAATAAAATAGAACTTTATGATGTGGGAAAAATGCAAATAATAAAATAGATATTGAAAAAGGCACCGTGGTAAATCACTGTCGCAGATGCAAGAATAGCCAGGCTGGAACTCTGGATATCAGCTGTTATGGATTTGAGTCAAATCATCTTCTTTTTCTGTAGAAATTGTTTTAGTTAATCTCTCTGGAATCCAAATTGGTTGCTGTTCCTCCTGTGGAAAAACACAGACGGAGCCCCGACTCCAGACTATTACTGGGTCCGGACCTTTCCATTGTCCTGTTAGAATATCTTTCCAAAGTACCTTAGGCTTATGTACATTTTTCGGATACATATGTCTTTCCGCAGCACTAAGTCCTGATGAATCCAAATTTAGAAAGTTTAGAGTAAAAAGGGTTATTTTAAGTTTATCTTTGGGGGATATATACCCCTTACTAATTCCCTCCCTTTGCTTTAATAAGTACATTTTTATAGTTTGATGAGCTCTTTCAACTATGCCTTGTCCCTGTGGGTTGTATGGGATTCCTGTTATATGAGTAATGCCAAATGATGAGCAAAATTGTTTAAAAGACTTGGAGATGTAACCAGGACCGTTATCGGTTTTTAACTGTTTAGGAACACCCACAGTGGCAAAATTTTGTAAGCAATGAGCTATAACATCTTTAGTTTTTTCTCCGGGATGAAGGGAGCCCATCAAAAATCCAGAAGAAGTATCAACTGTAACATGTAAATATTTTAATTTTCCAAATTCTGGCAAGTGTGTGACGTCCATCTGCCAAATATGATTAGGTATCAGTCCTCTAGGATTGACTCCAAGATTAACTTGTGGCAAAAATGTCACACAATTTTGACATTGTTTTATTATATGTCTGGCTTGTTCTTTAGTTATTTTAAAACGTTTTTGTAAAGTATTAGCATTGACATGGAACCTTTTATGAAAATTTATAGCTTCTTCTATTGTGGAGAAAATATGTATGTCATGTGTAGATTTATCTGCTAGTTCATTACCCAAACTAAGGGCTCCAGGCAATCCTGTATGTGCTCTGATATGTCCTATAAAGAATGGATCCTTTCTATCCCAGATTAGACTCTGTATAGCAGAAAACAAAGAGAAAACAGTAGAGGAAGGAGAAATCCTACCAGCATCTTCAAGAGATACGATAGCATTAACTACATACTGACTATCAGAAAATAAATTAAATGTAGAATCTTTGAACATCATAAAAGCTTGCAATACTGCATTGAGCTCTACCTTTTGAGCTGATTGTTTGGGTACTAAAAATGTAAAAGTTTGATCAGGAGTAACTACTGCTGCTGTACCATTATTTGACCCATCAGTGAATATATTTGGAGCATTTATGATAGGGGTTTTTCTTGTCATTTTTGGAAAAACTACAGGATGCTTAGACCAAAAGGACAACAAAGGATTAGATGGCAAGTGATTATCAAATGCAACACTAGATTTACACATGATTATTGCCCAAGTATTTAACTCATTAGCTAACTCATCAATTTGATCCATAGTATATGGAGTAATAATTTTATTGGGAGAAATCCCAAACACTCCTTTTGCTGCCTTTATTCCTTTGAGTATTAATTGCCCTACAGCCTCAGGATATCTAGTAAGAATAGTATTAGGAGAATAAGACAAATGTATCCATAATAATGGACCTTCTTGCCAAAATACCCCTGTAGGAATATTTTTTGTCGGTAGTACAATAAATAATAAAGGCAAACTTATATCAATTCTATCCAAATGCATATTTTCCATATATGTTTCAATGATTTTTAATGCCTTTCTAGCTTCAGGCGTTAACATGCGGGGTGAATTTGGATCTGATGGACCTTTTAAAATATCAAATAAAGGTCCTAATTCTCCTGTTGGTATGCCTAGATAAGGCCTTATCCAATTTATATCTCCCAATAACTTTTGAAAGTCATTAAGTGATTTGAGTTGATCTACTCGTATTTGAATTTTTGGTGGACGGACCATGGTTGAGGATAATAGAACTCCTAAATAATTAATTGGAAGATTTAATTGTACTTTATCTATTGCTATCTCTAGATTATAATTTTTTAATAAGTTTGTAAGCGTGGCATAACATTCTAGCAATGTGTTTTTATCTTTATGTGCCATTAACACATCATCCATATAGTGAAATATCTGTAGTTCAGGGTTTTGAATTCTAAGTGGCTGGATTGCTTTATCAACATAAATTTGGCACAAAGTTGGGCTGTTAGCCATCCCTTGAGGGAGTACTTTCCATTCATATCTCTGATCAGGACCTTCATGATTCAGTGCAGGGATAGTAAATGCAAAATGTGGACTATCCTCGGGGTGAATTGGAATTGAGAAGAAACAATCTTTAATATCTATAGCTAGAACATGCCACGTTTTTGGTAAAGCAGACAGTTGGGGAATCCCTGATTGAGCAGGTCCCATAATAACCATCTCATTATTAATGGCTCTTAAATCTTGTAATAATCTCCATTTACCAGATTTCTTTTTAATAACAAAAATGGGAGTATTATGGGGAGATACGGAAGGTTGTATATGTCCTTCCGCTAATTGCTGTTTGACCAGATCATGGGCTACTTGTATCTTTTCTTTAGTTAGGGGCCACTGAGGAACCCACACTGGTCTTTCTGATTTCCAAGTAATTTTGATTGTCTCAGTGGCCCTTTTTGAAAACCCAATCCATGTTTATCTATCTTTTGATCTACTTGAATTGGTGCTGTTATATCTTGTTCTTGATCTCTTAATCTCTTTTCTTTTCTAAAGCCTTGTTTTGCCCTAGTAGTGGGCGCGTTAGGATTGACGTTATTTGTTAATGTCAATCCTAATTGATCTAGGACGTCTCGTCCCCATAAATTTATGGGGAGATGGTCCAATACATAGGGCTGTATAGTTCCTTCACATCCTTCAGGATCCCTCCAATCTAATACCATTGCACTTCTATGGGGATTAGTTGCCACTCCTAGGCCTCTAAGCGTTTGGGTCGCTTGCTGTAATGGCCAATGCTTAGGCCATTCCTGGCGAGATATGATGCTGAGGTCAGCGCCTGTGTCCAGCAGTCCATTAAAATCATGCCCTTGAATATTTAATTTTAGCATAGGGCGAGAATCTAAATTTAAAGATAGCATAGCCCAATCTACACCTGTGGAGCCTAATCCCTTGGAACCTCTTTCTACATTACAACTGGAAAATTTATCATGTAGGCTTGGTATTATTAATAACTGTGCTATTCTATCTCCTGATGAAATTACTGATATACCTCTTGGAGAACTAGCTATGATTTTTATTTCACCCTCATAATCGGGATCAATTACCCCAGGACTTATCATAAGCCCTTTAAGTGTAGAAGAACTGCGTCCTAATAATAAGCCTACTGTTCCCTGGGGAAGAGGTCCTTTTACTCCTGTGGGAATGATTTGAACTCCCATCTCTGGAGTTAATACTGCTCTGGCAGAGGCACAGATGTCCAACCCTGCGCTCCCTCTAGTCTGTCTGATGAGGGATCTGATGGATAATGCGTCCTGGGCACCACCTTGATGGTGCTGCTGGGTTCCTCCATTGCCCCGTATATTTGTGGTTTTGGGCCCCGGGGCATTGGGCCCTCCAATTCGTTTTTTGACAACGGGGCCTGATGCCTTTCTCCACGATATCGTGGGTAGACACTTGGTCTTTGTCCATTTTTTGATAACGGAATACCCTCTATGGTGGTTTGAGAATGGCATTCATTAGCCCAATGTCTCCCTCTATGGCATCGTGGGCAAATACCCGGGATTCTACTCTTTTGATACCTAGCTTTGTTAAACCCTCCTCCTATGGGGCAATTTCTTTTAAAATGCCCTTCTTGATTGCAATTATAGCATGTTTTTGGCTTGGTACTTAAAGCCTGTTTTACTTCAGCTGCCATGACTTGTCCTTGTTCATTAATGTCTCTACATAATTTAATATATGTGTTTAAATCTTCCTGTTTCCACGGTCTAATGACCTCTTTGCAGCAACGATTTGCTTGATCGTAAGCCAGCTGTTTTATAAATGGCATTGCCTGTTCTGTATTTTCAAATGTCTCAGAGGCTGCTTCAATAAGTCTAGCTACAAAGTCAGCGTAGGGCTCATTAACTCCTTGTATTATCTTAGATAGTTGACCTTGAAAATCCCCTTGTCCCTTTAAAGTTTTCCATGCCTTAATTGCATTTATAGCGACCTGAGCGTATACGCCAGGATCATATCTGAGCTGTTGCATCTGTTCTTGAAACTCCTCTTTTCCCAGTAACATCTTCAGGTCTCGTTCAGGGTAACCTGCTTCTGCATTTCGCCTAGCTGTCTCCTTGCAAAATTCCTCATTGGCAATTTTCCATAATAAATACTGTCCTCTATTTAGCACAGAATTACACACGTTAGCCCAATCTGCTGGTGTTAAGTTCCAGCCGGTAATAGATTCGACCATACTGACTGTGAAGGGAGCGGCCGGGCCGTAGGCTGTTACAGCTTCCTTTAATTGTTTTATTATTTTGAAATCTAAGGCACGGTAAACTCGTTCTTTTTCTTCTCCCTGCTCAATTACAGGGCATGCTAGTTTTTGGGGTCCCGCCTCAGGATTCCGTTCATCATCTATGGAGGCAGGTAAAGCTGTTGGTTGAACTATGCCCTCTGGTGGTGGAACGGAGTTAGTAGCAGCCTCCCTATCTGACGACCGTTTTTTCCCTGAGCTTGCCTTGTTCAAATTTTCTTCTATCTGACTAGCTTGAGAGACCTTTTGTTTTGCTTGACCTAATATGTTTTCTGCCATGGCTTGGACCTCTAACAATTTACTTAACAGTTTTTCGGTTTGTTTTTTACTAGATTCTAATCTACTATAAAGGTAACGTAACCCAATAAGATAGGATAGAAGAAAGCCAAAACAGAATGAAACAGAAACGGAGAGGAGGAAAATGATTATGTCAATTTTCTCTCTCTCAGGGCCGAATAACTTCAAACCTTGAGTCAGCCATTTATCCCAACTCGTCTGGAAAAATTGTAAGGCTAGAGAGCCTGAAATTAGAGCAGAATAAATCAAAACAGAAATACCCATTCTGTCGCCTTTCCTTAGGGGCGAGTGATATTACTCACCTTTAAGTTTTGGGCGTTCCCAGTACAGGGCCACCAAAATGCCGCAAACTGCCCGGCCCCGGGCCGGCTGAGTCCCGTTCCTGCTGCCGAGCACTGCCTGCGGCACCCCTGCTGAGCGATCCCCTGCTGAGCTGTCAGTGCACACGGGCTTGCAATCTTGCAACCCGGTTGGGCACAAAAACACAAGCCAGTCAAACTGAGACAAAGTTTTATTTAGAGAGAGGCCGTGTGCGTCCCCTAACAGGTGGGTCCGCCACGTGTGTGTCCTACCTGAGCCGGGGGGGGGGGGGGGTTTCCCCTTCCCCCGGAACACCCTCCTACCATCCTTTCCCAACCAATGGGAACTCTCCCATTACAAGAGTGACATGAGTAACCTGAGTTTTGAAATGGGCCCAGCTGAACAGCATGAGTCCAATTACCATATGAATGTAAATTGCTGGCTGGCAGTCAATAAAATCCAAAGGTGCCTGTATCAATATTTTTGCTGTGGCTCCTAACAACAGTTAACATACAGGACATGTTTGTCACAGCAGAAAGTTCCACATGCCCCTTTTACTTAGCAGTATGTTCTAAAGCAAGGTCTGAGTTTGATAAATTTAGCCACTCATGTTAAAACCAAGACACAAAGACAAACTCTTACCTATAGTCATCACCAATTAATCCCTCAATAAAAGTATCAAGAAATATTATGGAAGAAAAAAACAAAAAAAATGATAATACTAAAAGTATCAACTAGACAAACTGCTGTTTGGAGGGAAAGTAATCTTAACATTTAACTTATATAAGTTCTACTTTCATTTATATCCATTTGATCCAAGTGCCTATGCACTTGTATTATCTTAAAACACAATGGATATCTGCAGGGAGTGGGGACAAGCCTTTTGTTTCCCAAAGTAAAATCTTGAACCAGTACTAACTAGAAAGACCAAAGAAGTTAATGACCTGAACATTCTCAAAGCATGTAAAGAGTTGCCTAAAACCTGCACTTTAATTTCTTCTGTGTTCTACATAAAAGGTTAATGTGGATGTCTATTTCACACAGAGGAGAAACGTTGCCCAGCCAAGTGGTCATGAGGATGACTGTATAAGTTTCAGACAGATGTTTTAAAATAAAGAAGAAAGAAAGAAGCCAGATGGGAGTATTAAAGGCAGGAACCAAATTAAGCCCAAGATTACCCAGGAAGATAAAAAGATGACTAGGGGAGTATCAGCCAGTACTGACCAGTCAGAGCATAGTCATCCAGACTCAAGCAGACAGACATAGCTCAGACTTGGCTTAAATCCAAAACAAGCAGAATACCTACATCCAGAGAGGCCAGAGGATGAACTGCATGCTAAGGAACTGAATTGTCACGTTACAATAGCGTCTACAGTTCATTCAGAGGAAGGATGGTTGAGAATACTAGGAAATCTCATATTGTTGGATAGATGAACTCCAAACACTTTTGCGTGGGAATAAGAGACAAGCCAGCAATGAAGAAAATTCAATTTAGACACACACACACACACACACACACACACACATACACACCCCAGAAATTTGATAGAAATTTGTTTTCAATCAAACTTCAAAGGAAGCAAAATATGTAAAGAAAACACAAATTCAAATTTTCACCCTGAAAAAAAAAAAACCTAGGTCAAAGTATTTTCAGAAGGTTTTACTTCATAGATTCAAAAATGTTAAGTCTCACTAGAAATTTTCCTGCCTGCATGAACCTTTCTCAGTGATCCTTGTCCTGAACCTTGGATGTTCAGTGTGAATCAGCCACCCCAAGCTGCCCAGCTATGAACTTGAACTAGAAAGTGCTCACAGCTTGTTTTTCCTGGGGCTAGGACCTAAGAACAAGTATTAATTTACCTAATTGACTCATCTGTTGTATACAGGGCATAAAAACATCACAAAATGCCACAAGTCTTGCCCAACACTCATGCATCTGACTTTGACCAAGACCTAATGTATTCCCCAGTGTGAACTAGGAAGGAGTAGGCTAAAAAGGGTTCCTCCAGTCCCTGTAAGCTTGCAGCATACCCATCCCCTCACAAAGTCCTGAGGAGCCAACTCTCAGGGTCTCTTACTTTGGTTTTGACTCAAGTTAAACCTGAAAGAGTTAGGGTCAACATCTTTTTGAATATCAGTGGAAGAGGAAAAAAAAGAAGGGAGAAGAGATGATAGAAAGAAGCTATAGCTTACTGAGTGGATTGCTTTCACTAAGACCAGTTAGATGATGTTTTACAAAAAAAATAGTCTCCAGAACAATTAAAAGATCACCTTAGGGCTAGGGGTTATGGCTCAATGGTAGAGCACTTGTCTAGCATGTGTGAGGCACTGGGTTTGAGTCTCAGCACCACATACAAATAAATAAATAAAGGTCCATCAATAACTAAGAAAAAATATTAGGGGCGGGGGGCGGGAAGATCACCTGGCTGAATGCTTCTTGAAATATCCGAAGATCTTTTTAAGTCAGGCACAGCAGCACATGCCTGTATTCACATGCCTATACTCTGAAGGCTGAGGCAGGGGCATCACAAGCTTGCCAGCATGGGCAACTTTGTGAGACCATGCCTCAAAATAAAAAATGACTGGGAACATAGCTCAGTAGGGTAGAGTGACTCTGGGTTCAATCCAAAGTATTGAAAAAAATGATATTAAAACATATATTCTGATTCAGTAGCTCTAAGACCAAGTTTCTACATTATGACAAGATCCCATGTGATGGCAACATTGCCCCTCTATAGGCTACATTCAAAAAATGTAGAAAAACTCAGACTTAAGGCCCACCTCTGACCATCTGAAGTGATGGGAATCAACACTTTGGGGCAACTCATCAGATGACTCTTACACAGACTAAAATTTGAAAAGCAATAAGTCACACTCCCTGCCTGCTCACTGCATCAGGGCAGAGGAAAAGTTTGAGAGTCAGAAAACTGAGTTAGAGCTCAGATAAAAGTTCAATGTCAAGGGAAAGCCATTTGGAGGCAGCTGGCTGCTTGAGGAAGTATTCCAACTGTGGTCATTCTTAAGGGTGCTGCAGCTCCCAGTTTAAAGACTTAAGAGCTTTTTTTAATGATTATTAAAGTAATAGGTGTTCTTATTAAAAAGTTAGAAAATACAGAAAAAGATAAAGAAGATACAAATTGGAATTTGGCATGTTATAGCTCCAAATAGTTTTGCTTCCTTCCTCGAGACACCAAATAAGATAAAGTCCCCCCTCCACCCATATCACCAGGCCAAAAAATTTCTCCCCAGCAGCAGGGCAAAAGTCAGTAGTAGTTAAGAGAGGCAAAGAACCTTAGCTAACTCATGGTGTTCCTGAACCTCCTTCCAAACTTCTGTCTGTGGAATATACCTCCCCTCGCTGTCTATGCTATTCTGATTTTAGTTAATGAATAGTGCTGGAGCTAAACTAGCTAATGTAGACTCGGGTATTACTAGTGTGATTTATACGCTTTTCAAATTTACTGTCATAAAATTTATTGTCATAATTTATTGTCATCTACTACAATTTTGGCCTGCTGTTTCATCAGTCCCCAACTAGTAAATAGGCAGAATTCAGTCTCATAAATGCATCTATTTTTCTTACAACAAACTGTTCAAATCGATACCACTGAATATTTCTGGTATTTTCTTTCTTTTGATTTTTGGTTGTTGAGCTTTACTAAATAGCACTATCTAAGAACTAAAACAATAGCCCACACCACCAACTCTCTTGAGGTTAACATTTCTAATCATTATGATTATTTCCCCTGTTGTTTACTTCCTTTTTTAACTTATCAAAGAAAAACTTATGAAAGATGAACATTCAGTTCACTTAATTCATCCCCCATCCTCTCCATATACTGTAATTAACTATCTTGTCTGTCATGTGAAATTTTTAATATTTTAAATCCTCTATTCCTTATTCTGCCAAACCTTTTACATCATCTAGCAACTTCCCATTTGGGGATGCAATGAAGGTCCTAGCACCCCTACCCTTTACTTCATTCTTCCTCCTCCTTTCTTCTAAATTCAGTTCTCTAAACCTTTAATTTAACAATATATACTGATACTGGAATCATAATTTTCTTTGATGTTTGGCACATAAATTCATTCTAAAACAAATCAACAGACAACATTTATGTCATTATTACCATCTCTGTGTTACTGTTCACAGCGCCAAGAAACATGCTGGTTTACCATGACTTCTCCTCATTCTCATGTCACCATGCTGCAGGCCAACCCCAAGGACAGCACTTGTCACCCTGAACAGATTCTCTTTTATCATGTGGCCATGATTGTTTCAATTCCTGCCACATTTTTGTTTGCTTTATATCTGAAACACAACTTTTTTGTGCTTTTTGAATTCGGTTTAGTTTGGAGAGCAGAAGAGAGGAGGTGTTTAATTATCTTGCTTTCCCTCTGCAAATAGAAAAAATATATGTTTCTACCATGTTCAAAAAATTACTCTCAACCATGTACAAAAACCTACACTGCTACAGTCAGCGCTAGGCTCTCCCACTCCCAAGTGCAAACATCCTGGGATCTCGGACACTGCACGTCTGGCTTAGGCACCATGAATTCTTTCTTAGTTCCCCTGCCACTTTTTTTGCTGTCACTGAGAGATGTCTTGAAAATGGGTAGGTAATGTTGAGTACTTGCATGTCTGAAAGTATCTCTTTTCTCCTCTAACACTGAATTGATAGATTGGTTCTGGAAATTTTATATCAAAATAACTTTTCCTCAGAACTTGGAAGGCAATCACTTTGCTATTTTCTAACACCCATTGTATCTGTTGAAATGTCTAATGACAGTTGGGACTAGCCTTGCTTTTCAAGGAAAATTTTTCTTAGTGAAAATTTCATAGGATCACATCTGTATCTCAGGGGCCCTATAATTTCATTGAGAACATATCTCTGCATGTGACCATCCTTTATGTCACTCCACAGCTCTCCTAAGCTTCAGCTCTGGGGAATTTTCTTCTATTATTTTTCTAATTTCTTCCCTGTTCTCTGCTTTTTATTTCTAAGATTCCTATGAATCTGATGTTGGCCTTTTCAGATTATCATATATCTTGCCTTTCATATTTTTGTGACTTAGTTTTTACTTGATGTTTTTGCAGTTTTACTTCTTTAATAATCAATTTTAACATGCAAAAATATGTTTTCATTTTCCATATTCTTTTTGCATGGGATCCTGCTTTTGTTTTATGAACGTGATATTTTCTCAAATGTAAATTTCAATACAAATAGGATATTTAAAGTTTTCTACTGGTACCAAATTAGTAAAAAAAAAATATACAATAGGGCTGGGATTGTAGCTCAGTGATAGAGCACTTGCCTAGCCTTTATGAGGCACTAGGTTCAATTTTCAGCATCACATATAAATAAATAAAAATAAAGTTCTATCAACAAATAAAATATATATGTATAAAAAATAATATATATACACACATATAATAAACATATATACACATATAGTACACATTGTATCTATGTATATGTAGTGTATATATATCTATATATCATATATATAGTTTGTATGTATCTATATACACATATATACTGTTTAAATATACACATAAAACATACATATGTTTATATTTCTCATTACCACTTTTTTCTCTAGTGTTTCATATCTTGAATACCCATTTGTATATTCTATGGGTCTTAAAGGGGTTTTCTCTTCACTATTTTTAGGTAGACCCCTTTCCTGGGTGGAAAGACTGACCACAAATGATGTGATCATTGACAGGATTATGGAATGGAAGAATTGTAAATGTTGAATGTGTATTCTGGCTGCCAGAACAAGGATAGTGGATCTACAGAAGCTTTGGTTTTCCCCAGACATATTAAGTTCTTCAGAGAACTGCTTGTCAAACTCCTTCACATTGTGAAATATATCACAAATGATACTTTTATTGGAGCACTCTGAATGTTCCCAGCAAGAGAAAATCTACCATTGGCTCTAGGCACCCCAGGTCCTTCTGGCTTCCTAGCTGCTCCTCACATGGAGGCAGGGAAAGATGCACCTATCATGCTGCATAGACTAACCTCCAGCCTGTGACATCAGTTTCCTGCACTCCTCATCTGCCAACTTCAGCTGGATCTTCTTTTGTCCCATTTCCCATGTGCTACCTCCTCCATTCTGTCTCCCTTTTTACAATTCTCTATCTATCTTCCAGAATTTGTTAAACTCATCTGTTTATGACGTCTGCCTCCCTGTCTCCTGGATGTTTTTAATTTTTAGCCTACTCTCTTACTGTTGTTTTAATGAAATTAGAGACAGAAGGCAAGTCAATAAATGCGTGGTGTGTCATCTTGAAATCTGGAGCCTGAATGAACTATTTTCTAGACAAATGGGGGAACTCTTCCATTCTACTTTCTCCATATTTTATTTAATTTTAAGACAAACATTGTCTTTTAGTTAAAGATTAAAATCATGAAACTATCCTTAATTCCTCCTTAACCTTGGTTCCCATATGTACTTGGGCAAGGAATCCTATTATACAGACCGTGCAAAGGTTTTGAAATCTATTTCCTGTTTAATATTCCCATTGCCCATGTAGAAAGTGTAGGCTGATGAGAAGCTAATTAAGAACTTAGTTCTGTTTCTCATAGACCCAACAGTAATAATATTGTGACAGCTCCCAAAATTCTTCCTACCCAGAACTTTCTCCATTCTAATTCATCTTACTGACTAAACTTCTTCTCTATTAATCCCCCAAAGTATAATCCTAATCATTAATTACCAGAACATAAATCCCTGAAGGTGCTTAAGAGAACTTCAAGGAAATTCTCTTAGATTGACATCAAAATCCTTCCATGTTCAGGCCTTGTTCTATACCTTTAGCCTTACCTCTTTCCCCTCCTCCTTAAACACTTTGGGTTCTGGCCAAGCTAAACTATTTTCTAGTCCTTTAATTTGTTCTAAAATTTCCTACCCCTGTGTCCTTGGTTTTCCTATTTTAAAAGCATGTTACTCTTATGGAGAGAAGATGTCAAGTTTTCCCCCATCTTTCAAGGACCAACATAAATGCCTATTCATTTTGGAAATGCTCTTTGATCCTCCCAGCTGGAATTAATTTCCTTTTTCCCTGTTTTATCTTAATACTTGATTTGCACTTCTCTTATAACTCCTGCCATTTTCTGACCCTTTTAATAGTAATTTTATACACCTATTTTCTTCAGTATAAACTCCTTGAAAGCAGAAATTTTTATTTCCTTATAACACTTAACACAATGCTTCTTAGAATTAGCTAATAATCAATAAATGTACTTTGAGTGGGGTATGTAAGCCATCTGATGAGAGATTATCATTGTAATTTTCAATAACTTTTCACTGTTCAAATTTATTACCATAACATTCAAAGTTCTCTACTCTGTAGCCCCAAATTACCTTCCTATTCTCCCCTATAGTAATCTTACTTCATGCCAAAATATTCCACTAAAAGACTGCCAAAGTGGCCATCATATTGAGTTCACCCCCTTGACCTGACCATATTTATGATTTTCATGGTTTCAAAATGATTCTCTATAAAACCCTTGAATAAATTGTAGCTGTTCAACCTACTATGCTGTTTTCACCTGCTAATCTCCTTTGACAATGTTCTCATCAACTACAAATTTTCTTGTTTCTTAAACTTTATTATTAAATTCCTTCCATAGATGAATTAGGTTTTTTTTAATTGCCACAGTATTTATAAATTGCAAGCCTTAGGAAATATTTAATTTGATGAAAAGGTTATCATTCATTCAGATTAATCAGTGGTAATATGATTGCAATACATCCAAGGTGGGCTTTTTTTTTTTTTTGAGACAGGATTTGGCTAAGTTGTCCAAGCTGGCCTCACACTAATGATCCCTCCTAAGTAGCTGGGATTACAGAAATGAACCACTAATCCTAGTTTATTCAACAATATTAATTACATAATTTTAAAATATGCTTTAGTATTTTCAACTACAACATATTAGCATGAACCATATTCATGAAGAGTAATGCATAAATATATATGCTAATTGATCATCTATTTAAAATTAAGACTTTTAAATAGGTTAAATTATAAATCATCATTCTATATTACATATGTACTTTGCATAAATGACAAAATTTATTGATTTCAAATTACCAGATCCTGATGTAACTAAAGCTTGTTGTAAAATAAATAAAAGAGAAGAATTTCTTCTATGTTCAATACATTTCTATAGATATTGGGGTGGGGGGTGATTTTAAAACTAGTCTGAACTCATTTTGACAGATTTTGTACAGAAAAATAAAACTTTACTGCAAAATCAAGATATAGTGCTGTATACTTTCATTATACTCAAGAATATTGTCAACAATCTACTTATTCATTTTCCGGAATTTTACTTCCCTCTTACAAAGGTATTCTTACCTTGCTTTAATAATCTTTCCTTCACAACCTATTATCACATTCATTTTCTGCCCATTATAGTCAATAGATTGCTCTGGGTTTACTCTGTTTTATAGTGAACTTTGATTCTGCCCCTGTTTAATCCAAAGCCCATTATCTTTATACTCAATCCACTTCTTTAAATAGTGGCTTCATAATGTACTGAGAAACCTAATCCATGATCACGTTTTTAAGTAGCTTAGCCATAGCAAGAAAATAAATTCACATGATCATTGAAGTTATACTGTTATAAAACATGATGGTATAACATCCTAACTGGGTATTATGTTAAACAGAAAGCATGGTTAAGACCTCTAGGTTGGTAGTAGAGCACTTGTCTTTCACGTGCAAGGTCTAGGTTTAATACCTAGCACTGGGGGGAAATAAAACAACAACAACAACAACTCTAGTTTGGAATTATCGGAAAAATTTGTCTATTAGGTGGACATAATAGAATTTGACCTCTAGTTATATAGTAATAAGCCAAAGAGGTACATGAATAGGAAAAAAATCCATGACTGACGCTAGACAGAATTAGATTCTGGTCTGCCACTAACAGAGTGATCTTAAGCAAATCACATCACCTCTCTAAACCTTAGTTTTCTATAAAATAGCAATCTTTCAAACAGAGGTGCTGATTCTTACCTCATTGGATTATTGGAAGAACAGAAAGGGTATTTAAAGCCCTCAGCATATGTGTAACAAAGTGAACACTTGATAAATTGCTCCTTCAAGGACAGGGCAATCTGGATGGAGAATACACCAAAGTCCATGCATGTCCATATCAAGTACTGCCCCAGCAAGACTGAGGGAACCCATGGTCCTCTGGGCTGAAGTAGCCACTACCTCTCAACTAGAATCTCCTATCCTCTCTTCTTCCCGTTCCACTTCCAATCAAGAGAGCTTCCTTCAGCAAATGACAAACCCAGAATCTAATCTTCAGGGTCATATAATGTAGTCAAATTTTTCCTTTGGAAAAAAAATCATAAAATAAAGAAGGAAAAATACAACTCTGTTGTTGACCTAGACAATGTTTTCAGACAAAGAACTGATTTACAGCTGGACAACTTCCAGAAAGAAATTTTTCCACCAAAAAAGCAATAACACCACGGAATTTTTTTTTTAATGAGAAAAAGTTGTGACCTGGAATTCCAAAAAGACATATCTTCTGCCTAACATTTCTATAAACCTAATGGCTCATTTTACAGTCAGATCTGGTGTTTTGATCACTTTGTGAAGGAGAACATAAAGGGTGCAGCTTTGCCTGAGATAATGACTTCCCAGATGTAACCAATATTCTCAAGCCCTTCCCTGCCCCAGTCCCTGCAATGCAAACAGATGGCTTGTCCCCACTGCCCTGGGGTGGGAAGTACAATCTACACAGGGAAAGTTACTACACTGGATCCTCACGTCCACCACAGGAGCATTTCATCACAGTACACTGAAGTCATATTAGTGCAGGCTGTGAAGAAACAAGCCAAAAATGATCCCAAACATTATGACTGATAAATGGAGAAGATAGTAAAAAAAAGTACCCAATGGGCAGACAAGTTCAATTAGACAATACCCATTAGGTTGAAAGTCTCCAGCTGGAGAAGTTCAGAGGCTAAGAGCCTTCTATTTATTGAGCACTAGCTGTGTGGGAGCAAAGGGAGTGTCCCCATGAAGGGAATGGTGCACAGTTTGGCAGACATCAGGAACTCTGAGGAAGACAAGAGGTGGGGGGAATGGAGTTCAGGGGAGAAAAGATTTGGTCTGAGGGTGACCACATACTCCAAGACTGACAGAGAGCTTGGGAGAGCCAGGGGATGAGAATGAGAATGAGACCTGGCCCAGAAACCCCAAATAAAGCCAAAGTGAGGCAAAGTCTACAGCACAAAGCCTCATACAAAAAGAACAAGGTGACAAGCAGAGCCGCCATTGACCATGGAAAGACTCTGAAAGATAGATATGGTCAGAGAGGCAGATAACTTTTATAAGAGCATTCCAGAATGAGCTGAAGAGAAAGGCCATTCAACCAAGAGGGGACATATCTGTTTATTTTCATGGGCAATTATAGGCTTAAAAGGCAATCTTGGAGATTTTTAGCTTTAAATAGATAAATAGTATACTATTTTCTAGTCAACCACCAAATATAACTTGGTATCTGGAATACAATTCAATATGTAATTCCCAGAATAAATTATATCGAGCTAGCTATGTATTTCCTGCCTTGTGAAAGGTTGTGTGTTTTCCTTTCCCCAAAGTGCATCGAAAGTTTCAGTAACTCATAGCCTCCCGCTTCTTGCCAGGCTGCCAGGTGTCAGATGACTCCTCCAGGAGTCCCCAACATAGATCTTGGAGCCCCCACACTTGGAACTACTCGTTCTGCTTTCAGGGCAAGTGCTGCTTCCCACAGACAGGCTTCTTTCAAGTCTGGCTCTTGTCCTGAGATGGTGCATGGCTAGTTTTCTTAGCACCTAATGGAAACTAAACATCCCCAAAGGAAGAAACAAGAGGGTAGGAATCTAAACTGCACTCTTGACATACTTGACAGGAGCAAACACAACCGAGCTCCCCATTCACAGCCTCATTTGGTTTCATGCTATTGTAAACCTCCATTCTATTTGAAGAAAATATATTAATAAAAAAAAAACTTCCTACTTCAAAAACCAACAAATTACTTTGATGCTACTTCAAACTGTTTGTAGTTCTCCCACAGTTTTGCCTTGATCCCTGATTAAAAATATATATATATATATATCAGAGTCAATACCTTGTTTGTGTTTATCATCGTTATCTTTATGAGATGGCTTTAACCCTTGCCCTTTGAGATAACAGAATCAGTTGTTCTCAGATCAAACAGACTTAAGAACATCTGAGACCTGGGGAGTTTGTCCCTGTGATGTTGGTATTCAGTAGCCTATCCAGCTTTACAAAACGAACCCTCCACCCCCAACCCCGGCATTCAGAAATAATTTTATTCATCAGCAAAAGAAAAGTAGCAAACCCCAGAGCCAATGGCTATACATCCTGCCCCATGATAACCCTGACCTTAGTAAAGCCCACATCTGTCTTGTGTTTGAGGTGGCCGGCAGCCAACTGGGGATCAGAAAACAATAATTTCCCTGGTCAGATGTAAACCTTGCCCAGCATGTTGACTTTATAAACCACCCTGCAAGCTCAGTAAATTTAATTGGTAGATAGGGTTGTCTTTCCTTGGCTCATTTCCCACTGATTAATATTACCAGCATGAATACCCATATGATCAGACATACACTAACAAGGCTCTGTCTAGACAGAGAAGGAAGAAAAGATTTTTTTTTCTCTTTTTCGTTTTTTTTTTTTTCAGATAGGTATTAATGTGCTATTCATGAATGGAGCAAATGTTTACGTAGATTCATACTGGGAAAAGAAACACTGCCCTCAAATATTTCCAGGGGAAACACTTTAGGCAGGATTAGTTAGGCACAGGAGCTACCATGTTGGTTCATTCCCTGTGAACTTCAAAGTTGTAGAGCCAACAAGAGGGAGGGCACTGCAGTGTGTAAGAAATGCAAGTAGTGAGATTATAAATCAGCACTTTAGATGGTCGATTCCTGCTAGCTTTGCTTTAACCAGTGTGCGACCTCAATTTATGGTGGGAAGAAGCCATGAAGATGATTAACAGAGCTGAAAATGAAACTGGCCATCCCTATGATGTGCTATGAAAAATTAGAAAAGGTCCTCTTAAAAATTACTTTGAATAAGTGAGGTATACACTGTAGTTGTATCTGTTATCCAAAAATCTAAGATTCTTGTTGTTCTCTAAAGATAATTTTATAAAAAGCACCCTTCCCCCAAAAAATCTTTAAATGCTAAGATGTGAATAAAACTGGCAAACTTTCCCCACAACTACTCAACTCACTCCTCCCATCATTTTAAAATGTTGCTTATACTGACCAAACAAATTATGAAACTAAATATGCTAGGGAAGACTAAAGTCATAAGGTTGGGGGCAAGTAACACCACCACCACCATCCTTCACCTCTATTGTGAATCCACCCCTTATCACAAGTGATCCGGCCAAGTCATACTTAGAACATTTCCAAAACTCTCCTAAGCAATAGCAGATAATATAGAAGTATTTTAAAATATGGTTCCTGTTCTCAAGGAGCTTATAATCAGATTATCCACACTAGTTTCATTCTTCAGATTATAGCTCTAGGAAACTGATAGCCTGCAGATATTTTCATATTTTTCAGTTTGACAGATTTCATCAGTTGAATGGACAATATTAACATTTCCCTGGTGAAGAGAGCCATTTCTGCCCTTTTAACATGAGGTGGTATCAGGGTTGCCAATCATATCTTCTATTTCCTCCAGGCCACAAAGGGAGACATGTGACCCAAATTGGGTCAATCAAACTCCTGCCCTTGAATATTTTGATATAGAAATTCTCAGGTGGGAGGAATTTATGCTTGTGGTAGCCTGTGGAAGGAAAAAGCTGAGCAAATAGAGACAGCATACTAAAAGAAGCAGAGAGGAGAGACACAGCCTAGTACTGCAGGCTCTGGTTCCAGGCCTCTGAGGTTAACCGCACCCCTGCCCTTCCCACAGTGTGGTTATGTTTGCCAAAACTCCCAACCTTGACAAGCTAGGGAGAATCAGGATTTTCTCACTTACTACCAAAACATGTAATCGGTTGTTCTCCACCTCCAGAGTACCTGACTAGAGAAATGGTCTTAGATTTCAGCAAGAATTACATAATGGATATGACTATTATACTATATATAAATTTTGCATCATGAAATTTGCTACAAATATGTACATGGATTCTAACCTTGATCTTCAAATTATCTCAAATGACTGCCTTGAATAACTTTACACCAAAAACAGGGCCTAGATAGGAGGAGTTGTTCTCCGACTGTTTGTTCTACAGATTCTGAATCTATTGAAATGGTCCAGAGACCAGCTACCCGCCTCAGCAGAGCAACATCCTACTGCCGCCTTCTAATGCAAAGTGCCTTTCTGGGCTGTCATCTTGCTACTTCTGCACCTCGGCATACACAAAATTAGCAGACTGCTCACATACCTGGATGTGACCATTTACACATAGGTTCCACTTGTCACCAAAGGTTGGGCCCCCTTCTCCCTCCTGTCCATCTGGCAGCCACATCAGCTGCACCTCCAGCCCTTCTTTCTTCGGTTCCTCCCAACTCAGAGAGGCCCTGAGAACGTTTAGACAGGAGGACTTTCTAAGAGTCCTCTCAACTCTATTACTCTGCATGAAAGTTCTCACTTTTCTTCTGCTACATGTTCTGTTTCATTTTTGGCAACGAAAGGGGCAGATTTGGGAAGTTCTCTCCCCTTCCTATCCTACAGTTACATCAGGAAAAAAAAAGGCAGTACCTGAACTTCAACCAAGAACATTGTTTTTTCAGCTGCTTTTCTTTAACCTTGGGATTCCTGAATTGAAATGGGAGGAGGGAAAATAATTAGGTATGATGCTTGAGAAATTGATTCCTAATAGTTTGTGAGGTTTAGGGTATTCGTCATTTCACCAACAATTCAAGTGTTTCTTCATGGTTTGTTCCACAAAGAAAAAGGGCTCTTGGGAGGCAAATCTGTTTGAAATTATTTGACTCAAAGACTGACACTGTAAAATTAGAAAGAAAGAAGTCAAATAACCTTATAGCAAAAGGATCAGTGGATTTCCAGAGAAATGTGTGCTCCAGCATCCACATAGAGGTTTTTAGATGGCCATAGACATTGAAGAGACAAAGAAAATTTTTTTAAAAAAAGAATTTTCCTTCCAGTAGAACAGATCCAAGTTCAACCCACACGATTTTTTTTTTCCTTTTGTTGCTTGACCCTCAGCTGCTAACACAGCATCTAAATTACTGCAGACACAGTGGAGTTTGGAATCACCATTAATATTTACGCAGCTTGCCACCCAGGCTATGACCCACCCCACTGTTTCTGAATGATAAATTCATCTGTCTCCACTGAGGACTCAGAAGTCCTCTTATTTCTCTGGGGAATAGGCATCATTTCTGTTATACACATGATGTGATTATCATGTCTGGTTTATTGGTCTGCCTCTCTTCTGAGGTTATTTCATGGTAAAAATGTGTTCAATAAAACTGTGGAATGGTTAGGATAATATCACTTCTCCAAAAAAAGTCTTACTTCCTTGGAAGCTGTTAATATCACTGCAATGCAAGTAGGCAGAGAGCCAAAAGAGAACCACAGGTAACCGATCTGCAAATGTGCCATGAAGCATGGGCCCCTTTAAGTGAGGCATGCGCTCAGTGGCAGCCAGAAGCAGAAACGCATTTCCTTTTAGTAGCTCTTGTTCTAACAAGGAGTGTGCTTTGTTTTTCATCAGAAAAACATATGAGTTGACAGCATTTGTTGTTTTGATCATTTTGTTTAAAAATAAACAATTCGGAATCCACCTTGGTTTTAAGAACCCAAGTCTGCAAAGAAGTTAGACCACATGACTTCCAAGCTGTCCTTCAGATCTGAAATTCAAAACAGCATTTAGTGAAGTGATAAACCTCTGTGTGGTTTAGAAAAGTGCAGCAAGAATTCAGAAAGGGGAAGCAAACAAGTGTAGAGTTGTCTACTTTTGTCCATCAGGACACACTTACAAAAAAAAAAAAAGTATCTGCTATTGATTTGAAATTCAAGTTCAACTGATGTCCTGTATTTTTATTTACTGATGCTGGCAGTTCAATCTAGATAGAAAAACTGAAGTCATAAGAGTACTAAAAATCAAAAGGGAGCAAAGTTGTGGCAAGTTTTGCAAAGTGTAGCCTAATGTGGAAGCCACTGGTGTTTTGGTGTCTCCTTGGGGGAACGTGTCTGGGGAACATGTCTAGGTTGCGTCTTTAATTCCCTTGAAGATAGGTGTGGGAAGGAGGCCATTTCTGATCAAATCATCTCAAGCAAATATGACACATGTCACTTCTGGAGTAGAGCACGTGCTGGTATTAGATGTTCCTGTACTTTCTTCCTTTGGCATGACCACAAACCACATTTCAGAGCAAGGAACCACTATAGCCAGGATCCTCGGTGAAGACAGTGGGGAAAAAAGAGAGAAGAAAGGGGTTTGGAGATTTAAGAAATGGTATCTAGACTGAAGAACATCGATGTAAGAGCAAATAGATAAAGAATATACAAGGGTGAGGCTCAGGCATCAGGAATTTTCAAAAGTTTCCCTGGTGACTCTAAAGTATTGTACAACTAGGGCTGAGAACAGCTCTGCTGCTCTGACACGGATGAGAGTAGAATTAGAGTAAATAGGATACAAATAAGGCCCCCAAAAGCTTGTGCAATTTCCACAGTTCAGAATCCCCAAATAAAGCTTCCAGATAATCTCAAAAAAGATAGAAAATGTTCTTAAGATTTTTCATGAACCTAAAGAAAAACAATCTGACCTGTCATGGAATAGCCAGATAATCAATTGTAATTGTCTCTTTTGTTTAGGATTTTAAAAAATCAACAACAACCCATTTCTTTCAAAGAAAAAAGACTTAAAATCCCACATAAAGTGCACCACTTAATGATACAGATGTTAGTCTATCATGTTCATATGTCCATTCATTATCCATGGCACCAAGAAAAGCATTTCTAATTATATAAGTGGCTAGTTTGTTGGGTATTTACTCTAAGCAAAGCATTTTGCTAAGTAATTTGCAATTATAACCTCACTTAGTCCTCTCAACAACCCTGTCAAATAGTTGCAGTTATTATCCACATTTTGTAGAGGAGGAAACTGAGACTCATAGAGAAGCAAAATTACCAAAAATATGCAATATCAAAGGAATAGATTTAGAGAAGAACCCAGGTTTCTCTGAAACCAAAACCCACTATTTTGTAACTGCTACATCAGACTGACTCACTAAAATTTCTTTCCACTCCATCATTTTAGTAAAGAATTTTAACAAAATAAAGAATCTGTTTTAATTAGAAGCAGAAGATGTTTGATGGAGAAAACAAATTTACTTATCTAGAAAGACTATTTCTTCATGGGAAATAAACATTATCTCCAAAGCATCACCATTCTTATAAAAAAGAACTTGCAGAGAAAGAGAAAGATTTTTCTCTCCGTGTTTCCCCCATGGTGACAACATGGCCACTTAAATTAGTTCACAATTAGCCCAAATGTAAGTTAGCTGTTGAACACCCTTGGGGTGGCAGAAGTCAATTTTTAGGCAATGTTTACAAGTTCTAGAGTGCAAAGGTAAATCCAAACTGGAAAATATATAATATTTTGACTGGGCAATGTTTGGATTTAAATAAAATTGGAGAACTCTTGATTCAAGCTGGCTGGTGTTTGGGGAAAAATTGCCTAATTGCTCTGATATCAAAAGAGCACTTGATAAAATAGAACTTACATATCCAACATGCCTATAGACTCCTTGTCTAATAAATGCAAATAAATAAAGCTTGTGAGATATTAGAATGTTGCCAATAGTCTTGCTTTGCAGAACTCAGAGACAACTGAAGAGATGCACCAGTAAAGATCACATACCCTTTTACAAGGAGCAAATGACACAATAGTGTACTTTCTCATAGTCCATTAAGCCTAGGGGATGAATGAGAATATTCACAAACAAATTAACAATAGTAGTAATTCACATCAAACATATATACACCCATATATGTATAACCCATAAAATCCAGGATACCTAAGTGTCCAAAACTTAGAATAACAGTGTATTCAAAAAATAAATAAATAAATAAATAAAATCCAAATACCAAAAGCAATTTTAAAAGTAACTCAAATAATTTTCTTGCATTTTGGAAAACCTCATTTGCAATCTGCAATGATAAATTCAAATCTTATTTCTTGCCTCTCCCATTTCTCTAGAGTCCAGAATTTTTCCCAGGAACCAAAAATTTCTCAATTTTTCAAAACTCTCTATTGAAACACAGTCATGAATAGTACATTGTGTTACTGACAGACTTTGTCGTTTCTGACCATTATTTCATGTGAAGAATATACTTCTCCATCTCATCAGTATTGGCTTTGACCATGTGACTTGCTTTGACATATACAATGAGAGCAAATACAGCATATCCCACATGCCACAACCAAGCAGGTACTTTAATGTGCTTTTACAGGTTCACTTGGTCTCTTGTGCTCACTTCTGCCTGTCTTCTGCCATAGGAAAGAGCCCTAAGTAGTCCTCAGACACACATGGGCTTGACCTGAAACCTGGACCAATGTCCTAGAGCTGACCACAAACCTGTGTGTGGCAAGTTAATGTTTGGTTCTATAAGACACTGAGACTTGGGGGGTTTTATCACACAATACATTGCAACACAAGCTAACATACAATGTGACTTCTCTCCTTTCCTTCTGTTTCCCCTCTCTCTAACCCCAGCAAGCAAGAACCCTGGCTCCTGACCAGGGGCATAGAAAAAGAAAATGAAAGAGGTAATACAAAATTAATCCAACTGGGAAAAGAAAAGGTATTAACAGATGATGGTAGGAAAACCCATGTCATGCTACATCAAATAAAGCAAACTCTAAGACTGAAATATAAAATTAACATGGGCTCCATTGAGATCTGAAGTCAGCAGGGAGAGACAGAGAAGCAGCAGCATGTAAGGTCCAACTGAAGGGCTATAATCAGCTCAAATAAAAGTATAAACCACCACTTGCTTGCAAAGACATGTCATTGAGGCACATATCTATAATCTCAACAACTCAGGAGGCTGAAGCAAGAGGATCACAAGTTCAAAGCAAACCTCAGTAACTGAACAAGCCTAAGCAACTTAGTGAGACCTTGTCACAAAACAAAAAAAGGGGGGGGAGGGGTTTGGGGATGTGGCTCAGTGGTTCAGTACCCCTGGGTTCAATCCCAAGTATGAAAGAAATAAAGAAAGAGAGAGGGGGGAGGGAGGGAGGGAAAAGAAAAGAAAAGAAGGAGAGGAGAAAAAGAGGACAAGGAGGAGAAGGAGAAGCAGACATAAGAAATGACACTGGTGGAAATTATTGCTCATACCTACTTGTCTGACTCTACCTTATATTGACCTGTGATTCTGTGGCCATAGCCATGGCTTTAAAAACTAAATATCAATATTACCTCTTCTATGAAAATAAATGCAAAATTTAGAGCTTACTCTTTGTTAATTAAGCCAACACATCTGTCACACCAATTAATTTTGTATTCCATCCTACTGTGTTACAGACCAACACTGGTATTAACACAGGCTTTGTTCTATGAGCAGTCCCACCCTTGACATGTACCTGATGATGGTAATATGTCCCTAATTGGAATACCAGTTGGGACATTCTTAGAAATTACCAGAAGCTGGGAGCCTCCAGACAGATATAGGATGATCAAGCTTCATGATCAAAATAGTCAACAGAAAGCCAGGTGGCCTGACCACTCAGTCAAGAAGAGTTCTGATAATAGACTGACCCTTCTATCAGATCCAGTATTAAACCTGGATTTTTCCCAGCTTCCTGAAGGTCAGGGTCAATATGGATGCAGGCTTAGGAAGGCTTTGCTGTCCCAAAAGGGCATAAAATCCTGAGATCCTCCTCTTTGCCACTGTTTACCATGCTAATGCCACTGAGGAACTAGCACAGTATAAATAAATAAATAAATAAATAAATAAATAAATAAATAAATAAATAAATAAATAAAACAATGTAGTATTTTTCAAGCATCATGTCTCCTTGCTGCTGCTTAAAGGATCCCTGTGTAAATGCTTTTTCTTCGTTTTTCCTTGGACCTTTCTTCTTCTAACAAATTAATATAGTAAGTCATTTTTCACCTACTTACCAATATTGGCAAACCCATTGCAAAGAGCTGATGAGGCAATTGTAAGGTATGAAGGATGAACGCTAACACCTCTGCCCTGCCTGCATGACTAAGATTTATAACTGTAAACCTGCAAATGTCTGGCTTATGTATGTAAATATGGGGCCAATTAGTGATTCACCTGCAACTGCTAATTAAAAGGCCTGAGGTGATGGATTGCCACCAAGCAGGCAGATAGGGCCTGACTGTCCAGAACCATCTATTCCTACACAAAGGACAACCCAAGGAGAGAATATCTGAAGATTAGCTCCCTAAAGAGCCATCAGAATTTTATATCTACTAATTTGGAAGGGAAAAAAATAAGTTGTGTGGGAAAATGTAATTATAATGCAGCTAGAAAATAAAAACAGGCAAAGCAAACCAAGCATCGTTGCATCATTAAAGGAGAAAATAACCCTTCTGGGTAATTTTCCCATGGAATTCAGAAGAAAAAAAAAATAGAATTGGAAAAAGGTTTGGAAGAAACCACATGTGATTCTTTCCCCTCCAATTACAACAAATTTCCACAGTTTTCAACTCAGCAGAATGCCTGAACCAAAGCTTGGCAAATAGTGGAGAATAAAGTTGTTAATAAAATAAAAAATCCAAGTTCAAGCCTTCCAGACAGAGCTAGGTTAAAAAGATTCTCGTGTTACTTAAACTAAGTTTTGAGATATTTATTTAATTTCTGACTTTCAGGTTCAGCTAAAATAATCTAATTAAAATTTATATTAAAAAAAAAAGTCTGCTTCTCACAGCCCACAAGTCTCGGACACTAGACTCCTCAGTTCTCTCCTGTACCAAGTACTTTAGGATCTCTCCCTTTGTCAGCCTCTTTGGCTCGGCCTGAGAAACATAAATCAAACCATGGCTGCGGCCACAGTGCTTTATGATCTACTGTCCCTCAAACCCACACCTCTTCATGATTCTCATTCTTCAACCAAAAGGACAACCATGGCCCCCACCAGTGGAACAAGAGCCAGGCCTGTGGCCACAAGACTTCTCCTTCAAGGGCTACTAAATGCAGGGTCTTGCTCAGTTAGGAGTGTTTTTCCCAGGCAGCCCCAGAATGTTTGGGGAGTGCAAGGGCTCATCCGGAATGGCTTTCTGCACATGGCACCCCCGAGGACCTAATGAGGTGTCACATAAAAAAATACTCCTTGATTAAGTGACCTCAGAGGGAAAACAGCAGGTGGGCAATGTCAGTGTGCAACTGGCAGGAAAATCTAATAGATGCTCATTAGGTTTACCTCATCAGTAAATATCGCTGCCGTGGAGAAAACAGAAATTAATAAATAACCTTAGCCAAGGTATGTTGAAACACTGGACATTTCGCTTGCACAGCAAAACCATCCAGAATCTTCTATTTGCTCCTCTCTATTTGTAGTGCCTTTTCTTAGACTTGTACACTATCAGTCTTACCCTCATTAAAATATTTGTACTTATTATTTAAAAAAATCACATCTTCCTAGAAGGAAAGTATTAAATGTCAGCTAAGTGCCCACTACGTGCCCCATGTTTCTTGATATATTATCCCCGTGAACCTTGACACCCACCAGGAGAGGCTGTGTCTTGCCCTAAGTCATTAAGCTGTTAAGCAGCAGAGCAGCCATTCCAGCTCCAAGTGGGGCTTTTTACATTCCAATTGCAGCTGCCAACCACTATTTGGAGACCCCCTTCTCCTCTACCCAGACTTTGTCTTCTACTATGTGCTCCTTATTTTATTTTACATATGGACTGTCCATGCTATCAACCATCCCTACCATCATCTAAAGAAATCAAGCATGATAAAAGTTAGGCAAGCTCAGTCAGAATGGTAGCCATCGAGATTATAAATAATAATAAATCCTGGCAAGGATGTGGGAAAAAAGAACACTTCTACATTCTTTTTTTTTTTTTTTAGTTGTTGACGGACATTTTATTTATTTATATGCAGTGCTAAGAATCAAACTCAGTGCCTCATGCATGCTAGACAAGAGCTCCAGCACTGAGCCACAACCCCAACACACTTTTACATTCTTGGTGGGATTGTAAATAAATAACAATCACTATGTAAATTAGTATGAAGGTTCCACAAGATACCAGAAATGGAATACCATATGATCCAGTTATCCCACCCCTTGGTGTTTATCCTAAAGAATTAAAGTCAGCGTACTACAGTGACACATACAAACCCATGTTTATAGCAGCACAATACACAATAGCCAAATTATGGAATCAATCTAGATTTTTCCATCAACGGATGAATTAATAAAGAAAATATGATTTATATATACAATAGAGTCATATTCACCCATAAAGAAATTTGCAGAAAAATAGATGGAACTTGAGAATATTATGTTAAGTGAAATAAGCCAAACTCGTGAAGTCAAGGGCCTTATATTTTCTCTCAAACTAGAGAGAAAAATAAGGGAAAAGAAATGGGGGAAATCTCATGAAAATAGAAGGGAGATCAGTGGAGTAGAAGAAGAGGATCATGGGGAGGGGGAAAGAGAGGGAAAGGTACTGGGGAATAAAATTTACCAACTCATTGTTATATTGTGTGTACAATATATATGTACACATGTGAAACTACAAATTGTATGTACAAATATGTAACTACAAATTTCACTATTATATATAATTATAATGTACTAATGGGGAGGGAGGAAGAAAGGGAAAGGTACTAGGGAATGAAATTTACCAACTCATATTGTTATATTGTGTGTACAATATGTATGTACACATGTTTAACTACAAATTGCATGTACAAATATGTAACTACAAATTTCACTATTATATATAATTATAATATACTAATAGCAAAAAAGAAAATGCAAATTAAAACTTTTTTTAAAAGGCAAATAATCTAAGGACCCTCTCTTAAGAGAGAGGTAGATTCTGGTAAGATAATTAATTGGGAGACCATTAGGCTGAGATGGATATTGTACCTTGGGTTTCTATGTAAACAAACTGAAACCCAACTTCAACATAAACAGTAAAACAAAACTTAGGCTTAACTAATCAGAAACTACCAACTAACCTCTAACTAGGGATTCTTCATTTTAAGCAAATTTTCTTTTTATCTTGTTTCCATGAACACTTTACAAAAGTTTTCCCTTTGTGCCCCCTTGGTAGAACCCAACCCTTACAGTTTGGCCCAATTCATGAATCACTGTCTGCTCAAGTAAATTCATTAAATTCTTAATGTGCCTAAGTTTACCTTTTAACAACTCAGTCTAGAAAGTAAATCTTCTTTTAATGCTCTTTCTGCCTCAGCAACTCTCTTTTCCTTGGCATAGTCATTATCTCACACCAGAGGCTTCCTGGAGATCCCCAATGCCCCCTGAGCTGTCCTGTCCAGCACTTTTCAACATGTGCCCTAGGCTTGGCCTCCCTGAAAACAGAGACCTTGGTTTATTTCCTTTGTATCTTCATCATCCATGATTGTTGACTGGATGCATGAATTAATTCTAGATCCCTTCATAGTTCCCAGAACACATATTCGCCTCTTCTACCTACTTACCTTACAGTTCTTCCTGCTTGAAACCTTTGACCCTGGTCCCACTATCCTTATGGTTTAGTCCCTCCACATTTCAAGGACAAACTCAAGTCCTTTCTCTGCCATGGAACATTCACTAAGCCCTCCACCTGGCCTGGATTTTTCTCATCCTATCCTCTTAGTAGGAACTGTCGTCTATATACCCCATTTAGGATATGAGTATACAACCATTTTGCTTTATTCTTGTTAGTCTTGCGATCAGATCATTGGGTATATGTGCTAATTCTTATATTAAAATAGCAATTTTCATCTAACTAGAGCTTTGTAGCCCACAAAGTACTTTTTCACAGTTATCTCCTTGAATCCTCTCAGAAACCCCCTACCATAGGTATTGGACACACCTGCTTTGGTCCCAGTTCGGCCTCTTCCTGTATTTGCAAGGCTCAGAGTCAGTGTTTTTTCTTTGCCATGCTGCTGCTCTGTCATCTGGGAATTAGCGCTAACGCACATGTTGTCAATAAGGAATTGGTAAGTGTATGGATTTAGTAACAGTTCACATTTTCTCTAACCATGTGCCTTTTGAAATTTGTGTTTCACCATTTTCCTAATATCCATTTTTGTCTTTCATTTAATCTTAATCCTCTATTTCCCTTTTATCCTGTCATGACAAATTAAGTGCATAATTAGGGGTCTCTGTTCTTCCTTATACTTGATTTTAGATCATACTCCCTACCCAGGTAAAATTTTAGGAACACTAATGTTATTTGTTGTTTAAGTTACCTGAGACTATCCTAGCCCCACTTGAGTAAAGAAAAGGTACTGACGCTTAGTCCTCCAAAAAGATAAACTAGTATAAATCAGATTAATTGAAGTTCATTCTCAGATAAATGTGTTTTCTAATTTTTGAGAGAGCATGAGCCACAAAAATTCTCAAAGGAATTTCTCATAAAATTTTGGAAGACCTGTTGTGTATTAGCCCCTACTCAGAATCAGTGCTTAACAATGATCCAGAGTTTAAGTAGCCCACCACTTGGGTTTACTAAATACTCACTGACATCTTCATTCTGCCAGAGAACTTCATTGTTGGGGTGATAGCTTCACACTTCAAAATCCTTTTGTCCCTAATCAGGTGTATTCTCTTACAAAAATGTCTGGTCTAATTACACTCTTTACAGAATTTGCTGATATGTTTATTCTGCCAGGAGTTACCATGAAAATTCCTTAGTTTGGGGGACTAATAATAATGTTTTTTAAAATGAAATCCTGAAACTATTCTGAATAATACTATATAGTGGTTACATATCATTATATATTTTCAAACCCCATGGGTTGTACAACATCAATGAAAACTGTGAACACTGGGTGAAAATGATGTGTCGATGTAGGTTCATCAGTTGTGGTAAAAGTACCACTTTGCTGAGAGATGTGGATAGGGAGGAAGGCTACGTATGTGCAGGGGCAAGCAGCATATGGGAAATCTCTGTACCCTGCCCACAATTTTCCTATGAACGTAAGCTGTTCAAAAAAAATGCCTTTGAAAAACTAAAGTCTATTTTGAAAAATGAAATCCATCTTCTGCTAACATACACACAAATGCACATGTCCTATAAAAAATTATTACATTTTTTGTTTGATAAGATGTCAGAAATACTGACACACCTTCCCTGCAAATTGTATTTACTCTGACTTCGTGATGTTTCAATGAAAATGAAATGAGGAAGAGTAGGTTCCAGTAAATAATGCAAGAAACTCACTGAAGGAATTAATCCTGATTTCCAATAACTGTGGTAAAACCTCAACAGAAATTCAGCCAGCTATGGTCAATTTTAAACTTAACAAATACATCCTTAAGATTTACTAGCTAGAAGAGATGACTTGTAAGAATTGAGACTTGCACAGCCTTTTCCAATCTTCAGTCATAACCAACCCTTCGGAAATAATGCTTTCTTTTATTTTCTGCCTTTGATCCATATGGGCCCAGACTTACAATCTGTCAACAACCTATTCCATGCAACTGGCAAGTGAAAACCCTCTGTCGATAAATAGCTCACACACTTGTCCGCAGCATCAGAACAGCTTCTTTCTCAGGTTCTCCTTGTGCACAAAAGACAGGGCTTTAACTTGAGCCATTCCAATAAAATAGCTGAAGCTTATTTATTAGAAAAAAAAATCTAGACAGCAATCTAGATGGAGCTGTTTCTCTGCTGTTGTAGCTATTCTTCCCATAGCGCTGGTTTTCTGAAGTTCCCAGTGGTCTAACTTTTCAAGTCATTTGTCTACTTTCGACTAACCTTGCCAGGAGGGTCTAAGGATAAGCATGCAGTGGTGAACCCAGTTTTCTCTACTCATTCATACAGAATTATTACCTCTTCAAGCACACTCTTCACTTTTAGATTGTCAAGCTCTTTCAGGTGCATTATCTTTGGAACTACAACCAGTCAGAGGGAAAGAGGGATAGCCAGAAAGCCAAAAAGGAAACTTGCTATTCTTAGAAAAAGATTAGAGGCCATCTCTTGCCTCAAGTCACCAGACTGTAAAGTGAAAAAAAAGAAAAAGAAAAATGCATATGGGCCATAATTCACCACTGTAAGTGCAGTAAACCTATCCCAAGGAGGTCTCAACTTGTTTTTCTTTTCCAATGACATTTCTTTGTCCATTAGACTCAGGATTTTCATATTATTATGGTGGTGACGAGTATTTCTTAGGATGGAATACCATTTATAGTTTGTTCTCAGAAATTGTCTTCATATAGTTTTCTCTTTTATATCAGAGCCAAAAGAGAAAACCCAGAAGAAAAGCAGTGTTAGAGTTTGGATCCAAAGTGACCCCAAAGGTCCAGATGTTAAAGGTCTGGTTTCAAGCATGGCCACTGGAAGGTCATAGAACGTTTAAGAGGTGGGACCCAGTGAGAGTTCTTCAGGTCCTGGAGTAATGCCCTTGAAGGACATAGGGGAACCCAGTCCCTGCATCTTCCTTTCTTACTTTCTGGCCATGAGGCAAACAGTTTTGCTCCACAATATGTTCCCCACCATTGTTATCCAGCTCCTCTACCAAAGGCCTAAAAGTTGGGTCTGTCTAATCATGGACTGGAACTTTTAAAAACATGAGCCAAAATAAACGTTTTCTCTTTATAAGTTGAATGTCTTGGGTTATTTGTTATAGTAATGAAAAGTTGACTACCACAAAGAGTATTTGGAGAGCAGAGAAGTATTGAGCTCTTTTTACGGGTATACTGTAATTCCTCTTTCCATCACCAGTTCTTCATTTTAGGAATTATTGGCAACACAGGTTCCATGTAACAATGCATTTCATGTACTTTTAATAATTCCTACTATATCCCAATAAGTAAGGAAAGATGGTCCATTCACTGCTGTGCCTACTCAGTCAAAAGCCTTTGTCCATGCTAGAGGTGTTTCCCCACACTGACTTTTTCCTAGACCACATTCGACCTCTCATTAACTAAGTTTTCAAAAATTTCCTACTATCCCCCAGGGGAAGTGTGTAGGGGTATCAATAAAATAAGATGGACCAGAAGTTAATAATTATTGAATCTGAGTGATGAATATGCAAAGATTTGTACTATTCATCACTTGTAGATATACTTTTGTAGATATGTGAAATTTTCCATAATAAAATGTTTGCCCCTCAAAGACGGTGAAGTAGCACAGGTAAACTGCTTGATTCACTTGAATGAGGCCCTGGGTTCCATCCCCAGCATCCATCCCATCATCTAAGTCAAGTGCTATGTTTTATATGATAAATTCTAAAAAAAAATATCTTCCAAAAAAGTATGACAACTATTCTGAATTCTGTTCCAGAGCAATAGAGAAGATCCCTTCCTGCAGGTAGTTCAGTTTATAGCTTTTTCTTCACCTCTCCTAGAGGGTTCTCTTATGCTTCCAAAGCATAATCTGTAATTTTGACTTGGGTATTGTGAATTATTATTTCTATGCATCTCAACACTGTGCACATTTTGAAAGAGGCAAGGAATGTTCAACCCTACAGCAATGGCCCCCCAATTGACAAATCAGCTGGGGAGATCATTTGCAGGCAAGCCTTCTGTAACTCCTACATAGCCCATGCAGTTGGTGCCATGCTTAGGTCCCCTTCACTAGCCAGGACACCATCCCCCAGCAACTGAGAGGGTTGGGCAGAGGTGGGCTGGCAAACGTTTAACAATCAGCTTTCTGTGGGGGTGTAAAAGCCCAGGTCTGTGTAGCTTTTGTTGATTTTCATGCTGCAAATGCTTCTGTCATGGCCAGGGTGAGGTCATAAATGGGGAGTTGGGAAGGAATGTGCACAGTCTGCTCTTAAGAGCTATTATGAGCCAACTCCAGCACACCACTGGCTACATAAAGCTCACAACTGTTCCCTTCTCTGGGGAGTTTTCCTTCTTAACTCAAGAGTGTCACATCTCCGGCTTCACCCAGGGTTAGCCTGCAGATAATGACTAACTGATATGAAGATACAGAATTCTGGGTTGTCTCAAGTTAGTCAATTCTGTGGTATGATTTATTCATCAGAGGCCACCTATGAATCAAGTCACTTTCCCTTAGACTACATCATTGCTCCACTCTTTCACTTTCCTATCCTGCCTCCCTCAATTATTACCAGGTTTTTCTCCCTAAAGGGTACACTCTCAGCAATTGCATGTGGCCGAATGCATGCCTCAGGCTCTGCTCTTAGAGGATCCATCCTAAGATGCATACGAAACATATCCCAAGGGTTAAGCTCTGCCAAGCATTCCCTCCAGTGCATCCCCAATAAAATATTCCTAATCCCAGGAGAGTTAAGTTTTAAATACCCAACTACAGATCCCACATCTTTGAAGTCTTATACTTCACAATAAAAATGTATACAATTTTAAACCATGTTCCATAGAATCTCTGTTTAACATAAATAATATCATCCTTTTCTCCAGAATTCTTGGTACAATCAATAATCCAAGGTGCTGGACTGCTTTGATCCTATGGTCAGTCCAACTCTGAAGTTACCCATGTCCCAGTCTGGGAAGCCTGAGCAAAGAGTGTGTGCCTGGAAGAGTGATCCTCCTTTTGAATCCTGGGTGTTCAGCTGCCAGCTCTACACTGCACAGTGTGGTTTGTGGACTCTTTAGAGGCTGTTTCCTCAGCACCTCAAGCTTGTAGCAGATCTACTCCAAACACAGTGCCCGTGTATTCCAGTGTCTCCTTTAGTCTAATCAAGAAGGAAAAGAAGAAGGGAGGAAGGAAGGGAGGAGAAAAGAAGGAATTCAGTCACTGATAATTAGACCTCAAAGTGATCTTCAAGTATTCTTTATAATCATCATTTTGCAGATGAGAAAAAAAAATGAGATTTGAGGTTTCTTGTTGAAGATCAAAAGCAGTTAATGCTGAAACCCAAATCCCCATCTCCAGATTCCCAGACTGGAGGACGCTCTGCTTGCCCTGTTGCCTTCCCAGCTTTTAAGGGCAGCATTGTTATCAGTATATATATATAGGAGCAGAAATAGTTGAAGTCTACAGTCATGCAGCAAAATGTCTCTGGTGATACCCCAGGGTCGGGTGGTGCTTTATACAGCAGGGCAGCCTTCAGACTCCAAGTGTTCCCAAGGGTGTGCTAGAAACCATAGCTTCATCCAAAAGGAGGCCAAGCTGAACAGTTTTTTTTATACTTCCCAGCTGTGGTCCCTGGATAATAGATGGTCCAAGAATGCCCTCTGGTGACTTCCTCCTGTGTGTTCAAGCACTTGGAAGACAGGAGGAGGTGACTGTGGGAAAAGGAGAAAGAGAAGCTGAACTCCTGGAGATGGTTTGCTCTCCCCCGCAAAATGGGACGTGTTCTGTCTCATGTTGTTCTGTCAGCAAACTGTGGCAGGATCCAACCAGGAAGTTGAATAAAGCATAGTACATATTCACAACCCTGTTGTATTTTCCTTTTGTTCTCCAAGAACAGCTATAATTATTTTTAATTTCACAATTATTTCAATACCTATTCAACTCATATTATATTAATAAAAGACATACAAACAATAACAAATTGGAAGGCATAAAAAAATCTCTAACAAAATTTTAATTAGGCGCAGTCTTCTCTGGTTTTCTGCATAATACGGTCACAATTCCCAAGAAAGTGAGCAAAAGCACACCCTTAGGTCCTTGGAATGGTTACTCTGAAGGCCATCTTTTATATTTTATTATTGTCTTCTGAAGGCCTTTTTATTTTTGGTGGCATGTATTTGAGAGGAAAAGAAGACTAACATCTGTGTGCCGAGTTACGCCCTAAAGAAGTTGAAAGAAGCATCAAATAGAAGCAATGGGAGGGACGGAGTTGAAGGCTTTTTGGAGCTACGACCAAAGTACACTTGTCTTTTTTAATTCTTATATTGAACAGAAACATAAAATGTACGATTTGGAAAGGAGAGCACATGTCAGCCTGCTCACATCAGGACTAGTAACAGCAGCAGCCGTCACGTATGGTGTAAACCAGGTGCCAGCGAATGTAAGCATCTCATATGGACTATTTAGTTTAAATCCTCAGAGCAACCTGAGGATGTTGTTTTTTGCATTTTTTTACTTTTTATGGTGCATTACAATTAAACATAACGGCAGGATTCATTCTTACAGACTCATACAGTCACATGATGTAATAGTATAATTTGATGGGTTTCACTTATTTTTTGCAGTATGTAGATGACAAACCTGAGTCACAGAGACATTAAATGGATTGTCTGGGGTCTCATAGCTTCAGGTTAAGCCAGAACTCAGCATCAACATGTTCAAGTCCCAAGCTCCCAGGTCTGTGGAGCTTTTAGCCATCCTGATAAATGGTGTCCACTATATTTCTAAATGGCCTTCCTATTCCTCTCTCCTTAAATTCATCCAACAGTGCGAACATCATTCTATTACCTAATAGCTTCTATGTTTAAAGAACTCCTGTTACCCTGTGTTTGTTCTGTACCCTTTGGCCCTAATCTTGTCAACTGGAGTGATGCAGAAATTTAATCCTTGTTCTACTTGACAATCCTTTAAATATCTGAAACATGATATTAAGTCACTGGCCCCCTTTCCCAGCCTTCTTTTCTCTAAGCCAAAAAGTTCTGAGGTCCTTCAACTGTTCCCTGTTTCCAGCAGTTTCACTGCCCAGGTTTACTCCAGCTCATGATAACACCTCCCCACAGCATCAGAATGCAATCTGTGGTACTGAACAACACCCTAAATATAACCTGACCATAGCAGAGCATAGTGGGACTACTGATTCCTTATTACTAAAACCCTTTCTCCTGGGTCAGCAGCACACACCTATAATCCCAGTGACTTAGGAGGATGAGGCAAGAAGATCACAAGTTCCAGGCCAGCCTCAGCAATTTAGCAAGGAACAGAGCAACTTAGCACGACCCTGTCTCAAAATAATAAGAAAAGGACTGGGGATGTAGCTCAGTGGTAAAGCAGCCCTGAGTTCCATCCCTAGTACAAACAAAAGCAAAAACAAAAACAAACAAACAAAATTGCTTCTAATTTAAAAGCAATGGAAGAAGACATTAATCTTTACAGCAGCTACATAATGTTGATCATTCGTATAGAGCTCACATCCAACAACAACAACAAAAAAAAAACTGTCTTCCTCAGCCAGAAAATAAGACCTTCCCCAGCCCACTAATGCACACTAAAGGCTTTAAGCAAAATAAAGAATTCATGTATTTCAAACTTCAAATTCTTTATTTGTTCTGATTTCCTAATTGTGCTTCTCTAGTGAAATCATCCGAATCTCAGGTTAAAATGTCAAGATGTAAAAAGGTGGGGTTCACAAACAGCCGGCAGCCTCCCTCCAAGAGGCACCAGTTAGAATCTGGTGCATATCACTTTGCATATCAGTGTCCAACTGGCCATGAGTCTTCCTAGTTTAGCTATTACCCAGTTCATATATCTTCATCTCTCCCATAAGGACGTCATAAGAGACTATCAAATGTCTTCCTGAAATCCAGACACATTTTGTCTGTGGCATTTCCCTTCGCTACTAGTCTCCCCACTCTATCAAAAAAGGAAATGAAGTTAGTCAGGCATATCTTGCTTTTAAGGAAATCTACGTTTAGTGAATCCATGTTCATATGTACCAACAGGTTCAATGGAAAGTTTATTTCTGAAAATAAAAAATTTCTGCAAAATCTAATTTCAAATAGACTACATAAATGACATTATAGCTATGGGTTTTTTTACTTTAAAAAAGCACTTAAGGAGCTAAGGTCGTAGCTCAGTTGGTAGAGTGTTTGCCTTGTACATGTGAGGCACTGGGTTCGATCCTCAGCACCACATTAAAAAAATAATTCATTAATTAATTATAGGTATTGTATTGTCTGTCTACAACTAAAAAAAATTTTAAAAAGCCACGCTCAGTCAGCATCTATGATGGAGAAAACATCACTTAAATACTAATTTTGAAAATATAATTAAACCTCAACTATAACTGCATCAATTTGGATTGAAAATTTTTCCATACTGTATTTTAGCCAGAGTGATAAATATCATTAAAACAATTTGATATCTGCATCAAGTTCTGTATTTGGTGTATTTTAAGTTCCACTTTCTAGAATTTTTAGAGTTGCCATTTTGGACAATAGAAATTGAGATGGCATTGAAAGATTCCTATATCACAGACAAGGATTCAATATGTAAGCATACCTTAAATAACAAAGACAGAAGGGGGCATGGGGACAGGAAAGATGGTGGATTGAGATGGACATCATTACCCTAGGGACACGTATGCTGCACATATGGTGCTATACTACATTGTGTACAACCAGAGAAATGAAAAGTTGTGCTGCAATTATGTACAATGAATCAAAATGCATTCTGCTGTCATATATACCTAGTTAAAATAAATTAATTAATTTTAAAAAATAAGTGCATACGTTAGAATGTTCTGAGAGTTTTATAGATAAATTTATAATCCTCATAATAACCCTTTGTGATAGTTATTCTTATTTACATTTTTAAACTTTTTCCCCCTGCAGTACTAGGAATTGAACCCAGGGCCTCACACAGGCTAGGCAAGTGCTCTACCACTGAGCTACATCCCTACCTCCAACCATACACACTTTTTATTCTAAATTGCACAGACTACAGAATAAGATAAATGAATCAAGTGTTGTTAAGGGTCCCACATGACTAGGTTTCGTTTAACATTCTTTCATTCTGGAGTTTCAGTTCACAGATTTCATTTCAACTCCTGACCATTATGATAGTCTCAGTATCTACTATTCTGATAGCCCTTGGTAAGTACCAAAAAAACCTTCACAGAGTTCAATTTAAGTGATTTGTTTCTGAGGTATTTCAAAGTTGCTCCACATAAAGGTAATAATAACAATTCCAGCATTATCTCAAAATACTTCTAAGTACTGTTAGCTTGTCCTCTCACAAAAGATTTAGACTATATTTCTACAAGTTGAATTTAGAATACTCAGCCTAAAGAATTTTATTATTACTTTAAAATTATACGAGTTACCAGACATAAACTCAAATAGAATATTCTAATGTAGTTAGATTTTGTGCAAATTTGAAATAGTGTGATATAAAAAAAATAATAAAATCCCTTCATGCTCAAAATTTGAAGTAATGCAAATTCCTCAAATTTAAGTTCCTTTTAAGGAATACATAATTTCAAAACTGGTGGGCCAAATTAATTGTAAAACTGAGTTTAGTCTGTTGCCTGAATTATACAAGTTTTGAATCATGCAGGGCCACTTCCTTTTCATAAATGTTACCAGCCTCTACATGTCACCAAACGTTAACACACCACCAAAGGATAAGCACCACTTTACAACCAAATGGCTGAAGTCTCAGAGGCCAAACAGGCCATAGATGGAACTGCAGAGAGAAATGCTGGGATGTACATTGGGAAGAAAAAAAAATTAAACTGAGGGGACCCATTATTGAACTGCATCCACTCCTCCAAATGTCACTGGTGATGGCCCAGAAACAGCAGGCTCTTGGAAGCTCAGAGAACTTGTAACCAACCTACCCTACCCAAGTCTTTAGACCTGATGCAGTCAGGGGCTCTTGGACTTCATCCGCAGGAGAAACCACAGCACTTTCAGAAGCCACATCTTTTAAGGGTAAGAGATGTTAACAGATGAACAAATGACCAAATGACAAAGTGAGCTAAGCCTGTTGTGCCCTGGAAGCAATGGCTGGAGGAGTCCAGCTCCACACAGACAGGAAAAGGAACATTCACAGAGAGAGAACAGGAGGACAACCTTTCCCTTCCTCCCCTGCATGCTCAGGGAAATTGTCCCTGGTGTTTAAGAAAGCCAGCAAGCACAGAACTAAAACCAAAGAAAAGAAGGAACTTGGGGCAAAAACTGAGGGTGACAATGAAAGCAAAGGGGCTGGAAATCCCTTACAAACTCCTATGAATCTGAACCTGAAGTTGCTTCTCTTCTTGGGTTTCAAGCCTTCTAGTGGCTTTTCTAATAGGGAAAAACTAAAACCAATCACTTTTCGTGCCTGTATCAACCTTGTAAAGACACACTAAATTCTTGCTGTAATGCCTAACTGTCAGCCTCTTTCACTCATCTGGAGTGATTTTTCCAATTAAGCAGGACAGTCGTTTCACTCAAGCCCCTGATTCTAACTCAGAGGCCAGGTCCTGAAGAATGAGACTTCAGGCAGTGGCTGACACTTCTTTTGTCATAGAAGCATCTCTAGACAAACAATATTGACTAAAAATTTGTCAGGACTTTCTAGGGCCATCAGTCATTCCTGCTTTCGTGCCTTCTGTGCACATCTGTGTTTCCTCTCACTCCCATCCTTAACACAAAACAAAATTTTAAAAATTAACATCCTCAAAGTTAGAGTCAGTTTAAGTCCGGATGGAATTTGAATATTGATTTGTTGTGATGCATGTACCCTTATTAGGAAAATTTAAAGCCATAAAATGAAATACTAAATCAGAGAAATGAACACTGGAGTTTCATAAGAAGGTCTTAGAGTGTGGTTTTGTTGGAGTTCTGCTTTTTTTTTTTTTCACTCTTACCAAGATCTAAGAAAATGTGTGCAAATAATCCACAGGTCCCAACACTCAATGCCTTCAGTGACCAAATTTATGAATCATAAAACTCCTAGGTATTATAAGTAAATATGGGCCATGGAAAACTCTTTTCAAATATTGTGGTAGCCAAACAAAGCACATATGAGTTCCAAATTCATGGTATGGGCTACCAGTTTGCAATCCATGGACTAACACACTTGGGGACACACAAGCATACACACATGCATTATAATTCCTCTTTTATCTTCTATGGTCGATGTAAAGATTTTTAGATAAAGTCAGATTGAAGAAAGCAGAAAAAAGAAACACAGACCCTCAGTTTACATGTAGTTCATATAGGCAGGATTTAGAGGCTTCAGATTCCTCCAAAAGAAAAGGACCTCCTTCACCCTTACTCCTTGGCAATACATCAGGATTCCTATAGTAGCAAATGCCTTTGACTCTGCCTCTTTCTCGACTCTGTGAGCCCGGAAGCAATCCCAGCATTCAGAACTGCCACCCTATCTAATCCTTAAGCCACCAGGGCCACCACCATAGCAAGTTCTACAGCACACCAGACCAAAATGGCTAATGCTAGCCCCACAGCTTCCACTACTGCCATTTCTTGTTTGACTCCCCAATGAGACGAAATTGGGATTTTTCAATAAAAGTTTAAAAATCTCTTCTCTCCCCAAAGTTTTTTCCACTGACAGAGATTAACAGGAATGGGACACAGATGTCCCTATCCTTCCTTGTCTCCTGCACCTCTGCCACTTTGGGGAAGATGTATAAGCAATCACAATGCTGTGTTTGCAAGTTTGGTTTATAATAAAAGCTAAAGTCCAAATGAGTAAATATAAAGCAGACATTTCAAAGTCCATCTAATTGCCACAGAAACTGATTTATCTTCCCCCCTTCCCAATTTATAAAACTACTGGCTGCAAACTGATGTTGATTCAAAGCAGGGGACAGAGATGAGGAATGAGTCTCAGGATCTGGCTCTCCTATGGTGGAGGAGGGGCTGTCTGAATCACTATGAAAAAGGATCTGGTCTGAAGCCAGTGGGAGAATCATCTAGGAGACAATAAGCTGGTGTGTGTGATGTGGAGAGAGTTAGGTAACCTACTAAAAGACACAGGCCTGATTTTTTGAACTTATGACCATGTCTAGAAAATTTGCTTAGTACTCCCGTGCTCTGTTCTTCCAACCCTCAAAGCTCCATGGGACTTGATCTCTAACCCACCTCTATTTTAAGTATGGGCAATGGAACCCAAACCTGTGCAATAGCAACATAAACAGGAAGGAAAGTTTTCTTTTAAAAAATGAAGACCCCAAACCTTTGGCCTGGGTCTCACCCATAACCTACTAAATTGGAAATTCTTATTGTGGGAATTTTTACCAAGTTATCCAGATGAACCTAAATGATCAGCCAGATTTAGAAATCACTGTCCAGAGCAGAAAGAGCAAGCCCATGGTACAAGAACCACTTCTACCTCTTTGTCCATGGCTGACACTAACAAGCAATACCAGCTCTCTATCCCACTGTACCCAGCCCAAGCTCAGACTCCTCCTCTGGGAAGCCCCCAGCAGTCGATGAGAGCTGGCTTATGAAGTGACCCTCAGTTCCATCCCTGAGTGAGAGCCGAGCAGTCCACCAACATTTTGTGTTTAGCTACACCCGTAGTCCAGCATCTAGAATAGATCACTGTCTAATTCTTCTAGATTTCCAAAATCTTTTCCAATACTCAATCTTTTCTGAGCCTCCCAGTGGGAGGTAGGAAAGGGTGAGGTAGAAAAGGCAGGTATTCTCATCCTCATTTTACAGGTTAAGAAACTGAAGGTCACAGAAGTTCTTGACCTTCCCCAGGACCAAAGAGATGGCAAAGGTAAAGATAAAATATCAATCCTGATCTCCTGTCCCCAGACCAGCACTCTTCCTTCCTGCAGAGCTGAGTATGGAATATTGAGGACAAACTATCCCTGAGTGCTGCAAAGAGACTGACTGAGCCAACACTGCAGAGAAGGAGAGGTACTCCTAGAGGGTGAGTAAGGTGGCCAAGGTCTCAAAGCCTTAAAACTGGAGAGCCAGCCATAACCAGGTCTGTCTGACGGGAGTCCTGTGTTCTTCCTGTTCCGACACCACTGTCTTCAAGCTCATCCTGACGTGGAAAGGGCCCTTCCTTTCCTTGCCCCAACTTCCCTCACTTCCCATCCTCCTGGCCTCCTCCTACAGAGGGTCAAGAGCTTCTGTGACTTTCAGTTTCCTGACCTGTAAAATGAGGATGAGATTACCTGCCTTTTCATTTCTGAGAGGCTCAGAAAAGACTGGGTATTGGAAAAGGCTTTGGAAATCTAGAAGAATTAAACAGTGATCTATACTAGATGCTGGGCTACGGGTGTAGCTAAACACAAAATGTTGGTGGCTGCTCTCTTTCCCTTCTTCCCAATGGTGTCGTCCTCTCAGCCTTGCTCACCTCTCCACAGCCTACCGCCCCCCTTTCTGCCCCTGTAACTTCCTCCCAAATGCAGAAGGAAACCGCCCTGCTTGCTCAGAGCAGTCTCAGCCAACTGACTTCAGATAAGACGAGCTCCTTGGCAGGGAGATGTGAATATAAAATTGCAAACAGCTTTTGAAGTTGCAGATCCATAATCTTCTAAGCCAAAGAAGAGGGGTTTGCCTCTTCTCCCCCTGGTCTAAATCAACACTCCAAAGATCTGAAAAGAGGCCAGCCAGGCTTCGGATGTGATCTCAACAAGCCTGCCTGCCACACACATGCATTTCCAGCCTGTCGCCCGAGCAAAACCCCCATGCGGCTTGTCACCACCTGATACAGGAGATGTGTTTCTACTGAAATCAAAGCAAAGGGGTGTGTTTTGCTGCCCTTTCATGTGCTCTACTACATTCTGACTGACCTGGCTGTGCCCTTAGCTTTTTAAGCAACTAAGCACTTTCAAGTTTAGACGGTGGGATGCTGAGGGTTTCCGAACACAGGGGCTGGCCTCTGCTGCTTAATAGTGGGCCACCTCAGCCAACTCACATAACCCTCTCATCTCAATTCTCCGTCTGCAAAATGGGACTCTAATAAGTACTTTACTTCATACTTTTATACTTGCATACCTGGCACTTTCATTAGTACTTCCATTATGTTTGTTGTAAGTATTCACACAGACCATCCATGTGGAGAATTTACTATAAGGCTGATGCAAAGTAAGCAATAAATATTAACCATGATTGTTCATTGTAAGATTGAAAACACAAAATTCAAGCCATATATCACATAACTTTTGGATTTTAGATGGCATCTCAGCAGGTCCTCTTAATATATTAGGGTTACAGTAAATATGTTTAGATAGATGGTCATGCACACAACTGCAATTTTTATGATTCAGTATTTTTTCTGCATAGAAATTAATGATTTACAAGAATTAATAAACATCCTTTTAGAATTAAATCATCTTAAAACAGTGCTGAGATTATACACAATTTTGTTAGTCTCTATAGTATTCATTTCTCTATTTCCTAATTTTCTACAAAAAGCATGCATTATTTTATAGCTAGAAAAAATAAAACAAAATTATATACATAATAAAATTAAGCACAAGATGTCTTGTAGTGTGTAAACACAGATATCTAAAGGAAATGGTAATCAAAGTATAAATAACGGAGATTACATCATGGCTTCCCCTATTGGCACAACTAGACATTTCTTTTGGAACGTTTTTGAGACCTCGTTCTCCAAATCTAAATAGAAACGGGCCCCAGATATTGCTTAGATATTATTGGCGGTAGTTTCAGCCCAGAGAAAAGCAAAACAAAGCCTTTTTTTTTTTTTTTTTTTTTTTTTTTTTTGCAGTTGGAGGCCACCACCTGAGCTTGTTCCATTCCTGTAGTGAAAAGCCTCAGTCTCACAGGCCTGTTTAGGGATGACTTGCCAAGTGCACAAAGATAGGCATGTATGCATGTGCATACGCACACACACATATGCTCACATACACCCCAAACGCTGAGTTTCATTTCCATGGCTTTGTTTCTTGGGAGCACTAACAGGTATTAGCAGACCCTATTTCACTTTTTCCTTGATGCTGTCTGGGAATTTCAGCCCTCTCCCCCAACTTAAATAGTGAGAAATGTCCCCAAACAGATTTTTTTCAGACTGATAATATATTAGTTCTTGTAAGTTGAGAAAATGCTAGTGTCCTATGAGCATGCAGAACAAAGTATAAAAACCGATGTTAAAGATCCCACTTTGAAGTACTCATATATGAAAGATCAGGCGCCTTAGATAATCTAATCTGTTCTTAGGATCTATTAGCAAGAGGAACCAGCTGGGTCATTTGGCACAGAACAAAAGCCCAGGAGACCTCAAAAGTTGGCTGTTATTTGGTAGTAAATTCAGGCCTCTCAGAGGTTGAGAGAGGTCTTAGCCAATTATATATTTCGTAATTTCTAATATATTAGAAATTGAATAGATGCCAAAATTTTGCTACAAAAAATATGGTACTTTATATGTTTACATTTAGCAAATGAATGCTTTTGATCCAAGTATAATTTCAAAAACCATATGCATACCTTATTTTGGAGATAGCTCAAACTTAAAGGCCCTTCATCAATGATAAGCCCAAGGCGAATTGGCCCTCTATTCCTACCCCACCATGAGCCTGAATAACTGATCAGAGGACAGTGTGAGAACAGTATTGCTTCACATGCTGATCTGAACTCAATGCCATCCACCCTTGGTCCAGTTCCATCAGAGGGGTAGGATACCAAAGGCCAAGATGAAAAACATCAAACCCAGGGCTACAAAGGCTATATGCAGGCTTGAACCACTCTTTCCAAAGCAAACAGGCAGATGATGTCAAAAACTAAAATTCCTGTCCTGAAACAGCATTCTCAGCTCTTGGGATATTAAGTAGCCAGTGGCCTCATTTTCTTCCTCTCTACCCTTTTCACACATAAAAGATCGGATCTAAAGCCCTCAAATCTAAAGGCACTGAAGAGGAGAAATAGGTTCTTGAAAATGATAATGAGTACTCTTAACACCTGTGTTTCTAAAGCCCTTTAGAGTAGGAAAAATAAGATAATGATGTAAATATATATCAGCAGTTCCATATATATTCCATGCTATGGGCCTTATGGGTCATCCATGTGATGACTGGCCCATACCAGGTCTCCTGAAGCACAGGAGCAGAAAGACAAAAGGAAAGGTCTCTGAAATGAATAGAGACAGACAGAATGATGCAAAGGCCTTCCATGAGTGATCTCATGGCAATTCCAACATCCCTTCCTCTCTGTTCAGATAATATGACTATGTTAACTTAGCAATTGTTAATCTCAGGCTCCTACATCCTCCATAATCTGGCCTCATAATACCTGGCATATGGTGCATGTTGTAAATATTAACTGGCCTAAACTGATGCTTTTAAAATAAGTTAGACAACTTTGGAGCCCGAGGCAGGAGAATCACAAGTTGTAGGCCAGCCTGGGAAAGTTAACAAGTTCCTATCTCACAGTGAAAAATAAAAAGAAATGTAGTTTAGTGGCAAAATGCCCCTGGATTCAATCCCCAGTATTGAAAAAAGAAAAAAAGAAGGCAGTGGCAGCTGCAGCCTTCATGGGCCATTATGAGGTTCTGAGGGACATCGGACAGGGCAGCTTAGCCAAAGTAACACTGGCCAACACATCCTGATGGGAACAGAGGTGGCCGTACAGTCCAGAGAAAGGTGCAGTGGGACTTGTCCTCCCATGGTGTCCGAGGTGGATATAATGAAGGCTGTGGAGCACCCCCTATGGTCCAGTTGTTTCAGATCATGGAAACCCCTAGAAATGTCCACATTGTGATGGAGCATGCAGGTCAGGGACAATAGCTGCCTCACATCCAGGAGGCCATGGGTCTGCAGGAGAAGGAGGCCAAGAGAGTGTTCAGGTAGATCTGGAGCTCCCATACTACTGCCACAAGGAGGGCAGGGCACACCAAGACCTGAAGGCTGAGAACATCCTGGTGGATGCTGGAGGCAGCATCAAGCTCTGTGACTCAAGCCTGGAGCTCTACTAGTAGCAAGAATACAAAGGTCCTGAGGTGGCTTCTATAGCCTAGTGTCCTGAACCTCATGGTCACAGGGTGCTTCCCATTTTATGGGACCGCCTTCGTGCAGGTGAAGATGCAGGTCCTATAGCAAGGTATGACATCCACTCCCACCAGTTGACCAAGATGCAAAGCCTTATCTCAAAAATGCTGACCATGCAGACCACGAAGAGGCCCACAGTAGACCAAATAATGGGACTGAACCAGGGTGAGGAACACTCATTGAGGCCCCCAACTGAACCACTTCCCAAGCACCCAGACTCCTCAATATTGATGGTCATGTTTGACCTGGGTTACGGCCTGCTTGGAATCTGGTATTGATGACAACCTGACAATCTGATGAGACCACGATGACCTATCTCATGCTCCAGCACCAGAAAACCTAAGGGCAGCTGAATGGTCCACTGAATCCTGTGTAGCAGGAATGAGGTCATGCCCATCCCTCTCCGTCCCTTCCAGCTTCACTCTGAGCTCAAGGAGGAGTGCTGGTGAGCTTCCCCTTTGCTCCTTCCCCCTCTTGCTCCGTAAGCAGCAGTTGCCTGAGGAGCACAGGCAGTCAGGGCAGAGAGGAAGCAGAAGAGCCAGCCTGCTGGCCATTCCCCTCTGTGGCCTGCCGGCCAGCACCCCCACTCCCAGCCTTTTGGCCCTTCTGCTTAGCTGCTGGCCAAGCAGCAGTGGGCAGGAGGCAGAGAGCAAGCCTTTCCAGGCTGTGTTATCAAAACAAAGTTCTGTCTCACCAAGCAATGCTATGGTGGGACAAGTGGCTGTACCTGTGACACCAGGGGCAAAGGAAGAGTGACAATAGGATTACGCTGTCTCACATGGATATGTTGTGCATGCCAACTGAAAGACAAGCCCTGGACACCAAATCAAAGTGGCTCCCAGGCAAGGAGGGCAAATACCACCCAGACTAACAGACAAGTGACTCCACCCAATGAAGAAGGCAAGCACACCAAACCTTCAGGAACAAAGTGGCTCACACGAAAGCACACAGCTGAGATGCCAGCAAAGCCAAGTAGGTGGGGTAGTGTGGCCTTTTATTTCACATGTGCTTTTATTGATGTCATTTCCAAAAGATAAATCATCACCATATACATTTGTGGGATGCAGTGGTGTTTAGGTAAATCTATGTGCCATGGGGTGATTAACTCTTGGTAATTCACGTACCTGTGTCCTCAGACAGACCACACAGGGTCTTGCTTATGTGAAACAGCTGATGGATGGAGATGTGTGACTTGCTGGCCTCCTTCTCATAGATTCCAGTCAGGAGGACACCTGAAGCCACCTGGACACTAGTGGGCTCCTCCACTCCACCTGGAAAAGACAGCAGAGACTTTCCTAGGAAACCTGCCTCTGCCCTCCTTTTGTCCGTTCTTGCTCCCACATTTCTAGGATAAGATGCATCTCAATAAATTCTTAATACATTTCTGTTTCTCACAAATCTTATAACAAATTTGGTACTCCGTTGATGATCAGATATTTCATTCTTTTGCATCTTCCTTGCAGTGTCGGAAGAGTGGGTAGATATGTCATAGTGGGAATGTGCAAGAAAGGAGTGACTTCAGAGACCTGCTGGGGTCCCCCAACAGCAACACATGGCTCAAAGTATGATAATGGGACAAGACTCTGAGCTGCCTTGGGGGGACAAACAGGCAGACCTTTTGTGTGAACTGACACTGACGGTCCACAGTTGCTATCTTATCTTCAGAAGGGAACCATTGACAGGAAGAGCTATCAGCCCATGTTCATCCTGCAGAGACATCCAGAATTACATAAGAAAGCCCTGTGAAGCAGTCCATGATGGGACTCAGGGTAGTGGGGGTGCCACTCCACTGTTTGACTATATCACACAAGGAGTTCAGTCTTGCAATGGTGACACTTTAATCTCTCTAGAGCAGTGGCACAAGACTGTCCCTATAAAAGTCCTGACTCAGGGATGGGTCCCTGAGTTTCCATGGAGTGCTGAGCAGTGAGCCAGACATTTTGGGAGTCGAGGGAGGATATATGGAGGGAGCAGCCTGGAGGAATGGAGGGGCGGCTGGGAGGAGCTATTTTCCAGGGTAAGTTCCAGGTTCCCAGGTCCCAGTGTTTCCATCTTAGGCAGTGAAAGAGTGGCTTGGGAAACCATCAGGGGGCTTCCTCATGGTTCCTGAGGAACCCAAGGAATGCCTAGGAGGGCTAAGGAATGGCAGATCTTGCCTGGCTGCCCCTTCTGTCCCTCACTATTCCAAATTCAGTTGCAGAGGAGGGGTTCTGGTCTTTGTTCTCAAGGATAGGGAATCTGCTGGAGTTCCCAGCCAGAAACCAGGGCATCAACTTGAATTGCAGAGATGGTTAAAGGTGCACAGTGGGCTCTGGATTGGAGAGTCAAACCATTCCCAGAGGAGGAAGTCCCTAGAGCCACCCCTGAGAGAGGAAACCTACTACAGACTAGACTGTGAGGAGCAGGGGTCAGGGAGAGGAGGGAGTAGATAGCAAGGGGGCTGTAAAGGTGGAAGGAAGGAAGGGAGGAGTGAGGAGAGAAGGGATAGGAGGCAGCAGGGAGAGGAGGGGCAAAAGGCGGGAAGGTTGAAGGAGCTGGAGGAGGGAGAATGGAAGGGGTCCAGGAGTAGAGGGGAGGAAGAGAGTACAGAGGGTATGATAGGGGAGAGGAGGAGGGTAGGGAAAGGAAGTAGAGGAGAGGCAGGGTTGCATAAGGAGAAAAAGAAAAGGCTAGGGTACAGGGGAGGGTTGGAGGAGGACTGGGAGAAGACAGGCTGATGTGCCAGAGGCAATGGCTGAAAAGTAGCTCCTGCGGGACTTCCAGAGGGAGTGGTTGTCTCAGGAAAGTGGAAAGAGGAATGGAGAACACATTCTGCATTTGAGACTTGAAGAACTGGAGGACAGACCTGCTGCTCACTGAGCAGGAGAGGCTGGAAGGAGGCAGATGGGAGAGCAAAACCCTGAAAAGCCCTTTGGTCCTTTGTTTGGGGGCACCCAGACTCCTTCTGCTGGGTGATTTTTAATGCAGTATGAGATTTATTGTATAGTACTTTCCTGTACTGTTTCCTACTGAGAGGGTATTTAAGTTGCTTTCCTTTGGGGTCCACGGTGAGTAACGCTTCAATGAACATTTGGTATATATGTGTCTGTCAGCATCTCTGATCATCTCCTTTTGAACATCCCAGAGGCAGAATTACTGCGTAAAAGCTATGTACACTTCACATGGCTTTAATATCTGTGACAAAATGATGCTCCTGAGAAGTGGTACTGTCATATATTTCTCCAAGCAGGGTGAGGAGTGCTAGTCTCACAGTATCTGCATCACCTAGACTTTCGTACTTGGTCTGAGTCTTTGCCAGATAGATATGCAGGAGGTGCTTTTGAATTCCTCCATCAGATGCAATGCCCCTGGGGCTCACGTGGTGAGGAATAGATGAGTTCCTCTTCTTCCCATGGGTTTCTATGTGGTCACTGGACCACGGATGCATTTTCCCCTACACCTTGAGGGTAAATATAGGTGTGGAGGCCACTGAGTGTGTACTTGTGTGGACTCTTCCATACTGTTCTTGGATTCACACATATGGCGCCACTGTTCTGGAACATTATTTCAGAATATATTTTAAGACTGTAAAATTTATATAGTCTGCTCCCCACCTCTCCTGCACTCATTTTGAATCTTATTCTTGTTCTTCCAGGTCTCTGACCTATCACCTCCTGCCTGAAAACCTCAGTCAGTGTTAGGGATGAATTTCCGCCAGCCATTTGCCTGCACGTTGAATGAACAGCACCCTATGACTTATGAATTTCAGCTGGTCCCAGAATGAGGAACTGCCTAATATGATTGATCTGATGGACAGACTCTCATGCAGCGTGGACTCTGGCAGGAAGTGGCTGGGAATGGGAGGGAACGTTAGGACTGAGATGTGGGCGGCCTTTGGTCTCCTAGGAACATGGTCCTTTTCTCTATTGGGAGACTGGGTTAGTCAGCCTTCCCTCACTGTGACTATGACCCTTGATAACCAATTTATAGGGAGTATAGGTTTATTTTGGCTCATGGTTTCCGAGGTTTCAGTCCATGGTGGTTGGCCCTGTGGTTTGGGGCCTGTGGTGATACAGTGACTGTGGCAGGAAGGAGCATATTTGGAGTGAGCTATTTGACTCATGGTGGCTGGGAAACAAAAAAGAGATCAAAAGGGAGCAGGGTCTCACCTCCCCTTCAGAGCCCTGCCTCCCACAATCTCTCTTCCTTCCATAGGCCTTGTCTACCAAATGTTCCGCCTGCCAATAGCAGCACAGACTGAGGACACCTTAACCACATAGGCCTTTGGGGACATTTCAGATCCAAACTAAAGCAAGCACCCACCACCTGACTTGTAGCTGGGCACATGATGGTCCAAGACGGGAGTCCCTCCCACCTCGAGGAAGTCAAAACTGAGCTTTCCCAATTTGGGGTATTCTCTCTAAGTCCTTCTATCAAGGAATAGAGCCCCTTCTCACTTGGGTTTTCCTTCCAAGTCCTCCAAGGGCAGGGTGTACAAATTGCTCCATCCCACTTGTGTGTATGGCAGAGCAGGAGGCATCTGCCTTCTGACTACAGATCACAACCACCCCTCACCCATGCCCTTTTGTGATAGGGGTGGGCTCTGCACCCCAAAGCAGGTTGAGAAGAGTATGCCCCATGAGTTCACACATCAAGGACAGCAGAATGTGGTCATGGGACAGATTTTGTGTCCCTCAAAGCCTGATATATTCTCCCTGGCCCTTTCCAGGAAAAGTGTGGGACACTGACCAAGAAGTTAACGATTGTGACATCAGCAATAGCTTGCCCTATGCAGACTGCCCCTGTCTTTTCAGCCACCTTTAGGGCTTTCCTGGTTCCACTTCATTTATTCTAATTAGTTTCCCCCGATATTCAGAAGGAGACCTCAATACTCCAATTTAGAGATGAGAAAACAGAGGCTCGTTTGCTTTTGGTAATTTGCCACCTGGTTGAGTCAGGTTTGATTCCCAGTGCTCTGACTTCAAAGGCCACTCTGAGTACGACTGCCTGGGTTCTGGGTCCTGTGGCCCCTCCACTTTCACACTTGGGGTCCCTTAATACAGCCAAAGCTTCAGGAACCACCAGCCCAGAGATGGATGGACTGGCAGACACATCAAGTTGCCCTGGCATGTCCTGCTTGACATGTCCCTTGCCCTTGGCTACAGCTATCCCTGCACCTGCCAGTTCTGAGATTCTGTGACTAAACCATTCCTGGTCTCCTATCCCCATGGGCCATTCCCCCAGAGCCTGACTGTTCTCTGTTCTCAGAAATGCAGTGAAAGAGCCCTGGTCACCCGGGGCAGACACTTTGGAACCCAGAAGAGTTTCAGGTAGGTTCATCTAGTAAGGTTGGCATTGGCATTTATGCCCATGAGGAGATCTTAGCATGCAAAGCTAAAACCTTGGTCCCAGAGAGAAATGAAAGCTGAGCAGCTGAGGGCTGGAAGGGAACAGCAGGGGGTGGGGGATATGAGAACTATTGGGAAGTGAATGTGTCATTTAAAAAAGCAAGTCAGTTCTGAAATGATTACAATTGGCCTTTAAGGCCAGAGTTAGCCAAACCTGACCCCTGGTATCCCTCAATCCCAGTAGGCAACTGGCTGTGTCTGGGAGAGGGGGGGAGCATGGCTAGTGGCTGCTGCTCCCCAGCCATGTGGCCAGACCTTGAATGTGAGAGCCTGGTCCACGGCACCCCTGCTCATTGTTCACACTGTAGCATGGGATTCTGCTGGTGGTTAGGGTGGTACGCTAGTTCCGCTGGGTTGGAGGGCTCAAGGTCATGATGAGAGAGCTTGAGTATTGCCCCTCTGTGTGGGTGAGTGCACTCTGGAAAGAGCCCCTCTTCCTCGACTCAGGTGGTTGAGCCCCCCTCTGTTAGCACACATCCTGCCTGTGATGTGCAGGGGTGGCCCTCTGATGTCACAAAGGGCACCACTAGGTTTTCCGCTGCCAGGCATGGGCCAAAGAGGTGCTATGATGCATGGAGAGCCCTGCAGAGTGGAAGCCAGAGCTCTGGAGTCTGTGAGGAGCCACAGCCCTGCCCTTCCCCACTGGCTAAGTGTCCTCCCTCAGGCCAGGCCCTTCCTCACTGGGGTGTGGTTCAGCACCCTAGCAGAGTAGGCTCACACCAGGGCCCTCAGCATCCTGGCAACCTCACCTGTCTCTTCCTATTCTTGGGTTTATGGCAGATAGATGGGGAGAGAGGGGCCCTGCCACCCCACGCGCCCTCCCCCGCAACTTCCCTTCCCATCTCCTGCCTCAGTTTCTCCTATACAAACTGGAGCACAGTCACCTTCAGCCCTCCTCCCTCAGCTGGGGGCACCCTGTGAGAAGCATAGGTGATGGGCTGTGTCAGGCATGCAGGTATGAGGTTTGATGATAGGGCTCAGTCCAGGGGGACAGAGTGACACTGGCAGGAAGGAAGCAGGGACAGTAAAAGTAACAATAGTGAAATGAATCTGGCATAATTTTCCCATGTACATATATGAAAACAACACAGAGAATCCCACCATCATGTACATCAATAAGAACGGAATCCTAAGAGGATAAGGTATACTTCATGCTTGTATAATTATATCAAAATGAGTTCTGCTGTCATGTATGACTAAAAAGAACCAACAAATTTAAAGAAAACAAAAAAGAAAACAAGCCCATTTCAGCACATTTCAGGAAACTCCTTAGCAGAAGAAATGCCCACTGAGAATACTGGACCCAGGAAGACAGTGGGTTTCCAACATACCTCTTTGCTCATAAGGCAGAGTGTTTTCTCTCTCCTGTGGTAGATTCCTACTTCCAAATCTCAGCTGCTAGCATAATTGGAAGCAAGTCTTCAAAAAAAAGTTGCTGAAAGATGGCCATATTGTCCTTGAAAAGTTACAGAAGTAAAGCATTACGCACTTTTAAGATTCCTTTCAATAGGGAATTTTCTGTGTTCCAGCAGTACTGACTCCAGAAGTTCTAGGATATTACTGTGAAAACTTCCCAGTCCCAGAGATCACTGGTCTTCCTTGGAATACAAGGGCTGTCACTCCTGCAGCAGTTACACCAGCAGACCATGTTGCTTTTCACAGGTTCTACCCTGCAGCCCTGTGCTTGGTGCCTTTTGAAACAGCTAGGAGCTATTTAAAAATGTATCAGAGGCATCAAGGTGAGTGACTAAACAAAACCATAAATAACAGATGGTGTCTTTCAAGCAAACTGAGAAAAACAACTCTACTTTCCTAGATGTGTTTTCCCCCTTGGTCGCAAAGCACTTTTCACTTCCCTATTCATTGCATATTTGGTAACTACCTTTACACATCTGTGTCCTGTCCTGTTCTCAAGCATCTTTATATTCATAGAGCCTTCGGGGTAAGTGGAAATTAATAGACTCTCAATAAATATTTGATGGAAGGCTAAATGTAGGGAAAAAATATTCTACACCAGAGTGCATCATGAAATACCATCTAACATTCTTGAGACAAAAAAAATGAAAGATCATCAAAGCAAACACTTCCAACATCTAATCACCCAAATATTAAGAGAGGACTCCATTGTTCTGCAGATTTCATCAGTGATTCATTACAAATAATTACATGAGTATTTGAAATAATGGACTGTTGAAGTTTACACTTGTCATCACTGGCACCAACAAAAATGTTGGTCATGCCCAAAATAGCTACAGTTCATGTGACTAGGAGGAGAGTCACACAAAAGACTCCAGAGGTGATAGTGTCAATGTCCCAGGAAAGTCTGGAAGTCATCGTCTGGAACTGAAGGGTTCAGGAAGCCGAGGGCAGCTTGTTCTCTTGACCCCCAAGTTGGGTCACACACCCACAGCACTTACTGAGTGACAGGAAGTTGGAAGAGGACCCAGGTCAGACCTCCATAGTGGAGTGAAGTGCATGACACTTGTCTTCACCTCCCCTTTTAACGCCCTCCTCCTTGTCATCCCACTACCCTGATCTGTCCTTAGAAATTACAACAGAGAGGTCCCAACAAAGTAACTCATAACGGGGTATAAATAAGTTTAAAAGGATTGTGTAAATTTGTCTCCCATGAACATTTGCTTTTTTTAGTAACAGCAGTGCTGTTACTCCATAAAATAGTGAAATTTCTACCATCAATATCGACAAGAACACATTTCAAAAATGATGGTCACTGTTCGCTTGACATGAATAAGTAAATACATTTTTTAATCATTGGAAATTTAAGATTCAGTAGCTATATGCATTCTTTATTCATTAGAAATTTAAGATTCAGTAACTATATACATTTTTTAATCATTGTAAATTTAATATCTCCTGTAACTATGTAACTATTTATGTTGGAAGAATGAACACTTCTATCTCCTGTGAGTGGTAGAGATACCAAGGGGTTATCAGGTTCTGACATTGATCAGTGGTTCTCTAGAGACCTCTACTGGTCACTTTAGGAACTCATTTTGTCAAAAGCAGAATGAAAGGGGAGGTGAAGGATGGATGGCTGTTGGAGCAAAATGAAGACCCACAATCTGGTGATCTCCATTAAAGAGACATCCAGAACTTGTAATATAAAATGTTTGAGTCATTTGCTTCTCCTACTTTTTCTCTATTCTTTCCTTTCTTTGTCTATGTTACAATTTCATTCCTTCTAAATGCTTTTGATGGCATTTGTACACACTGGGCTCTTCTTATCCATTTTCATTACTTTGCCTGGATGGGTTGTCCAGGCAAACCATCTTACCCTTCAAATGACCTGTATTTCTTTCATGAATTCCGTGGGCATTTATACCTTGTTTCACCTTGACATTCACTTGGTCTTTTGTTAACTCTAACTTAATGCCTTACATGTTCTCTCAGACAAATGTAAGAACATGCTATTGATGTCTTTAATTTCCACACTTATCCTCCAAGAAAAGTATTTCTTCAGGGGAATTGAAGTGGACTGTCCCCAGGGACTATTTTATAGATGAATTTTAGTCACTTTTTTTCAGTTAATTCCAAAGTCTAAGAAACAGAAAAAAAGAGAGAGAAAGTGGGGGGAACAGAAAGAGCCTAGTTCATTCATATATATAAATGTGTATGTGTGTGTGTGTGTGTGTGTGTGTAGTCAAAAAAGATAAAGAATGTCAAACTTTGCAGAAAATTCGGAGATGATCTTTCTCAAAAACCAAAATTATTCCCATGGATTTGTTCTAGAAATAGTGTGTCTCAATTTTAATCAGAATCCTTATTATATATACTTTTCACTTGGTAATTTTTATTTTCCTCTCCCGAGTTTTCTTATATACCTGCTAAAAATTATATATGAATATATCTCATATATATATACATAATATATTAAGATTTACACTCACCAATATATATACTAGAAGGGCATTCCTCTAAAATTATATTGTAATTTGTCCTGGCTTTGAACAAATTGTAGTCTCAGTAGTAAAAGGACATGGAGTGACACTGACCTGATCATTACATATTGTGTACATGTATTGAAATGTCATTTTGTACCCCTTAATTATGTGCAATTACTATTCATCAATTAATGATAAAGATATTTCTAAAAGAAAAGAAAGAAGTGGAACACACCAGCAGGAATGGTTTGTGGCTGTAAGCACATCTTCTATTTTCTGAGCCTCTACTTTGTCTTAAAGTTCTATTCCAAAATCATGACTGGGGGTCTCTCTAGTTCATTTTTTTAAAGTCCCACTACAGATGAAGCCCTTTCTTTATTCTTCTGAATCGTCTGAATTTCAGATTGAAGGTCAGTCAGGCCAGAGGTAGAAGTAGCAGACAAAGAAGGACCTACCAATCTAAACTGGGCCCACATTTGGGTAGGTCCTATTCATTCATAAAAGCATAAGATTTCCCAGAAGCCCTAGCAAATGAATGATTGGTCCATAACACAGATACATAGTCGTAAATAACCCATCAGTGGGATAGTTTATGGCATAAGAGATCTTGTAAATAAAAGGGATAAAGCAAAAGGGAAAGAAGCAGGAAGTCTTTCTTTTGGATTACTTCCTTATTTCAACCCAACTTAGGAAAGGCAGAGACTGCTGAACAACATTTGACAATATTTCTGTCTCATTATACAAGTCCAATACCAAGATCTTGAGGTAAAAGCAAGCTAGTTTCTCTGACACAAATATTCACTTTATAACAGGATAAGATTCATTATAAAAACCAAACATTTGTCAATCCCTAAAATATTTATCATTTGCCTGATATATGTAGGCAGTCACACTAAATTTGCCAAAATTTTAGTTTTATGGTCCTTTTATTTTCTAAAATAAGAAGAGTGTGCTGGTGTGTGTAAAATATTTTTAAAATAATGCTATCTGGAGATCTGGTACCCTAAGTCCTATTCAGTAAGAAACCATCTTTCTTTTGAATAGTTTGTTGTGGTAGAAGGAGATACTCTGAAGGCATGAGGCTCATCAAGAACAAAAGCAGTAGAGAGGACATCTAATCTGTTCTGCTGGTGCTCCTCAGGACAAAATGAGAGGCCTCCAAAGTGAGAGAAAGGGGATAAATGCAGAGCCTGATGGATGACATAATGTGAGGATGGGAATCAGGTAAATCCAAGTAGTCAGAGAAGAATTCACTTTGTTGAGCTGACTTTTAAGAATAAGAAGGGGAAAAATTAAGAACTGGTATAGAAACAAACAAAAAAAAGAACTCAGCCAAGCATGGCAGTGCATGCCTGTGATCCCAGCAGCTTGGGAGGCTGAGATTTCATGAGTTCAAAGCCTCAGCAATTTAGTGAGGCCCTATGCAACTTAGCAAGACCGTGTCTCAAAATAAAAAAATAAAAAGGGCTGAGGATGTGACTCAGTGGGTAAGTGCCCCTTGGTTCAATCCCTGGAAAAGGAAACACACACAAGAACCCAGTAACTAGAAATGTTGGTCTCTGCATTGAATACGCCTCTAAATTCCCACCAATCCCTCCAGCACTGTGCTCAGTCTGGTGAACAGCGCCCCCTGGAGTCTCCTTCGAGCAGCCCTCAGGGCCTTTCAGAGAGATCATTGTTTCTGACTGCCCCAGAGCCCTTCCAAGCCCTGCCAACCCAACCCATGACAATTGCTCAAGTCTCTGTACATGCATAAAAGAAATAAGTAATTTGGCAAATTAGTAAACTGGGTAAATCCAGCAAATTGGTCATTCAATTGTCAGAATGGTTTGGGGAAAATTTGACCAATTGTACTAGAGCTAGGAAAATGGAATCGTTTCCAGGTTTTGGCAAGTCTGCCCACTATTCCATTCAGTTCAATGCTTTATGTTCACTTACTCCATTCTTCTACTTTACCCAGCACATGCCAAAGTATCTAAAATTCAAGAACCTTCCCTCATTCTCTAAGAGAATTAAGGGTTTAGGCTCAGATCTGGAGAAATCATCTCTGACAAAAGCTCATATCTACAGATAAACTTAAAAAGTTAACAGAAAATTACTACTTAAGGTTACATATAAGAAGAAATATCCATAGATGAGAGAGGCTGCAATCTGCCCAAGATGCTCTCAGAGTAGGGCATCTACCAGTGGTCAGAATTTATGAAACTTTGAGCTACGGTAGTGCTCAGACCTTTTTCCGGTGAAGAGATCCTCTGCCCTTCAGAGAGACCACCCTCTAAATCTGCCACTGGATGGGAAGCCACCTTGCTCCTTTGGATGATGCTGTTCCTGGATAATCCAGGGCTTTTCTCTGAAATCGATTCTGTACCTGCCAGTTTACAAGGTTGGACTGTCCAGGGCAGAGCTAGGTCTTGCCAGGAAAAATAGGGCAGAAGAAATGTTGGTAGTGCAGGAGAAATAGTGAACAGTATCTGCTCTTCTTACCTCATTTAGTCCCTTTATAATCATCTTCATCCCCCTAGAGGGAAGAAAGGATAAAGCTGAAAAATACACTGAAGAGAGGTTTTTATCAGACTGAGTAGAAAAACTCTATCTGGAAGCATGAAAATCACACAAAATACACAAAAAGCATATAACACCCCCTTTAGCAGCTCCTGGACCTGAACCAGCCAACACTCTGCACCTTGAAAGCCAGAGGCACATCTGCATAACTTCACACCATGAGAATTCCATGCAGGGGAAGAGGGAGTGGGTAGATATGCCTGTCCCCACCACTTCATCCACAAATCCCAAGCTCCTACCTAGCACCAGGCAAGGAGAAGGCTCTCAGACTATCTGTCCAAGTGGGAGGCAAATGTACCCAACATCAAACCTGAAATTTTCCTACCAGGGCCATCTGGGCATGGGAACTGTTCTCTTAAGGCTGGCTTTTCTTACAGAGTGGGGATTTATGAACTCTATTCTCAAAACGAAAAAAAGATATTATCCTGAGGACACATAGGCCTTCTTCTGCCCTTTAATCAGATTTGGAGAGGAGGTAGATTTGTACAACAGAACAAATATGGGACTTAAAGCAAAGTCCAGAAGACTGGGTTGCATGGCTAGCTCTCTCCAGCAATACTTGGAGAGAGACAACCTATTATTAATAATACTCCTTAATTTGCTTGGGAGTGGGGCCAGCGCAGGGACTGCAGGATCGTATGCTGTACATAGAGCTGTGATAGATCCCAGAGGCATCATCTGCAGCTGCATGTGCACTTCTCAGAAACCACCAAATTCAATACCCCAAACAGCCAACGTTGAATCTTCTGGGAGAGGCCAATTCAGCCTGCGGTTATTCATGTTTGACACGTTGCTCTAAATTTGAGATGTCTGACATTCCTGACACTGAGCGGGTTGGGGTCAACCTGGCAGGGGTCAGTAGAAAAAGACCTACAGTCCTATGGGAAGCCAGCAAAAGCCTTCCAGAAACAGCTTGTTCCACTGTCTCCCCAGACCTCAGCTCATTCCACTTCCTGGGCTTAGATGAGAACAAGTCAAGGAAACAGAAATGGTTCATATTTCATCCTCCAGCCGCTGAGCTACAAAAGCCTTCAGTCCTGCAGCTTCCTCCTGGAGTTCACAGAGCATAGCAGCTCCCAGATGGGCATGAATTGCCACTCTGTCATCCCTGACTAGCCTCTGGTGTGGTGTGCAGTGAGAGTTCACACTATCACCCTTGTTGCAAAGGCAGCCCCGGAACAGAGTGCTTCTGTCCTGATGGCACATGTAATTTCAAATCAAAGCCACAAAAGCTGAAAGTAACCTCTTTCCTGGGAAATAAGAATGTGAGTTTGAGAGGGAATTTGGCTCCCCACTAGGGCCTCGTTTCCTTGCCCTGGAAGAGACTTAAATTTTGTCTCCAGACAATGATGCCAGGGTCTTATTCCTTCTCTGGCCATGAAGCTTCACACATTCTCCTTGTTCCTCTAAGGATCCCCAGGTTCCTGTTCCCCAAGCACACCTAAGAGTCATACTTCAAGCCTACCCAGGAAACGAGAGTGACTGTGGCATACTGATTTCCAGAAGTCCCTCATCACTCAGCTGGGTAGCCCCTTACAAGGCCAGAAACACCACCAAAACCACAGAGAGCATGCATGTCACCCAGCTCTTCCCTGCCAAACAAACAGCATGAAGGGAAGGAGAGAGGGGAATAAAAATGGAGGAGACCCTTCTATAATCACCCTTCTCTTGGCCCAGGAATGTGCTCCTTCCACTGGAAGGTCAGTTCCTGAGATTCCAATAAATCAGTAAGTCAATCAACCCATCTTTGCTGATCACCTCTGAAGCCACTGTCTGAGTTAAACCCATGAAGAAAACAGAAGCACAGGGTGTGGTCTCCAAAGAGAAGGCATCTGCCAGGAACTCTCACCATGGGACAGGATGGCACAGGGGAGGGCATTGACCCCAAAGCCAGTCTGCCCAGGTTTAAATCCAGACTCCACCACTCAGTCACTGGAAGTTGGGGCAGGTTGTTTAATCACCATTTTCTCATTTGCAAAACAAAGACAGCAATATGAATTGAGAATTAAATGAGCCAGTGTACATAAAGTGCTAACATATAAATGTCAGCTAGAAAAAAGCAACAAAATCATAAATATAAAGCCAAAAAATTAATGACAGACATGAATCTTAGTCCACAAAGCTAGGTGGGTAAGAAGGATCATTTTTTCCATTTTCTTTAAATCAACTTATGCCCAACTCAAGCAACCAAGAAATGCAATCATTATCTCATCTGAGGCTCCCTGTCTCCAGGAGCTGAGCCTTACACAGCTGTAGGTCATTATGAAGGCCTTCTGCACCAACCACTTGCCATCGCTCTAGTTTCTGCTAAGATGCTGATGTCACAGCCCTTATGATCCCTCAGAGCTAGCAGTACTGTCATCTTTTTACCTACCTTGGGGGTCAGGAAACTTTGGAAAGGCTAGAGACCCTGTTAAAGGGCCCAGCCCCCCTTGACACACTAGGCACCCCCTCTGAGGTTCTTCTGCTGGCTGAGGGCTCTGCTCACCCTCATCAACCTCTATCCTCCCCTTGCCACTTGGGAGTCTCTCCTTTCTCTTCTGGCTTGTCCACAAAGCTGCTTCTGACAGCCCACCCCTTTCTTTCCATCCTATCCAGAACACCTCACATAGTCAGTGGACTAAAAGGTGGGAAGATTTCATTCTAAGAACCCTATTTTCCTCCCAGAAGCAAAGATTCAAAGGACCTGCCAGCCACTCGCTTAAATGGGTAACATGCAGAAAGTACAACACAAATTAATAACGCAAGGTAAAGTTCTGATGCAATAACACATCAGGATAAAAATGTTAAATTGTGCCAGGCTAATACAGGATCACCAGGAACCAGGACTTTTAAAATATTATGTTTTATTTATCTCACCTCCTACAACTTTGGAGTAATGTAGTATCATTCGTCACTTAACAGATGTGGGAGGGTCAGGGAGGGTCAAGTCCCACCTTGGAGTTGGGGAGACTTCCCAAAAAGGAATAGCTCCTGAATTGAGCTCCAGCATAGGAAGAGAAATTAGCCTGAAGAAGAAGACAAAGAATACATCAGAGCCAGAAGCTAGAACTTAGGACCAATGAATGCAGGTAATAGACGTGAGAGGCAGAGGGAGATACAAAGGCACCTAGGGATTTCTGGAACCCAAAGTACCTGACAAGAAGTTACCCAAAGTCAGGGTCAGGCCACCAAAAGGCAGCATAATCTGTGCCTTGCAGCTAGACCATTCACTCTGGATCTGACTTCAGAGACAAGGGAATGAGTGTTCAGGTTCTATGAAAGGAGTATGCAAAGTGTCAGGGCAAAGAGGAGAATTTAAAGATAAGTAATTTAAAACACTGCATTTGTAATGGGTACCATCACCCTCATCAATCCCAATGTACACATCTGTAGCAACTTTAGAATTATTTTTGTTGTTGTTTTTAGTTATACATGACAGTAGAGCATGTTTTGACATATTTATACAAATATGGAGTATATCTTATTCTAATTAGGATACCAGTCTTGTGCTTGTACATGATGTAATAATATGCTATTATATATTATTTTTTAAATGTTTTTTAAATTTTTTATTTCTTCTTTTTAGATATTAATGACAGTAGAGTGTGTTTTGACATACATGCATGGAGTATAACTTCCTGTTCTTGTGGTTGTAAATAATGTGCAGTTTTACTGGTCACATATTCATATATGAAATGGGAAAGTTATGACTGATTAATTCTACTATCTTTCCTATTCCCATCTCTCCTCCCTTCCCTGCATTTCTCTTCGTCTAATCCAGAGATTATCTTCTTCCCTCCCTCACCCTTATTGTATGTTAGCATTCACATACCAGAGAGAACATTTGGCCTTTGGTTTTTTGGGGATTGGTTTATTTCAGTTAGCATGATAGCCTCCAGTTCCATCCATTTACCAGAAAATGCCATAATTTCATTCTTCTTTATGGCTGAATAATATTTCATTGTGTCATATACCACATTTTCTTTATCCATTCATCTTTTGAAGGGCTCCTAGTTTGGTTCCATAGTTTTATTCTGAATTGAGCTCCTATAAACAATGATGTGGCTGTGTCACTTAGTATGCTGATTTTAACTCCTTTAGATATATGCCTAGGAGTATAATAGGTCAAATGGTGGTTCCATTCCTAGTTTTTGAGGAATCTCCATAATTGCTTTACAGAGTGGTTGCACCAATTTGCAGTGCCACCATCAATGTCTGAGTGTACTTTTTTCCCCACATCCTCACCAACATTTATTGTTACTTGTATCTTGACAATTTCCACCCTGAATGGAATGAGATGAAATCTCAGTGTGGTTTTAACTTGAACTTCTCTAATTGATAGAGATGTTGAACATTTATATATATATATATATATATAAATATATATATATTGAACATTTGTATTTCTTTTTCTGTGAAGTGCCTATTCAGTTCCTTTGCCCATTTATTGATTGGGTTATTTGCTTTGTGGTATTAAGTTTTTTGAGTTCTTTGTATATCCTAGAGATTAATGCTCGATCTGAGGTGCAGATGGCAAAGATTTTTGCCCATTCTGTAGGCTCTCTCTTTACATTCTTGATTGTTTCCTTTGCTGTGAAGAATCTTTGAAGTTTGATACCATCACATTTCTTGATTCTTGATTTTTTTTCTGTGCTGTAGGAGTCTTGTTGAGGATGTTGGTTCATAGGCCAACATGATGCAGAGTTGGGCCTACATTTTCTTCTAGTATGTGCAGAGTCTCTGGTATAATGCCTACATCCCTGATGTAGTTTTGTGCAGGATGAAATACAGAGGTTTAATTTTATTTCTTTACAAATAAATAAATAAATAGAATAAAATTATGTTGTTTGCTGGTAAATGGATGGAACTGGAGACTATCATGCTAACTGAAATAAGCCAGTCACACACACACACACACACACACACACAAAAAAAAAACAGCCAAATGTTCTCTCTGACATGTGGATGCTAACACACAATAAGGGTAGGGGAAGGAAAAATAGAAGTTCATTGTATTATACAAAGGGGAATGAAGGGAAGGGGGTGGGATTAGGAAACACAGTAAAATGAATTGGACATAACTTTCCTATGTTAATATATGAATGCAATAGTTTGTTTTTATTTGAGGATTCCTGGTTTTTAATTTTTTTCATAAGAACTCAATAACACACACATACACACACACACCTACAACAAAAGTTTTAAGAATATTACTCTCACTATATAAAAATCATCTGTTTCTAACCCATCCTGTAATAATCTATCCCATTTTACTTTCTTTAAAACTCTGTTCATAAATTATTCATTTTATAACCTCATGTTGGGTCTTTACCCACAGTAGAAATTTGATGTGGAGTCCTTGGAGGAATATCAACAAGGAAATGCCCTAGTTTAATTGGTGATTCCAATGAACTGTTCTTTGGGCTATGTGAAATTTTTCTTTGAAGAGGATAAAAGGAAGGAGGCAGATCATGCAGGAGGGTCTTTTTGTTCTTGAGTGATATGCACTGAGGGCCTGCACTGTAACAGCAGTAAAGAGAAAGTGATGGTCGTGAGTATTTAGGAATTAGATTAAATAGGATTTGATACTGAATTTGATGGGGATCTGAAAGAGTGGGTGAAGTCAGGGGTGGGTCCCAAGTTTCCACATCAGTCCTGCCTATACAACTAACTGAAAAGAGAGGCATGCAGGTCTAGACAGGCACCTTGAGTCACCTAGGATCACCTTGAATTTGAGGTTTTTTAGGGATGTCCCCATGGAGATACTCAGAGGCATTGGTTTGTTTAATAAAGTCAGAAGCTCTGGGGAAAATCAGAAATGTAATAAATATTTTGTAATCATCAGTTTTTGAATAGCAATTAAAATTTGAGAATGGTTATAATTCCCTAAGGATTCTTCCATAGTCTTCAGAGCATAGAATGTTTTATCTTATCTTTGTGTATGTGGTTATATACATATTACATTTTACATACAGAATTAATTAATTTGTGTAATATTTTACTCACTGACATAGCACACACACACAGACATATGCATGTATGCTTAAAAAAATATCAAGATAACCCCAGACTTCATAGTGGAACTGAGAGTGGCAAGATACGAGATTGTCATTGACCCTTTAAACCAGTGCACACCTGCGCTTTGCTCTGCGTCTACAGCTCCACAAGGCAGGAGACACCTCTGTCAACTTATTGCTGGCACTGATCACATCCATACATCAATGTACTTTGAGGTCAAGACTTAGCATATGTTTGATAAAGGGGACAAGTTTTTATAATAGAAAAATGCTCAAATTATGAATAAATAATGTGGATTACTTGAAAATGTGGTCATGCTTTTGGCAAGATATGACAGAAATTAGTTCTGTATCTACATGTAATATACAGTGACAGAATAAAGCAATCTTTTACTATGAGAAAATAAATTACTGTATTCCTAACAAATGCAAGAGTCATGCTTGAAAGAGTTAGAGAAATAGTTCCCCTGCTGTGATAAAAGTGCATTTCCTTATTCAAATACATGATTTCACCAAGGTGTCACATTATATAATTTTTAGAACTATCAAAATGACTGATTCAAAAATATTTCATCTTAACATTTTAAAAATATCTATGTTCACTACAGAGCAAATAATAAACTGGCTATGTTAGGAAATTATTTGAAAGCAACTCTTTCATTTTTCATTTAAAACAAGCACACTAAAAACAGTAGATGTCTGAGACTTTGTATGTCATTTAATATTGTTAAAAGAATAATGCAAAACCTTCTAAACTATAATCAGAATTGTTTTACTTTTAGCTTCATCTTTTTAGTCTTTTATGGATGTATAGAAGGAGCCTAATCATATCTTTATTGATGAAAACATAGAGAATCTCAGTTCTTAATAGTGTGTTATAGAGACTATAATATATCCTAGAATATTTCTGCATAATTGCAGCAATTTATTTACATATTAATCTTAACCTGGATTTCCAAAGGGCAGTAAGTTAGCATTTAAAAGACTTTACTTGGGAATTCTAACAGAGATGGCTTCTGCAAGCAGCTTTAAATACAGTAATCCCCCTTATCCATGGTTTCATATTCTGAATTTTCAGTTACACATAGTCAACCTTGTCCATAAATATTAAATGGAAAATTTCAGAAATAAACCATTCATAAATTGTAATTGAACTGTCTCTGCAGTGTGATGAAATCCTTCCCTATTCTTCTCCATCCTGCCCAAGACATCTCTTTTGCCAGTGTATCCACTCTGTATGTGCTATCCTCCCATTCATCCCTAAATAGTCATTGTACTTCAGATATTGCAGCAGTTGATCTAATAAATCTCATGGTATCATAAGTATAATAAGATATTTTGAGAGAGACTGCACTCACATAACTTGTACTACATATATTCTTACAATTGTTCTATTTCATTAATATTGTTATTAGTCTCTTACTATGCCTACTTTATAAACTTTATTGAGAAACCTATATGCATAGGGTTCAGTACTACTGTGTTTTAGGGTATCTACTAGGAATCTTGGGAGATATGTCTTACATATAAGAGAGGACTAGTATATTGTTTTCCAATTTTATACCAGAAGATGTATTAGTATAAAGAATTCTAGATGAATTTTCACGGGTAAAATAAGGGATGTTCTAGGTTTGTGATCAGATGAAACCTGTGTGGAGTTGTTTTCAACCTTTGTATGAAGAAAGTACAAACATTTGTAACCCTTACCTTCAGGGTGAGACCCTAAGTCTGATCCAATTTTCAACCACACAATGGAGGACTTCATAGCCTATTCAAACTAGAAGGCTTTAAATTTTCCTTCCAATAATTCTGTTTTATCTGCTTTGAAATAAGCTTTTATGGCAAAGTATTTGTCCAAATACCTAAAAGAATAGAGAGCTCATGAAGTTTTCAAAAATAGATTGCCTGACTGCTTGCTAGTAAGTAAAGATTTCATAGCAAATTCTACCAAAGACTAGCTTTTTCTGATACCCAACACCTGGTGACTGCGTTGTGAGAAGGAGACATCCAGTTCCCACTCACTTCTATCAAATGGAGGTTGCCAGTAATTACCAAATGAAGTTGATCATATTGACTTGTATGGGCTCTCAATATTATGACAGAGACCAGCAAGGATACCCAAAAATAGTCTGGCTGTCCCGTTCCCAAATAATTGTAAGCCTTATCCTTCCAAAGTTAGAGTAACCTTAAAAGAAGTGACTTGTAAAGTGAAAGGCGTAGAACATCTGAACTGGTATAACCTTTGTGTTGCAGAGAAGAGAATATCAACCCATAAAGAAAACACTATAAACTCATAAAACAAGCTATGATTCCACCTACCACCTCAATAGAAGCTTGTGCCAATCAACAGAGAAGGGTAGCCTCATCCTGTCCTATGTGACCAACTTTAACTCTTGTGGAGTGATTAGAGGGAAGGTAAAAGAATTCCATTCAAAAGCATTGCCCCATCAGCTGCCATTACTTGGTGTACATTCTGATGTGGATTCATAGTTTATACAAAAAAAAAAAAACCTATTAGAATAAATACAGGAAGACAAGGGTGTTTGTTGAGATTCAATCAATAGGTGAAATTTTACGGTCAGGGGCCCAGGCTTTTGGAGTAACTTGACCATTTCATGTAAAAAGATACCATATTTATTCAGTAAACATTACCTGAGCACCAAGTGTATGCCAGGCGTTATGCTAGACATGGGAGACATAAAAAGGTAAGAGACGTATTCCCTACATCTCGTTGTCACCAGACCTGAGAAAGGAAGCACACTCTCGGTAACAACTTCACAGGACTTAATTTATCTCCTGTTTCTTGATGTCAGGAAGGTCCTAGCATTATGGCTAAGCAGCAATAACTAAGGGAAGAAGTTCAAGAAAAGTATCAAAAAGAAATAAATAATAAAGTGAAATAGTGAAAGAGGCTCCTTCTACAGGCAGCCTTTACCACGTGGCCACAGTGTCCAAGGACCTGAAATTATTAATAAGGTAACAGGCCAAGAGTTGTCGGTGCCCGTGAAAGCAAATCTCAAGCAGAACTCCACTGTATAATCTGATGTTTACTATCAAGCGCTTGTGCAATCTACTTGTACTAACAGACTGCTGCTGTACTGCTGCAGTCCATTGCCGAGGCCTGGTGCAGGACAGATCTGTTCTTGGAAAAAATAGAAATATAATGCTCCTTCTCTGAGATTCATGCTCTTTAACAAATTTCCCCTAATCCTTTCCATGAGGACAGGCTTCTTCCTTTCCTTTACAATGGACCAGATGAATGCAGAATCTTCTGGTGTTTCACCACACAAAGTCTTCAGAGAAGCAAAGGTGGATGAAAGAGAACTATATCCTGTCCCTCCCACCAAGTTGGAAAACAGGCCCAGATCGGAGCCAGATGTGGAAATCATGCTGAATCGCGGTTTGCGATTCCAGAGCTCTGCTGCTGGGAGGCACTTAGACACAGGAGCAGGTAAATGTGTACTTGCCAAGGAATCTTTCCCAGGAGATGGATGCAAGTTTTAGACTCAAGAAGGAAAACTGAATTTTCTGGTGCTGAGGATTAGGATTGCCCTTGGCAAAGTACTGAGAACTGCTTGGAAAAAGTCAAAAGACTTGTCCGACATTAAAAACCCGGAACAATGCTTTAATGATTTAAGTGTAAATGAATCTTTGACACATATGGATTAAATTTCCCTTACAGGGTACAAGCTAAAACACTGAAGAAAAATGTTCCTGACAAGTCATATGTTCAAACAACCAAATAAATGCAAACGGTGATAGATCGTCAGGTCTAATTGTGTACCGTCCATCCCACCAGACAAGTACATCTAAGGCCTAATGCCATGATTGGCCATCAGAGGACCTCAGATTAGGTGAGAGGGAACAGAAGCTTTGGCCACTGGGGGGGACTTCCCTTTGTTCTTGCCCCTACACTCCTCCAGTACTAGAATCTAGGACTGTGACTACAATGCCAAATGCAATGGATGTAATCAACTAAGACCTCAACATCTATCAAATTGGAGACACAAATTGGTTCAGATAAATATAGTAAAATATTAGATCATCTGTCCGTCTTCAGAGCCTGCAAGCAACTCACAGGCGTTGCACTTTAGTTGGAGAGGCTGAGTTGTGGGTTTGTGCACTTTCTTAAATGTGTCGATGATCAGTGAAGACGAGCTGTGGTTGAAGCCGGTCTCTGCATGTGACAGATACTATTGCTGTGTCTGTCACAAATGCTTCACTCCCAAAGTACACACAAAGCAATGGTGACACCCAACAGTTAGTCATGCCAGAGGAATCTGGACAGACTTCAGTGAAAGTGCAGCCACGTTTGTCTGCCTCAGTTAAATTTACTGATCTTTCTGCTCAGGAAATTCCTGTTGACACCACCTTGGGAATCTGAAGGATGCCACCCAGCTCTACATCTGCTGGGAAAGGATTGGCAACATCATCTTCTAACTTGAGATTTTCTTTTTTTTTTTTTTTTAAATAAAGAGAGAGTGAGAGAGGAAAGAGAGAGAGAATTTTTAATATTTATTTTTTAGTTCTTGGCGGACACAACATCTTTGTTGGTATGTGGTGCTGAGGATCGAACCCGGGCCGCACGCATGCCAGGCGAGCGCGCTACCGCTGAGCCACATCTCCAGCCCCTAACTTGAGATTTTCTTCAGGGATTTCATATTCAGAGGCTTCACAGCTTCCTCCGCTCCTGGGACAGTGCCAAGGGGAACTGTGTCTACAAGGTCATGTTGAGGCATGCAGGCCTGACTGGCCTGAAGAAGGTTGTCTGTGCTCTTAGGGAGCCAGTGGCAGGCATACCCAGATTTTCACACACACACACACACACACACACACACACACACACACAAAATGCCCAAATAATTTTCCTCCTGACACAAACAAGAATGGGAAGAGCTAATGGAACTTGAGCAAATGTGCACAAAATACATTTTTAACATATTGGTAACATTATTAGAGCCTTTGTCTATTTGAAATAATCAAGCAGTAAGGATCTAATAGGGTAAAAGATAATATTAAATAATTAAATAAAATTAAACAACCATAAGACTTTAATTCAGGGGGTCTTTTCATGATCACCTTGGTGAGAGAAAACTCAGCATTTGAAAACCAATCAGCCTAGGGTCAGTCTGGGACGAAATCTGAGACTATCTTATTGAAAAAAAAATACCAATGTACTCTAAGGGCTTCCATATAAGTTTAAAATCCATGATTTTGGACAGGTAGACTGGTAGTAGAGAAAGTACTTGGCTTGCAGATGGCCCTGAGTTTGATCACCAGCACCACAAAAAAAAATCCATAACTTTAGATATCATAATCCATGCCTACCATAAATATTTGTTGGAGAAGTGTCATGAAATTACTTTGAGGCAAAATTATTAACTGGTATGTTTCTATGAATCCATGGTAGACAAGATAGTCATAACATTTAAAAGTAAGGCCCTAAACTTTCTTTTAGAAAAAAAATAGCAATAAGGCTGACACATTCCAAACCTGAATGAGTGAGTAAATCTATTACTCTAAATCTAAATCTGGGCAAGGGTGTGAAATGCTGTTTATAGACTCTTGAGGACTAAGAACAGCTGCAGAATTGTCCAACTGTTATTCTTTGGATTGAACATCCATGACACTTCTCCAACAACATATGAAAGCTTTAAAAATGCAAAAAGAAAAAAAGTCAGCAGTCATTGCATATTAAATGGGCTTTGTTGTCTCATCTTTGGATTCAGTCTGATTTTCATTTCTGCAACTTCCAGAAAAAGTCATTGCAATTATTAATAATCTCCAACAGCCTACTCTAAGAATTTCTATGGTAGTTTGTGTGCACAAAAGAAGGGAAGAGGCAGGAAGAGAAGGAAGAAGGCAGGAGAGAGGAAATATTAGTTCCAAACAGATTTGGAAAGTTTGAGGAAGTTAAGTGACTAGACTAGATACAGGATTTTACCATTAGACCTGTACTCAAAAATCAGAAAATAAAAAATATAGGGGAAAGCCAAGTAAAGATTAATAAAAGGCATATAAGAATGATTTATTTTAGGATGCAATCGTTCTTGTGGAATGAACTGGAAGGGAGTTTTTGATGAAAGAAAGGGTGGGGACATCCCAGCTAACTAATTTTGTCTTTTTTTAAAGAAAAATTATAGTTTCCACACTGAATTTCAAACAAATTTTAAACCACCCATACTATTTCAAAACTATTTGATTTCATATCTCATCTTTTGGTGAGTCTAATCAGCTCCATAAAAGAAGCAACAAATGACCAAATGAACACATAAACTTCAAGAGCTTGGAAATCTTAAGTGAGGAGCTCAGCTTCTTCCCAGGAAGCTCAGCTGTGGGCTCTGGATGGACCAAGAAACCTTCTGGACTGACATAAGCTTCAGGCAAGAACCAGACGTTGGAGAGAGTCAGATGACTATTGGGCTCATATTTTACCGGAAGCTGCACTTTTCCCTAGAACGGGTTACTAAATCTTTGTAAAAACACATGGAAAGATTTCTTTCTGGGCATTAACTTAAATCTCTTTTTTTAATTCTTATTTTTAGACACCAAGTCCTGTGGTTGGCATGACAGAAGTGTTTCTGGAAAGGGACCATGTTGCCGATGATTTTTAATGGATGCCAAAGAAGGAAAACGCTCTAATTTGGAAGGAATAATTCAGGCCAGAGCAGAAAGCACCAGGCAGTCTAAATGTAAACCATTTATGTAAAACAAATGCAGCCATGCCAAAACAATAGGATTGGTGCCTCTGAAAAAGAATATTGTGATAATCTCAGAGTACAGAGAATCACATAAGAAAAGCTATTAAAATGTGGGTTTTTTTAAGTACTGGAGAAAATTTGAATATTTGCTTCAAATATTGTGTTGTAGGTTGAGACCCATTTCTAGCCCTGAAGATATTTTTTCCTTGTTAAACTAAAACAGAATCATGAGAAAAAGCAACTGGGGGGGATCAAGCGTTGGACATTCAAGCATGTGGGCAGAAATGGTGTGTAGAGGGGCGGCTGGGGCTATAGCTCAGTGATAAAGTGCTTGCCTCGAAATTGTGATGCACTGGGTTCGATCCTCAGCACCACATAAAAATAAGTAAAGATACTGTATGTTCATCTACAACTAAATAAATATTTGAAAAAAGAAATGGTGTGTAGAAATGGGAATACCACGAAAGGAAGTCCAAAGACTGGGGTGTAGTTCTAGATCTACCATTTACTAAATCTGAACAATGAATAGGTACCCATCTGAGCCTCTATTTCTCATTAATAAAAATGGGATGATAATTCCTGCTGTCCCAAGGTCCTTAGCAAGTGTGATGCCTATGGCAAGGTGACAGTAAATTTAGGGACTAATAATAAGTCCTTATAAATTAAACCTATTAAGAAGAAAATGTCTTTCTGGCTTAAAGAAGAATGACAGCTTCAGCTTTTCAACAAATGTTAGTAGAACAAGTGGGAAAATTATCAAAGATAGTTACTAGCATTTAAGAAGCATAAGATATTGAAAGCGAATTTTAATTCCATTGTTGGGCACAGTCCATGAAAGTCTTTTTGGTGCCAAGGTACTTGCAGGTAAGTGGTTCAGCATCCAGACATGACCAGGGGCACTTTTTATCTAATCCAGCATCATATGATGCTATCTTACAGATGGTAAGAGTAGAGACTCTCTTAACCTGGACCATCCTCCTCAGTCTCATGCGAGCAAAGCTCTAAAAGAGTTCTGCTTATCTGACTCCAACAGGGTGTTGAGTTTCTTGTGTCAGAGTTCTAGAAATAAGACACTATTCTTAGCTTAGTTTACTTGTGAAATACTCAGCAGTGACTGTTAGCTATTCTAGGAATGAAGCTGATTTGGGATGGGATCAGGTTGGCGCCTGCAGTAGAATGTTTGCTCTTGTGAGCAAGAGAACATGGGATCGTATCTTCAGTCTGAATGTTTTAAACCACCTTGTGGGTAAAAAGAAGTCCTTCAGCTCTTAGTATAATTCACCCCTGGTTTGAGTTTACTACCAAAAGGACAGGGGTACTTCCAGTCACCATGAACATAACCACTGTGTTCCTTGGTTGAATTCATTATATTTTCCATTGATAAAAGAAAAAACCTTAGAAGCAAGAGCCTTTGGACACCTTCTTGTAACATACTCTATACATCTCCTTCCACAACTCACCATAATTACTGAACCAATATTGGCATCAGTACTTGGCTTACCCATGTCTTAGGAGTTTCATGCAGATAAAACCAATCAAAACACCAGAGAGAGACTTAAAAAAGTGGGGGACTGGGGGGTGGGGACTGGAGTTGTGGCTCAGTGGTAGATTGCTTGCCTCACTTATGTGAGGCACTGGGTTCGATTCTCAGCACCACCATATATAAATGAGTAAAATAAAGGTCCATCAAAAACTAAAATAAAAAGAGTGCAGCAGACATCTGAGGGCAGGATAATACACTGGCAAATTTTGCCTAGTTGAAAAGTTTATATAAGGTGGGGTCTGGATATGAAAAACAGTATCACAGTCCATTTCTAGGCTTTCATATGTTCACAATTCATGTTCAACTTCTTATATTTCCTCTGTTCAAGAAGACTCTACTAAAAGATTCCTTCATAAATGCATTCTAACCATTGGATCCTTTAATCTAGATGACTATAGGAGTTAATACATACAAGCACTTAGAAAAATCCCTGCTACTTTATAATCTCTGTATAATTGTTTTTGTGGATGAAACATTTAAGAATTTGGTGCATCCATTTTTGATAACCAATGCTTTAATTAATTAATCAATTAATTATTTGTGGTGCTGGGGCTCAAACCCAGAGCCTCATACATGCTAGGCAAGCACTCTATCACTGAGCTACATCTCCAACCCTAGTGTATTCATTTTTAAAATTAGTTGAAATAATTATATGCTCCTTGGACTATTAAAACTCCCTACAATTCAGAGTTCTGGGAAGATACTGGTCATGTAATAAAATACTGCTTACTAACTGATTCGTGCCAGCTACTTACTGAACACCTGTAGATTATTCAAAAAGAGCTAAATATTTTAAAATTCATTGTTCGGTACCTAAGCTGTATATGAACAGGTAGTCAAAAACAGTTTGACTACCTCCACACATGCTCATTGTGTACCCTGAATGTTACTTGGAAGAGCTCAATCCTGTACCTAACATCACAGACACTTTGTAGCATCATGGCATCAATGGTTAGAATGGCAGTCTTGATGTGCTCTGTCATATCCTCAGATCTGAAAGGGTAAGGATGACAGAATACAAGGTTCTTAGCAAGAGAGAAAGTCACATGATATGCAACATTGAGGTGAGAGGGCCACTTCTTCTAGATAAGGCCAAGGCTTTATACTCACAGCCAACACTGAATTCACTGAGCCCTGGGAATGTTACATATTATAAAGTCAAAAATATCCCTTGTCTTTAAGAAATTTTTCTCCAAATATTAAATGTTATTTCTCTTTACCCTTCTCAGAATATTTATCTTACTTAACATATAACCCCAGGGCTGGGTTTGTATCTCAGTGGTAGAGCACTTACCTAGCATGTGTGAGTCACTGGATTTGATCTTCAGCACCACATAAAAAATAAATAAATAAAATAAAGGTATTGTGTCCATCTGCAACTAAAAATATATTTTTAAAACATATAAGCCTCGTATATATATTTATATATGTACATACACATTACAAATTAAGACAGTGGAATGAATCTGATATAACTTTGTACATATATGAATACACCACAGTGAATCTCACTATTGGGTACATCCACAAGACTAGGTTCCTAATTAGAATAACATGTATTCCATGCTTGTATAATTATATCAAAATGGACACTACTTTCATGTATAATTGAAAAGAACCAATGAAGTTTTTTTTTTTTTTTTAAAGATACATGAAGGTAGAGAGTGGCCTATGAGTTCCTTTTGCTCAGTTATTCTATTTGTTCCTTTTGAACATTTTCTCACTTTCCCCACTTGAATTGCTCACTTTTGGAAATTCTCTGTTTATTTTCTTTACTTGAAAACCAGGATTCAAAACAGAAGAGTCGTTTTCCCAGTACATACAGTTTGCTCTCCTGTTTTATGTCCTGTCCATCAGGAAATAAAAGCCTGTGTGCCTTCTTCCTAAGATGAACTGCACTTTCCAAACCACCCCCAGGCTTCAGACTTCATGGTGCGCTTGTGCTCACTGCTGTTGGAAGGCCCTCCTGACATTGTATACCTTTGCCCTAGTTTCAGTTGCACATTATTGACCCCTTTTGGCAAAATGTTTTCAAAAGTGTTCATTAAGCCTGAGCTTCATGACCTCTTTAATGCCTGGGAGATCTCTCCCCAGTTTATAGACCTATATAATCACAGCCCTTGATTCTCACAGTCTGCTTCTGCCCAGGCATACACAATATCCCACAGCCCAGCAGATCTATAATTATCCTCATAGGTCAAATTTCATCAGACCCTAAAAAGAATGTTGCATTAGAATCTATTGAAAAAAATCTATCATTATTCCTTTTGGTTTTCTGACAAAGCTATTGTACCAAGAGTGGGTGGTCAGCCCCTGCAGGTGAACTGTTCCTTTAAAGGCACAACTGTGGACACAATGGATTTTCATCCACTCCACTAGGTGTGTGCCCAAGAAATTCCAGAGAAAACCAAAGGGCAAGTGCATGAATTCCCTTCAGAAAAGGTCCCCTTTACTTACTAGACTCAAGGCATTTCTTTTATGCCTTATTTATTCAATCAAGGGTCCAACTGAGACATTTTTTTAGTCAAGGGAAGAAATACAAAGATTTAAAAAATAAATAAAAAAAGACCCAGAGTTATATTTCTTATGTTAGTTTTTATTTCTTTCCTAGGCTTGTACTGATTTTCCTCCAATAACTGAAAGCTAAGGAGATTGAAGTTTTGCTTTTCCTTAATCTGAATATAACCATCACCCTTCATGGTACCCTTCACACATAGAGCTCCCTCACCTCCAACAAAGATCAGCCCCTTTTCCATAGATGGCTGCATCTTCTTTCTCAAACAGCATCACATGTCCTCTCTCTCATGCTCTGCTCTCCAGGTTCAAGAACAGAAGACAGAAACAGGGAGAAGGGATCATTTTCATCACCAGGACTACAAATCCTGACACATCAATTAGGGGTTCACAAATCTGTGGAAATTCAGAATTCTAAAGGTAACTGGAGATGAGATGTTCTATAAATGTAAGTTACCATCCCACCTGACTCTGCATGAGGCCTGCATGCAAACTTTCTCACCAATAAGTCTTTGCACCTGCCAGAGTATCTGGCACATAGTAGGTACCCAACATCTCTTTGTTGAATAAGTGAACAAATAAATGAGTGGACAAATGAATGAATGAGATATAACTTATTCCAAAGTTTTATTTTTAAGAATGACAAATGCAATGACATTCCTCATAGAAATAGAAAAAGTAGTCATGAAATTCATCTGGAAAAATAAGAGACCCAGAATAGCTAAAGCAATTCTTAGCAAGAAGAGTGAAGCAGGTAGCATCACTATACCAGACCTTAAACTATACTACAGATCAATAGTAACAAAAACAGCATGGTATTGGCACAAAAATAGACTGGTAGACCAATGGTACAGAACAGAGGACACAGAGACTAATCCATAAAATTACAATTATCTTATATTAGACAAAGGTGCCAAAAACATGCATTGGAGAAAAGATAGCCTCTTCAACAAATAGTGCTGGGAAAATTGGAAATCCATATGCAACAAAATTAAATTAAACCCCTATTTCTCACCATGCACAAAACTCAACTCAAAATGGATTAAGGACTTAGGAATAAAACCAGAGACTCTGTGTCTAATAGAAGAAAAAGTAGGCCCCAATCTCCATCATGTGGAATTATGCCCCAACTCCTTAATAAGACTCTTTTAGCACAAGAATTAAAATCAAGATTTACTAAATGGGATGGACTCAAACTAAAAAGTTTCTTCTCAGCAAAAGAAACAATCTGTGAGGTGAATAGAGAGCCTACACCTTGGGAGCAATCTTTATCCTCCACACATCAGATAGAGCACTAATCTCTAGGGTATATAAAAAGCAAATAACCCAATCAATAAATGGGCCAAGGACCTGAACAGACACTTCTCAGAAAATGATATACAATCACTCAACAAATATATGAAAAAATGTTCATCATCATTAGCAACTGGAGAAATTCAAATCAAAAACCACTCTAAGATTTCATCTCACTTCAGTCAGAATGGCAGTTATTATGCATACATACAACAATAAGTGTTGGCGAGGATGTGGGGGAAAATATGGTGCAGTAGTGTACACTCATACACTGCTGGTGGGACTGCAAATTGGTGCAGCCAATATGGAAAGCAGTATGAAGATTTCTTGGAAAATTGGAAATGGAACCACCATTTGACCCAGTGATCTATCCCTCTCCTCGCTCTATACCCAAAGGACTTAAAAACAGTATACTACAGGGACACAGCAACACAATTCACAATAGTTAAACTGTGGAACCAACTTAGATGTCCTTCAATAGATGAATGAATAAAAAAATGTGGCATATATACACAATGGAATATTACTTAGCAATAAAAGAGAATAAAATCATGGCATTTGCAGGTAAATGGATGGTGTTTGAGAAGATAATGCTAAGTGAAGTTAGCCAATCCCAAAAAACCAAATGCCAAATGTTTTTCTTTATATAAGGAGGCTGATTCATAGTGGGGTAGGGAGAGGGAGCATGGAAGGAATAGATGAACTCTAGATAGGGCAGAGGGGTAGGAGGGAAAGGGAGGGGACATGGGGTTAGTAATGATGGTGGAATGTGATGGTCATCATTATCCAAAGTACATGTATAAAGACAGGAATTTGTGTGAGTATACTTTGTATACAACCAGAGATATGAAACATTGTGCTCTAAATGTGTAATAAGAATTGTAATGCATTCTGCTGTCATGTATAAATAAAAAAGAATAAATAAAACCTAAACTATCAAAAGAAAAAAAAGAATTACAAATGTAGCATTAATAATAATTATTTCATACTTGCTTTCTGTTTTATAGCACTTACAGTCCTAAATAATGTAAAACTAGCTTTAGAGTATTTTGTATATATTGTATATATTTATGGAAAGTATTCCATAAATATGCAACACATGTACACAGTCTGCAATGATCAGATGATGGCAATTGGTATATTCGGCATTTTACTTTTTTCTTTGTTTTGGGAACAGTCACATCTTCCCTCCCAGCTCATTTGAAATACTCAATTGATTGTTGTTGGCCTAGTGTTATCCTCATGTGCTACAGAACATTAGAGTCATTCCTCCTATCCAATTGTGCCCACCACCCATCCTTTTTCCAGGTTGGGAAGCTGCTCTTCTACTCTCACCTTCTATGAGAGCAAATCTGTAGCTTCCACAGATGAGTGAAAGCATGATGACTTTCCCAGTGTCTCACATTCTGTTGTCAACTTTTTATGCTCCTAAGGTCCAAAGAATGCTGAGGCTGGAAAATCAGCTCTAGCAAGTAGTTACTAAATATAGTAATACTACAAATAGGTCTAATCTGTATGCGCTTATAGGCACAAACCCTGAAGTGTATTAAAATTAATAAAACATATTACATAATTTAATATATACTAAATTTTCACATATATGAATATTAATAACATTCTGTAATATGCACACTGTTGTTTTAATATATACACTATAATTTTTATTATGCTACTCAGATATTTGATAATCTCTGATTACATAATCAATATTACTTTGTCATTAAGAAGAGAATGTCAAGCTTATGTTAAAATGCTGATTAGTCAATGCTTTCATATTGATCATTTGTTTAAGATAATTAAAACAGTAAGATGGCCTATAGGGAAGATATAAATTATGAGAAATACAGTGAAATGTATATCTCTATTTCAAATTTTCAGGTGTGGGTTCTATATTTACTAGAGAGAAAAGTAGAAAATCTCAGTGGTTATTCAGATATTTCAAAAGAGGGAAAGATCATCTGCTTATTCCACTAGATATTTCATACAAAACTAAGAACTGTTATGTTACATATGACCTGGAGATACACTGTTCTCTACTAAAATATGGTGTCACATGTAATGATTAATCTCTTGTTAATCACTAAGAAACCTTAGTTTAGTATTATTTGCTAGCAACTATGTATTAGATTATTATAAAATGGGATACATTTTATCGTGTTATTAATTTAAAATAAAAGAGCATATAAAATAATCATGTTGACCTAGAAAGACAGAGAAAATAGCATTGTTTATTCATCCAAATATTAAATATTAAACATATCTCTTTGACTCTAAATATACATCAAACTGACTAGATATAAAAATGTTTATTCTGCTCCTTGCTGTCAATGGACTTTGAGAAATCTAATGTCTGCATCCTAGGAGGTAAGGCTCATCTTGTCCTAATCCGAATCAAGTACCAGCTGGTGGAAAGCGATGAATCCTTAGTTTTCTCTGAGTGAGGCAGAAACAGATTGTGTGTGTTAATCTATCTACTTAAATTGAAAATATTTTGAAGATTTAAAAAAGAACCTTGAATTCAAAAACAAAAAAAAAATCACAGATACAGCTTTGGAGGAATGGCTTACAGGAAAAGCTTGGGCGTTTACATTTTCCTTACTGATTACTGTAACCAATCATGTATAGATTACATAATTATGAGCAAAACTTGTTAGTAGGATAGAGCTGGAAATAAATTTTATTTTCGGACAAGTTTTCTATCAGAGATTTCAAGAAACAACTGATGCCTCATGAAAAACTCCAGACAGTACCCTCTTTGACAATCAGTTATGTGTTTTCTTTGGTTTGATTTTCTCTGGTATTCCATGACATACAGAATTTGCTTGAAGACACCTGTCACTGATCTGCTTGGCTACTCTGCATGGAAATCAGAGCTCCCTATTAGGTAATGAGTCTGGTTTTCCACAACAAATGAGGATGACACCTAGAGACCTAAGGCTAATTCTCCAAGGGCTGCAAGCATCCTGAACAGATGAACCACAGAAAAGGAAAATGTTCTCTATTTTGAAAGGCAAGCAGAAAACCAGGAGGAAAGAGAAGCCCTTGTTCTATGATTGTAGATGTTGGTCTAAGAACATGTTCTGCCTTATGAAGAGTTTATTATGGAGAACACAATCTATTTTCTCTCAAAGGGCATCTCACAAGACCTACCCAGAAAGGCCTCAAAGACGCTGTGAGTGTGAGGAAACAGTGCAGGAGTCTAACTCGTTTTCTGTTTCAACATTCAAACAAAGAAATGTGGCTGTTTGGGAAAACTCTTGACTACAAAGGAATCATCTGGGACTAATTATCATATTCAGCCTTGTTTAAAACCATCATTTCATTTTGTTGTTTGAGTTTCTCTAACTAGTTAATTAAGGTTTTCCCCAACCCTACCATAATCTCATATATATTATGGAATATATATACTTTCATATATGCATATATATATATATACATTTGGATACGTGTGTGTGTGTGTGTGTGTGTGTGTGTGTGTGTATCACCAAAGACTTTGCAGAACTGTGTCAGGATTACCTCCACGAGTGGCAGAGAGTTACAGTATTCCCCAAAATTATTTTGAACTGGAAGTCATCTTCTAAGTCATATTCAACAGATAACAGCAATCATTCTAGAACAATTTAGTAGCTTACATCATTGGAACATCACATATGGACACCACAAATGCAGAACACTCTGGTCCTCTTAGAGGCATGTGAGCTGTTTGCATTCAGGAAACCTGACAAATTCAAGGTGAGGCTCTGCCCCTCTGGTCTATTGAAAATCCCCATGGAGCCATGACATGAGGCCATAAAGAGCTTGTACATCATATCCTCCTCCCAAAAGGTCAGAGACTGAACTATATGAAATGCATTTTTTCTCTTGCAGGCTTCAGTTAGATGTAGATACTCTGAGGTGGTATTCCCTTAGCTGTAATTCTCTTTCAGCTTCATTTCAAATCTTCCCTTTTGGAGAGAATAACTTTAAAGAGGCCTCAAAATTCTCTGAAATATTTCTACTATTTATGTCAGTTACTAACTAAAAACTGAGTTTGGAAAGGAGGTAATGTGAGTTTGGGTTGATGATTATATCTTAAATCACAAGGAAAGACAAGAAGCCATACTAAAAGAATAGCAAGACTCTTAAGCTCTTTTACTACAGAGTGGTTTTCTTTCCTTACAAATAGTTGTAGTTGACATGTCAAAAAAAATCTAATGACCATGAGATTTTTGAATAAGTCTTCTGATGCTATCCTTCTTTCCTACTGGCCATTTCCCTACTCCAGAGACTGGCTGAGCTAGGCAAAGGAGAGAAAAGAACAACTTAACTACTTGTGAATTCTCCGGCAAAAAGTTTAGTGAAGGACAAGTTTCAACTTAATTTCTAAAATAAATTTTTAAAATATTATTGGTACAAACTCAGTCTGTTCCCCATTACCACAGATACCAGGAATTAACTGTAATTTTGCTTCCATTTGATTCCCCGTAGGGACAAAACCACACTTTTAATGCCAACACATGCACATTCTAACATTACAGTAAACGTTTTTCTGACGCATTTACAGATTCACAAAAGTGAGAGAGAAAGAGAGAGATAAACTGAAACATTTGGCAACGGTTTCATTACTTCACTGAAAATCAGTAATATTTCAGAAAGTGCTACAATGTAGAAATTACTAAATCCATTCTTTAAAGACCCTCAGGTTAGAATCTGAATTACTAGAAAAAGAAAGAAATGCAAATTGTTTATTATTTTCACATGTACAGTAAATTCAAAAAATTGTACTTCTTTCGAGAACCATATGGGACAGACTTTCTTTTCATCAGGAGTGGTTTTGCTTGTTGTGCCAAGAGCTAAAAAGATGTTTTTAATAACCAAAGCCAGTTTTTTATACAATCTGTCTGGATCTAGCTTGTAAGAGAGATGAGGGTCCCTTGAGTAGGAAATAGAGGGTGCTAGAGGGGTTGTCTGAGATGATAGAAAAGTTGTGCAAAAAACAGAAAGATGTGATCAAAGATGAATCCAAAGGGAATCATCTTCAACTCATGGTTGATAGGACCCAGGTGCATCATTCATTGAAGAACCACAGGAGGTTACTGGGGCTCCTTTTGTAAATGTGACCATACTCCTTTTGGGGGGCGGGGGAGCTTGGAATTGAACTCAGGGACACTCAGGACCACTGAGCCACATCCCCAATCCTATTTTGTATTTTATTTAGAGACAGGGTCTCACTGAGTTGCTTAGTGCGAGTTTCTTAGTGCCTCACTTTCATTGAGGCTGGTTTAGAACTCTCCATCCTCCTGCTTGAGCCTTCAGAGCCGCTGGGATTATAGACCTGTACCCCCACGCTCAGTGTGACCATGTTCTGTAAGGGAGGGAAAGTCCAAATGGATTGGGTGCTGCAGGCATTAAATGCCTAAGCTTGATACAAGTGAGAAATTCACCCAACAACTACCTGAGAGGACCTGAGAGAGCATGGCAGCTCTTTGAACACGACTTCAAATTAAGGGAGGGTCAGGACACTGCCTCAGAGGCTAGGAAAAAAAAAAATTCTGAGGAAAGAGAATGATCCTGAATGGATCATTCACACGTGTTTCACTAGAACAGTGTTTGATTTTTTTTTTTAAGATACATCAAAAACTGGTGCCATACCATGATGAAGTTTTCACAGTCCACGATGAAATGAGAAAATTAAGGAACGTATAGTGCATTTTTTCATGAAGTTAAACAAATTCATTTTAAGGGTCAGTCCTTTATTGTAAGATTATATCCTTCCTATTTTTCAAGTTAAAATATGTTTTAATATTTTAGGTTGGACCACAGGAAATTGCCAATATTTAACTATTTTTGACCTACAAAAACAGCAATTTCCTTGAGTTCAACTTAACATTAAATGATGATGATTGGATATGGGAGCTTCTAATAATGGCCCTGTGTGGCAAAATAAAGAGCTGGTAACCATATGTGAGTGCCTAAACTGCTTCTGAAACTTTTTTAGTTCCTAAAATCTAGAAGAGTAACCCTATAATTATAGATTGCCACCGGAGGGCATCTAACCAGTAGCCTTCTAGATTTTGTCCACTGCAAGATAACACAAAATTAAAAAAAAAAAAAAAAAAAAAAAAAAACAGAAAAAGGAAGACAGCTCCAGATGCTAAAGATAATGTCATGGACACTGAGAGCCAGCTCTGTAAGAAAGGAAGGCTGGAATTCCTGAGTCTGGGCTCTAGGAGCAACACAAAGGCATTTCATGAAGCAAGCACTGGGCTTCAGCCTATCAGCTCAAGAGGAAAGGAATTTGTTCATTTTCTTGCAATGAAAAAGCATAGAAGTTGATTCTCCACTAAACAGATATGTAAAGCTGATACACAGCCATATCATTAGACAGTAGGTAAAAATCTATGGTGACTTGACAGAAAGCTGGTCCCAGAAACTCAGATGGTTGATCCTGTCAGCAGGAGCCATTAAAAAGAGCAACCCAAGTCAGAGTCACATGCCTGCAATCCTGGTGTCTCAGTAGGCTGAAACAGGAGGATCCCAAATTCAAGGATAGCCTCAGCAACTTAACAAGATCTTCAGTAACTTAGTGAAAACCTGTCTTAAAATAAAAAATAGAAAGGGCTGGAGATGTAGCCTGGTGGTAAAGTTCCCCTGGATTCACTCCCTGGTGCCAAATAATTATCATCATCATCCAAGCTCTGGTTCTTATAAAAGATGCCTATTCAACACCAAGAAAACATGTGTGTGTGTGTGTGTGTGTGTGTTGAGGATCAGACCCAGAGCCTTTTATGTGCTAAGCACACATTCTACCACTCCACAACCGCCAACCCTAAGAAGATACTTTTACTGAACTTACTAATCATTGCTCAAGCACATTTAACAGGCCTAGAGTGGACCAACTGGTTTCTCTCTGTTGGGAATTCAGACTTGTACAAAGTGAGCTATAATATAAGGTCATGCAGAGACTGAAGCTGCCATTGAAATGAGCAAGAAGAAACTATATCTAAGAAGAAAACTAAAGGGGGGAAAATGAAGCAAACATGCAGAAATGATGAAATCATACACCAAAGAAAGAGATGGGAAGACAACAAGGCAGAGAAAGTAGTTGCCTTGATTCCAGACTGTACTTCAGTTCCAAATCTAGTCACTTAAGAATGCTTAGCTGGGTTTTGGGATCCAACCCTTTGAGATCTATGAGATAGACAAAATCTAATTTTCCCCTACTTTTATGAGATGTGGTGTTCGGGATAGGGGTGTGTCTAAATCTTTAAGCAAAAGATTCTGGTTGAGTTTTAAGTGATCCATTTAGCAGAAGAAATGGGATTACAACCAGATCTAGCTAATGGTAGTATCAATCTGCCTCTATGTTTCTTCTTTTATGTCTTTTTTCTTCTATATGGTTCACCTTCTGTTCTTCCTTTCCTTTTATGTGGCAGAGGCAATAATTCAGACATGTACCTAACTCCTAATTTGGATATGCCTCAAGCCTTGATAGCAAATGAATGAACTTTGATTTTGTAACAAACTATTCCAAGACATACCAGTTTATTATATTTATTTTTAAAATATTTTTATTAGTTATAGATGGACATAATACCTTTATTTATTTTTTATGTGGTGCTGAGGATCCAACTCGGTGCCTCACATATGCTAGGCAAGCACTCTAGCAACAATCCCAGCCCCAAAACATACCAGTTTAAAACAAAAACATTTATTTACCTCACAATTCTGCAGGTGGGAATTTAGACTACTTCAACTTGGCAGTTCTTCAGGTCTCAGATATCTGTCAGCTATGTGGTCAGTTACTAGGTTGGTTTGGTACTAAATAGTTTCAGCTCAGAAGGTCTCTCTCTTCTCCAATAGGTCTTTCAGCCACCGAGGAGGCTGTCCTTTCATAGTTGTTCACTTGGCAATTGAGCAGTTTCCAGGAAAACAAGTGGATGCTTAGGTTTAGAATTAGTCCAGCATTACTTCTGCTGTGTTGTGATGGCCAAAGCACAGCATAAGACCATCCCAGAATCAAACTTTGAGGATATACTCCACCTCTTGAGGGGAAAGACTACACAGTTAATTCACAACAGATGTGGATATAAGCAGGGAAATAATTGTGGCCATTTTGCAAATGGCTTTCTGAATCTGGCTTACTTCACTTAATATGATGTTCTCCAGTTCCATCCATTTTCCTAAATGACATAATTCTATTCTTATTTATGACGGATAAAACTCCATTGTGAATATATGCAACATTTTCTTCATAAAGTCATCTGTTGACAGACACCTAGACTGGTTCCATGACTTTGCTATTGTAAATTGTTCTGCTGTAAACATGGGTAGGCATGTATCTCTTTAGTATGCTGGCCTCAATTCTTTTGGATAAATAAAAAGGAATGGTATAGCTTGAATGGTGGATCTATTCCTACTCTTTTAAGGAAACTCCACTCTGATTTTCATAGTAACTGTACTAATTACATTCTCAACAACAGTGTATAAGAGTTTATTTTTCCCCACATTCTTGCCAACATTTACTGTTGTTTATATTTTTGATGATTGCAGTTCTGGAGTGAGACAAAAATCTCAGTGTAGTTTTGAATTGCACTTCCCCAATGGCTGGAGATGTTGAAATTTTATCAATAAAATTGTTGTTCTTTTGTCCTTCTTCTTTTGAGAAGAGTTTGTTTCTTTTATTTGCCCATGTATTGAATGGTATTTTAGTCAGTTTTTTGCCACTGTGACTAAATAACCTGACAAAAACAATTAGAGAGAAAAAGTTTATTTGAGGACTCATGATTTCAGAGTTCTCAATCCATAAAAGGGAAGCTCCTTTCCTCAGAGCTTGAGGTAAGGCAGAACATCATTGTGGATGAGTGCAGTGGAGGAAAGTAGCTCACGCCATGATCGGGAAGCAGAGAGAGACTCCACTTGCCACAAAATATATACCACAAACACATGCACCCAGTGCCCACCTCCTCCAGCCACATCCTACCTGCCTTCAGTTACCACTCTGTTAATCCCCATCAGGGTATTAATTCACTGATTGGGTTAAGGCTCTTATAACCCAATCATTTTACCTGTGAATGTCCTTGCATTATTTCACATCTGAGCTTTTTGATGACACCTAATTTCTAGACCATAACAAATAGATTGTTTGGGATTTTATGTTGTTGAGATTTTTGTTTTTTATATTGTCTAGATATGAAATTACTGTCTGAAGAGTAGCTGGAAAAGAATCTCTCCAATTCTCAGTTCTTTCTTTACAATCTTGTTTCTTTTGCTGGGCAAAAGTTTTTTAATTTGAGGCCATCCCATTGTTGATTCTTGGTATTATTTCCTGAGCTTTAGGGGTTCTATTGAGGAAGTTGCTGCCTTTGCCCACATGTTGAAGTGTTTTACTTATGTTTTCTTTCATCAGTTACAAAGTTTCTGATCTTTTGCCAAGATCTTTGATTTATTTTTATTTGACTTTTGATCAGTATAAGAGATGGGGATGTAATTTAAATCTTTTACATACAGATATCCAGTTTTCCACTATTTGTTAAATTGGCTGTCATTTCTACAGCTTAAGTTTTGGACACCTTTGTAGAGAATCAGATAACTCTTGCTATTTGAGTTTATCTCTGAGTCTTCTACTCTGTCCCATTAGTCTACATGTCTATTTTTATCCCAATACCAAACTGTTTTTGTTACTATGACTCTGTAGTATGATTTGAAGTCAGGAATCAGATGCCTCCAGCTTTACTCTTTTTGCTCAGAATTGCTTTGCATATTCTTCATATAAATTTTAGTATTGTTTTTTCTGGTTCTGAAAATAAAAGAATTGGTATTTTGATGGAAATTGCATTGAATCTGTAGATTGTTTTTGGTAGAATAGCCATTTAAGATTTTTAATTCTGCCTACCCATAAACATGAGAGGCCTTTCCATCTTCTGGTGTCTTCTGGTATTTCTTTCTTCAGCATTCTGTAATTTTTCCTTATAGAGCTATTTTTACTTTTTTAGTTAGATTTATTCCTAAGTATTGTGTTTTATTTTATTTTTTAAGCTATTATGAATGAAATATTTTTCCTGATTTCTTTCTTAGCAGTTTCATTATTGGTGTATAGAAAAAGCTGTTTGTTTTATATGTTAATTTTATATCTTGCTCTTTTCTGAATTTGTTATCAGTGGCATTTTTAGGATCCTCTAAGCATAAGATCATATCATCTACAAATCTGACAATTTGACTTCTTCATATTTGTAAACTCTTTATTTCCTTCTTTTGCCTAATTGTTCTGTTGAAGATTTAAGAACTATGTTGTAGATTAATGGTGAAAGTAGACATCCTTGTGTTATTCCTGATTTTAGGAAAAATGCTTTTAGTTCTTTCTCATTCATTGTGATGTTGGCTTTGGGTTTGTCATATACATACTTTATGATGCTAAAGTAAGTTCCTTTTGTCCCTAATTTCTTCAGGATTTTTATCATGAGTGGATGTTGATCTTTGTTGAGGGTTTTTGCTGCATTTACTGAAATGATTGTTGATTTTATCATTGTTCCTTTTATATGATGCATTACATTTATTTATTCACATATGTTGAACCATCCTTGCATCCCTAGAATAAAACCAACTTAATAATGATGTACAATCTTCTTAAGATGTTATTGAATTTGATTTATTAAACTTTTATTAAGGATTTTTGCATCTATTTTCAACAAGGACATTGGTCTGTAGTTTTCTCTCCTTGAAGTATCCTTATCTGGTTTTGGTATCAGGGTTATGCTGACTTCATAGAACGAGTTTAGAAGTATTTCCTCCCTTCCTTTTTCCTGGAATAATTTGAGGAGCATTGACATTAGTTCTTTTAAAATCTGGTAGAATTCAGCTGTGAAACCATCTGGTCCTAGGCTTGTCTTTGTTGAAAAGCTTTTTATTACTGCTTCAATCTCAGCATATTATTTGTCTGTTTAGGTTTTCTATATACTCCTGGTTCAATTTTGGTAGGACATATGTGTTTAGCAATATATAAATTTCTTCTAGATTTTTCAATTTATTGGAGTATAAGTTTTCAAAGTATTCCCTAATGATTTTCTGTGTTTCAGTGATGTCTGTTGTAATATCCCTAATTATATTGATTTAAGTCTTCTCTCTCTTTCATTTGAATAGTTTGGCTGAGGATTTATCAATCTTGTTAATCTTCTCAAAGAATCACTCTTTCATTGATCTTTTTTATTGTTCTTTTGGTCTCTATTTCATTAATTTCAGCTCTGATCTTTATTAGTTTTTACATTCTAATGGTTTTTAATGATTTGTTCTTCTTTTTCTAAGACCTTGAGAATTATCACTTAGTCATTTATTTGGGATCTTTCTGATTTTTTATGTAGATACTCATAGCTATAAGTACTATTCTTTGAAATTCCTTTACTATGTCCCAGAAATTTTGGTATGTTCTATTTCTATTCTCATTTGATCCTAAGAACTTTTAAATTTCTTCTCTGGTTTCTTCAATGACCATCTCATCATTCAAAAATGTTAATACATCAGTATTAACAATCTACATATGTATGGATAATTTCCATAGTTTTTCTTGCTGTTGATTTCTAATTTCATAAAATAACTTTTTGAAGACTCAGTTCTAATGCCAGCACCTTTCAAGTCTGCAGCAATATTAACCAGGATGTAACACATACTCTAAATGAACAACAAATATATGGTCTTGTTTCTCTTTAACCAGGATTCAAGAATACAAGAATTAAGGAATAGAAATGGACCAAAGCTTTTCATTAGTCCCCGATGATTCACTAACAAAGTTTTTGCTTCCCATGCCTGTAACTCTAGACTCAAATGGTTTGAATTTTTTAGTTCCAAAGGGATAAATGCTTCCACCAACAAACAAAAAAAGTGATTCCATTCAACTGAAGTTGAGACTACCATGTAGCCATTTTAGGATACTGATGCCCATAAGACAATAGACAAAGAAAGGGATTCTACTCAGTATTTACCAGCTGGGGGTGATTTTGTCCCCCAAATGACATTTGCAATGTATACAGACATTTTTGGTCACATTTTGGGAAAGAGAGCATACTAAATATTATGAATCTAGTAAATTAAAAGTCAAGATTACTGCTAAGTATTCTATGATACACAAGACAGCCCCTAGCCACATGAAAATTTATCTAAATCAAAATGTCAATAGTGCAAGAATTAAGAAACCCTGGATTTTCCTAATAGTTCTGGTGATTATTTCTCACTGTTTAGGGTAAAATGGATTGCTACTACCCAATGGGGATACTAAGGAACCATAGGGCACCTCTTAGAACTCCCATGTTCTATAATTGAAGTCAATGGGAAACAACAACCACTCAGATAAGGTATTGGTTGATGACCTAGACTTTTCAGGAATAAATGTTTGAGTTGTCCCCATTTGACTGGAAACTCCAAATAGTTGTGGAAGTTAATTATAAATACCAGGTAGACCAGATGACTAGTTGTGGAAATTAGGATTATAGTAGTTATATTCCTTCTTTATTTTTATATGAATATGTTTGTGTGTGTGTATATATATATATATATATATATATATATATATATATATGCTTCTTTCCTCATCCCATTCACTTACCATTTACCCTGAAATAATAAGATATATTGTTAATCTATATCTCAGTATTGAAATTATAAAATATCAAAGGGAGAGATTGGAAACCTAAGAGAAGACTAAATATGACCAGAGACACAAAAGTGAATTAGTAACCTTTGGGGGAAAGGATTAATATATTTTAATGTACACAGCGTAGCTATAATCATGTTAGGTAGAGGTATTACTTTGTTAATGTCATTTTAAACATAAGTATAGTGAGTTGTATATAAATACTGAGTTGACAGTGGGGATGCTGTGGTGGTTTCATAATGCATCAATATAGTGAGGCTCAACTATGTCTATTAGCTTTTAATTACTATAATGAAATACCTGAAATATTCCTTTACAAAGAAAAGATGTTAACTTTGGCCCACAGTTCTGGAAGTGTAGGATCAAGAGACCAGATTTGGTGATAGCCTTCTTTCTGGCAGAGTCCCAAGGCAGCCCCCAGGACATCACATGGCAAGAGACAGGGAATGTGTGTTGCATGCATGTGTATATATGTCTCCCTCTGCTTATAAAGCAGGATTCACCAATGAGGGCTCCATGCTATCAATCTTATTTAATCCTAATCACTTCCAAAAGGCCCACCTAAACACTTAGTGAGATTAAGTCTCTATCCTCTTAAAATCTCACAATGGAGATTAAATTTAACACATGACATTTTAGGTGACACTCAAGCTATATTCAAACCATAGTCCTTCTTTTCTCCAGAATTCTCACCCCTGTATATATCTGGTTAAGGTAGACCATATTTGAGGGACATATTTGCATGAGATTTAGAAGATGGAAATGAAGCAGCAGCCATATTGGTTCTTAAACATCAAAAGGTAGAGGTAGATGTTTTCACAGCTCCAATACATTACCATTTACTTGTTGGCCCACTGTGTTGGCATGGGGCAGTATCCAGGCCTGCAGCTGCTTTGCCTTTCTCTGGGTCCTCTTTTACTGTATCCAATTCCTGTATATGCCAAGTATGTGTTTAGTCCTATGACAGATGCACCACTTTCTCAATGTTGGAAGCAGTAAGAACTGACACAATTCATCATTGTGGTTCCAGCTCCTCTTCATGGATTCCAGCTTGTCCTGGCCCTCCCTGCTTTATATTCATCTTCCCTTCCTAGATGCCTGCTCTGAAGACTTCATACCATCAGGCATGGTAATAACAGGCTCAGAGGATGTTTAACCAGCTTCCACAATTGAGCATAATGTCAAGTCTACAGAAAATATTATACATATACATATATAAATGTATATACATATAGACACACTTATATAGGTTCTTCCTATGATCCTAGAATGGCCCCAGTATTGTGTTCTCCTGATTGTATATTTTTGTAAACATTGAAAAAATAAGGTTTTTTAAACACCACAAATTTTTATTAGTTTTTAAAATTATGTGTGAATTGTTTTCTCTTTGTTAATAATCACCCTCAAGCCTAGTTTCTATTTGTAATATCACATTTCTTTTCTTAAAGATGGTTTTCTAATAGTATATGATTCAAAATTTGCATCTATCTTTATAGAGTTCTGCACTTGAAATCAGTTCAGAATTGATTACCATGAAAAAAAAATCCAACAACCTTTTTCAGCTGGAGGATTAAATAGATGTAAACTACAAGTGAGTAGAGATCAGCAAGTCCCAAATTCTGACTACAAAGCATTTAAACATGAAATGGATTCGGACAATTCAGTCTCCCTTATAGTTTGCATCAAGGAAATAGCAATGTAAGAAGCAGAGTGGACAGAAAAATCTGGCTCAGGCTTGGAATATGCACATTCTCAACAAAAGGAGGGATAGAACTAATGGCCTAGGAACTGAAGAAAGGAGCTGAAGGCTGACTAAGGTCAGATGTTTGTCAAAATCTCCACAAATATATTTTCCTAGACCCTAGACAAAGAGCAAAAAAAAAAAAAAAAATTAAACAGCGAGAGATTCTTAAATCTCACTGGACTATTCACTGAAACAGGAACAGGAGTGCGCTTTGTTTGAAGAAAAGAATCTTGGACTATAGAACAGCTATTTAAGCCAAATGCCCCACATGAATATGACAATAAACCTTTATGATTATAAATGGGTTTTTCTCAGAATGATGTCACTGCTGGATAAAGCTGAACGTTTTGAAAACACTTTATCACTGCAATATCACTGTAACAGTTGATGAGACACTTTATAATGGATGGAAATTTAGCTCCTTAACCAAAAATTATAATAATATGCATTCTACAACAAAGTATTTTCCACCAGGCGATCAACACACTGGTTTCATTAAAGAGGTTCGTGGCATAGAAGTTAACTAGTGAGATCAAAGTAGACACACACAGACTCAATTACCTTTTTCTATGACCAGGTCTGAGACGGCTCTCCCCTTGGGAGCAGCAAGGCACTCAGGACTAGCAGGAGAGAGAGAGAGCACGCCAGGGAGTGGCCTTTTATTGGGGAACAAGAAATTCAGGGGAAAATTCCATCCATTGAAGGTCGAGGGGGGCAGCATTCCAAGGTCAGGGTCAGTGATTGGTCTCAGGGTCAGTGGCCAGTCACACCCCCACACAGACAGGCTCTCGCACCTGGAGAGGGTGGGGATAGCTCTGACACAGTTTGGCCAGAACGCCTCACACCCAATCCGAGAGGTGCCCAATCACGTGCGAGAATGGCTTCCCACAGTATTTTGTAAATAAAAAAATTATTTTCTTTGTCTTTCTAAGCTTTACTTATTTATTTATTTATTTTGTAGTTTTAGACAGACAGCATGCCTTTATTTTATTCATTTTTATATGGTGCTAAGGATTGAACCCAATGCCTAACATGTGCTAGACAAGCGCTCTGCTACTGATCTACAGCCCCAGCCCTGTTTTTCTAAGCTTTTATGTGATAACTTTTACATTGAAAAACTAATATGCACAATTCATAACCTAAACTTACAGACTTATAAAACATTTTAGAGGGACAGATAAATGAAGAGTTGTTTTTAAATCTGGCTATAGTGCAGCTGAGTGACTTTTAAAAAAGAATTCTTATAAGGCATAAAGGCTTTTTTCTATAAGAACAATACTCTATTGAGCATTTTGATTATTAAAGTTGAGATTTTTAGGTTCTAACTTTCATAGGGGAGTTCTGATATATAATCAAATTGCTCCAAATACTAAAGGAGGATATGGGGGAAAAGGTTCACTCATACTTTGCTGGTGGGACTGCAAATTGGCACAACCAATCTGGAAAGCAGTATGGAGATTCCTTAGAAAACTTGGAATGGAACCACCATTTGACCCAACTATCGAACTCCTTGGTTTACAAAATAGCAACTGCTATACCAATTAAATCTGACCATTTGCATTTGACTTATTTTTTCTTAATAAAAATATCAGAAGATCCAAACCACATTTTAAATTCTGTTTATTTGGAGTTAGAGGTTTTGCTCTAGTACCATTTGGTCCTTATAAAGTGTTGTTGACCTCAAGAGCTAAAAAGCATCATGCAGCAAACATTGCAAGTTCTGTCATACAGACTGACATCTCAAATATAGTTGGTTATCTCTAAGAATCACATGAGAAAGCTGGATCAATTGATTTTATTAATTATTTTTTCAACCTGTGCATAGTGAGGACTTGGAAGGCAAAATGGGAATAAAGACAGAAGGGACAGCTGTTTGATATTCTTCCCAGAAGGCAGTGTCCCCTCTGTGTGTCTCCTCTTAGTAAAGACAAGTGATTTCTTTCCTCCCCACTGCCACCAGAAGAATTGAATCCTGTGATACTAAGGTTTCTTTGAGGACCTAGTTCCACCATTTTCTCTCCTCTCTGATATCTATGTTTTTAATCTTTCCCTTTACCTTAGTTCCTTCCTGCTAGTCCAGGGGATTCCCAACCAACCACAGAGGCAATTAACTTGGAGGGGCACCATCCGAGTAGCTTGTGAAAAATGATTTTTTTTATGCTGCACATCTAAGCTGGAGAATATTCAAGAGCTGCCTATAATCCCACTGCCACATTCTAATACACTCTTTTGAGTGAGAAAGCCCCAGTTTGCTAGCTGGTAATTATCTGTAGCCTGAACCCTATCTCAGCTACCCATGGACCTTTATTCAACAGGTATCTAAAAGGAAGAGTGGGCTATAGAACCCTGAAGATTGGGCTAACAATGTGCAGGTATTTCCACGGTAGAGTATTATACATAGGAACATCATTCTTTATAATATTGCAGCAGGAAAGACAAAAACCAAGTAAACAAACCCTCAGAAGTATAGCCTTCCCCTACAATATGCTCAGCTTTCTTCTATCTTATTAAAATCTTATTAAAATGGTTGCCTTCAATCCCATCTGAAAAACTGTACAACTGCTAGATATAAAACCAACAAAACAACAAATAAAATTTAATTTGTCCAAACCTCTGCAAAGGCCCAAGTCTCAATAGGAAACAGATGGTACCCTCAAATTAGGATAATTTAAGGAGGGCTTAATTTTAAAAGTACCATTTACAGAGGCCCTAGTAGGGTATAAGATAGCCACAAAGAACAGTGTAATGAACTGGGACTAGTAGCAATGAAGTTACCACCAGCCCTGCACCCAAGAGAAAAGGATGTTACTAAAAGCAGGAGGCTGTCTTGAGAGATACATGTAACCAAGGTGTTCTAACTGGGAGAAAGCCAGGGGAATAATAAATAACAAACACCCTGAACTATTTCCACCCCAGTCCTCCAATGGAGTATGATGTTCATCAATGACTTCCTATTGACCAAACCTAAGAAATAAACAATTTGTAGTTCTTTTCTAGCTTGATTTCTCTCAATCATTTAACATGGTTGACTATTCCCTTCATCTTAGAAATCTTTTATTTTTCCTTTGGTTTCTGGGACACTATTCTTTCTTGGTTTGCCTTCTTCCTCTTTGATTGCTTCTACTCTAACTCCTTTGCAGGTTTGTCCATAAATGCAGTGTTCCCCAGGGGTCTATTATCAACCCATCTTTTTCTTCTGAGGTGATCTCATTTCTTTCTCCATCACCACTAGTCACCTTGTTTTCAATTTTTCCCATATGGCCATTACAACTTGTCTTAATTTGGGTTTCCTGAGCAGATCCTAAGACAGGGATTTAAATGTAAGAAGTTTGTTTTGGAGGTGATGTCAGGAAATGCCGCTATAGGAGTAGGAAAGTGAAACAGGGAAGAGGGGAACCAATAAAGTGAACATTCTCAAGCAAGATTTCACAAGGGGTAAAAGAGCTTATTTCTGTTGGGGAACTCCAGGAAACAGTCTAGAGTTATCTCATTCAAGGGACAAAATGAACTGGAGCATTTATACAAAATTCCTCAGTTGTTGGTTGAGGATCACTCTTAGGGTACATTGATATATTAGTGATTCCAGTCTGTCATCAACACAGACAGAGCAGCCCATGAGGACAGATTGTGGCAATGAAAATGATAGGGGCCAAAAGAACATGGGTGGGACACAGACAGCATCTGCTTTGTTCTAAATCTCTATTTCTGGTACAGATACTCTGTTTTACCCTAGATCTATACATCCAACTGCCTAGATAAATTGCCTATTGGAACCTTCCCCTATCACCCTTATCTTTTTAATCCCTGATCACAAAACTGACATCACCATCCTTGCAGTGCTCAAATAAGACACCTACCTCTCCCACCCGTCCCACCTGGGCGAAGGAAAGGGTTTCCCTCTGGAGGGATGGGCTGACTAAGAAACAAAAGCTAAGAAAATAGTACTGCAAAATAACCACAGAGCTGGTTTTCAGAGCTGGGGCAGTGACCAGCCAACCTGACCAGACTGGTGCAGCTTCTAACAAAGAAGCCAGAACCTGGATTATTTATATCAGAACAGATCAAAAGGATTGGATAGAAATTTCTCCTCAAAAACAGGATAGAGGTGGGGACAGGTAGGCTACTCAATTCTTAACAAGTCATGCCCATCTTCCCGTGTTGTGCAGAACCTTTTGGCAGAGCTGAGTGGGAGTTCACAATGTACTGGGCCATCTCAAAACCAGCAGGGTTGCTGGTAGGAGTTCCCAAATACCAGATCTTCCCATTCAATAGCTTCAATGCTGATCTGGACCATGCACATTTCACAGTGGCTTCCCGCACCTACCAGTCATTTCTGACTTACTAATTCTTCTAATTCCTACCTCCCATGACACTGTCCTACTTCAGGTCTTATTCTTATTTTGCCCTAAACCATTGTAATAATCTCCTAATTGGTATTTCCATCTCTATTCTATTCACACTATATACCATGGAATCATCTTGTGTTAAGTCTTCCAAAATCCTCACAAGGACCTCTCCATTACCTAAATTCAATATTTTAAATCTTTATTTGAACATAATATCTGATCCCCCTCTTAATCTCCAAGTTATCCTTCTTCACTCCTCTAAATCCCATGTGCCTTCCTACAGACATGTGTTCACAATTCTGCACACATGTTAGAGTCTTATTTTTGCAAATGTGTTTTCTTCTGCTATGTTTGTCCTTCTCCACCTTACCTACCTAGCTACTCCTACTCATGTCAAATATCACTTTCTTTGCCATGTTTTTCCATACCTTTCAGAAAGAGAAATACCGCTGAGGCTATGCTTCTGTTGCACTAATAATTACATAGCAATGGTGACATATTTGGTGGATTAATAGAAAAGGTATCTGTAATAATAGCATAACTTCTTAACCTGAAAGTAAAGAACATATCAGAAGCAATGCTAAAAGACAGATATCTGATGAGGAATAAACATATAGTTATTTATAATCATGCTCAACATTAGACATAAAAACAAAAGCCTTTCTTAAGAGGTCCTTCATTCAAGGAGACTGAGTAATCAAAAACTTAGTTCTGAGAATCTACCACAATTGCTTAAGTAAGACTTTTTATACCAGATTTAGATGATGATGATGATGATGATGATGATACAGATAAGAGTGTTTCAGTAAACTATCTATCCAAATATATCATAGATCAATTTACCATTAACAAATATAATCTAATCTGATTAACACTCTTACCCTTTATCTCTTTTAGGTTACTTTGATGCTTTTTGATTTCTGCCACTCTAGGATCTCAGCACCCCTATTGAGACCAAGAATTCCATTTCAAGGATGGCATCTCCTACCTTGATCCATAACCTTCAGAGAACAGCCACTAGAACACTTTTCAAGAAAATCTGATGCTATAATCCCAAAGCATCTCTTTGTACTAGAACAAAGGGCATTCCTCTGGGACTTCACGAAGAAAGCTGTTACAGGAGAGAAAGCAGTTTACACATGATAAATCCATTCCTACATCCCAATTCTCTAAGTTATTAAATTTCTTTTCTTCCTTCATGTGATTCCAAGGCATTTCTGATCTCTACACTTCGCTTAGGGTATGATACTACTGAGTCCAGATTTTAATCAATAAACTGTTAGAAGCACTCCCAACTGCTCAAGCCAGCTCATTTAATCCTCAATCTCTGTTAAGAGAATCCATATCAAACAATTCAGTTCATTCTAAAATTATAAACTTCTCTCCTTGAGTTTGTACCACCTGAATTCATTACAACATATATTCTCCCAAATCCTTTGTTACATAAGTTGGTAAAACTATTTTTGCAATTCTCTTCTCCGTGATTTGACTTTGCACTTGGCTCCCTTGGATATGCTAGAATGTGACTCTAATTACCTAAATGAAAAAAGGAAAATTGGCATCCCTTGTCTAAATAAGTATCTCTGGTGAGGCTATCACAGGATCTTTGAGCAAGGCAGGAACGGCTTCATCTCACAGGAGTTGTTTCTGCTAATAAGAAAAACTGAATATGGAGTTTGAGAATTCAATATTGTTAAAGTTGTCTAAACTTTCCAAAGTTACCATTCCTGTTCTCAACCTTTCTTTATTGTCATCAATATTCTCATTTTCAAAAAAGAGATCTTGTATGGGTGTGAATTCCACATACAAAAGCATTTTGCAGGATCAGACCCAAATTCAATTTTTAACATGTCAGCCCTTTGACAAAAGGTAAGGAATCCCTTTAGATCAGTCATGGACACTTGCCAGATCTTTGACCATGACTGAAATGTGAACTTAAAATTTTGAATTATCGTTTCTTTCCATAAACCATCCATTACAGAAAGAGCTAGCCTAGGCTGCAGGGTATCACCCATAATTAGGGTGACTATATATCCCAGTTTTCCTGATTCCACCCACATCTATTATCTTGGAATTTTTAATGATGTTCCCTTTCACTTTCAAAAGTATCCTAGTTTGAACAATAAATTGTATTTACTTTTTTGTGACTATATCTGATCAAACAGCCATTTAAATCAGCAGTTGACACTTAAAGCAACAGCAATGGGAATCTCAATTTCATTACTTAATGCCTTGGGCTGTCAGTTTACCATTCTCTTATGCTAACAGAATTTCCACTGGTTTTAGCCAAATAGAATAATAATCAATCCTAGAGTTTCATTTTCTTGGGATTCTGTTCCCTGTAATCATCTTAGTACTAACAACTTAAATAAATCAGGATTCTTAGTTACAGACTGCAGAATCTACTCCAGATATCTAAACTGAAAGGAACTATGATCTTACAAAATTTTAAGGCAGTTTGAACCAAACCTATATTCACAGCCAATAATAATGCAGCTAAAATAAATGCTAAACATGAGACTGTTCTATTAGCAACTTCACTGTCATCATTACCCATGCTTGCTGCCTAAGGTGGGACTAGATCTATAACACAGAAGATTCCATTTCTCTGTCGATAACCCCCACCTGAGATTGTTCTCATCTGCATTCTAAGTTCTATGCAGGGCTATCTTCTTCTAGCTAAGGTATAGAATCCTAGATAGGAAAATACAACGTAATTTTACATTTATGAGCCCTTTGATACAGAAGGCATATTAGAGAGGTTTTGGTGAATTAGAGAGTGAGTCAATTTTCAGAGTCAGCCCAGAACTCAAAAGGATTAGGAGATTCATATGGAAGAAACCAGTGGTAAGAATATCAGTGGTGGCCCCAGAATTTCTACTAAGGAAGAGTTTAGAGGACACTATCTACTTGGAAGGGGAATTAGAGGACCTATCTTGAATCTGTATTTGTACAGCAAGCACATTGTCTTATTTAGCTGTGCTGCTTGTTTCAAGGGTACTCAGGAGAGTTTGTAGAGGTCTAAATCAGACAAATGAGATAAACTTTTGCACCATGACCAGATGGAAAGATAAGATATACCAAAACTATGACCCCTAAGACACAAACTGGGCTATCTGCTTTTGAATAGCAAAGTTAGTGGCAAAAAGGTCCTAAGATATGTTATTCTACTACATTGACCACAGTTTCTCCTAAATAGTCCTATGAAGGAGAGAAAAAGGCCATTTTTAAAAACAAAATTGGGACATAATTTCTGAAAATAAATTAAGATACAAAATATCTTAAATTCTGAACTTCCAGATTAATTGGGTTTATTATTTCTATTCTTACCACATCTAAATTGGCACAAGCAAGGAGGACCCAGGGAACAAGTGTGTTCCTTTATCTATGTTGCATTATGCTCATCATCCACACACACACATACCCATTTTTCCAAACCTGAAACATCCCTTCACTTTCACGGTAGGTTTGGGGCAACCGTTGTATTTATTTCTGTGGGATCTGTGGGATACTTTTTCATTGTCCCAAGTTTATCTAAGTAACCAGTGGATGTTTCAAAACCAAAAATTATGTATTTTCTTTTTTGTATTTTTTTAATCAAGTCATTCACAAGTGAAACAACACAGAAGAGAAACCACATCTTTAAGAGCCATTGTGGACATGGTGAGAAAGAGAGAGGAGAGAGGCCCATGCTTGTTAAACATAAATCTTGCAGATCTGTTGGCTCCTCAGTTCATAGCATTCAACTCCCTGGCTCCTGAGCAGTTCCTTCTCCTCTGCCAGGTCTCGAGTTTTCAACGGTGGGAAATGAGTAGGAGAGGTGATAAATTCATAGTGCCGGTCTAGATAGCGCAAGTAGATGAGCATATGAAGGGCATAGGCCAGCACCAGCAGCAGGATCAGGGACATGGCCAGGCCAATCAAAACAGCTGGAGAGAAGGAAGAGGTGCAGTCCCGGGCCTTGGCAAACTGCTGCCCTTCAGTGGTAAAGCCTTGGATCTGTCGGGAGATAAAAAAGAACTAAGTGGCCTTTGCCTTATCTTCCAGGATCAACTTTCCACTTGGGCTCATGGTTCTGGAACTCTAATTAGGCAGATTTAACACACTATCACCATATTTGTTGCATAATGTAATCACATTATCTGACAAATATGATTGTGCTTACGAAGACAATGAAATTTGATTTTTACTTTAGGACTGACCCAGAAACTCTGGGATATATGGCTATCATATTTAAAGGGCTTGTGAAATTTAAACCTCTGAAATAAAACCTCTTTTAATCTGATTTTTAAGAATATTCTAGGGACTGGGTTTGCAGCTCAGTGGTAGAGCACTTGGCTAGCATGTATGAGGCACTGGGTTTGATTCTCAGCACCGCATACAAATAAATGAATAAAATAAAGGTCCATTGACATCTACAAATCATTTAAACAAAGAATATTCTAGTTCATGAAATCAATTTCCATGCATGTATGAGTTTGTCAGGATAAACCCAACAACTACTATGTATAACTATAAGAACTAATTAAAAAAAAACGAAAAAAATTGGGGAAAATAGGGGGAAAAAGAATATTCCATTTCATGGAAAACCACGACTGCTATGGTGTTTTTGAAATTCAAAACATGTTAAACTGTATGGGCGTAATTTTTCCAAAGATTTCAAGTCTGCCTTTGATTCGACTGACAGGAAGTAGACAAGAAGAGTCTTTTAAGAGAAGACATCATGACTCTTGATGAGGTAAAATAAAAATACATTTGTAGGGCTTATGGTATACCTAGTGCTGCCTTAACTTGTTTAATACTCACAAGAGCCTATGAGCAAGTTACTATTTTACTAGTACTTTATGATGAGGAAACAGGAAAATCAAGTAACTTGCTCAGAGTTCAATAATGGTAAGTGTTGTAAAGGTATACTTCAACTCCAGGCAGTCTGGTTTTAGACTCAGATTCATTTACGACTCAGTTGCTCCTGGTGTGCTCTGTCTCTTCTTCCTGTTGTCACTACCTCTCCCTCTTTTGTCAATTGTACATTTGTCCTCTCTTATTATCCACAAGGCATATGTTCAAGATCCCCAGTGGATGCCTAAAACCACAGATCATACTAAACCCTGTATAGTTGGCCCTGCATTTCCATAGGTTCTGCATTTGTGGATTCAACTAGTGCAGATCAAAAATATTTCTTTAAATTGGATGTTCATTTTTGTTCTTTTTACTTTTCCCTAAATAATACAGTATAATGACTATTTGCATAGGATTTATATTGCATTAGGTATTGTAAGTAATCTACAGGTGTTTTAAAGTGTGTAGGAGGAAATTATACACAAATACCATGCCA